>NC_039362.1:5241378-5878739 GCF_003573695.1 Papaver somniferum
GATTGATTGCATGTTTATACGATTCTCGGTAGAACTTTACTGTAAAATAGTGCTCAACATAATTGTAAGGATCTTCTCCATTCACCATGATGCAACGGACAGCATGGGCACACGGGAAACCGTCAATACGCCAACGGTTGCAAGAACATGTTCTTCTTTTCAAATCGACAGTCTGTGTTAATGAAGCATGAACTTCAAACACATATTCCGACGACTTGGTGACTTGGTAGTTACATCCATGCATCTTGTTGTCGTGGAGTAGAGCTTCATATTCTGGACATAGAGTTTGACGCCATTTCATTAAGTTAGCAGAGTCCTCACGACGTTTACACATTTGGTCCATTAGCTTCACCCTGATCTCATCAACCATGATGGCTATAGGCTTCTCTCTCTCTTCAACGACCGAACCATTGAAACTCTCAGCAATATTTGAACACAACCTACCATATCGTCGACCCTTGAAGAAAAAACTTGCCCATTTATCAAGAGGAGCTCTACTTAGATAGTCTTGTAACTTCTGATTTTGAACCTTCCTCAACTTATCCCAATTCTCTGAAAATTCTTTATGACTAGAAGCATACGCACATTTCTTAAACAGTCCCAATACATATTTGTTATAAACTTTGCAACTCTTTGGTAAGCATGTATTGATATTGCATTCCATATGCCAGTAGCACCAACCATGAAAAGCCTCAGGAAAAACAATAGGAATTTGTGTTACCAATCCAATACCTCGATCACTCACAAAAGTAAGCTTTGGTCGCAAAGGAGAAAGGACTTTCTTCAAATTATCCAAAAACCATTTCCAGTTCGCTTCATTCTCCGATGAAACCACACCATAAGCAAGAGGGAAGATTTTTGTAACATGAACAGAAAGCATAACACAAGCATAAGATGGGATGAAAACCAAACATAAAAAATGATGAAACCAACATAAAAAAATGATGAAACCAACATAAAAAAATGATAAAAACCTTACCATCATTTCCGGTTAGACCTGTTGCTGCCATCATATGACCAAGGTACTTGCTTTTCAAGTGAGCCGCATCAACGAATAATACAGGACGACAGAAATTGAATCCACGACTACAAGCTTCAAAACAGATAAACATCCTCTGAAATTTATGGGTCCCTTCTTCAACTTCCAAAACCACGTGAGAACCAGGATTGGTTTCAATCAACTTGTTTTTATACCAGTTCAAGAACATAAAAGATTTCTCGTTCTCTCCCCATGAAGTATTCAGTGCATGCTTCTTACCTGCTTATGCATAATAACGACTAATGTCAAAGCCGGAGTCTCTCGTAAAAGATTCCATAATATGCTTAGTTTTCTTATTAGGATCCTGTTTAATTTCATCAATAATCAAGCTACTAACTAATTTCTTCGATATCCGTGGCATGTTAACAAATCCACCAACACAAGTATGCTGATTATTTAGTTCCTTGATAATAAAAGGACTTCCTACAACACCATCAACAGACACAGCATATAAATGCCAGTCACATTTCTCCTCTTTGTTCTTATTAGCACAACGTGCACCAATCCTCAACTTCTCATTCCTATATACCATGTATTCATAACCAGCTGCTGCGTGATACTTCTGTAAATCACAACGAATTTGTTCAACACCTCCGGGAAACAAATGTTCAACTCCTTGAAAGAGATGTAACCAGTGAGCAGACTTCAACGGTTCCTTAATTTTATCTGGAACATCATAATCAATACGTGGCTTCTCAAAAGGTATAATTCCAGAACTTTGTGGCTGGTCATCAAAAGCTATAATTCCTGAACTTATTGAACCAGAAATCTCAGTTTTATGACTAACGAGTAACTCCATAATCCCTTCTTTATTATACATACTAAATAGAGCCAAACATTGAAGATCAAAATCAGAATGAATGACCTTTTGCTGATCATCAACCATGTGAAAAATTTCCATAGAAGGAGGAGAGAATTCACACCAACTTGAGCATATACTAGTCTTCAAATTAGCAAAAGACTCTTGGAGGCCAATACGAAGAGTTAAACAATCTTCTTTGTGACATACAAGTGCGAGAACAGAATCCATAATCTACAGAACAAAATGATGAAACCAAAAACAGTTTCACCATATGTGAATATCAACAACAATTTTTTTTTTTTGAAAAACAGTTCCAAAGAGATGGAATCCTTCATAAGAACATCAACACAAACATAAAAAAACATATGCTAACATCAATTCAGTTTATTCGACAAGAGTGACTAGCAAATTCACACAAACAAAATCAAAAATCAACACAAAAAAGAGAATTGAATACCTGAAAAGTTGATTGATTCTTTGAAGACGAAGATGATCAACACGAAGTTGATTGATTGTTCAGCTGGATTCTTCAATTCGAGATTCAATTTCAACTTGAAAAGCGGAAATATGATTTCAGCTAAACTGAATTGCAACCAGATCTCGAATAACGAATTGAATTCTTCTCTTCTTCGAACAACTACGTTTATCTTCTCTTCTTCGAACAACTGAATTGGATTCTTCTACGTATCTCGAATAAACAGATCTCAAAACTTGTAGCTTCTCCTCCGGTTCTTCAATCAAACAAACCTAAATTGCTCTCTCAATTTTTGAATTGAAATTGGGAGAAGATGATGACGAATCTTTGAATTGAAACGAAAAAAATGAAGAAAACTAGGAAAGAAGAATCACACTTTCATCTGATATGTTCGGTTCAGAGAGGAAATTTTTTTCTTTCTTGTTTCCGCCAAACTTTCCTTTGAAAGTGTTTTTATATGCGGAAGGTTAATTTTGGAATTTAGAAATCAAATAAAAACTGAATTTTAAAATTTTTATTTGAATTGGGGTTTTTGTCCCAGTTTTGTTTGAAACGGTTTTTATTTGTTAAAAATAAAATGACCGGTTTTTTCTTATCACTAGTTTGTTCACCTAGGGATTTTGTCACTAGTTTTGAATACAATATAACTTTGGGACGTTTATGAAACTTTTTGGATTTGCCCTCCTCATTTCTTTATTTTTGTATTTGCCCACCTCATTTCTTTAAACCGGAATTAATTTCCACTTTGAGTGCGGAAATATCGAACTGGCTGGTTCCACGTCATTAGCAAGTAGACGTCCCTTTCTAGCTTTGAAAGAGAAAACAAAACAAAAGTCTCTATTAAATAACTTTTAGCAAACATCAGAGCCGATTCACAAACTTTGCTAGAAGGGGTACCACATTGTTTGGGGCTATGCCAGTCCAGTGCATATGAATGCCTTGTCTTATATAGAGAACTTGGTGCGCCCCAAACAAATTAGCACAACCCATGAGTATCTCACGCCAGTAAATATTTTAACTTTTGGGAGCCTATTCATTTTGCTGAAACGGGTAATTATATCATGTTTCAAGGGTCAAGGTTTGTCAAATAGTGCATGTGAGCTGGTAAAATGTGTGTGATAAGAAATGATTTGTTTTCTTATTTTATTTTATTTTATTTTTAAATTTTTTTAAACATTCTCGTTAGAATTGGAACCACAAAGGTTTGGTTGGAAGTTGAACAACAATCCGAGCTTCAATCCAGATAATTATACTTTTTTCAATATTTTTCTTATTATTATTGATTAATAAACTGATGAGCTAAATTACTTGGAAAATAAGAAAACATTTTGTTTGTACTAAGATAAAATTGTCACATATTGGGACAGAATGTTGTTTGGACCAGCATTTAGCTATCATCCGGCCAGTGGATGCAGCCCTCCAGTCTTCCAAGTATTCCATGAAGTCAATCGTTGGTGAATGGTCAAAGTCATCTACCGGTTAATGGTCAATGTCAACATCGAGTGGCCAATACCAAGTTCACCGGCCAAGTCCTCCAACCAGATTGCTATCCATGCTGCTATCCAGTCTTCAATTCAATATTTCCAGCCATGTCGCCATCCCATTATGCATGTTAACTAGTTAACCAAGTCTGTCAGGAAGTCTTTCCAGTCAAAGCTCGACAGTCGCAGTCAAAATGCAACCAACAACGAAAAGTCAACCCATCAGAGGAAGTCAAGTACCGCTAGTCAAATCCGCTAGTTCATGACAGTTTAGCCTGTTCCCATATCTGATTCCAGAATCTGCCAGGAAAGTTCTAGAAGTTTCTAGACTGCTTGTTAACCAGGTCGTTGCGGAGGAAGTTCTGAAACATTCAAGATGTCTTGCTAGCCAAGTTACTTGTATATGAAGTTTATCTTGAAATTATGGTTTAACCCATATATTCAAATGTAAAAATAGAGGTGTTAGAGCATTGCTCGGTTGAACCCACCAAGTGTTGGTATGTCAAGTTTGGTTGTCAGAGTTTAGTATCAAAACTCAATTAGAGTAGCTTAATTAAATGTACTAGAGTCAACTTCGTTTAGGTTAAAGTAGAAAGTCTAGAATTGTTGAGACATACAAGTATTACTCTGAAGATCGTGAAGACGTATCGACTACAATGAAGACATCATCCTTCCGCTCGAGGTTGGTGATACTGACTTGACTTATTTCCATCCCTATCGTTACTTTTAAGTCGTTTAAGATCGAAGATATAACATGCGAGGTTATATTTAACACTCTTGTATTAGACTTGGTCAATTTATTATGATAAAATGTCAAGGAAGAATATTTAATTACGAAGTATAATGTTTATGTTTTGAACTTTTTGAATGCGACATCGACATAATCTATGAAACTCAATACTTGATTGAGTATTGGATATAGGTGAGATTTCATCCTAGCAAGCTATGTTTGATTACATATGTTTAAAGGAAGTACATATACGAAACCTGTTTCGTAATCAAAAGGAAACCAATAGGCGTCTTGGTCCAGTTTTCTATGAAGATCTATTAAATGACTAATTCAAACCTAGGTAAGAACTTTGGTAAAAACGAGCTTAAGTTATGTTGAGAGTCTTAGTAGAACCGAACTTTACCTATATTGAGATACGTGGTAGAACCGATCCTAGCTTTTGTTGGGTTTCTTGGTAGAACCGATTGTTACCTATATTGGGACTCATGGTAGAACCGATCCTAGCTTATGTTAGGAGTCATGGTAGAACCGATACCTACCTATATTTAGAGATTTAGTAGAAACGATCCTAACCTATGTTAAGGTCATGGTTGAACCAGTCCCAAGAGCAAAACCGATTTCCAACATTCGTATATTACTTATGGTTTTGTGTGACTTTGGAACTAGAGTTTGCTAAATAGGAAAGTTCAGATGTCGACATAATTTGAACATGTATTTAATTCTTATCTTTTGTTTTTCAAAGATATTTGTTAATACTCAAGGTGATCCCAAACCGGGATATAGAGAATATTTTAATTAAGATTTTCGATTATATGTTTTTGATTTTCCAGCAATCAAAATATATCTCTTGGAGAATTATATTAGTTAAGTGCTAAACTAGTATTAGATATTTTTTAAAGAGAGATTTCGGAATTACATGTTGGATATTAGTTGGAAATATGAAAACCGAAATTAGGTACTTGTTGTGTATCTTGAGATTTTTTTTCGATTTTGGAATTTCCTTGTTGTCAAAACAACCTTGGTCTATTAATAGTTGAGTTTGCATTTCTTGCAAACTATCCTAAGAGCCAGGCAAACTTCATTTGTGTTGTTTTTGGTGGAGCCGTCTATCTGGAGAGGAAAGTATCCTAATTAGGCGAAATCTCTTATGACCGCTCATTTAAAGACTTTTGTGGGATCAAGAAGCTCTACTTGTACCATTGGTGGAAACTAGATAATTGCATTGTTATTTTAGTTTTCGATTATTGATTTGATTGACAAACGGTTGTTGAAACTTTGATTGCACTAAGTTTGATTATTATTGAGAGACTTCTCTTCTAACATAAGGGTCAATCAAACTAGATCAAAGTATTAACGAGATATTTAGAATTGTTTTTAGATCTAAATACAACTTGTGATCATCCATTGTTAACATACTTCGTTCAGTGTGTGGTCGATCATAAGTGGATTCAAGTTTATGTTGTGCAGGTACAGAAAAAGGCAATTGGAGATTTGAAGAGAAAAATATATTTGTTAATTGGTTTTTGTATATCGTGATTTGTGCATACATTTTAATCGACTGGGATCTGACTTAGATTCAATTTACATTTGATAGATTTAATCATATAGTCGTTTAGATCGGAAACTATCATTTGATGGTATTCTTCAGTATCCAAATTTAATAGTTGTGAATCTAGATTTAATTTTCGGATTTGGACTTACAGGCGAAAGATTTTACCAGTTTAAATGGAAGATCCTTTGTCAAAAATCAATGAATCTTTTATAAAAGATCATCGGAGTGGTTACCAAACAACTTTGTTCCTTTACTGTTTGGAAGATGATCAAAAGGAGTTGAGTCATAAGTGCTTAAGACTTTACATTTGTAAAAAAACTCAAGATAATGATTTTTGTCTTGGGATTCACGTGTGTTATCCAGAAGGTTGTAGACGCATGGATACTAAGGGAACTACGTAACTAGGGGTAAATTACTTGGTCTCAACTATACGAAGTTGGCTTTGTACTTTTTATAACGGCTTAATTCTGAGAGTATTCGAAACTGGACTAGGGCCCGAAGTTTTTTGCATTTTCGGTTTCCTCGTTAACAAAACCTTGTTGTGTGATTTACTTTTACTTTCCACAGTTATAATTGTTTTATTATAATTAAAAGTAAATACATTAGTACATTAATCATAATCACTTGACATTGACACTATAGTCAATCGGTCTTGTATCTTAACTATTGTCAAGGGAATACCTTGTTGTCGTATTGTATTGAATTTTTCCATAGATGATCACACTTGGTATCAGACTTATAGGTTGAAAATAAAAATATAGTGGTATACTTGGGTATCCTCGTCATTTCAATTGGTATCAGATCAGGAAAACACCAAAAGATCTAATAATCTGTGTTTGGTGCGATCCGACCTATAAGATTTGAGTCAACTATCTGATTCAGTTAACGTACCACGATATGTTGAATATATTATATTCATAGTATACTCTTCAGATAGTCGATTTGTTTTCAAACCCTGATGAACAACTCAACATTTTTAAACACAACTCAGGGAATATTAACCACGATGAGTTAATAAGAAAACAAACACCTGTGTTTCACGATTCAGATACAAATGACACTGATAAGATTAAATTTTTCATAAAGCTTGCTGAAAATCTAATCTAATAAATAAGGTTTATTATCCATTTGTCAAGAAGTTTATCAAAAATTCATTGATAAAATCTCATGAAAAAAATGTGCTTCAAGAAATTCTTGAAATTCATGAACCTTCTGACAGGATGATAATCTCATCTATCCAACCAGTCAATTTCAAGATGAGCTTACATGTATGTCTGTTCTTGAATCTGGATTGAAAATTTTAAAAGTTGTTCAAATGTTATAAAAGATTTATTAGTCAAGACATCTAAGAGTAAGACAAGGGTGTGTGATCCTAGTATCCAGAATATCTCGACTAATAGATAACATCCTGATTCAAACAGCCTAACCACCTGCAAAAATCAAAAGAGTTTTGTTTCAAAACATAAACCATTGAATGCTACTCAGTTAATTAATACTACTTTTAACAGTGGCAAAAGGATTATTTATCTAAAAGAGATAAAGATCGGCTTATATGCAAGCACACTAATGATTTCAAACCATTTAGCCTTGTTATTGATCGTTTGTGAAAAAGCGAGGGTCTAACAACACCACCCAATATTTCGCTTAGAAATCTGTATGGACTAACTCCGAAATACTTTGCTAGAGAATCAACTAGATAGTCAGACTCAATCTAGATTAAAGTATCTCAAGGAGTCAATATCTCTCACTTGTTTTGATTTACTCAAGCTAAAACAATAGCGAGTCTTTAATCAAACACAAGGAATAACTTGGACGGTACCAAAGACCAATATCCAAGGATCAATCAATATCAATCAACAACCAAAGGTTGGATTTCCAATTGATGATCTTAACGCACAACCTGTATTATTTCAATTATATAAAATATAATGCGGAAAAGAAATCACACATACACCATAATTTTTGTTAACGAGGAAACCACAAATGCAGAAAAACCCCGGGACCTAGTCCAGATTGAATACACACTGTATTAAACCTCTACAGACACTAGCCTACTCCAATCTAACTTCGGACTGGACTATAGTTGAACCCCAATCAGTCTCCCACCGATCCAAGGTACAGCTGTACGCCTATGCCTCTGATCCCAGCAGGACACTGCGCACTTGATTCCCTTAGCTGATCTCACCCACAACTAAGAGTTACTGCAACCCAAAATCGCAGACTTGATAATAAACAAATCTGTCTCACACAGAAAAGTCTATCAAAGGATAAATCTGTCTCCCACAGAAAAAACCCTAGGTTTTGTTCCGTGTTAAGATATAAAATCAAGGTGAACATGAACCAATTGACAATCCGGTCTTATATTCCCGAAGAACAGCCTAGATTAATCAATCACCTCTCAACAATCCTTCTTGACTACACAAGCGGTTTGTCGAGGAATCACAAACAGTGAGACGAAGATGTTTGTGACTTCTTTATCTTTCCTATCGGATAACTCTCACGATCTCAAGCCAATCAAAGATTGTACTCGTATGATAGAAGATGCATGATTAGATCACACAACTATGATAAAAGTAGTATCGGTCTGGCTTCACAATCCCAATGAAGTCTTTAAGTCGTTAACCTGGTTTTTGAGAAGAAAACCAAAGGTTAAAGGAGAATCGACTCTAGCGAGCGCACTAGTATCACACAGACGTGTGGGGATTAGTTTTGCACAATGTTATATGTCTCCTTTATATAGCCTTCAAATCAGGGTTTTGCCTTAGTTACAAAGCAATCCATATTCACCGTTAGATGAAAACCTGATTTAGATTCAAGCTAATATTTCTCAACCGTTAGATCGAAAACTTAGCTTGTCACACACACTTGGGATTCCGTTTACTGTGTTTGTGAAAACCATGCCCAAACGTGTACGTGTATGTTGGTTCAACATAGTAACCCAAAAGGTTAACCATATGAGCATTTCATATTAACCTAGTTTTTCTTCACCATAACTAGTTCAATTGACTCAAATGAACTAGTCAGAGGGTTTTTCAATTGCTATGAGATCTTATGTAACTACACAAGACACAATTGAAACAAAGATGATTCGATTCGATGAATCGTCTCATGAACTTTATAGCCACGGTTTGCACAAAGTATTCCTTAGTAATTTAAGTTTCATGTTCAGAGCACATCTTTAAATCATAACTACTTAAGCTCACAAACAAGTTCGCGGACTTAAGGCAACCGGTAGAGTTTTCCAAACTCAGCAGAAAATCTCGGAAAAGAGACTTCCGCCAGTTCGCAGACTAGGTTCGCGGACTGAGTTCGCGTACTAAACACGCAAACGAGTTTTTGGAAAATCCCAGCAGAAATTCTCGGTAAGAGAACTTACTGGGTTCGCATACTTGGAAAAGCCAATTCCTCCGGTTTCTCTCAATTAACAAAGTTCGAAAACTTCGGATTAAGGAATAAATGGTTATGTAATCTAAACTCTCATTCCAATCATTGAGACATTCTCAGAGGACGTTATATAGTCGTTATTCACAGACCATTTCACGTCAAAGTAATTGAAACTTTTCATGACTTTCTTCACTAGGTGAAGATAAACTTGATCAAAGAGAAACGCTTTACCAACACACGATTTCGAGAAAAAGATAAGTAGTGAATACTCAGCTCAAAATGTCAAATGTGTATGATCCAGTCTATATAGCATACGACTTTTTGTCTCATAAGAAGTAGGAGATATAATAGATAGACTTTTGAGTAATAGATAAGTTCAAGTTTCCACATACCTTTTTGTTGATGAAGTTCCACGGTTCCTTGAGTAGATCTTCGTCGTTGTATGATGAATCGCCATGAAGTCCTTGAGCTCAACTACATTTTTCTATCCTAGTCCGAGACTCAGCTATAATAGACTAGAAATCAAAACTCATAATTTTGATCACTAATATTGACAAGCATGCTTGATATAGCAACGCATGAGAGGTCAACCGAGTTATGCTCTAACAATCTCCCCCGTTTGTCAATTTTAGTGACAAATCTATTAATACATATGGAATACAAAAAAGATAAACTTTAGTGGCCCCTATTCCATAGTCTAATCTTCAACGTTCCTTGAAATCTTCAACCTTCCAAGTACTCCAATGATCCCAAAGGTTGTAAGTTTAGCACCACCGTTGTTGAAGATCCGTAGCTATAACAACGAGAGAAATCGAGATTCTCGATCATTATTATACAATGTCATAGTATCATCATGTAAGATTAAAGTCCAATTGCATCACGACTTTAACAACAATACTATGGTGATATGTATCACTCCCCCTTAGTCAATACTCCACCTCGATCATGGAAACCACTCCCCCTTACACAATGATCCAAAAACCATATGTATTTGTAGTGTGAACTACATTATTTATCCCCCTTTTTGTCAATAAAACTGGCAAAGGTAAAAGAACGGGATCATAATGAAATTTTCACAACAGACATTTCACAGACTAAAAGAAAAAATACATACCAACTTAATTTAGATGCAATCATAAAGATGAAGCTAAATGCATTCATCAAGGAGTTTTAAGATACAAGATAACCCCTATAAAATTCCACAGCCGCACACCCCGCGAGATATTACCATTAAGCACAAGTTCAAAAGAACTCTCCCCTATTTGATGTCATTCCCGAAAGAACAACAAGAGCCACCTTAATTTCGAAAGAAAAGAAGGATTTTTTAATTGGACACCAAAAACCATGGAAATGATTTTCTATATCCAAAACTCAACCAAATTAATCACAAGTAAACCCATGATTAATTTAATCAAAATGTGCAACTAAATCAAACCACAAAAGTGATCAATTTAATTGATTGTGCTCAACATAAGAAAATTCACGGAGCTACCACTAAGATAACCACATGGAGATGACTACCTTAATCGTTCAAATACTCAACATAAGGAAAACTTTACGGAATATACGACTACAACAACCAATAGAACATGATTAGTATAGCCGTTCATATACTCAACACAAGAACTTGTGGAATATATGAAAAACTCAACTAGATTAATTACAAGAGAACCTATAATTAATCTAATTGGAATACACAACCAAACTAATCAATGAAGCAATCAATTTAATTGTCAAAAGATTTTGCTCGACAAAAGAAGACTTTCGGATCAAGTAACTAAATAACCAATCAAGATGATTAATTTAGTTCAAGAATGCTCAACATATAACATCTCATGGAACAACCAACAAGGCCAATATTAATCGATATAGTTGTAAGGTGCTCAACATAAGATACACAATGGAGCCTTCACGGTAAAACATAACAAAATGGATCAATGAAGATCAATACCGTGGATAACATACAAGGATCTATTCTATTTTCCATCACTATTTGCATAACGACATAATAGACTTTATCCTTGTCAAACAAAAGATTTCATCCTATTTTCCATCAAATAAATGACTGCATATGCATAACTTTTGTAATTGTAAAAAGTCCATTCGTCCTTTCATCAATACGAATACCAATTTATGAACGACTTTACTTTGGACAACATATGGGACCTTCAAGTTCACGGATGCAAACAATACATATCCCATAAACAATTGCAATATCACAAAATCATAAAGATTAATACTGCAATAACAATCTTTGCCCTTAGAAGGTAGAATCAATCTTTTTCGCACGGATTTATACCAAGAGTGGTTACCAAAAGCGTATAAAAATATTTCCTTAACAAAGAAGAACATACAAAGTCATTAACGATTATGCACCATAGTTCACATGAGATGATTGTGAACACTCAAGAATATATAGCAATGTGAACTACTACCCATTCTCGAACTTCCTTCTTTGTGATTCACCAATATCACTCTTGTAACAACCACAAAATAACTTAGAATAGGATTTCTCCAAGAATCCCAGTGCCCAAGTCCAAGAGAATAGAACAAGTGCAACGAAATGGAGCAAACACTAAAACAAGAGACAGGACAAAGACCAATATTAACTCATCCAAATTCAACAATTATCATCTCCATTTTAAAGGGAATTCAATAAGGAAGAGAATTCAAAAAAAATGAGGTAAATACGAGTTCGGACGAAGAAGTTACGGCTAAAACAAGTTTACCGAATATCGACGTCAAGTATGCATACGGGTTTGCGAACTTAAACCCCTGGATTTTGATTTTGAATGCTGTTATGCATACTTGGTATGTGTACCATGTAGTCCAAACATCCCGAACTATTATTTTCAAGCCTAAACATTTAAGAACCTTAAACACAGATCAAGTTAGGTAGAAATGAACGATAAGCAAGATTATTATAAGTATTCTAAGCAAATAAAAGTACAAATCTTTCTCAAGTTTGTAGACATACCTTTTTAGATGAACCCGATCGAATTTTACCGCCTTACCGAACATAATCTGTGTGCCCCAATTCTTGTGCTTCCCTCACCGTATACAAAGCAGGGCATTCCTTGGTGAAGATGCACTTCCAACACAATCAAGTTGTGTTGGGGTGAACAAAGTCTTGCTCACCACAAGTGACCTTTGGATTATCATGAAAGAGATCACTTTTAGAACCTTTCACATCCAATTCCATTTTTCCAAAAAACTTGTTAAGTTCTAACATCATGGATACTGCCTTTTCCATAGTCAGGGAGTTTTCTAGAAGATCATTCCTTTTCACACTCAAAACATCATTGTCTTTCTTCGGTATCCACTTCTGAGTGCGTTTAGGAACAGTCAGAACCTTCTTCCCATCACTCTCTTCTAGAATTCTTGGAAGAGAATTGGATTGACTATTCTTTTGCAAGTTGGTCTTTCTCCAATTGGGAGCATCGGATCTTGTCTTCGTCTTTACGAAGTTATCCTTTTGATAACCATTACGATTATGAAAAGGATTCGTACGACGTTTATAGGCAAATCTAGGTCTATCATAGCACTGATCCTTTGCCTAAAGGTTGGATAATTACAACCTGTAACTTTAAGAGGATCAGTCTTAATGTATGATCTTGGTCTCACAACTTCTTGTGATGCCCAAACAAGAACATCATGAAGTTTCTCATTCCTTATACGGAAACGACATCCCCTTTCCAGGTGACCTTTATTTCCACAATAGTGGAAAACATAAGGAATGTTCTTACCTCGATGTGTGCTAACTTTGGAGGTTGATAAACTTTGCTCTTTTGGACCTTAACTTCCGGAGAAGGTATTTCACTTTTTCCATCAGTGGAAACCTTTTGTTGAGAAGAATCACTAACCTTGACAAATTTTACCTCTTTGCTAGTACTTGGAGCATCTATTCCTTTATAGCCCAATGCTCGTGTATCACGATGATTTTTACTTTCTCCTAGCATAGTGGTTAATTTGCTTGAACTAGTATTGAACTTTTTCAAGTCATCTTCCAACATATTGATTTTATCAAGAACAAAAGCTAAATCAGCCTCAAGGCGTTTTTCTCGAGTGAGATAAGCGCTTTCTCTGTCGTCAAAACTTGTTTGCTGGAAGTTAAATCTTGATTCAGATTCTGCAAGTTTCTCTTCCAACAAAAAGTACTTTTGATAAAGATTATCACATTCAAGTGACTTCATACGTAGGTTTTCCTCAGAATCCTTGAGGATCGATTCGGTAGAACGATTCAAAAAATAAACACCTGCGTAACATCTCAATTTCTTGTTTTCTCGACAGAGAGGAGTCGGAAGAGGTGTGACATGAGAAGCTGTAATCTTCTTCGTATTCCACGAATCCAAAAACTTAACATACTCTGAGACTTCCTTATCGACATCTCTATCAATATCTGAATCACCTTCATTAGAAAGTTCATCCAACTGTTCTTCTAGGAGAGTTTCCCAATCAACAGTTTTTACATCAAGAGAATGTTTGGATATTGGCTTAGATATGACAGTTCTCTCAGGTGAATCCAAGCTATTAGAATCATCTGGTAATTTATGAACTGGTACGTTATTGGAGATAGACTCGTCCATAATCAGATCGCTATAAACACATACTTATAAGGTCTTTAACGTGTTTTCCTGCTCTGATACCAATTGAAAAGGTGGGGGTCTAACAACACCACCCAATATTTTTCTTAGCAATCTGTATGGACTAACTCCGAAATACTTTGCTAGAGAATCAACTAGATAGTCAGACTCAATCTAGATTAAATTATCTCAAGGAGTCAATATCTCTCACTTGTTTTGATTTACTCAAGCTAAAACAATAGAGAGTCTTTAATCAAACACAAGGAATAACTTGGACGGTACCAAAGACCAATATCCAAGGATCAATCAATATCAATCAACAACCAAAGGTTGGATTTCCAATTGGTGATATTAGCGCACAACCTGTATTATTTCAATTATATGAAATATAATGCGGAAAAGAAATAACACAGACACCAGAAGTTTTGTTAACGAGGAAACCGCAAATGCAGAAAAAAACCCGGAACCTAGTCCAGATTGAATACACACTGTATTAAGCCGCTACAGACACTTGCCTACTCCAAGCTAACTTCGGACTGGACTATAGTTGAACCCCAATCAGTCTCCCACAGATTCAAGGTACAATTGTACTCCTACGTCTCTGATACCAGCAGGACACTGCGCACTTGATTCCCTTAGCTGATCTCACCCACAACTAAGAGTTGCTGTAACTTAAAATCGCATACTTGATAATAAACAAATCTATCTCACACAGAAAAGTCTATTAAAGGATAAATCTGTCTCCCACACAAAAACCCTATGTTTTGTTCCGTCTTAAGATATAAAATCAAGGTGAACAGGAACCAATTGATAATACGGTCTTATATTCCCGAAGAACAACCTAGATTAATCAATCACCTCTCAACAATCCTTCTTGACTACACAAGCTGTTTGTCGAGGAATCACAAACAGTGAGAAGAAGATGTTTGTGACTTCTTTATCTTGCCTATCGGAGAACTCTCACGATCTCAAGACAATCAAAGATTGTACTCGTACAATAAAAGATGCAAGACCAGATCACACAACTACGATAAAAGTAGTATCGGTCTGGCTTCACAATCCCAATGAAGTCTTTAAGTCGTTAACCTGGTTTTAGAGAAGAAAACCAAAGGTTGAAGGAAAATCGACTTTAGCGAGCGCACTAGTATCACACAGACGTGTGGGGATTAGTTTTGCACAATGCTAGATGTCTCCTTTATATAGCCTTCAAATCAGGTTTTTGCCTTAGTTACAAAGCAATCCATATTCACCGTTAGATGAAAACCTGATTTAGATTCAAGCTAATATTTCTCAACCGTTAGATCGAAAACTTAGCTTGTCACACACACTTGGGTAGACGTTTATTGGGTTTGTGAAAACCATGCCCAAACGTGTATGTGTATGTTGGTTCAACATAGTAACCCAAAAGGTTAACCATATGAGCATTTCATATTAACCTAGTTCTTCTTCACCATAACTAGTTCAATTGACTCAAATGAACTAGTTAGAGAGTTGTTCAATTTCTATGAGATCTTATGTAACTACACAAGACACAATTGAAACAAAGATGATTCGATTCGATGAATCGTCTCATGAACTTTATAGCCACGGTTTTCATAAAGCATTCCTTAGTAATTTGAGTTTCATGTTCAGAGCACATCTTTAAATCATAACTACTTAATCTCACAAACAAGTTCGCAGACTTAAGGCAACCGGCAGAGTTTTCCAAACTCAGCAGAAAATCTCGGCAAAGAGACTTCCGCCAGTTGCAAACTAGGTTCGCGGACTAAACACTCAAACGAGTTTTTGGAAAATCCCAGCAGAAATTCTCGGTAAGAGAATTTCCGTCAGTTCGCGGACTGGGTTCGCGGACTTGGAAAAGCCAATTCCTCCGGTTTCTCTCAATCAACAAAGTTCGAAAACTTTGGACTAAGGAATACATGGTTATGTAATCTAAACTCTCATTCCAATCATTGAGACATTCTCAGAGGATGTTATATAGCCGTTATTCACAAACCGTTTCACGTCAGAGAAAAATTCTCAAAGTAATTGAAACTTTTCATGACTTTGTTCACTAGGTGAAGATAAACTTGATCAAAGCGAAACGCTTTACTAACACACGATTTGATAAAAAGATAAGTAGTGAATACTCAGCTCGAAATGTCAAATGTGTATGATCCAGTCTATATAGCATACGACTTTTTGTCTCATAAGAAGTAGGATATAGAATAGATAGACTTTTGAGTGATAGATAAGTTCAAGTCTCCACATACCTTTTTGTTGATGAAGTTCCACGGTTCCTTGAGTAGATCTTCGTCGTTGTATGATGAATCGTCATGAAGTCCTTGAGCTCAACTACACTTTTCTATCCTAGTCCAAGACTTAGCTATAATAGACTAGAAATCAAGACTCATAGTTTTGATCACTAACATTGACAAACATGCTTGATATAACAACGTATGCGAGGTCGACCGATCTATGCTCTAACAGTTTGTCTAACTCAAGATCAAGGAAACAATCTTATCAATAGATGTCGTCGTATTCCAAGAGAAACCAAAGTCAATCTAAGAGTTTTACTCAATCCACCACTCAAAGTCTTACAAATCACAACTCTATTCCTTTTCAAATAGAATTATCTGGTGAACCAGTTTCATCAAGTTGTAATCTACTGGTTTGTGTAACTAACCCTTGGAATCGTTCTAAAAAAAGAGTTTCTCGTCAAACATATCTTGCAAAAGGAATTGTTTGTTGTGATAGATCATGTTCCGCTTGCAATATTAAGCTATTGAAATCTCATGTCAACAACTAGCATTGCTGGTTAGGAATTTTCTCATATTATGCTCGATCTTGAATAAATGAGGAAGTTCTCAAAGATCACAAAGAAACATCTAAGGTTTGTTTGAAATCCTTAAACGATCTATCTATACCATGAATAGTCTGATTATTTTTCAAAAAATGGAATCATTTTTTGGAGGAACTTCTTCATATTTTCGGTCCATGTTAAGAAAAATAGGAAAGTTCATGATAAATATGCACAAGATATTTTCGGCTTTCTGGTTATCAATGTTTCGGTAAAATCTTCACTGATTTTATTTTCGAATTCAAGTATATCTTCGCCATTTTTGATATCAAATAAAATACTGACTTATTTTGGTATTTCGAAAAACTTGGAAATCGGGTTTGTAATTGATATAAAAACTACTTGAACAACGTCCCTTTCTCCACAATAAGATTATTGTTCAAGATGAGTGAAGATACCATTGATATAAATTATCAACTTCAAAAGATTGAAACTTATCTTCCAACCGAGATTAAGTGCTACTTTTCAAGAGAACATAAGAGGAATCATCTAGTTCTTGAACTAATGTTTATGATTGAGAGAGATTTAGATATCGCTGATGAGAAGTTAAAAGCTTTTGTAAAGAATGATGAATGGATTGAGTCAAAACTTTTAAAGATGATTGTGGATCTCAATCGTTTGAAGAGGCGATTCAATCAACTCAAAAATTCAAACACTGAACAATGCTCGATGATCAAGCAAAGTACCTCTAAGGATTAAGTTAGTTCGTGTAATACTTAATCTTATGAAAATAGACTAATAAATTATTGATTTATTTTAATACTTGTGTAAAGTCTATCCAAACTTTCAATAATATGAATGATTAAGATTTTATTTAAATCTTTTGTATCATTATTTTTGATGGTTTCGGTTGCATAGCCTATGTGAATGAATATCTTTTATGCTTTTCTTTAGGCCATGAGATGTTATTTCGGTTTTTACTAACCCTAATTTCCGATCTCATAATGTGGTAATCTCTTATAATTTTTGTGACTTTTTGATTTAGCGGGATTTAGTTTTAGCCCTTTTAGGTAGGCTTTATCAAAGGATCATGAAGAGATACTGATTAAAACTCATGTGTGAAAGTCACGATGATGCTTTTATCAATTTATGTTTACATAAGTTGTGTATTTAGCATAACATATGAGTTTCGGTTTAAGCTTTTACTATTGGCACATATTAGCTAAAACCGGTTTCAACCTTTTTCTGCTAAAGGTTGTTATGGTTGTTGTTCTTTTGTTTTGCATGGGGATAACAACTAACCGAGGGGAGTTCTTATTGAACTGTTGCTTAATGTTAAATCTTTATGGGGAGAGTGGTTGTGGAAATTGAGGGAAAAATTATGCTTATAATCTTTCCTGATATGAAAACTAAGTTAATTTTAATCTTAGTTTATCATGTCGAAGAGTAAGGTACGATTTTTGTGTTAGTTAATCTTTTTCCTGTTAACAAAAGCTTATTTAAATGCATATTCTTGGTCTTGGTTAAAATATACGGTGTAATTGTTATATTTCCATTATGTTGTATGGATTGTTATATTTCAATTGTTTCCGGTTAAGAAAAACTTTGTCAATTCTGAATTATTTTTTTTTTTGCTTAACAGAAAAAGGGATCATTTGTTTTAGTCTTTTTGATTCCTGATAAGAGCAACTAAGTTAATTCTGATCTTAGTTCAAGCTTGTCAAATTTAGGATTCGATTATTCAAGTCTAGTCGATTCCTTGATGAGAAAAACTAGTTAACTAACTTAGTTTTTTTCTTGTCTAAAAACAAGTACAATTGTTTTAAGAATAATTGGAACCTGATAAGATAAATTAAGTTAACTTTGATCTCTTTTGAGTCTTATTGAATAAACCGATAATACATACATAATCAGTTCGGTTTGTAACTAAGTTATCTTAGTTTACTAATCAGACTAAGGGAAAATTGATCCAGACAGTTGTTTCCTTTATAACATACTAAATGTTAGAGCACTGCTCGGTCGAACTCGCAAGCATTGTTATCTCAAGCTTGTTGTCAAGTTTAGTTGCCAAAAATATAAGTCTTGATTTCTAGTCTACTTATAGCTAAGTCTCGGATGAGGATAATAAATGTAGTTGAGCATTAGACTTCACAGCGTTCAACGATTGAAGACGAAGAACTACTAAGGGGAGCTTGTGGAATTTCATCAACAAAAGGTATATGGGGACTTGAACTCATCTATCACTCAAAAGTCTATTTACTTTATCTCCTATTTGAGACAAAAGTCGTATAGCTATATAGACTTCGATTATACACATTTGATATTTCGAGCTGAATTTAACTCGCTTACATATTTCTCGAAATATGTGTTGATAAGCTTTCGCTTTAACCAAGTTCATCTTATATTCTTGACGAAATTCAAAAGATGATCATGTGAAAATCGCCTGGTAACATCTTACATGATTTGTGTGAGACAGTCATTTGATGTAGACTCGGAATGTTTCGTATTGATCATTCGATCACTTGAAAATTGCTTTGAAGCTAATAGTTTGTGTGAGACAGCTATTGTCATCTTCTAAGAATGTTTCAATGATTGAAACCGGAGTTTAGAGCAATTATTTATGATTGGATATAGCACAGTATGCTTACTTGTATGCTAACTTTTGCATGTTATTCCAAGTCCGGGAACCATAGTATGTATTCCCGTACGCGTACTGGTTGGTTTAAGGAAAATCCGAGAATTTAGTATGCATAGTCGTATGCGTACTGGCGTAAAGTTCACGTCCAGAAATTCAACTGAGTTTGGAGGTATGCATACCCGTTCGCATACTGGCGAACCCAAACTAAGTCTGGCCACTTAGGTATGCGTACCCGTTTGCATACTTGAGTAGGTTATGTTCTAAAATCGGTTTGTTCATGAACTAATATATCTATATATTAAGGAATGCAATCTCTTGTAAACCGTGGCTATAATGTTCATGAATTGATTCGACTGAGTCAAAATCGATTTTGCTTCAATTGTGTCTTGTATACTTCTATGAGAATATAAACAATTTTACAACTCTAGAACTAGTTTCATTTGAGTCATTTGAACTAGTTATGGTTAAGATGAATAAGGTTGATATGAAAGTATCTATATGGCTAACTTTGTTTAAGTATTGTTGATCCAACAAGGTGTACACGTTTAGGTACGGTTACTCATATCTAAATGAAGTCACTTTTCACTTGTGTGTAACAAGCTAAGTTCGATATAACGGTTGAAAGATATTAGCTTGAGTCTAATCAGGTTTTCATCTAGCAGTGAATATTGAATGCTTTATTACCAAGGTAGCATTGATTGCAAACCCTGATTTGAAGACTATATAAGGGAGAACTCTAGCAACTGGGAAACCTATCGCTACACCTCATGTGTGATACTAGTTGCAACTAGAGTCGATTCTCCTTTAACCTTGGGGTTTTCCCAAAACCCTGTAGGTTAACGACTTGAAGACTTCATTGGGATTGTGAAGATAGACCCAACTATTTTCTCTGTATTTACGTATTCTGATCTTGCTTTATTTTATCGTATTAAGTATTATCTTCTCTAAGATTTGCTCGAGATTTAATCTCCGATAGGCAAGATAAAAAGTAGTCACAAACATATTCGTCTCATCGTTTGTGATTCCACAATATCTTGTTTCGCTACATACAATTAAGATTATTGTGAGGTGATTGATATTACTAGGTTCTTCTTCGGGATTAAAAGTCTGATGTATCAGTTGGTTCATGTTCACCTTGATTTATCAATAGACGGAGCAAAACTCATAGGTATTTCTGTGGGAGACATATTTATCTATTCAATAGACTTTTCTGTGTGAGACAGATTGGTTTATCAAGTCTTCGACTTTGGGTCGTAGCAACTCTTAGTTATGGGTAGGATCAAGTGCATGCGCAAAGTCCTGCTGGGATTCAGAGCCGTAAGGAATGCGGTTGTACCTTGATCAGTATGAGATTGTCTGTAACGGCTTAATACAATGTGGTGTTCAAATTTGGACTAGGTCCCGGGGTTTTCTGCATTTGCGGTTTCCTCGTTAACAAAATTTCTGGTGTCTGTGTTATTTCTTTTCCACATTATATTTGTTTATATAATTGAAATATCACAGGTTATGCGTAGTTCAATCAATTAGATAATCCAACCTTTGGTTGTTGATAAGTTGATTGACACTTTGGGAAATTGAGATACAACTCTTGGATATTGTTAGAGCATAGCTCGGTCGACCTCGCATGCGTTGCTATATCAAGCATGTTTGTCAATGTTAGTGATCAAAACTATGAGTCTTGATTTCTAGTCTACATAGCTAAGTCTCGGACTAGGATAGAAAAGTGTAGTTGAGCTCAAGGACTTCATAATGATTCATCATACAACGACGAAGATCTACTCAAGGAACCGTGGAACTTCATCAAAAAAAAGGTATGTGGAGACTTGAACTTATCTATCACTCAAAAGTCCATCTCTTCTATCTCCTACTTCTTATGAGACAAAAGTCGTATGTTATATAGACTGGATCATACACATTTAATATTTCGAGCCGAGTATATCTCGCCTATCTATATCTCGAAATCATGTGTTGGTAAAGCGTTTCGCTTTGATCGTGTTTATCTTCACCTAATGACGAAAGTCATAATGTTTCAATCACTTTGAAAATCGCTTTGACGAGAGATAGTATAACAACTATATAACGTCCTCTAAGAATGTTTCAATGGTTGGAATGAGAGTTTAGGTCAATATAACCAATGATGGATATAAGCATTGTGTGGTAACACATATGTACATAAGTCCTATTCCTTAATCCGAAGTTTGCGAAAATTTTTTATTGAGAGAAACCGGAGGAATTGGCTTTACCAAGTCTGAGAACTCAGTTTGCGAACTTAGTCCGCGAACTGACGGAAGTTCTCTTACCGAGAATTTCTGCTGGGATTTTCCAAAAACTCGTTTGCATGTTTAGTCCGCGAACTCAGTCCGCGAACCTAGTCCGCGAACTGGCGGAAGTCTCCTTGCCGAGATTTTCTCTTGAGTTTGGAAAAATCTGCCGGTTGTCTTAAGTCCGCGAACTTGTTTGCGCATCTGAGTGGGTTATGATCTAAAGATGTCCTATGAACATGAAACTTAAATTACTAAGGAATGCAGTATGCAAACCGTGGGTATAAAGTTCATGAGCCGGTTCATCGAATCGAATCATCTTTGTTTCAATTTTGTCTTGTGAAGTTACATAAGATCTCATAGCAATTGAACAACTCTCTATCTAGTTTATTTGAGTCAATTGAACTAGTTATGGTGAAGAAGAACAAGGTTAATATGATATGCCCATATGGTTAACCTTTTGGGTTACTATGTTGAACCAACATACACATACACGTTTGGGCACGGATTCAGAAACTCAGTAAACGTATATCTCAAGTGTGTGTGACAAGCTAAATTTTCGATCTAACGGTTGAGAAATATTAGCTTGAATCTAAATCAGGTTTTCATCTAACGGTGAATATTGATTGCTTTGTGTCTAAGGAAAAACCCTGATTTGAAGACTATATAAAGGAGACATCTAGCATTGGGCAAAACTAATCCCCACATGTCTGTCTAAGACAGATTTGTTTATTATCAAGTCTGTCTAAGACAAATTTTGGTTGTGGGTGAGATCATCTAATGGAATCAAGTGCGTAGTATCCTGCTGGGATCAGAGGCGTAGGAGTACAACTGTACCTTGAATTTGTGGGAGACTGATTGGGGTTCAACTATAGTCCATTCCGAAGTTAGCTTGGAGTAGGTTAGTGTCTGTAGCGGCTTAATATAGTGTGTATTCAATATGGACTAGGTCCCGAGGTTTTTCTGCATTTGCGGTTTCCTCGTTAACAAAACTTCTGGTGTCTGTGTTATTTCTTTTGTGCATTATATTTTTATATAATTGAAGTAATACAGGTTGTGCGTTCAAGTTCATCAATTGGAAATCCAACCTTTGGTTATTGATTGATATTGATTGATCCTTGGACATTGGTCTTTGGTATCATCTAAGTTATTCCTTGTGTTTGATTAAAGACTCGCTGATTTCTATTAGCTCGGGTAAATCAAAACAAGAGAGAGATAATAACTCCTTGAGATACTTTTATCTAGATTGAGTCTGACTGTCTAGTTGATTCTCTAGCAAAGTATTTCGGAGTTAGTCCATACATATTGCTAAGCGAAATATTGGGTGGTGTTGTTAGACCCCCGCTTTTTCAATTGGTATCAGAGCAGGAAAACACGTTTAAGACCTTACAAGTCTGTGTTTGTAGCGATCTGACTCTATGGACAGTAGTGTTATCTCAATAAATGCACCACCAGATCCAGGGATTTCAGAATTCTCTTCCATGACTGATTTAATAAAATCTGTAGAAGAAATTCTATCTAAACCTCCACCAGATTTAAAACCCCTTGAAGTGTTTTCAGGGATTGAAAAGAAGCTTCAGAGCTTATCTCTTGATGTTGAGTTATACCTCCAGAAAGAGCAAGAATCTCTTGACAGGCTAAATCAAGTTATGATGAATAATATTCATGTTGAGGTTGATATTGATTTACTAATCAGTGAGAGCAATGCTCCTCCTCTGCGTAATCCAATTAATTGTGATAAACTAAACGAAATACAAGAGGAGTTTAAATCTCAGTCACCTGAGTGTATCATCTCAAAACATGAATTGATTCGTTGCTCAATTCCTGATACTTCATATAAAGATAGTAGTACTGACTTCTTTTATGAAGAATTTAGGAAGTCTATTTTTATCAAAAAAGTTTCCCTTTGCAGTACTAAAAACTATCTGCATAAACTATTTTTTATAAGTTGGAAAACAAGAAATCAAAACACAAATCCTTTTTGATACAGGTGTATCCGTACTCCTTTAGGGAACTTAGTTACCTCAAGATAAGTTTAGGGAAGAATCCTACTCTAGGCAGGAATCCTTATTTAGGCAGAATTCCTAGTTAGGGAAGAGTTTTGTTTTAGGCAATACTCTTAGTTTAGGAAATAGATTCCTAATAGAAATCCTTGGTCAGCTGAGTATGATGAAGGTTACAAATAGAGGGCTTTGGCTAACAACTAAGGACACACAGATATTAGGTACATAAAACCTAGAGAAAGATTGCGAAAATTATTGTGCAAGCTTAACAAACAGTTTAAGGTTAATCCACTGTTAGAGAAGATTGTGAGCGTAACAAAGAGAGAATTGTAATCGTTTTCTTGTTCATAATCTAGAGAAGATATATTTCTTCAAATTACTACTTTGTGTTCTGTGTTCTTCTAAGTTTCTCATCTATTATTATTCTGAATTCCGCCTTTATAGTAATAGCTACCAAGGTACAGAGATCATACGTATCACTTTTGGGTTCTCTTGAAGTTCTTTGATACACTTATAAAAACAGTTCCTTGGGTGTTTCTCAACACTACAAGATTTAAGAGTTTTTGGAAAGAAAATATTTCTTGGTGCCATGGTGAACAACAAATTGTTAACCTCAGCACAACTTGTTTGTGCTTAAAGTGCATTCTCACCAAGAATTGCCCTTTTATGTATACGGTGAGGGATGCACAACAACTGGGGCGCACAGATTATATTTGATAAGGATGTAGAATTCAATTGGACTTTTCTAAAATGGTATGTCTATAAACTTGAGCAAGTTTTATGTTTTTATTACTTTTTTGAGTACTTATAATGATCCATGTACCTTGATTATCGTTCATTTCTACCTAACTTGATCTGTGTTTAAGGTTCTTAAATGTTTAGGTTTGAAAACATGAGTTCGGGATGTTTGGACTTCATGGTACCCATACCAAGTATGCATAACATCATTTAAAACCAAAATCCAGGGGTTTAAGTTCGCAAACCCAGTTTGCAAACTTTTTTAGTCATGAAAATTCGTTTGCAAACCCGTTTGCATACTAGCCTGTAGACATCGATATTCGATAAACTTGTTTTGGCCGTATTTTCTTCGTCCGAACTCGGAATGACCTCATTATTTTTGAATTCTCTTTCTTTTTGAATTTCTTCAAAATAGAGTTGAGAAACCTTGAATTTGGATGAGTTACGATTGGTATTTGTCCCATCTTTTGTTTTGAGTGTTTTGCTCCCTTTCATCGCACTTGTTCCATTTCTCTTGGACTTGGGCACTTGGATTCTTGGATTACTACTCTTCTAAGATCATTTGTAGCTTTAACAAGAATATTTTTGGTGAATCACAAAGAAGTAAGTTCAATAATGGGCAGTAGTACACACTACTATGGAATTCTTGAATGTTCACAATCATTTTATGTGAACTACGGTGCATGGTCGTTAATGACTTTGTATGATCTTCTTTGTTAATAAAATCTTTTTATACGCCTTTGGTAGCTATTCTTGGTATAAATCCAGGCGAAAAAGATTGATTCCACCCTCTAAGGACAAATCATCTTATATGTACATTACAAGTTTGTCATGATGCCTAGGAAACTTCTTATGAGAATTTATTCTTGCTTTTGAGAAGGATTACTAGAGTTTGGAATAGCCATTATTGTGATTACACATAGCTATGTCCAACGATTTCATCTTCATGTTTTTAGATTTATTTGTTTAAATTCTAAAAATATTTGGAGGATGATGTTATTGCAATATTAATCTGTTTGATTTTGAAGTATTGCAATATTTTTATGGGGTATGTATTGTTTGCATCCGTGAACTTGAAGGTCCCATATGTTGTCAAAAGTAAAGTCGTTCATAAATGGGTATTCGTATTAATGAAAGGATGATGGACTTTTGACAAATACAAAAGTTATACCTATGCAATCATGTATTTGACGGAAAATAGGGTAAAATCTTTTGTGTGACAAGGATAAAGTCTATTATGTCGTTATGTAGATAGTGATGGAAAAATAGAATATATATTTGTATGTATTCCACGGTATTGATCTTCATTGATCCATTCTTTTTGTATTACCGTGAGGCTCCATAATGTGTCTTATGTCGAGCACGATACAACTAAGTTGATTATTTTGTGATTAACTTTGTTGGTTGTTCCGTAAGGTACTTTATGTCGAGCATCTTTGAACTAAATTAATCATCTTGGTTGGTTATTTAGTTATTTTCTCCGAAAGTTTTCTTTTGTCGAGCAAAATAATTGACAATTAAATTGATTACTTCTGTGATTAGTTTGGTTGTGTTTTCCAATTAGATTAATTATAAGTTCTCTTTTAATTAGTCTAGTTGAGTTTTCATATATTCCAAAAGTCCTTGTGTTGAGTATATGAACGGCTATACTAATCATGTTTTATTAGTTAATGTAGTCGTATATTCCGTAAGGTTTTCCTTGTGTTGAGTATGTGAACGATTAAGTTAGTCATCTCCGTATGATTACCTCAGTCGTAGCCACGTAAGTTTACTTATGTTGAGCACAATCAATTGAATTGATTACTTTTGTGGTTTGATTTAGTTGTGTATTCCAATTATTTTAATCATGGGTTTTCTTGTTGTAGTTGCAGGAAATCCTACACTACACCCCTCACAAGATTTCATTAACATTCAACTCCTTTTTGGATTAACAATCTTAATTTTATTGATGAATCTTTGAACAATATTACAAGAAAAGATAAAGGAATCAAGAATAACCACTACTCTAGATTTTCTCTCTCCTACTTTCTTGCTTCTCACTCAAAAAATATCTCTCTATTTTCTTTTACAACTGAATGGCTATTTATAGGGAATTACATAGTGGATGACAACTAATCTATCCTTTATTTTCGGATATGGTTTGCGATATTCTCACAACCTTACAAATATTAATCTCGCACACTTCCTAATTTTCGCAAGTCCATCATATTTTTCTCATGATTTAGCTGATGTCGTTTATTATGCGTTTCTGAAATTGCTTTGCGACATTGTTGTGAACCCCCCTTATTAATCCTCTCATCCGGGAGAGGCACCTTGGATTCTCAACTTAAGCATATGACTTAGGTTGGGCGACTAAGGTAATAAGGACTCTCCCAAGGAGTGCAAAATCTGATCAAGGCGCCGAGGTACACGGTTGAGTCAAGAGTGCCAGGGGCGTCTGAAGCGTACCTTGCCATTATTGACAAGTCTTGGCTTATACTGCACTCGGATCGAAGAAAATCCCACTTAGGGTGCAGTCTCGTAACCATAAGCCCTATAGGTAAAAGGGATAAGTGGCTGCGAAAACAACTGGTTGTTGCTAATACCGGATGGGAGGAGCCAACCTTGTATGGTAGAGGTACGTCTCCTTCAAGGGTCAACCAGGGGGGAGATAAGGGCGGCACCCTCCATTAGGGAGATGATAAGTGTCTTAAGACGCAAATGTCATGAGGCTTTTTAGTCGCAAGGGTATTAAGGCTTGTCATATTTGTGAGCTGATAGGATCGGAAACCTACAATAAAATACTGCAAGTGCATAGTGTCTAACTAGTAGGACAATGGAAAGTACAGGTCGTTCCCACGAGGAGTGTGAAAATACTACTACTAACTAATATCAAAAGTAACTAATCGACAGATGATGTTTTAGCAATTTTTCAGAAATTTAGAAAATTTGAAATGACAATAATTCTAACGATAAACAATATGGGAATGGGTTGCTAGGGTTTTAGGTTTCCACCAACTAACTATGCAAACTCTACTAATCTTTAAAAATATAATTCCATGCTTATTCAAATATTGTTTCTCCGCTATAGTTTTCTTCGCTTCATGGCTAGTGATTCTAAAGCATTACCTATCTATCCTTGCATACCACGTCAAGGATTTAACCGAAGCACGCAATATCAATTCAAAAGCATAAATAATCTAGAAAATCACATCAACAATAAAATACCAAGCCAAATGAAGAAAAACTACTAATCAATCAACTCATTATTAAGCATATAAATGTAGAGTTTTCATAATAAAATTGGGTTCTACCAAAACCATAACATGAATTATCTAAACATAGCTTTCTCAAAAGCCATAAAAGTATCTCAATAAAACTCTAGCTAATCAAAAGAGAAAAATGAAATCAAAATTCTCAAACCCTAAGCACGGCTGTATAGCCGCAGCCTCCAAAGAACTCCAAAACGGCCTCCCTCTGTAGCGTCTCTCCCCCTCTCTCTGTTCGCATTTCTTTTCTTTTTTTTGTAGTGCTGCGAAAGAATACAACATAAGACCTAGAAACATTTTCCAAGGCCCAGTCCATTCGGGTCCATTACCAGCTTCCAAATTCAGACCCATTACCAAGATCCGACCACGGCTTCCTATATCTGACCACCTAACATCACCACAAAACCACCGGATATACGAGTACTCTTTGTTGTTTGCTTGGCTTAAAATTCCAGCTGAATCTTCGCCGAAATCTTCACAGATTCACATTCATGCTCAACCTCCTTGGTAAACTCTATCTCCTTGCTTTCGTGACACTTTACACGAGCCTATAACACTCGAGCCAACACCACTTATCCATGTTGTCGGGTGTTCTCAATTAACTCCAGTTTCAGACTACATAAAACACCAATCTTCATGCCATTACCAAATACTGATTTCGAAACCAGTTCTTTCCCGAGCATGGCCGCAACTCTATTTTCACGCTGTCTCGAACGATAGCCATCATCACCGATATCATAGACTTCCTGTTTTGTCACGAAAACTCAACTGCCAAACTTGCTCAACTGTCACACAGACTCGAGCTCTTTATTTCTCCTTTATTATCGATTACTACAGCCAACTCCGGTCTCGTGCACCGAGGTATATTCTGCTTCAACAGTTCTCGACCACAGCTCCTTCTTGTTAACCGGCAGGCAGCAACAACATCTCTTTCCATTCCCTGACCTTCTACATCTTGTCAGTTACAACTTGCAACCAGTTCCACCATTGGTTCATCGACTTCCCATATCTCAGCCATCAACAACAGCTCCATCAGCACTAACAACAATCCGTTCAATCCGAAAAGAGCAACATCAAGTTGAGGTGTTTGACAGAAGCTAGAACACGTATTGTTTGGGAGAGAACACAACTATAATAGGAGAACACGAACTTGAATAGAAGACGTTCTATTGATATAACTTGTATGTTCAATTCATCTTTACAAGATACATATATATATACTAACTCTTCCTTGAACTCCAATGCCAAGAAAGTAAGACAAGAAGCCAAGATCTTTGATAGCGAATTCTTGTTGTAGACGATCAATGATAGACTTAATACTTGTAGAGTTAGAACCTGTAACAATAATATCATCTACATAGACTAGTAAATAGATAGTACCAAGAGAGCCGTTATAGAGAAATAAGGACGAGTCACACTTCGAGACAAAACCAATTTGCAACAAAAAGGTACTAAGCCTGTGATACCACGCACGGGGAGCTTGTTTGAGACCATAAAGAGAACGATGCAACTTGCAGACATGCGTAGGAAAACGAGAATCTACGTAGCCCGGTGGCTGTTTCATATACACCTCTTCTTGAAGTTCTCCATGTAAAAAGGCATTTTGCACATCAAGTTGATGAATTGGACAATTGGAAGACAAAGCCAATGTAAGAATAAGACGAATAGTACATGGTTTAACAACCGGACTAAATGTTTCAGAATAGTCAATACCCTCTTGCTGATTATAGCCTTTTGCAACTAATCGTGATTTTCGACGTGCAATCGTACCATCTGGATTGCGTTTAATACGAAACACCCATTTACATCCAATAACGTTCATAGAAGAATTATATGGTACTAACGACCACGTACCATTCCGAAGTAGCGCATTAATCTCATCATCGGAAGACATACGCCACTGGGGATCTTTATGAGCCTGTGAAATACAAGTAGGTTCGAGAAGAGAATCACATACCAATGCATATTTGGAATTTGGTTTAAAAACACCAGCTTTAGACCCTGTCACCATTGGATAAGTGTCAGAGACAGAAGACGGAGACTGCAGACGAAGAACTGGGGAAGAAAAATCAGTGGCGGCTGTGGCAGCTGAATCAGACATAATAATGGGAACTTTCGGCGTCTGTGACAGCTCAGAAACATTATGGCTGACAGTTGATGATTGGTTTTGTTGGATAATCATTGGTGCTGGCGGCTGTGGCGGCTGAGGATCATCATTACTGTCGGCTAATGATTGACGATGTTGGCTAATGATTGCTGGAGGTGGCTGATGATTGCTGACGGCGGAGAACTGCTGGCGATTAATGATGGCTGACGGTTGATGATTACTGACAGTTGATGATTGCTGGCGGGTCATGATTACTGACGGCTGATGATGACTGGCGGCTAATGATTGGTCTTGGGAAGAAGACGGCACGGAAGCAGTAGACAGAAGAGAAGGCAGAGAAAGATTTACGGGAGAATAAAAGGGAGTAGAAAAAGGTACCTGTGAAGTCGTCGACGCCGGAGAAGGCTGTGCTGTGGCGGCAAAAGGAAAAATGGTCTCATCAAAAACAACATGACGACTAACATAAATCCGACCTGTAGGAATATGAAGACACTTATAGCCTTTTTGAGAAGGACTATGACCAATAAAAACACAAGGAGAAGAAAGAGGCTCCATTTTATGAGATCTATATGGACGTAAGTATGGATAGCAAAAGCAACCAAACACCCGAAGTAAAGTGTAATCTGGTGAAAGACCAAAAAGAAGTTCATACGGAGAGGAGTTATGAATGGAAGTAGACGGAACACGATTTATTAGAAAACAAGCGGTGTAAAAAGAGTCGTATCAATATGAGGATGGTACAGAAGCCATGTTTAGGATTGTAAGACCAGTTTCACGAATATGACGATAACGTCGTTCGACTAAACCATTTTGTTCAGAAGTATGTGGACATGAAAATCGATGAAAAATACCCAGTTGTTGAAGATGCGGAGTAAGTTTTCGATACTCCAGTGCGTTGTCAGATTTGAAGATTTTGATTTTTCGATTGAAGAGATTTTCAACATGCTTTTGAAACAAAAAGAATATTGAAAAGACATCAGATTTCTGAGACATAGGAAACATCCAAGTAAAGCGACTAAAGGCATCAATAAAGATGACATAGTATTTATATCCTTCATTAGATAAAATATGAGAAGGTCCCCAAACATCAGAGACAATTAAATCTAATGGATGCAAATAAGTAGTTTTACTATAAGGAAAAGGGAGTTTATGACTCCGATGTTCATGGCAAGAGGAACAAAACTTAAAAGTCTGAGTAGAAATCGGAAGAGAAAACTGGGAAACAACCTTACGCATTGTGCGTATCATTGGATGTCCTAATCTAGAGTGCCAATCTTGTAAGGTAGCACACTTTCCTATGTAGTCTTCAGAAGATTGAGACGAATTATCAAGTTGATAGAGACCACCCCTCCTACTTCCACGAAGAAGAACCTTCCCGGTACATCGATCCTTCACAAGACAAAAAGTTGGATGAAATTCAAATAAGACATTATTGTCAGTAGTAAACCGAGAAATAGACAGAAGATTATGAGAAATTTTTGGTGCATGAAGAACATTACGAAGCCACAACTTACGGTTGGGAGTTCCCAAAACAGAGGATCCAACATTAGAGATTGGAATAGAAGAGCCATTACCCATTTGAATTTGATCCGGACCAGTATATTCATTAGAAAATTGGAGACGAGAAAGATCATTGGTTATATGATCTGTAGCACCACTATCAGGAGTCCACGGAGGTGTAGATAACAAACCAGTTTGAGCATCATAAGCACGAGGAGCAGAGGTAGGTGGATGACGTTGAGGAGGACAAAACGAGCGATCGAAACGATTCCAACAGTCATTAGCTTCATGATTCTTGCGACCACATAGTTGACAGGGAAGACGCACATCTGCACGTGAGTTGTAAGGTTGTGCTGGGCCGAGAAGAGAGGAATGATTCGAAGTGTTGGAAGCAGCTGGACGAGCTGGGCTTGAAAGGGAGGAGAATTGCTGGGCCGAAGATGGACTGGACCGAGTAGGAGGACGTGAAAAATTGGAAGCAGCTGGACGAGAGAAGCTGGAAGCAGCTGAACGAGTTTGGCCGGATGCTGCAACGTTAGCTACAGGCTGAGAATGCAGTGACTTTGCTTGGTTCTCGATACGAAGTTCATACGTGAGAATATAGGTGATAAAATCTTCTAGTTTCATGGCTCCCATGGAAGTTGTAAGAGAGGTAACAATGGCATCATATGCAGTATCTAGGCCGGCAAGAATGCAGTGACGTAATTCAGACTCAGTGACAACAGTATCAGAAGCTGCAAGGTTGTCAACGATATTGCGAGCTCGATCAATATAATATCGCATAGAAAGAGATCCTTTGCGTAAAGCCCGAAGTTCACATTGCAAGTGATGGATATGAGCATCTGATTTTGAAGAAAAGGGAGATTCAAGAGAGGACCAAACTACATGAGAACTTTGGAGACGATGAACTTGTCGAAGAACAGCAGGAGTTAGCGAGGAAAAAATCCAGCCAAGAAGAATACGGTCTTGATTTAGCCAAGGAGCATATGCCGGATTGGGTGTATCACTGTTGGGAAGAGTTGGAGACGGACAAGGATTGTCACCTGTGACAAAACTATCGAGTTCATAACCTTGAAGATATGGGAGAAACTGAGAACGCCAGAGGGAGTAATTGGTGTCATCAAGTTTGACAGTGATGATGTGATGAGGTTGAGAAAAGATAGAGGAAGCCATCATTGATTGAGAGGAGTTGAGTATGGTTGAAAGGACAGAGGAAGAAGTAGATGCAGTGGAAGACATAGGATCAATAAGCTGATACCAAGCTAGAACACGTATTGTTTGGGAGATAACACAACTATAAGAGGAGAACACGAACTTGAATAAAAGACGTTCTATTGATATAACTTGTGTGTTCAATTGATCTTTACAAGATACATATATATATATATTAACTCTTCCTTGAACTCCAAGATAGGATGAATTCCAAAACCAGAACAATTTCCTAAAATACAAAAGACTTCCAAACCTAGAATAGTTTCCTAAAAATACAAAAGACTTCCTTAACAAGATATACGTGTGTTAGGCAACACACACGTATTGTATGCCTTAATAACATAAGGCCATTAAATGCCATGCAATCGTTATCTGCATCCCCACCTTGGACACGGGATCCTCCATGTCGAACTCAAATCAGTCGGAAGACAGTCCATCTCCATTACGTCTGCAGACTTGTTTAACCACCACTGCCACCAGTTGTTTCTATTCTCTGAGTTGCATCTCGTTCCTGACTGGTTGCACAAGCTCATATCAAAAAGACCCACTGAGAACTCCGCATTAGCTGCCAACATCGACGGCAGTGAACTCTTCATCTCCTTACTGCTTTCACCCATGAAAACAATTAAAGCCAACAACTTTCTCCATCGCTTCATTATCGAACACAACTGATCATAGCAGCTTAATCTCATCCAACCCATCTTCTCAGCGTAAATACCTTATTCATTCACTTCCTTCAACAGTTGAATCACAGTTTCATCGTTGTTGTTGTATTCCAGTTCACAACCATGAGCATGGCAACACCACCAACTCGACTCCATCTCCATGGCAGCTGAGATGATGAGAAAGATTTGGGTGCGAGTGAATAATGGCAGCTGCTTCGAATTCTTTCCAAGAAAATGCTCGAAACTCCTTTCTTTTAGAGAACCACCAGCTAGAACGTTGATGAGTAATAAGAATTTCTTTCTCCTTCACAGATGACGAAATGTGGCTTGTATGTTCTGGCATATAGTGGGGAGTTAGCCACATCCACCTTTCTCTTAATGATGAAACACCACCTACTGTTGTAGTAATGAGATTGCGGTAAATAAGAATTCGTTGCTCGGACTTGAAAAGATTTATAAATAAAAATATATACACAAAAATATTAACAATGGGCGAGGTACTAGGACTAATGATTCGGCCAATCTTCATAAAATAGGGCTCAATGAATTATTCTCGACAATAATCGCTCAAAACATAAGTTATATGGACTCTTATTTTGCCAAAGTAGATTCTCAAAAAAAATGGATTGTAAATGTTTAGCATGGAACATCAAATCACCTAAGCTAAGCATGACCTATCTAATCAAATAACAACCAATTTTATCAAATCATATTTCAATTAATTTTTTAATGCAAAAGTCTTAAAAAGAATTAATAAAATTACCCATGTATGAAGCTCGGCCTCCTCCGTCGTCCCAGTGTTGGGTTTTAGCTCCTCATAATGAAAACACGCTCAAAATATATTTTTATATCTCAAATGGTGTTTACAATGGAGAGAAAAGGAGAAAATGGTGTAAAACTGTAATCTGCAATGTACAAAAAGCGTCACAGAATGAACGATAAAACACAAGTGCTGCTGATATTTAGACAGCACTGCGACCCACGGTTGTGCGTCTTAGACACTGTTGATAAACCACTGTCCCTGCGAGTCCGTTCTTTGTGTTCTTGGTGTTCTTCATCATCAGCAGCAGCAGAAACAGAGTTTCATCAACTCTTGATTTATGCTTCTCTGGACCTTCTCTCGACCCCAAACTCTCGACAACCCTCTCTTGTACCTTGATAAATATATTTATACTCCTAATCCTCATTTAATCACGCCATATCTCCCAAATAATCTTCATTTATCAATATTATTCTCCACGGCCAAAGTTTCCATTTTTAGATCTTCCACGCGCATGCAGCTGTATTTCTTTCCCTCTATACCTTGTTCACGCTACATAATATCGATTAACTCTTCCAAACACGTGCAGTACACGTTTAAATTCCTCACAACCCGTGCAAGCTCATGTTTTTCCTCTAACTCCTTGTTTGGATTAAAACCAAGTTATCTATCCAAATTCGATCGAAACAAACACCCATAATGGACATATCACAACTACCCATGAAGTTTCAGCCCTTTAGTCTACCCAGAACTCCTTCAAACTTTGATCGAAAACTCACACAGTAGATGAGAACCGTTTTCCCGCCAAAATTCATTTTTGAATTTTTGGGAAGAAGATGTCCTCCCCCTAATCCTCTACGGGTGTCCCTTTTGCACTTTCCTTATGGGGTGCAAATAGTAATTTTTTGGGGAGTGAATAGTAATTTTTTTGGAGTTTCTCCGGCACATTTTTGGGGCGCTTTTAACACTCCTCCGGGGTGTTTCCTGGGTGCCTTTAGTACTTTATCCTGGGGTGTAAAACACCACTTTTCGATCCAATTTTTCCGCAAGAGCTTATTTCTCTAAAAATACCTACAAAGACATAAAATAACAAAATAAATAGAAAATCGAGTACTAACAATACATAAAATTGAGACATATTAGACACATAAATGTGTCTATCACCCGCTTGCTTAAGAAATGAAGCTCTTGACGTCTTTGTTCTCTTAATGATGAACACTACCTGCTTGCTTAAGAAATGAAGCTCTTGACGTCTTTGTTCACCTTTTGACCGTGCCAACCAGTGTCAGTGAAATTTAGCCTTTCAGTTCACGACAACATTTCGACTCCTTTATGTTGTCATGGTAACTAGACTGGTTGCTGATACATGGAAGTACCAGGCCAACCCATTTCATCATCGTGGTTGCTGATACATGGAAATACCAGGCCAACCCCATTTCATCATCGTGGTTGCTGATACATGGGGATACCAGGCCAACATAATAAGTGTTGCTGATATATAGAAATACCAGGCCAACATAATAAGTGATGCTGATATATAGAAATACCAGGCTAGCATATTTCATCATTGTGGTTGTTGATATATGGAAGTACCAGGCCAACCACATTTTGCCATTTTCGTTGCAAACACCATTAAGTCTCACGTTTTGCTGTTTATTCGCTGGATGATCAGAATTCACTTGTACTTTCTACAAAAGCACTAAAATGGTATCATTAGCAAAGATGTCGAAACCTAGCTAGTATAAATATGGGTATAAAATGTAGCACTTACGTGCTTATCAACACCCCCACACTTATATTTTGCTAGTCCTCGAGCAAAACAAAGAATTGACTCGCTACACGGCTGGTCATCGCATAAGAGAGAGCTAGACCCGCTACACAGCTGGTCAAAGAAAATACCCTACAAAAGACCCGCTACACAGCTGGTCATAACCTTAAAAATCATAATGGTAATAAAAAAAATTTAAGTCCCGCTACACAGCTGATCATTTTTTTTTGTAGACCCGCTAAACAGCTGGTCATCATATGCAAGAAAAAGAAAAAGACCCGCTACACAGCTGGTCATGACCCTAACAATCATAATAATCAATACTTTTTTTAGACCCGCTCCACAGCTGATCATTCATTTTTCACTTTTTTTTAGACCCGCTACACAGCTGGTCATAACATTTTTTATTATTATTAGAAATTCCTAACGAAAGTCTCCACACTTAAACATTACATTGTCCTCAATGTAATTGAGTCATCCAACGTAGAATTTAAGGTGGGAAATTTTAAAATACAATAAAAGTAAAAGATAGAGTGCAGGGAACAAATCTGATGGGTTGACTCCCATGAAGCGAAAGGTATTTGTTTCCCTGCTTGTCAGTAGCATGTAGTCTCAAACAAGGTGAGGTTGGAACCCAAAAGTAAGCTTCCAATCATATATATAGAGTCTGAAAAGTTGGGGACTGATCCAACATATCAGTTTAGCTGAAAAGATAATCCTGCAACCAGATTGATTAGTACCCAGAGAGCTAAAACTGAATTCAATCTTATTTGAAAAATAATTCAAACTTTCCCAATCATGTGTGGAAACATGAAGCAAATCAGATTGAACAATTGTTAAACTCCTTAAATCTGGCTCTAAGTCCGAGGAAATAACTTCCGCGAATGATATTGGTTCAAATTCAGCAAAATATTGCAGACGAACATATATTAGCTCAAATTCACTCGCTGAAAAATGTCTCAATGGAGCAATGATATCATGACTCATAAACCCACTATCATTTACAACGGTTTCGTTATAAATATTATCAAGATGAGTCAAGGTTTGAGCTTTATCGATTGATGGAACTAGTCGAGACTCAGGCAGAATTAGAGGTTCTAGTTTGGGTTTCCATTTCTTAGTGTCTAACAGCGGTGCTGAGTCTAATAAGGCATTGACTTCACAAATAACACTATCATCATCAAAATCATACCCAAAATGAGCTAAGCAAACCTCTAATGGATCTTCCGAGTGGCTCTTGCAAAAGCCTTGCGAGTGCATACTTTCTTTTCGCCCCCGACACTTAAGGCTAAGGTACCTAAAAAAAATCAAAAAAATGCGTAAAAAGAACCAAAAGAAATCTAAAAGAAGAACAAAATTAAATTATGTACAAAAAAAGTAAAAAAAATAAGTTATATACAAAAATTGATATTAATATGAGAATATTATGCAACCACTCCCCAGCAACGGCGCCAAAAACTTGATAGGATCGGAAACCTACAATAAAATACTGCAAGTGCACAGTGTCTAACTAGTATGACAATGGCAAGTACAGGTCGTTCCCACGAGGAGTGTGAAAATACTACTACTAACTAATATCAAAAGTAACTAATCGACAGATGATGTTTTAGCAATTTTTCAGAAATTTAGAAAATTTGAAATGACAATAATTCTAACGATAAACAATATGGGAATGGGTTGCTAGGGTTTTAGGTTTCCACCAATTAACTATGCAAACTCTATTAATCTTTAAAAATATAATTCCATGCTTATTCAAATACTGTTTCTCCGCTGTAGTTTTCTTCGCTTCATGGGTAGTGATTCTAAAGCATTACCTATCTATCCTTGCATACCACGTCAAGGGACTTAACCGAAGCACGCAATATCAATTCAAAATCATAAATAATCTAGAAAATCACATCAACAATAAAATACCAAGCCAAATGAAGAAAAACTACTAATCAATCAACTCATTATTAAGCATATAAATGTAGAGTTTTCATAATAAAATTGGGTTCTACCAAAACCCTAACATGAATTAGCTAAACATAGCTTTCTCAAAAGCCATAAAAGTATCTCAATAAAACTCTAGCTAATCAAAAGAGAAAAATGAAATCAAAATTCTCAAACCCTAAGCACGGCTGTATAGCCGCAGCCTCCAAAGAACTCCAAAACGGCCTCCCTCTGTAGCGTCTCTCCCCCCTCTCTTTGTTCGCATTTTTTTTTTGTAGTGCTGCGAAAGAATACAACATAAGACCTAGCAACATTTTCCAAAGCCCAGTCCATTCGGGTCCATTACCAGCTTCCAAATTCAGACCCATTACCAAGATCCGACCACGGCTTCCTATACCTGACCACCTGACATCACCACAAAACCACCGGATATACGAGTAGGGGATCTTAGGCGCAGGACCAGAATTCTTTTTTTCTTACGGCCACGCCCAAAATTACTTTTCCCTACAGTCGCGCCCAACATTATTTAAAATCATTAAAAACGTGCAGAGTTCCTTACTTACCATTCAACGGTTTTATTAACTCCCAAAAATGGTCGGAACCATTTATTTTCTCTTCTTCTCATTTTTTCTTCATCCGTTCTTCTCATTTTTTCTTCATCCGTTTTTCTATTCCTATTCCTCCATAAACACTGTAACGGATGATTGATTATTGAAGTTTATCAAACCCTAAAAATCAATTTCAAACTCAAAAAAAAATTAACCCTAGAATTCAGTAGAACCAAAATGGATGAAACATCGACAAAAACACGTCTTCAGAAATCAAAAGAGAAGAAATTAGGTACTAAAACTAGTTTAATCGATCTTATTCTTGCATGCATTCGGTACATTTGATTTTATTGATTTTCGATTTTAATTTTTGTTCTTGATGCTTCAGATGAAAAAGGAAAAATGAAGTCGAAGAAACAGAAAAAACCCGGTGAGATTTATTATTAGCTTCATCTGTCAGTGTTTGATTTTGTTTTTTTTGAATTTATTTTTTTTTAATCCTGAATACCCATAATTTTTTTTGAGTTATCACTTTATTGTTCTTCGATTTTAACATAATTTTCTCCTCAATGTGATTTTACCTTCTGATGTTGAAGATGAACAAGAAGAAATTGATAGTGTCGAAACACTGAAGGAGATGAAAATCAAGGCAAAGAAAGCAAAGAAAGCTGCACCAAAGGAAGTATTAGGTGATGCAGATAATGAGGATGATAATACAAATGATGCCGAAGATGGTAAGATTTGCTTTGAATCTAATAAGCCATGTGTTGTATATAAACAAGGTGCGTTGAATTCCTTCATGTTCCTGTTATGCATCAGTTATGCACCTTAACAAATCAATGCATGACATATTATTCAGTTCCAATATTAAATGCATGACTAGTTATGCACCTTAATAAATCAATGCATAACATGTTATGCAGCCCAATATATGAATGCATGACCGGTTATGCATTTTTCAATATTGAAAAGGAGTTAAGCATGGTTGTGTTTTTAAATGCATAATAAGTTATGCACCTTAAAAAATCAATGCATGACATATTATTCAGTTCCAATATTAAATGCATGACTAGTTATGCACCTTAATAAATCAATGCATAACATGTTATGCATTGTTTAGACTTGCTGCATCACAGGTTATGCATATAAAACAATGTTGTTATATTTGTTATGCATTCCTTTGTTGTTCTAAATAGCAGTTCTAAAATGAATTTTTTTTTGTTCTTTTTTTACGCAGTTAAACCTAAAACAAAATCTACAGTTCAAGGAGGTACTTATAGAGCAGGTTTCCTTAGGGTAGGTCACTTGTTTAGTAAGATAAAAGACAGAGGTGGTTTGAATCCGTTGCAGGCTAACATGATGAATGTGTGTGTGTTTGGAAAGTTCTATAACTGGTTATATGCTGCAAACATGGCATACTTGGATGGTAAGAGCAACAAGCTGACGGATGAATTCTTTCTATCATATGACCATGACGAATTGAATCAACATTCATTCAAGTTGTCTGAAAACAAGTCCATAGCATCAACGTCTAGTGAGCTTGCTGTTACATTTATGATTCCAAGAATTGAAGGAGATAGAGGAAATGATATTCTGACTTCGAAGGCAGAGATAGAGATGACTCAGTCACATCCCCTTGTCAAGCAATTCCCATTCAAAACAAAGCCAGGATTTATCAGCAAAGATCCCAAAGCACGGGTAACAAAGGTGTGGATATATGATATTGAAAGGCTGGTGTTGGAAAAACTTGATAAGAAAGGTCATGAAGAGGAAGTTATCTGCCTTATCTGCCTTTACATGCTAGTCGTCTTGTTCTTTTGTCGTTCAAGTGGAGACAATTTAGATGTCTCGTATGTTGGTTTGGTTAAGGATTTGGAAACCATGGACTCTTTTCCTGATCTTATTCATGAACACCTGATGGAGAGCATCAAGACTGTCAAAAGAAACAATCTTCATAGCAGGAATTGCAGTGGTTGCACTATATATTCTCTTGTGAGTTAGTTTTTTTTTTACTTTCATAACATCTGTCAATAAATATTACTTTCTTGGATACAGAATATCTTATTAGTTATTATTTTTTGCATCTTTGGTTGGCTGAGCATTCTAACATAGATGGGATATCATCAGACATCGTCAAGGTCATTTCCAATGCTACACCGAGAGCTGCGAAGTGGGACTTGGCAGCAATGAAGAAAGCAATGCTCAAGAAGAATATTACGTTCTTAAAGGTACCTGTTTGTGAACATTTCATGATTTATAATTGACCTTCATGCATCTATGACTGTATCTCTAAATTCCTTAAAAATGAATGCATAATAAGTTACGTTAGCAAAAAATGATAACTGCATAATAAGTTATGCACCTTAATAAATCAATGCATAACATGTTATGCAGCCCAATATATGAATGCATGACCGGTTATGCATTTTTCAATATTGAAAAGGAGTTAAGCAGGGTTGTGTTTTTAAATGCATAATAAGTTATGCATCTTAACAAAAATCAATGCATGACATATTATTCAGTTCCAATATTAAATGCATGACTAGTTATGCACCTTAATAAATCAATGCATAACATGTTATGCAGCCCAATATATGAATGCATGACCGGTTATGCATTTTTCAATATTGAAAAGGAGTTAAGCAGGGTTGTGTTTTTAAATGCATAATAAGTTATGCACCTTAACAAATCAATGCATGACATATTATTCAGTTCCAATATTAAATGCATGACTAGTTATGCATTGTTTAGATTAGATGCACCACAGGTTATGCATATAAAAATGTTATTATATTTTTTATGCATTCCTTTGATGAGTGTCATTAATCATGTTGCAGTATAATGAGAAATTTAGAGATGAGTACAGTGCAATGGAGATGGAATTCTGTGAACCAAGAAAACCAAGAAAAAGGAAAGAGATATATGATCTTGTCGCAATGAATTTTGAAGAAAACAGGGACAAGTATGAAGAAGCATTCCTGGATGCGATTAAGATCATTGAACAAGAAACGTGTCCACCCGATTGTGCTGAAGCAAGGTTGCAGATCATTGAAGCAAAGCTGAAAGACATGAAGCAGACTCAGGAGAGGAATAGACAGAGCGGAGTAGACTTCAATGAAAAGTTGTATAATTACGTGAAGGAATTGCTCGTTGATTGTGGAAACATAGAAGTGCAGGAGGTCGTCATGTGGACCTAGTGTCAATGTATCATCAGCTGAGCCAAGCGACCCACTGAGCCAAAACTTGCCAAGGAATGAGACTCTTGTTGAACTGGTATCTTCAACTGAACCACCTACACAAGAATCAGTTCCAGAAGTTATCAGACTCGATATCCAAGACCAAACGTCTAGTCAAGTTATCCAGTCTTCACCTTTCAAGTTCATGGACATGGAAAAAGCTGTTAATCTCTCCAGCGACGACAAGGAAATAGAAACTCAAGTGTAATTGGAGACAACACCAAATATAGCAACAACACAAGAAAGACTTGAAGCACAGGAAAGAGACTTTTTGGCCGGTGGTGATAATGACATTCTTCCAGAAACTCAGAAGAAAGAAGAAGAATATGTGGTGCCCGCATTTAATCTGCATTTATCACAACCTGCTGCTGCAATTAAAGATGATGCTGGTGGACCACAAGAGCAAGCTGAAAATCTGCAAAAACCCGATGTTGAGATACCACAACATCAAACTGAAGAACCACAACAACCAGAAGAGCCAGTGGCTGAAAAGCCACAACAAGTAGCTGTTGAGATGGTTGTTGATGCAGAGAAAGAGATGGTGGTTGAGAATCCTTTAACTCCTAGTGCCACACAAGATGCTGAAAAAGAAAAAGGCTATAATGAAGATGCTGAGATGGAGACCGTTTCAAAAAACCTGGTACCTAAAATATAATATCTTTTATTATGGTATTTTTATTAATGTCAAATCAACTATGTACTACTTATTATTTTTAATCAACTATAAACTGTTTACTATATTGTTGTTTTGTTGTTTAATCAACTATTTACTTAATTTCATAATAAACTGTTTATATCTAACACATTTTGGTTACATGAATCTCTAGGAAGAAGACGTAGGAGGGGAGTTTGTACCAAGAACAGAATTTTTGAAGAGGTCACCATTCAAGAAAAAGTCATTATTGAAGTGAAAAGCAAACAAGGCAGAAGAGGATGGGAAGCAACCAGGAAGTAAGGTAAGAAGAATCAAGGAAAGGACAACGTGGAATCAAAGGACAACCAGTGTACTACTCAAAGATTGTGAGCTAGGGAAGCAGAAGAATCAAAAGGACAATCCTGATGAGAATAAAGTTGAAGAAGAAAATCCCCGTACGTCTGCTGGCTTGCCGTTCAGAAAATTACCTCCGCTGGAAAAAATGGAATGCTTTCAAGATTACAAGGATACAATAGAACCAGCCATGATGGAAGTACTGGACACATACTTTGAGAATGCCAACAGCCTGTAAGTACATCAAAATTACCTTTATGCTTGTTTGCATAATATGTCATGCAGCTCCCAATGTTTAATGCATGGTTAGTTATGCATTGTTTAAAATATCTACATCACATGTTATGCATCTCCAATGTTTAATGCATGTTCAGTTATGCAAAAAATGTTGTTATATTTATTATGCTTGTTTAAGAAATCAATGCATTACAGGTTATGCTTCTTATGAAATAAATGCATAACAAGTTATGCTTAAAAAAAAACCCATGCATAACACAACCCTCTATTTTATGGTTCTGCCGCATGTCACTTGAATAAAACATCTCACCAATTCTGTCTTATGTCATCTGCAGAAATTCGGCTTGGAGTATCAGAGAAGGAGAAGACCCGTACTTGTGGGATATTCGGATTCACAGAGATATAATAAGGCAGCTAATGAACAATGAATACTTAGAAGACCAAGTAGTACGCTACTACAGTTATAGGTTGTTCAAGAAGCGGGAAAATGAAAAGATGGCTGATAGTGTTGAACATTGGTATGCGGAGTCTGCATTCATGACGCCAAATACTTGTGTAAGTCAAGAAAATAAAATCATTTTGCTGCAAAACAAGTCATTCCTGCATATTATCTTATGCCCATATAATTACTTCAGCATAAAATGTTATGCAACTAGATTGAACTGCATAACAAGTTATTCAGCATTGTTTTCTACACCTGTTGTGCACCCTTTCAATTGCATCCACTAACTTTTTTTTCCTAAAAAATATTTCTTTTGCAGTTCTTTGTTAAAATAAAGGAGAAAGATGGGATTGCCAAATTTGTTGGAGAATTCATCTTGAATCTCCCTATTGAAGTTGAGAGAATGTTCATTCCAATGAACTATATGACAAAGGAAAACCCTGCTGGTACACATTGGACATTGTTAGAGTATGACTTTTCAGAGGGTGAGTGGAACTACTATAACAGTGTAGAAGGATATAAATCTAACTGCAAGAAACAATCTCTCATAATGGCAAAGGCTTGTATGTCGTATTTGATCCAAAGATATGATGAACTGAATCTATCACCACAAATCGTGGATATAAAGCGGGAACCGCTTGTATACAAGGATATTTTTACCAAGATTGTTCCTGAACAAGGTCATCACCCCGACTGCCTCATATTTGTATGCTATTATATGAAGATGAGCATGAAGTCTCAAGTCAGGGACAAATGGCTGAAGTTGGGAAAGGAAGATGCAGTAGAAAAATCCAACAAGAAACGAGTAAGTCTGGTATTGAAAATGCTGACGGATCTTAGAAACAGTTGGGCGATAGATGCCAATGAAGACATCTGGGATGATATTGCGCGTCAATGTGATGAAGCTGAGCGTCAAATGTGATGTTGTGCATAATAGAAAGGCTCAAACATAACTTTGTTTTAACAACCTGTGTGTTGTTGGTAGGTTGAGAAATTTAACTTGGGAGTGAAAACTAATGGGAAAGTAGTTAGTAGTTCTTGTCAGAACAACTTATGTTATCTTGTCGATGTTTATATATATATTTATTATATATCAATGTTGGTTTCAGTGCTTCTATTTGATCCAATCTTATTTCATTTAACTGTACTATGATATAAATATTACAAGGAAAATGAAGGAAAAAAAGGTTACATATAAACATCTAAATAACAAGTTATGCAACAAAATAAACCTGAATAACATGTTGTTCCTAGTAAAATAAATGTGCATGACTTGTTATGCAGACGCATGACTTGTTATGCATATGCAGATGCATGAAGGAACCACATTTGCATGAGTCATTACGACGCCATCTTTAAAAGAATAAATGCATAACAGATCGTGCATCGTCAAAAAACAATGCATAAGAGATTATGCATCTTCAAAACAATAACGCATAATACGTTATGCATCATAAAAACTAATGCATAACAAGTTATGCATCATCAAAAACTAAAGCATAATCCATTATGTATTTAAGAATAAAAATGAAAACATTATCTGATAGAAGCAGAAAAACACACAGTGAAAAAAAAGTATTTTTCATAAAACCAATACAAAAAAGAAACTAAGTACAGAAAAAGTACTTGTTCATAAAAACTAATACAGAAACTAATGAAAGAAAAATGAATAAGGTTCAAACATAAAAGTAATAGTTTGAAGAAACAAACAAGATAATTGCTCTTCTTTAACTTCCCTTAGGCTGCTTCGGCGGCTTCGGAGGCTTCTTGTAACAGGTAGGATTCGTACATGTTTGCTTGTTATGATGACCAAGCTCAAAACAATTACCACAGCGAATAGCTCTCCTGGGCGGCTTCTCATATCTGCTCAAATGCCTATTAGATTGTGGTCTCCCTGGCGGCCTCCTAACATCAGGTACATCGATAATATCATTACCTTCATAAACTTCAGGCCTGTTATAGTTCGGAATAGGATGAATTGCATGACTGTAGGAATTATTGAAGTATGAAGTAGTGAAATAAGGTTCAACAAAATCATATGGATTAGAACCAGACATTGTTATCGATGCGAAAGCATGCACACATGGAAACCCATAGACGCGCCACCTCTGACAGGTACATGTCCTTGCCTCAAGGTTAACACTATGAGAATTGTCCCCTCCTTCCACTTCATAAACATGAGTATCGGACTGTATAACCAGCCAGGTTAAACCCCCATCAATAAGAGCCTTCATCTTATTTTCATTCTTCGGTGTGAGAATTGTTATGAAACTATTACCCGTATTCCGCCTTTCTGACATCATACTCATCACATCCTTCCTTATCTGATCCAGAAGAGCATTTGCAGGGAGCTTCTTGTGTACCTTCATCCAACTATTGAAGGATTCAGCAAGAGTATAAGATGTCCTACCATACCTACAACCCTGGAAAAAGGCATTTGACCACTTCTCTGGAGGGATATCTTCAATATAGTCGGCAACCCAACCACAACCAAGACCCCTAATAGTAGCGATGGCAGTTTGGAAACCTTCACGACTAAGAGCATAAGCAGCAGCTTGAAATGAATCAATAACTGCACCATACCTTTCGTCAGATGCATTAATAGGTAAGTTCATCTTAAGATGATAATAGCAGAAACTATGGAAGGCTCCAGGAAAGTAAAATGGAATCACTCTCTTTAATCCTTCTGCACGATCAGATAAAAATGTGATTGGCCTTTGATCATGATCAAGAATATTACTCAAATTCCTCATGAACCATTCCCAGTTATCATTATCTTCACCAGGTACCAGGGCCATGGCTAGTGGGAAGAAGCCTGCACAGAAAAATAAAATAAAATCAAGCCAGCGTCTACATGAAGTATGTGCAGCTAAAAAAATGCACAATGGCTCATGCATATAAACTAAATAATGCATAAGACATTATGCATCTAAAACAGAAAATGATGCATAACCAGAAAAGTGAAAACAAATAATGCATAATATCTTATGCATCTAAACTAAATGATGCATAAGACATTATGCATGTGCATAAAAAGGATGCATAAAATCAATAAGTGAAAACCATAATGCATAGGACATTATGCATCTAAACTAAATAATGCATAAGACATTATGCATCTAAAACAGAAATGATGCATAATCAGAAAAGTGAAAACAAATAATGCATAATGTCTTATGCATCTAAACTAAATGATGCATAAGACATTATGCATGTGCATAAAAAAGGATGCATAAAATAAATAAGTGAAAACCATAATGCATAATACATTATGCACCTAAAACAAAAAATGTATAATGTCTTATGCATCTAAAACAGAAATGATGCATAACCAGAAAAGTGAAAACAATAATGCATAAGACATTATGAAGCAAAAATAAATAATGCATGAGACATTATGCACATATATAAAAAAGGATGCATTATCAGAAAAATTACCATTTTCAGCATTGATAGCGGTTGCAGCCATGAGGCATCCTCTATATGTCCCTGTAAGAAAGGTAGTATCGACATAAACCATGGGGCGAAGGTAACGGTAACCATGGATGCATGCCTCGAAAGCAATAAAAAGACGCACAAACTTATTTGAAGGTGCCTCATCTTCTAATTCAGCTGAACTATCCTCGTTCGCTTCAGGTTCATCCATTTGAACTTGAAAATCAATCCAACTCCCAGGATTTGTGCTGCGAATGGAATCTACATACCATGAAAGATGCGAATACGACATGGCTTCATTACCAAATATATCCTCATACACTTTCTCTCTTCCGTTGTAAGCTTGGTAGTATTTCACATTGATCCCGTAGCTAGTTTTGAAAAACTTTGCCAAATCAGATGCTTTGAAACTCGGATCACTTCGGATTTCATCCTTGATCAGACTAGAAACAAATTTACTGCTGAGCCTGTGGAAAATCCTTTCAGTTCCAACACCACATGTATGACTGCTCTCATATTTCTTAACCTTAAGCATCCTGTTTTCAACATCAACAGCACAAACCTTATACTCCCAAGGGCAATTTTCTTTTGAGCATTTTGCATAGAACCTGCTAGGTTCATTCTTCTTATATACAAGAACACGCCCAGATTTTAACTCGTATTTCTTCACTACGATACGTACCTCTACTACACCTCCAAAAAACACTTTACCAACTTCACCAAGTAATTTATCCCAACCTTCAGTCCTAAGAACCTTGTTAACAGGCACAGAACCATCTTCAAGGAAATTCACCATAGCTTGTTCGGGTTCAGGTTCTATTACACGACTACTTGAAGCTCTACTAAGACTTCTGGAAGAATTACAGCCAACTTCGACAAGTAAATCAAAGCTCTTCTGACCTTTACAGTGGCAACGAGATACAAAACATTGAAGCAGAATATCAGAATCAACTCGCACAAACTTGCTTCCATCATTAAAGGAAAATCTAACATGATGCGGTAATAAACGAGTCCAGTTCTGGCAAACGGCTGTCTTCAAAGACTCCAAAGTTGTGTTGACATCAACAGGATGTGCTAAGAATTCAATGAAGTAGTGAATTAAAGCTAGTGCACTACCAACATGCATTTTCACCCTGCAAAACACAAAAGAGAAAATACCAAAATATCTATCCTGCATATTCCTTCACAAAAATTCTTACTCAAAATTAAAAGATCAAATTAACAACAGCAAACAATCTACATTAACCATAATCAAATGAGAAATCAACAGGATATCAAAATCAATAACAGATAACAGATCAAAAATAAGAATGGAAAAAAAAAATCAAATAAAAAATCCAACAAAACAGAAGCAAAACCTAGTAAATTGGTATGTCAACATCGGAACATGAAATCAAAACAAAAAAATTTAATCGAAAAGATCTACATTGATGTTAACAAATTCAAAACCTAGAAAATAAACAAAAATTCAAAAAAAAAACTTAAAAGATCTAAAAAACGATTTGAAAAACTAAATTAAGCTTCGGAAACCTAAAATAATATATCCTAATCTTACAGAAACTAAAACATAGAATCGAATCAAGATTAAACAAAAATCAGAATCAAAGATTGGAATAAAAATGAACGAACCTGAAGCTTTGCTGAGTAAATTGAATCTCTCTCGGTAATCAAGGACAAGTGAGGCTAAAGCTTGCTGAGTAAATTGAATCAATCTCTCGATAATCAATCTCTCGAAAATAAACAAGATATATTGAAACTGAAAGTGAGGCTAAACTGGGAAATAAAAAAGAAAATAAAGGAATTTTGAAAACTCTGGGCCTGCAAATAATTTGTTGGCTGCTTTAGGGTGGGCCCGTGAGATTTTGTGAGGGTGGTTTCACAGTAGGAAAATGTGTAAGAATGGGTCTCCCTGTAGTTTTCACATACGAGTACTCTTTGCTGTTTTCTCGGCTTAAAATTCCAGCTGAATCTTCGCCGAAATCTTCACAGATTCACATTCATGCTCAACCTCCTTGGTAAACTCTATCTCTTTGCTTTCCTGACACTTTACACGAGCCTATAACACTCGAGCCAACACCACTTCTCCATGTTGCCGGGTGTTCTCAATTAACTCCAGTTTCAGACTACATAAAACACCAATCTTCATGCCATTACCAAATACTGATTTCGAAACCAGTTCTTTCCCGAGCATGGCCGCAACTCTTTCACGCTGTCTCGAACGATAGCCATCATCACCGATATCATAGACTTCCTGTTTTGTCACGAAAACTCAACTGCCAAACTTGCTCAACTGTCACACAGACTCGAGCTCTTTATTTCTCCTTTATTATCGATTACTACAGACAACTCCGGTCTCGTGCACCGAGGTATATTATGCTTCAACAATTCTCGACCACAGCTCCTTCTTGTTAACCGGAAGGCGGCAGCAACATCTCTTTCCATTTCCTGACCTTATACATCTTGTCAGTTGCAACTTGCAACCAGTTCCACCATTGGTTCATCGACTTCTCATAGCTCAGCCATCAACAACAGCTCCATCAGCACTAACAACAATCCGTTCAATCCGAAAAGAGCAACACAAAGTTGAGGTGTTTGACAGAAGGCCATTAAATGCCATGCAATCGTTATCTGCATCCCCACCTTGTACATGGGATCCTCCATGTCGAACTCAAATCAGTTGGCAGACAGTCCATCTCCATTACGTCTGCAGACTTGTTTAACCACCACTGCCACCAGTTGTTTCTATTCTCTGAGCTGCATCTCGTTCCTGACTGGTTGCACAAGCTCATATCAAAAAGACCCACTGAGAACTCCGCATTAGCTGCCAACATCGACGGCAGTGAATTCTTCATCTCCTTACTGCTTTCACCCATGAAAACAATTAAAGCCAACAGCTTTCTCCATCGCTTCATTATCGAACACAACTGATCATAGCAGCTTAATCTCAGCCAACCCATCTTCTCAGCGTAAATACCTTATTCATTCACTGCCTTCAACAGTTGAATCACAATTTCATCGTTGTTGTTGTATTTCAGTTCACAACCATGAGCATGGCAACACCACCAACTCGATTCCATCTCCATGGCAGCTGACATGATGAGAAAGATTTGGGTGCGAGTGAATAATGGCAGCTGCTTCGAATTCTTTCCAATAAAATGCTCGAAACTCCTTTCTTTTAGAGAACCACCAGCTCGAACGTTGATGAGTAATAAGAATTTCTTTCTCCTTCACAGATGACGAAATGTGGCTTGTATGTTCTGGCATATGGTGGGGAGTTAGCCACATCCACCTTTCTCTTAATGATGAAACACCACCTGCTTGCTTAAGAAATGAAGCTCTTGACGTCTTTGTTCTCTTAATGATGAACACTACCTGCTTGCTTAAGAAATGAAGCTCTTGACGTCTTTGTTCACCTTTTCACCGTGCCAATCAGTGTCAGTGAAATTTAGCCTTTTCAGTTCACGACAACATTTCGACTCCTTTATGTTGTCATGGTAACCAGACTGGTTTCTGATACATGGAAGTACCAGGCCAACCCATTTCATCATCGTGGTTGCTGATACATGGAAATACCAGGCCAACCCCATTTCATCATCGTGGTTGCTGATACATGGGGATACCAGGCCAACATAATAAGTGCTGTTGATATATAGAAATACCAGGCCAACATAATAAGTGCTGCTGATATATAGAAATACCAGGCCATCATATTTCATCATTGTGGTTGCTGATATATGGAAGTACTAGGCCAACCACATTTTGCCATTTTCGTCGCAAACACCATTAAGTCTCACATTTTGATGTTTATTCGCTGGATGATCAGAATTCACTTGTACTTTCTACAAAAGCACTAAAATGGTATCATTAGCAAAGATGTCGAGTCCTAACTAGTATAAATATGGGTATAAAATGTAGCACTTACGTGCTTATCATGCGCCAATCCTGAAGAGGCAATAATACTAAAGAAAAAGATAAGACGAGATCAATGGGTTTTCGCATGAAAGTGCAAAGACGTTCTGCGATTTTGTCGCACGATGGCAATGTCATAGGGCTTCATTTTCACAAGAATATTCAGGCCTGTCATATTGTCGCAACAATCCTGAAGAGGCATTAATACAAAAGAAAAAGTTAAGGCAAGATCAATGGGTTTTTGCATGAAAATGCAAGGACGTCCTGCGATTTTGTCGCAATGACAAGAGGTGGCATAATAAGACCTTTAATTATGAAGGCCAAATAAGACCACATGAAAAAAAAAAATATTTATAAGTATTCATAACATATCATTTCTCGCAAGAAAGATAATGAGAGGAAAGTATGGGAATCAGTAAACAAGAGGCGTTATCTTTCTCGCCAGCAAAATACTAAAAGAGAAAATTAATTCCAAAGTTGGTTGAAGAATATTATTCGCAAGAAATAATAAAGATGAAACAGTTCAAGAAGATAGAACTAGATAAGAAGCTCATGCTTCAGTATTAATTCCAGTACAAGGAGACAATGGACGCTCTTCGCCAGCCTTTTCTTCATTTCGATTCTAATCTTCACCAACAATAATTTCTTTGAGAGGGACTTCTTTTTCCCCGCTATCTTGTCGCCATCAATTACTTCTTTATAAGGGATTTCTTTTTAGATTCCATCTTGATTAGCACCAGCAGTTGCTTCCTTAGAAGGAATATCTTCTTCATCTTCCAAAAGATTATTCTCTCCACCACTTTCATATTCATAATCACTGTCAGCAGGACGAGGAATTTCATCATCATCTACTTCCAATGGTTCGATTGATGTAGGAGGAAGAGATTTGGACAATAAAATATCATTCACAAGAACTTCAGCCCGGAGATGAACTTGAGGAAGAAGTGCTCTCTGATGATTCCTATCTTGAATATCCTTAAAGTATGCAAGATAATCAAGTCTTCTTTCTGCTCGTCGCGATAACCAGTAAGGACAGAGACGAGTAGTGCATTTTCTTTGCGAATTCTGGCATATTTAGCCTCCAAAACAGAAATGGAGGAATGAAGATTTTTCTCAGACTATGCGAAAAGTAGAATACAAATTTTCAATAAGATGAAGATCTCAAAAAGGCTTAACATGCGAAAAAGGGATTTCAAGGACAATTAAATATGGAAAGGATAAAATCATTAGAAAGGCAAATTGAAGACACATATAAGGAAATCATACTTCTCAGTTCATCATTCTTCTTGCGAAGATTGTCGCGATCCAGCGAAACATTATGGAGCTTTTGATTTTCGAAACGAAGAGCATTACACTCTAAAGTCATCATTTGGAGATTCTTATTCACAGTTTCAACCTCTTTTTCCAAATCTGTTTGCGAAGCAGCTCTGTCAGAGCCAAAATACTTACTCAGAATTTCATAAACACCAGACTTGACAGGATCAATGGGAGACTTCTTAACATCATCCAGAACCTCAGACAAAACTTCGAAAGCAATATCTATTCCTTCCACAGTTTCTTTCGAAAAATGAAGAGACTGAGGTAGAGAACTGGCAGTGATAGAAGGTTGGGAAACATTATCAATAGGAGGAGAAGAAGTTTCATTCACAGAAGGATTAATATGGGGGGTTTCAATCATTGAAAGGTCAGTTGAAGGGATGAGATCTGAGGAAACCTTTTCGCGAATTGGAAATAATGGTTTAACTTGAGAAGATGTCGCAGGAGATTTTGAAAGGATAAGTAAGTGAAATGGAACATAGGTTTCAACGGTTTTGAGGTGGCGAGATTTCTTGAGAGGTTTGTTTGCATCCTTATCATCCTGCGAATCACAATCCAGATAAAAAACAAAGACAACAATATTGTTATTAGAAAAGAATAATGTTTCTTGCTATCTTATGATCCGCAGACTTTCTTTTGTTTACAACAACCTTATGCTGCGATTTGGGAATATTAGAGTTCTGAACCGTAAATTTGGTGTTAGAGGCATTTTTGCTGAAATAACAACAGTATGGCAATCACATAAACAACATCAAATAAGGCAGTAAGCAAGATCAATTTCAGAAAAACCCATAAGAAAGGAAAAAGAAAACTAACCTCGATGAATCCATGGAAAACACCAGCAGGAAGATTAATTCGTAAGAAATTAAAAAGGAAGAAAATTACAAACAGTGAAGATCTACAGAGGGAAAAGTATGAAGATGAAGAAGAAATTAAAAAGATTGAAAGAAGAAGATAGAAGAAAAATTACAATAGAGGAATTATGGAGAAAATGATGAAGTTGCAGAGAAGATAAAAAGAGAGTAAAAAGAGAGAAAAGGAAAGTAAGAAAGAGTATATATAAAGGAAATTTTTTCGAGAAGATAAACACAGTTAAGGAGAAAAGACGTGAACGGTTGAGAAGCAGCGGTTACAGAAGACGTGTCAAGAAACAAATTGAAGAAAAGATACGTGTAATAAATGCAGGACACGAAGAGATGGATAACTGCGGCATTTCTCATATCATTCTCTTCTTCGCAGAGACGACATGAAAAGAGGCAAGATGTAGGATCAGAATCTCGCAGCTGCAACACTTCAGCGAAATTATTAACAACATAACACAACAATGTCGAAAAGCAATTTCAGAAACGACATAATAAACAACATCAACTAAATCATGAGAAAAATATGATGGACTTGCTAAAATTAGGAAGTGTGCGAGATTAATATTTGTAAGGTTGCGAGAATTTCGCAAACCATATCCGAAAATAAAGGACAGATTAGCTGTCATCCACTATGTAATTCCCTATAAATAGTCATTCAGTTGTAAAAGAAAAGAGAGTGATTTGTTTTGAGTGAGAAGCAAGAAAATAGGAGAGAGAAAATCTAGAGTAGTGGTTATTCTTGATTCCTTTATCTTTTCTTGTAAGATTGTTCAAAGATTCATCAATAAAATTAAGATTGTTAATCCAAAAAGGAGTTGAATGTTAATGAAATCTTGTGAGGAGTGTAGTGTAGGATTTCCTGCAACTACACTTGTGATTAATTTGATTGAGTTTTGGATATAGAAAATCATTCCTATGGTTTTTGGTGTCCAATTAAAAATCCTTCTTTTCTTTCGAAATTAAGGTCGCTCTTGTTGTTCTTTCGGGAATGACATCAAATGGGGGAGAAATCTTTTGAACTTGTGCTTAATGGTAATATCTTGCGGGGTGTGCGGCTGTGGAATTTTATAGGGGTTATATTGTATCTTAAAACTCCTTGATGAATGCATTTAGCTTCGGCTTTATGATTGCATCTAAATTAAGGTGGTATGTATTTTTTTTTTAGTCTATGAAACGTCTCTTCTCGGAAATTTCAGTAGGATCTCGTTCTTGTACCTTTGCCAATTTTATTGACAAAAAGGGGGAGAATTAATGTGTAGTTCTACTACATATACATATGGTTTTCAGATCATTGTGTAAGGGGGACTGGTTTCCATGTGAGATGGAGTATTGACTAAGGGGGAGTGGTACATATCACCGTAGTATTATTGTTAAAGTCGTGATGTAATTGGACTTTGATATTACATAATAATACTATGTCACTTTATAATGATGATCGAGAATCTCGATTTATCTCATTGTTATAGCTACGGATATTCAACAACGGTGATGCTAAACTTACAACCTTTGGGATCATTGGAGTACTTGGAAGGACGAAGATTTCAGGGAACGTTGAAGATTAGACTATGGAATAGGAGCCACTAAAGTTTATCTTTTTTGTATTCCATATGCATTAATAGTTTTTTCACTAAAATTGACAAAGGGGGAGATTGTTAGATCATAGATCAGTCGACCTCGCATGCGTTTCTATATCAACCATGTTTGTCAATGTTAGTGATCAAAACTATGAGTCTTGATTTCTAGTCTACATAGCTAAGTCTCGGACTAGGATAGAAAAGTGTAGTTGAGCTCAAGGACTTCATGGAGATTCATCATACAACGACGAAGATCTACTCAAGGAACCGTGACAATTCATCAACAAAAAGGTACGTGGAGACTTGAACTTATCTATCACTCAAAAGTCTATCTATTATATCTCCTACTTCTTATGAGACAAAAAGTCGTATGCTATATAGACTGGATCATACACATTTGACATGTCGAGCTGAGTATTCACTACTTATCTTTTTCTCGAAATCGTGTATTGGTAAAGCGTTTCGCTTTGATCGGGTTTATCTTCACCTAATGACGAAAGTCATAATGTTTCAATCACTTTGAAAATCGCTTTGACGAGAGATAGTATAACAACTATATAACGTCCTCTAAGAATGTTTCAATGGTTGGAATGAGAGTTTAGGTCAATATAACCAATGATGGATATAAGCATTGTGTGGTAACACATATGTGCATAAGTCCTATTCCTTAATCCGAAGTTTGCGACCTTTGTTGATTGAGAGAAACCGGAGGAATTGGCTTTTCCAAGTCCGCGAACTCAGTTTGCGAACTCAGTCTGCGAACTGACGGAAGTTCTCTTACCGAGAATTTCTGCTGGGATTTTCCAAAAACTCGTTTGCGTGTTTAGTCCGCGAACTGGCGGAAATCTCCTTGCCGAGATTTTCTGTTGAGTTTGGAAAACTCTGCCGGTTGTCTTAAGTCCGCGAACTTGTTTGCGTACTTGAGTGGGTTATGATCTAAATATGTGCTCTGAACATGAAACTTAAATTACTAAGGAATGCAGTATGCAAACCGTGGCTATAAAGTTCATGAGCCGATTCATCGAATCGAATCATCTTTGTTTCAATTGTGTCTTGTGTAGTTACATAAGATCTCATAGAAATTGAACAACTCTCTAACTAGTTCATTTGAGTCAATTGAACTAGTTATGGTGAAGAAGAACAAGGTTAATATGAAATGCTCATATGGTTAACCTTTTGGGTTACTATGTTGAACCAACATACACGTACACGTTTGGGCACGGTTTTCACAAACCCAGTAAACGTATATATCAAGTGTGTGTGACAAGCTAAGTTTTCGATCTAACGGTTGAGAAATATTAGCTTGAATCTAAATCAGGTTTCATCTAACTGTGAATATTGATTGCTTTGTGTCTAAGGCAAAACCCTGATTTGAAGACTATATAAAGGAGACATCTAGCATTGGGAAAAACTAATCCCCACACGTCTGTGTGATACTAGTGCGCTCGCTAGAGTCGATTCTCCTCTAACCTTTGGTTTTCTTCTCTAAAACCAGGTTAACGACTTAAAGACTTTATTGGGATTGTGAAGCCAGACCGATACTACTTTTATCGTAGTTGTGTGATCTGATCTTGCATCTTCTATCGTACGAGTACAATATTATTGATTGGCTTGAGATCGTGAGTGTTCTCCGATAGGCAAGATAAAGAAGTCACAAACATCTTCGTCTCACTGTTTGTGATTCCTCGACGTCCTCTTGTTTATACAAGTAAGACTGTTGTGAGGTGATTGATTAATCTACGCTGTTCTTCCGGAATATAAGACCGGATTATCAATTGGTTCATGTTCACCTTGATTTCATATCATAAGACGGAACAAAAACCTAGGGTTCTTCTGTGGGAGAAAATTGATAGACTTTTCTGTGTGAGACTGATTTATCTATCAACTCTTCGACTTGGGGTTGTAGCAACTCTTAGTTGTGGGTGAGATCAGCTAAGGGAATCAAGTGTGTCGTATCCTGCTGGGATTAGAGGCGTAGGAGTACAATTGTACCTTGAATTAGTGGGAGACTGATTGGGGTTCAACTATAGTCCAGTCCGAAGTTAGCTTGGAGTAGGCTAGTGTCTGTAGCAGCTTAATACAGTATGTATTAAATCTAGACTAGGTCCCGGGAGTTTTCTGCATTTGCGGTTTCCTCGTTAACAAAACTTTTGGTGTATGTGTTATTTCTTTTCCGCATTATATTTTTTTATATAATTGAAATAATACAGGTTGTGCGTTAAATATCATCAATTGGAAATCCAACCTTTGGTTGTTGATTGATATTGATTGATCCTTAGATATTGGTCTTTGGTACCGTCCAAGTTATTCCTTGTGTTTGATTAAAAACTCGCTGATTTCTATTAGTTCGAGTAAATCAAAACAAGAGAGAGATAATAACTCCTTGAGATAATTTTATCTAGATTGAGTCTGACTGTCTAGTTGATTCTCTAGAAAAGTATTTCGGAGTTAGTCCATACAAATTGCTAAGGAAATATTGGGTGGTGGTGTTAGACCCCCGCTTTTTCAGATATATTTCCATTGATTGAGTCTGACTGTCTAGTTTCTTCTCTTGGATTGGAGTTTGTCCATACAGATTGCCTAAACAATATATTGGGTGAGGTTGTTAGACCCCCGCTTTTTCACTAAAGAAAGATTACTTACGTAGTTTAGGTTTTAATATTGGTTATCTAAAATGGTATACAAACTCTTATTGCATAACTCTTATAGGTTGTACAAGTTTTTACGGATTTGTAAGATCCTTTCGGTTTGCTCTTATGTTTATTCGTTTCTTTATCATTTTCGTGACAAAAAGAGGGAGAAATATATGGACTAAACAAGTGATTTATGATCACTAGGAAAAGGATATATATGCTTAAACATTATATCTAACGAAAGAGTAAAGCATAAACTAAGGGGAAGAAACATATCATCTTGATGTGTAGTTTTTCATACTACAAAAGGGGAATAACAGATATGTTCGGATTGAATATATACCTAGCTTTCCTTTAGGGGGAGTAAATATTTTTTTATTCAAATGTAAACAACGACATTTAGTTTTGAATATGTGCAGGATATTGTGTTGTTGAAACTTTGAATTAAGTGTATGAAGAATGAGTTATTTTGTAATTCGTTTATCTCCATAAGTATTAGAGTTTTGTTACTAAAATTGATAAATGGGGAGATTCTAACGAATGGTGCTTGGAGTCTCCATGATTCGTTAGAATATGGATTTGTGAATACACAAATAATACCACTCTACAACAATTTCTTTATGAAAAGAGTTTCAATGAAAGTATAAAAATACAGGATTACGGAACCTATATATAGTGGTAAATAGGGTTTGCGTATTATAAAACAAGTAACCCTCAAAGGGTAGAAAAGTCAAATTTAACCTTCCTTATTTGGGTGAAATCTTTTCAATACCATTACTTGAAAAATAGAGCAAGGTGAATAGAAAGGGTGTAAATTCAAGTAATAATATTCAAGACGTAAACTAAAATAGTTTGACCCAAAAGCCCGGTTGTGCACATTTCTTGTCTCTTTTTTGAGCACTTGAGACAAGATGCACTTTCAACATAGTTAGGCTATGTTGGAGTGAGAAGAAGATGGCTCACCACTTGATTCCTGAATGGATACCAGATCCTTTTTTGTAAATCGTGTATACCCAACTCTTTTCTTACATAGAGATCTAACCTTTTCCACAGAAATCAAATTTTTAAGAGAAGATTTAATTTTATATACCTCGGATAAATTTGACTTTTGAACAAGTTTAAGCTTGTTTGCAAAATGACTGGATCTATGTTGCAACATATTGACATACCTTACTTTATGTTTGTACTGGAAACAATTAGAGAGTGCATGACCCTTAAAAGTACAGTATGGGATTCCGGAGCCATGACAGTGCATGAAGCTAGACATAGTTGAGAACCTGAAATATTAAAATTAGAATTTTCATTAGTAAGTGAAAATCCATTAATTCCTCCATCGAATTTGATTAAGTCTCATCATGAAAATCATCAATATTGATATGAGTATTGCTACAATCATCAAAATTGATAATTTCACCAATGAGTGACACACTTGACTTTTCATCTTCTATAGAATCATAGTGGTCAGATGTTTCATCAAGAGTTACAGCAAGAACCTTGTTACCAGTGTATTTTATACGATTTGGGAACTCATTGGCAAAGTGGTTGAATCCTTTACACTTGAAGTGGAATAACCTCATCATTATCCTTTACACTTGAAGTGGAATATCCTCATCAGCAAAGTGGAATATCCTCATCATCAGTATCGATAGATTCTTTGCTTTAGGAGGAAGCCGATTATGTGGCTTGACTTATGATTTCAGCATTTTCTCTGGTGAACATTTACTTATCTTCAAAAGAAGATCTCTAAACTGTCTTGTGATCGTGGAAACTGAGTTGTCAAGATCTTCATCTGATGGTTCAGTTTCAATCGGATCATTCACAGAGTTTCCAACACTGTTCCTTTTAACAATTAAATCAATGTTCTTTTGTGCTTTGAACGCAATATCCTTTCCATCCCTGGATAGTCGTTCGTGATCAAAGATCTTTAACCTTCCAACAAGAGTATTCCTAGAAAGTGTTTCAAGGTTATTTCCTTTAATGATGGCATGTTTTTTAGAATTGTATGTAGCTGGTAGATATCGGAGAATTTTCATCACAATATCCTTTCCAGGAATACTCTTACCCAATGCAAAAAATGGATTAACAATTTCAGACCCTTTTTGATTAAATTCATCAAATGAGTCTTCGTCGGTCATAGAAGGTTTTCCCAGTCTGAATTTAGGTTTTGAAGCCTATCTTGTTTCTCATAGGTATTCCCTCCGAATACGGTTGCTAAGATATCCCAAGCATCTTTATAATTAGTGCACACAGTCACATGGTGCTGATATCTGGGCTTATGGCATGAATAGTAACGTTTAAACCGTCAGAGTTATGCTTTGCAACACTAATTTCGGGTTCGTTATAAGTCGTTATATCTTTCGCAAGAGTTATAACGTCTACTATAACTATTGGAGGATCGTAACTGTTTACAACACGAACCCATGTATGAAAGTCACCGGCCTATAGAAAGACACGCATATAAATTTTCCACCATAAGTAATTCGAGCCATCAAAGATTGGTGGTACGTATATAGAGATAACACTTATTCCATAATAATCAGATTGCTTCAAACACAAACTTATGAGGTCTTAGCGTGTTTGTCTTCTCAAATACCAATTGAAAACGTGGGGGTATAACATTACATCCAACTTTTTCGTTCGACAACCTGTATGGACTAAACCTTAATAAGATTCCGAGAGTAAAAACCCAATCAAGTAATAATACTAAAGTATTTTATCTCTTTCTCCGCACAATCATTAGTTAAACAGAATTGAGTATGTAAACCTGATTATACTGTGAGAAAATTTGGATGGTACCAAATACCAATATCCAAGTTCAATCAAGTCATATCCAATGAACAAAGTTAGACTTAACAACTGTGAATGATATGCGCACAACCTGTGATATATAAATTATATAAACAAAATATAATAGGCAAAGAAATACCACAGACACTAGAAATTTTGTTAACGAGGAAACCACAAATGCAGAAAAACCACGGGACCCAGTCTAGACTTGAACACCAAACTGTATTAGGCCGCTATAGACAATATCCTACTGACAAGATAGCTACGGACTAGAATGTAGTTGAGCCCTAACCAAGTATTACACCGATTAAGATACAATCACGCTCCTTACGCCTCTTGATCCTCACAAGACTCTATGCAAATGATTCCCCTAGCTAACGTCCTTTATAGCCTAGAAGTTTCTACGGCCCAAAGTCGAAGACTTATATACTAATTTGTCTCCCACGGATAAGTCTATGATGATTTTCTGTCTTTGGATTCAAAGATCCAGGTGAACAGGAAATAAAATAATAATCTGATCTTATATCTCCCGAAGAGCAACCTAGAATATTAGTCACCTCACAATAACTTAACTTATAGATATAAGAAGTTATTATGGAACCACAAAGTCTGGGACGAAGAACTTTGTGATTTATTTGTGTCTTACCTATAGGAGATAAACTCGATACAATCTTAGAGAAGATTAAACTCAATATGATGGAAAAGTAAGATCAGGATACACACTATCAAATATAAATAGTTGGACCTGGCTCCAAGAATCCCAAGCGAAGTTTTTAAACCTAATAATGGTCTTCAGAAGAACTGGAAACCTAGGTTAAGAAAGAATCAACTCTAGTTTACAACTAAGACACACAGAAGTGTTGGGATTAGATTTTCCAGATGCTAGAGCTTCTCCTTATATAGTCTTTTAAGATCGGGGTTTGCTTAGAACCAAATCTAAGATAGCTTGGTAAAGAAGCAATTAATATTCACTATTAGATGAAAACCTGACTTGAGATCAAGCTAAGTTTGCTTAAAAATAAAGAAACCAATATCCACCATTAGATGGTTTAGCTTGACATACAAAAATGAAATATACTTATATTTAAATAAGATTGAACCGTACATAAACGTGTATAACAAGTTGGCTCATAACAGTTAATTGAAGTTAGCCATATGAGCATTTTAGCTTAGCCATATTCATCAAACACTTTTAGACTCAATTTGATAATCAATTATGATTTTGATAGGTGATCAAATGTATTTAATATGTGTTTTAGAGATTTTTTCAAATGCTTAATATCTCATATAAATATATGTGAAGCATTTGAAACATATTCGTCTTGGTTAGTATGTGTACAAGGTACGTACCATAACCAATTCATGAATGTTATGCCATGGTTTGCAAAACGGGTTCGCATACCTTTAAGGCATTGAAAATTCAGGGATATTCGTTCGCAAACGGAGTTCGTAAACAAGCCTGAGATCACGAGCAAAGACAATTTAGTTTGTATGCGGAGTATGTGAATAAGTTGTTATAACTGCCGAATTTAGAATCTACCTATATGTGAACTGAATTCATGTACAAAAGTTCCGGACCTTACATAACATTGCTGGTTTGCAAACACAATTCGCAAACTACATCTCCAGATCCATCACAGATAAACCAGTTCGCACACAAAGTATGAAAAAAATAGTTCCGGACCCAAACTAGTTTCACAGTTCGCATGCTAGGTACGCATACTATGATGTATCCAGAATTCTAGTAGTTGTTCTAGAACTCTCGATAATCGATTTGAAACATCCTTAGAAGAACGAAAATGGTAATCTTACACATACCACTAGCTTCAAATAATTTTCAAATGATTATTTGATCAATACAAAACATCCCGAGTTAACATCAAATGATTGTCTCACACAGATCATGTAAAATGTTCAAGGTAGTTTTCATATGATCATCTTGACTTAATATTTAGTTTCCAAAAAAATGAATTGTTCTTAACCAAAGTTGTCAAGTAAATGAATGAAGTATTCTAAGCTTTAAACTCTTATTTCGAGAATTATATTAACGAGATAAAATCGAATGTGTATATAATTTAAAGTCTATATAGCCATACGACTTAGTCTCATTTATTAGATAGAATTTAATAGACATATGAGTAATAAAAAAGTTTTAGTCTTCACATACCTTTTGTAGTCGAAGTTCCTCCAAAGTCTTCAGTAGATCTTCTTCTTCAAATGGTGAACGTCGTGAAGTCTAATGCTCAAGTACATACTTATATCCTAACCTAAAAAATTACCATCAATAGACTAGAAATCAAGATATAATTTTCACCAACTAAATTTGGAAACAAGACTGAGATGCAAAACTTGGGAGTTCGACAGAGCAATGCTCTAACAAAAACGATCCTTACCTATATTGGGATGCATGGTAGAACCGATCCTAGCTTTTTTCGGGAGTTGATAGATGCATTTATATGTCTATTTTGATCTCAATTATGTGTATTGTTAGTGCTCATTTTACGCTTATTTGATTATTTTATGTTTTTGTAGGCGTTTTTGGAGAAATAATCCTTTGTGGAGAAATTGGCTCGAAAAGTGGCATTTGGACCGCTGGAAGGAAATTACTAAAGGAACCCCGAAAGTATGTTGGAAGCACCCCGGAGAATTGATAAAAGCACCCAAGACATATGTTATTTACACCCTTCAAATGGATAAGGGGCCCCCAGTTGATAAGGGGCACCTCATTGCTATAGGCACCCGGAAGAGTGATAAGGGCACTCCAACTCCAAGCTTTTGAACTTATGGTTATGGAGGGAACATATTTACAGAAGCTGCGAACTCCGTGATTTGGATTTGAACGATATTTTCTCGTGGATTTTCACTGGACTGAATTTGTTTGGGCAGGTTATATTAAAACAGGGTTAGTAGTTGGTTTTGAGTCGAAGAAAAATAAGTTTCCATGTATATCTTGGTGAATTATGGGAGGAAAGAGTTTCAGATTTTTATTTATAAACGGGAAGAGTTTTAGTCGGAGTTTGGCTTGGTCTTCGACTGGGATAAACCTGTTCGACCGAATCAGGAAAGGTAATGAGCGTATCAATGATAAATAAGGGAAGATATTCTTTCCTTTTCGAAACAGAGGAGGTGTAATTATCGGGTTGGTTTTGTGAGTTTCATATGGCAGTTACGTGTGTATATGGAAACAAGATCCTCTCTAAAGATTTTATTACATCATGAAGAGAGTTTAGGGAAGAATCGAACAACTCAGACGCATACAAGGAGAAGAAAAATATTGTTTCAGAACTTGGGAGAGAAGAAAAGAAGATTTTGTGAATATTTGATCAGCCTATATGTATAAATAAAGGTTGTAGGAGCCTGAAAAAGGATAATCGAGTGTTGGGGGTCGATTAGGTCCAAACAGAGACGACAAGAGAAGACCAGGGAGCTGCAGTAAGTTTCCATCTGCTGCAGGGAAGAAGAAGAAAACGAAGAACTTTGTGCTGCTAAGGACAGTCACAGAAAACGTTGTAATATCATGACAAAGAAGACAGTTGCAATTCAGCAGTCTTATTTTATATGTAATCTTCATAACAGTTGGTCTGTAACGTTTATAAACGTTGCAGTTTTGATGTTTTGTTCTTTTTTTGTATTTTTCTTCAATAAAACACCTTTTGAGCCATGAATAAATATTTTGAGCGTGTTTTTGTCATGAGGAGCTAAACCCCGTCACTGGGACAATGGAGGAAGCCTTATCACAATTGTTTGGTAGCTATAATTGATTTTTTATGACTTTTTGCACTTATTTTAATTGATTTATGATTTTCACTAACTAGTTGTGATTTTGTTTGATGGTGTATGCTTAGGCGTAAGAGATTTTGATAGACCATGCTTGTTATTTACATCTAATGTTTTAGAAATCTACTTCTGGCAAAGAAAAGAGTTAAAAAAATGAGCTACGATTGTTATGAGTCATTATATGAACCAATTGATTTTGATTAATGGTGAAATCCTTAGTCTCGGTACCTCTCGATATTTGTGACAACCTTGTAAATATATTTTCTTTATTTTATTTTTAAGTCTTAAATCAAACTTCAACGAGTCTGAGCAACGAACCTTATTTCTTACCACTGTAAAAACTACATCAATTTCTGGCGCCGCCGACGCATACTTGTTTTTAGGTTAGGTTTTAGTTTTTTTTTTTAGGTTTATTTATTTTATTTTATTTATTTTATTAGATTTTACTTTGGGTATTTTTGTTTTTGGTGTGCAGGTTTTGCTTGAAGCTAAAAGTGGAAAGTTGGACTTGCCTAAAAAGTACAGAAAATCCAAGATTTTTTGTTAGTTTTTATTTTCTTTATTTTTGGACTTGTATATATTGTTTGTTTATTTTATTTATTAAATAAATAAAAAACATGTGCACATACCAATTGCATCGTCAGTCTACCGATTTTAGGAAAACTCGTGGATTAATAAGCTGAACCCGTGCCTTGGGACTTATGGGAGTTACCAGCTGAAAGTTCACAAACCTCAGCCTTGTACCTTTGACCAGTCTTTGACTGTAGGTATATTTTGTTGTGGTAACCTGAGCCTACCCATATTAGTCAACCTTGAATTTGCACGTGCACAATAGAATGTCGAATGGGTATTATAATAGCCAATACAATGATTATTCGACTGAGCAACATGGACATTATCCTTATTATGACTATAGTGTGAATAGTGGTTGGGAATGCCCTTTTGAAGGATATGGTTCATACTATGGTGAGCCAAATTACTATCCACATGCATACCGGTCATACGAGCAAGATTCGTATACTTCTCCTCAACTAGAGTCGGCATGTAAGATATTTGAGTTAACACGGAAGTTACATGAGTCGACATATAAATCAGCTGAGACAAATGAAAAAATTGTAACAACTGAACCTTCTTTTGAAGATATCCACAAGAGGTTAAGTGAAAACTTAGATCCAGCATTAAGAGGACTTTCTTTAGAACAGACCCTGAGAGGATAGCTGAGTCGACACGTAGACTTGAGTTAGAGGCACACGAAAGAATTGCTCGAAATAATCTTAATTTCCAATACAGTGTTCCAATAATACCCTTGAAAATGAAGATAGTTATTTGCATAATCAAAAGTTATAATTGGTAACACTACTTGTTTAGATGAGGTTCAACCATTTTCATGTTATTATAATGATGATTATGATGAGGATAGTGCTGATGAAGAATCTGAAATATGTAGGCATAGTGATCAGGAATTTGTTACTCCAATTGAGCTTTATAATAATAACAATGTTATTTCTAGTTCAAATCCAAATAATTTTAATAATTATTCACCTATTCAAAAGGACGACGATTTGACTAGAGATACCCCTGTTTTAAACAATGTAGTATTTCCTTTGATTACGAGGACGATTATGGTTTAGAGGAACGAGTATATTTTGAGTCTAGCGATTTAGAAACAATAGACTTAGAAAAAGAATATGAACCCGTCGATGTGAGTGAGGATGTACCTGACTTAGAAGAATCAATTGACCATTTTCAGGAATCTGATGACCTAGAAATTAGGGAAGTTGTGACTAGTCTTTCTAGAGACACTGAAAACTCTAAGTTTGGGGGTATCATTCTTCATGTGCTTTAACTATTAGAAAGGTCCCTCATTTGGGACATGACATTTCTGCCTCAACCATTTTAAAAGATTATCTTCATACACGTTTTCCTGAGCCTAGTGATGTCCCGGAAGAAGTCCAGTTGTTAAAAACCCATCCTATGGTTGATGTGGTTTACCCAGGCTATGATATCCAGATTGATTTTGTTTTCCCACCAAATACTTTTCTTCCAAATGTGGGAATGTATGATTTTCAAATGTGTCAGTTATTAAGTTCTGAGACTAAACCTAAATACTTTAGGAGAATAGAAACAACACATTTGCTTAAGAATGACCACCACTTCCATTGTGAGTCAAATCTGATTGACTTAGAGGATCCTCAATTATTCAGGTCATTATTATGTGATTCTAAATTTTTTCAGACCTTAGAACCCGATCTTTCGGATCTTACTTATGAGGAGGTGCAACCCATGAAAATATTTTATTTAGACCCCATTATTGAACCTGAACCTGAACCAAAACTGGATGTAGTGTCTTAAGCCAAGGGTGTGCTATATTTATTCTTGGTTTGTTGCAATTTCCTTTTGTTTGTGATAACACTTTTTGATGCAGACGATCCACAGTTGTTCCGGCTATTGCTATATGATTCGAGGTGATTGTGTGTGGCTGAAGACTTTAAAATTAGCACTTCTTGGGAGGTAACCCATGCTCATGCAACACGATAATATCTTTCCTTAACTCTTTTGCTTCAAATGGTAACAACTTCTTTTTGTTCATGTTTTTATTTTTATCTTTAGAACATTGAGGACAATGTTAGATTTAAGTTTGGGGGTATGGGAGAAACTTTTTATTTGCATTTTTTTTAAAAACTCCAGAGCCTAGAAATTGATGCATATTATGGATGACACTAACCAATCTAAGTGGATGGAAGCATCTTGATCTTAGGAGTTGAGGAACCAATCCGAGTAGATGGAAACATCTAAATAGAGTATATTCATACACAGAACTCAGGTGTTAGAAATAACATGGTAGTTTCTCCATATCTCGTTAAGTCCTTTTTACCTTCTGTTTTTATTTTCTTTTTAAAATATGTTTCTCTAAGTGATTTGGTGGGTCACACGCATCGAGTTGTTACCACTGCTGGGATGGAGTAGAGTGATTGAGTTACTAAAAAAAAAAAACCATACCAATTAGACCAAATGGAATAATTAACACTTGGATGGCAATATGTGGGTATTCTCCCTGTCTCCGTCGCCTAAACAAGCGTGGAACGCAGGATCCATGGGAATTACCATGTAATCTGCTGACAAGAAGAATGCACTTGAATCCAAAATATCTAATCATGTTGTTAAAAAAATAAACATAAAAAGAATTTAATGAATAAATCGACCGTTGGTTCCATTGTATATGCCATCTGAGTTGATCTAGAATTAGGATTATCGACCACTGGTTCCCTTGTATATGCCAGTTGCGTTGATATTAGTCAGAACAGTAGCCCAGTCCATTAGGATAGGTTGATCTTGGCAGTGGCCTTCAGACAGATATGGGAAACACCATTCACCTTAGTCAACATTAAAACCATCTATCTTTTTAATCTATTCATGTGATTTGTTGACTCCGGATATTGATGTCCATAGTGCGACTATCTGAGTAGAGCTTTGTCACTTATATATGAACTTTAGTATGCTTGAATGCAAACTCGTGTACGACAATTGAAATTTCGCATCAGGGTACTTCCGCCTGTAGTCAATGAGAATATGCCAACCAAGGAGATTCTTTAGTGCCTTCCAAGGTTCTGCGTAGATTGCTAGGGTCTGGATAAAAGGTTTTGCGGTTGCACCTCTTGTAAACCCTCCCGAGACTATAACTCAACCACTAGGGCCACCTAGGGTTTCAAAGGCTTGTTGCACACGCTAAGCACAATCGCGATGCCTGCAACAGTGAGTTAGGATTTTTTATTCTTAGATTTGCTCGGGACTAGCAAATAATAAGTTTGGGGGTATTTGATAGATGCATTTATATGTCTATTTTGATCTCAATTATGTGTATTGTTAGTGCTCATTTTACGCTTATTTGATTATTTTATGTTTTTGTAGGCGTTTTTGGAGAAATAATCCTTTGTGGAGAAATTGGCTCGAAAAGTGGCATTTGGACCGCTGGAAGGAAATTACTAAAGGAACCCCGAAAGTATGTTGGAAGCACCCCGGAGAATTGATAAAAGCACCCAAGACATATGTTATTTAACCCCTCAAATGGATAAGGGGCATCCAGTTGATAAGGGGAACCTCACTGCTATAGGCACCCGGAAGAGTGATAAGTGCACTCCAGATCCTAGCTTTTGAACTTATGGTTTTGGAGAGAACATATTTACAGAAGTTGCGAACTCCCTGATTTGGATTTGAACGGTATTTTCTCGTGGATTTTCATTGGACTGAATTTGTTTGGGCCGATTATATTAAAACAGGGTTGGCAGTTGGCTTTGAGTCGAAGAAAAATAAGTTTCCATGTATATCTTGGTGAATCAGGGGAGGAAAGAGTTTCGGATTTTTATTTGTAAACTGAAAGAGTTTTAGTCGGAGTTTGGCTTGGTCTTCGACTGGAATAAACCTGATTGACCGAATCAGGAAAGGTAATGAGCGTATCAATGATAAAAAAAGGGAAGATATTCTTTCCTTTTCGAAATAGAGGAGGTGTTATTATCGGGTTGGATTTATGAGTTTCATATGGCAGTTACGTGTGTAAATGAAAATAAGATCCTCTCTAAAGATTTTATTACATCATGAAGAGAGTTTAGGGAAGAATCGAACAACTCAGACGCATATATGGATAAGAAAAAGGAAAATATTATTCCACAACTTTGGAGAGAAGAAAAGAAGATTTTGTGAAGATTTGATAAGCCTATGTGTATAAATAGAGGTTGTAGGATCCTGGAAAAGGATAATCGAGTGTTGGGGGGTCTTGATTAGGACCAAACATAGACGATAAGAGAAGACCAGAGAGCTGCAGTGAGTTTCCTGCAGCTGCAGGGAAGAAGAAGAACACGACGAACTTTGTGCTGCTAAGGACAGTCGCAGAAAACGTTGTAATATCACGACAAAGAAGACAGTCGCAATTCAACGGTCTTATTTTATCTGTAATCTTTGCAACAGTTGGTCTGTAACGTTTAAAACGTTGCAGTTTTGCTATTTTGTTCTTTTTCTCTATTTTTATTCAATAAAACACCTTTAAGCCATGAATAAATATTTTGAGCGTGTTTTTATCATGAGGAGCTAAACCCCGTCACCAGGACGACGGAGGAAGCCTTATCACAATTGTTTGGTAACTATAATTGATTCTTTATGACTTTTTGCACTTATTTTAATTGATTTATGATTTTCACTAACTAGTTGTGATTTCGTTTGATGGTATATGCTTAGGCGTAAGAGCTTTTGATAGACCATGCTTGTGATTTACATCTAATGTTTTAGAAATCTACTTTTGGCAAAGAAAAGAGTCAACAAAAGAGCTATAATTGTTATGAGTCATTATATGAACCAATCGATTTTGATTAATGGTGAAATCCTTAGTCTCAGTACCTCTTGATATTTGTGACAACCTTGTAAATATATTTTCTTTATTTTATTTTTGAGTCTTAAATCAAACCTCAACGAGTTTGAGCAACGAACCTTATTTCTTACCACTGTAAAAAATGCACCAGGAGTCTTGGTAGAGCCGATCCTTACCCATGTTGGGAGTCATGGTAAAACCGATCCTAGCGTATGTTGGGAGTCATGGTCGAACCGATCCCTACCTATATTTAGAGACTTGGTAGAACCGATCTTAACCTATGTTAGGAGTCATGGTAGAACCGGTCCCAAGAGCAAAACCGATTTCCAACTTTCACATATTATGTACGGTTTTGCGTGAGTAGGAAAGTTCCAAATGTCGATATAATTTGAACATGTAGATAATTCTTATCTTTTATTATTCAAAGATATTCCTTGATACCCGACGTGGTCCCTAATCAAAATAGTGAGAATCTTTTAATTAAGATTTTTCGATTAGATATTTTTGATTTTCCAGCAATCAAAAAACATATCTCTTGGAAAATTATATTAGTTAAGTGCTAAATTAATATTAGATATTTTCTAAGCAGAGATTTCAGAATTATAGGTTGTTGGAAATATGAAAACCGAAATTAGGTACTTATTGCATATCTTGAGAATATTTTCGGTTTTCGAATTTTTGTCCAAACAACCTTGGTCAACAGATAAACTAGTTGTTGTAACAAGTCTCAGTCTTCCTTCTTCGTAGACAGTTAGTTATTATGTCTTCTAGTTTTCCTATTCTTTTGCTCATATTGTTGATGCATACTTATCTTTGTAAACCTATGTGTTATGTAACCTATATAAATATGAATCAATGAAGTAATCTCTACAAAGTTGTGTAAGAAATAAAACCCAATATTTCTATAAATAAATACCAATACAAACATCGAGAGATTCCAAATCATATTACGAAGACGACCTTGATTTTTCTGGTATGTTCTGTTTTATGTTGCATTAGCATGGAAAGGTCAATGGAAGAAGCAATCGGTTTGGGTCTGACCTTCAATTCTAGGATATGAACCGAGGTGATTAATCGTTGTTAAGGTCCGTGAGTAGGTTTTAAGAAAGTCAAACTTACTTGGTCGGTCAGTTTTGGGTTTAGGATAACCCACACATAATCGTGATTTATTAGGATTAAAATTAACAGTTTTGGGGTTAACCCTTGTTTGTTTACTTGTGCTCAGTTTGGCAACTTGAGATCTAAGTTAAGGAAAATTTATTCCTAAGGCGTAAGTTCTTAAAATACAAGTAAAATTGTAGGATAAGTAATGTGACACTTATAAAGAAGGTCTAGGCTATGGGTTTTCAAAGAAATTCTCATTAGAGTTGCGAGAAATTCATCGCACCTTTTGGGGTGGATGTGAGAGACCATTATGAAGGAAGTATGAGTTTATGGAGTATTTATCGATGTTGAAAGATGTGTTTTCATGGAGTATTCGTTTGTAAGATCATCTTGGTGGTGCTGGAGTATTTTATTGGTGTTGAGCAGAGGCGTCCAAGAATAATTTATGTCAGGGTGTGTAAAGAAAATCATCTCACTGTGGTAAACATTATCTCGTTTGGATACGTTGAAGACATTTCTTTAATGGGAGTTTCCTGTGCCCGATCACACCGTGGTGAATCGATAGATTGATTATTCAATTCTTGCGTAATTGAACAATAAAGAAAGAGGTTGTAACCGTTTTGATGGATATAAACAATATATACATTATACATATCATATATATTGCCAAACCACATTAAATTTGTGAGTTTTTTAATTTATTTTTTGTTATTGTCATAGTTTTTAATTTACATGATTTTTCTTTTTGTTTTCTTTTTTTCATCCCAGATCGTTTTGTTAGGTTCTTGTAACAATCCAGAAAATACAATTTCTTTTTCCGCCTTATTATTAGCATCCATCCATAGATGGAAACCCCATCGGTTTTGTCATCACTCAAAGTTCCCCCTACAACCCTATAATAGGTGTTTTAATGGAGCAAAATGCAAAACAACTTTGGGGCTTTTATGGAAATTTTTGGATTGGCCCGCCCACACGAAAAAAAAATTGAACGGTTCTCCTTGATGCTCCACGTCATTTGCCTGTGGACGTCATTTTCTAGATTGACACAAAAAAACAAAACAAATAAAATCCCCTCTCTCTTCCTTAAAATTGAATTCAAAAGGTTTAAAAAGACTTTTAGCAGGCATCATCAGTCACATCCACCAAAACTGCTAACAGGGATACCGGATTTGTTTTGGGGTGTGCCAACCCGATGCATAGGAAAAACCTTTGTCTTATCTAAATTTCGGTGCACCCTCAATCAAATTGGTACAGCCCGTTAGGAGCCGTGCACATTCACACCACCAACCAGGTTCCCAGAGTAGTGAGCTTTTGAGGCCTATTCACATGGCTGAAATTGGTAATTATATCGAGTTTCAAGGGCTAAAGTTCTGTGTCACATAGTGCCTGTGAGCTGGTAAAGTGACGTGGACATGGTAGAACATTCTTCATCTTCTTCTTCTTGAGCTTTAGAGGGAGTCACGTGAAGTCAAGTCCGCGTTTTTCATTCCTCTGTGTTTTCTTGTTTTTTAAAGTCTGTTCTGTTCTTCTGTTGCATTAGCATGGCAAGGTCAATGGAAGAAGCAATGGGTCTGGCTTTGGGTTTGATTTCTAGGACATGCAGTATTTCAAAATGCATCATCTTCTTTCTGATTTTGGTGTTCCATCCCACAACAGGTTTGTTCTCGCTTCTCATTCCCCATTTTAAGTTTCTGCTCCTGTTTGATTTAATTTTCTAGGTTTTATATCTCAGTTTGTTAATGGGGTTTTGCTGGATATTTTAATGATGATTATTTTTCTTTGCCTTTTTTCCCCCTGAAATTTTGAAATTTTGACCATCTCTTCTGCTCTTTTTCCTTGATCATCTAATCATGTTAATGGGTTCTCACTTATTTCCTTTTTTTTTTCATGTAATTCCTGAAATGGGTGATTTGATTTCAATATTATTGGTCTAATCCATTACAAAGTTTGCAATTTTACTTGTAGATTACTAAGATTTAACAGAGTTTTAAGTAATTTCTTCAAGCTTTTCCCAGATACTTAGAGAGATAGATGTTCATAGAGTTCTAAATATACTTTTGATGGTTGGTGGTTTAAGTCAAAGACTCAAAGCCATTAGTTTGTGGTTTGATGTTTGTTAAGTTTCTCCTTAATTAATATAGATGGCTAGATGCTGTATATCTACCATATGCAAAAATGGAATCGAATAGCAAAATGGAAATATTAGTTGAATGGCATAGAGAGAGTTCACCATTAGTGATTAAAGATGAATAGATTGTTTGTTCATGCATGTACATTTCCAGTGTATTCTAAGAACTTCATCGTTGGATTATTCTTTCGTATTGATGTTTAAGGTTTGAATTTGTTATTTTTGCTGGTTTGTCTTATCTGTTATCTCAATAGCTTTTGATTTTGTTTTCGTTGTTTCAGAAGCTTACGATTCTCTTGATCCAAATGGAAATATCACAATAAAGTGGGATATCATGAGCTGGACTCCAGATGGATACGTTGTAAGTATATTATCCAACTAGTACATTTTACTGAAACTTTTCAATCCATGCTCAAGAGAATGATGTATCGTTACTTGACCGTGTTTTGGATTTTGCTCAACACTTTTCAGCCAATGCGTTAATATACGCCATTGTTTGACTGCATTTCCATGTTTTCTCACAAGTATTATGAGCGTTGATTGAAGTTGAAGACGGAACAAATTGAACATTTTCGAATAATAATTTTAAGTCATTTCATCAATTGTTAAACTAAACTAAACTTGTTTATTTAGTCTTCTCGTCCCTGAGTTCCATATAATTTATCAACTGATTCCATATTCCTTCCAACTGTCTTACCAAATTCGACTAGAATTTAAGTTAGAAATGTGGTGGTTCTTAAGTACTAGTTGTAAGCAATGTTGATATACACATGGAAACCCCATGTTCCTTCATATCGATGTAAGTTGATGTAACTTAAGTTTACTGCGACAGTAATTTGAAGTGTTATTTACACTTACTATCATATAAACAATTATAATATTTCAACTCAGACATGCCAGAGACTGCCCCTTCTATCGTTTATTCCCTTGCACATACTGGTGGACATGGAATTCTACCATGTATCTTTGTGTGTATGATAGTTTTCCTTTTGTCATCATATATTATCTCAAAGTTAATCTTTGCACAAATGGATACTAGATTTGTTGTTTCTCTTCCCTCTTGTGGCCTCTAATTTTCTGTCACCTTTGTATTGGAATGGAAGGCGGTCGTATCAATCTTCAACTTCCAGAAATATCGTCATATCCAAGCCCCTGGATGGACATTGGGATGGACATGGTATAAAAAAGAAGTGATTTGGAACATGGTGGGAGCTCAAACAACAGAGCAGGGTGATTGTTCGAGATTCAAAGGGAACATCCCTCATTGTTGTAAAAAGAAGCCAGAGGTTGTGGATTTGTTGCCAGGAACTCCGTACAACCAAATGGTAGCAAATTGCTGCAAAGGAGGAGTAATAAATTCATGGGTTCAGGATCCAGGTAATGCAGTTAGCTCTTTCCAGATTGTTGTTGGTTCTTCAGGCAGTTCCAACAAAACTGTGAGAGCTCCAAGGAATTTCACATTGAGTGCACCTGGACCTGGATATACTTGTGGACCTGCAAGGATTGTCCGACCAAGTAAATTCAAATCGGCTGATCAGAGGAGAGAAACTCAAGCTTTGTGTAAGTTAGTTCCTTGTTGTATTGTGTTCCAAATGATCTCTCATCTATTTTTTTCGCTTTCTTATTTACTGCCTTTTCTGGTTTGCAAGACAATCTCAGAAGATAAAAACTTGAGTTGGGTTAATAATTCTTTCTGCATACAACATTTTGAATGCCCCGTGTTTTTTTTTTATCTAATAACATTTATCGTTTGTGACAGGGACATGGAACGCTACCTGTACATACTCTCAATTTCTCTCCCAAAATGCTCCTGCATGCTGTGTTTCTCTCTCCGCCTTTTATAACGAAACAATTGTCCCATGTCCAACATGCAGTTGTGGCTGCCAAAATAATATAACTCAGCCAGGAAGTTGCGTGGAGTAAGTCTCATACCGTATCTAGCATGCACTCGAGTGTGCAATCTATGCTGTGTTTCTCCTCGTGTCAAGTTTCTGAGGTTAAGAATAATGACTCAATTTTTTGTATTGGTTTACAGGGGAGATTCGCCGTATTTAGCATCCGCTCTTGCACGTCCTAGCAAAAATAGTTTCACACCTTTAGTAGAATGTACAAGCCACATGTGTCCCGTTCGCATTCACTGGCATGTGAAGACTAACTATAAAGAGTATTGGCGGGTGAAGGTCACGATTACTAACTTTAATTACAGGATGAACTATACACAGTGGAATTTAGTTGCTCAGCATCCAAATTTTGATAATCTCACACAAATATTCAGCTTCAACTACAAAAGCTTATCTACTTACGGATCCATAAGTAAGTTCAATCTTAAGTTTCCATAAACCCCTCTAATTCCTGAGCCACTTTCGAGAAAATATTACTAATAAATGTTCATATCTTCTACTAAGAGGATTTAAAACTTCGGGCTTAAGTATTCTTTATTAACATGCATGCTGTGAATGTGAATTGAAATCTCTTGAGTATCTGTTGGTATACAGATGATACCGCAATGCTATGGGGGATAAAATTCTACAATGATTTGCTCATGCAAGCAGGGCCTATGGGAAATGTACAATCAGAGTTTCTTTTTAAAAAGGACAAGGCAAGTTTTACCTTTGACAAAGGGTGGGCTTTTCCTCGGCGGATTTATTTCAATGGTGATAATTGCGTCATGCCACCTCCTGATGCCTACCCATGGCTGCCAAATTCTACTTCCAGAGAACTTATTCCTTTGATTCAGATAGTTTCAGCCTTCTTTGCTGCTCTTGCATTCTTAGTATCTGCAGTCTGATGAAAGAAGAAGAAGGTTTTGTTTTTGACAAGTACATCATGTCAGCTGAAGCTTATGGAAAAATATCAGAAGATTGCTTGTGCACCTGCTATGTTGAGACCTCTTCCACAGGTGCGGCCAGGTTAAGTTATTACGTTTTCTATGTCTCGGCAGGTTTAATTTCAGTGTCCATATGTTCACCTAGAGCAGTTGTGTTGATAATAATATATACATATGTGTAGCTGCATCTGATTGTACACATTTCGTGATCAACTTCATTGATCTAAATTAACGCTCCAGACTCCAGAGGATCTACCCTTTAATGTATATCTTTATTTGCCAGACGCGCACAGAGATCCCCTCAATTTCAACCTTGATACTCCTTTATTGATAATAATATTTTCCGCGTGCTCGTCTTAAGCTGCGAAGGTCTGTCTCTACATTCACCCTCTATATAAGACGAGATCCTGGTTTCATTTTAGCCATGGTTGAAATGGGTTTTTGTGCCTAGTCTTTTTTGATGGCTGATCGGAAATGGGAGATTGAAGTCCCAGACACAGTGGGAATACGTGGTCGGGTAAATATATATAGCTGTCTATATTTTCTTTTATTTTCAAGCTCATGAAAATGAAAAGATTAAACAAAACAAAAAAAAAAAGTAGGAAAATGATTTATTTTCCCGTACCACCTATTCCTATTGTTTCTGTGATTTTCTCCCCTTTCTCATCATACTCCTCGTATCTGTGGATAAAGCATGCTTGCCGCCGGTGGTACAATACCCATCGGACAAAAAGATCCGATCCTCTTGATCGCCGGATTATTCAAATGGTAACCCTGTTAATTTTGATACCCACTACGTGGCCATATAGTCGTGATTGTTGCCGGTGGTAACATCGATTCTCGCACGATCTGAATGTAATGAAAAAGTTAGAATAATTTTTTCTTTTTTTATTTTTGTAATGCTGTTTGACCATTTGAATTCCTTATCTCTTCTTTTCATGGTACCGAAAAGAAAATTCTTTTATTCTCCAATAAATAAATAAATCTTAAATAGTAATATTGCTGTTGGATTATCGAGACGACAGAGATTATATTTTTTAATTTTCATTTTTTTTATTAATAAAATAAAATTATTGTTCATCAGTGGTCAACCTTGAAAAAACTCGTAACGCGGTAGTTCCTGATATCCTGTCACGCGCATGATCCGACGGCCGAATTTTAAATTAGAAGAGGACATCGTTCTTCCCAAAGAAAAAAGTCTACGAAAAAAAAATATATGTTTTTTTTTTTTTTTTAACCACAGCCAATGGATATGCAGGTGTCTGGGGGAACCATTTGTAGTTGTTTGAGGCCACGTTTTGTCAAGATCATGTACTTTTTAACACTGGTTGGATAACCTGGAATGGCATGGGACAGGTAGGGTTTGAGCCGGTTCGAGACGTGGATTAGTCACAAATGTTAATGGGCATGTAAGTAATTTACTTTTACCCTCGTCGCCCTAATCTGAAGGAGGTTTATAAATACCCCCCTCTCTCCATTGGTCCCTTACTTTGTCTTTCTTTCTTCAACTTTTTCTCTGCCGCTCTCTTCTTCTTTTCTTTCTCTACAGTGATCAGATTTCTCAGAAATAGTAGATGTGAAAAGTTAGGGTCTCAGTAGTAGTAAAAGATGTTTGAAGAAGAAGAAAAGAGATGAGTACGAAAGGTAGCTTGATCTTTCGGAAGCTCTCGGTATGGGTGTATTGGAATGGAAATGGAAATCAAATCCCCTTTCCGAGTCCGCCCATACCGAAGGTTTCCGATGGTTACTTCCTTTCGTTTCTTTCATCTCCTTTTACTGTTTGTTTAACTCAGTTTTCCAGATCTCTGATCTTTTATTCTTGCTATTTATGGTATTTTGTGTTTTTTTTTTTTCGATTTCATGATTGTGGTTAAACAAGTAAAAAAAGACCTTAGTTTAGTGTTCTGATCAGACCTAAAAATTGTTTAGGTTGAACACAAATGAGTCTTCAGATTCTGAATAAAGTACATTCAGTAAGAACTAGATTCTCTGAACTTTTTCGTCTGAAGATTTCATGATGGTCAACATGGAAAAAGGCCTTAGTTTATTTGTCTGGTTTGATTTTTATTTAATGAGTTTTCAGATTCTGGATCATAATAATCAATAGCTTTCTTGATCTTTTACTGTGGAGACAGAGATGGAACTCAAGTCTTAAGATTCTGGATCCAACAGTACTCTTTAGTAATTCACTTTGGAAATGACGACGATTTCATGACTTGTAGATCAACAAGGAAAAAAGGCCTTAGTTTAATGGTATTTCAGTTTGTTTGTTATTAGATGAACCCAGATGAGATCACTTCGGATTTTGGATACATAAATTGGAAATGATAATAATTAATAACTGGCATTGTCTAAACACTCATTGATCTTTACTGGGGAAATACAGATAACCCCCTGCTATCACAGAAATGACAAGTATGACTAGAGAAATGAACCAGTAGTTGAAAGCTGATGAATCTTGGGACTTTTGAGTGACTTGATCTTTTTGCTGCTGATGTCTGGTTGTAGTAGCTTTATCTTCTTGTTGTGGAATTGAAGATGGATCTAGTTCCCCAATCAAATAAGTATCCATTAGTTCTCTTGCACTTTTGCTGTGTCCCACAAAATCAAAATCTTCGATTGCATCTCGTCCTGCAGTTGTTTTGGTTTATTGAACATCATCATTCAAGATTTTATTAGGATTCTCATCACCTTATTGACTGAGGGAACATGGTGTAACATTGTACTAAGAAATAATAATAATACCTGTTGCATTGACAAGAACATCGTCACCACCAGGATGGTCATCCAAGTACTTTGTCACATTATAGACCTGGTCCCAACAAACAAGATCATTAAGAAAACAAGACCAGTACTTAAACATATCTAAATGATGAATCAAGCTCTAAAGTATATGTTTTAGACTGAATTTGAGTCTCCAACCCTAGTAATCACTAATCATAAGAAATGTATATATGTGAAAAGATTGGTCGCAGAAAGGTACTACCCAAGATTCAAGAAGATCAATATTAGTGTTATCCGCATTGCCATGATTGGCATCATGTGGATCCAACAAGAATGAATTGTATATTGTATCTAATCTCAAGAACAGATCAATTGGATTCGGATATGTACCTTCCCATCAAGGATGAGCCAACAATCCTGTTTTGTATTATGTTTTGAAGCTTCCTCCACTGTATAGAGTTTCGTGATATTTGACATTTTCTCCCTGAACAGGAAGATCTCTCCAAACTAACTAAAACAATTCTCGAGCAAAAAACGCACCAAAGCCGGGAAGGAAGAAATACCTGAAGATTTTGACCCCGAAATGATCTTGCCTTTCATGTACTGGAGTAGTATATATCGATCTAGCAATTAAGCACGGTGTGATGTCAATGATGATGTTCACAAACTTAACAACCAAATCCACTTGGGCTCACACCCCCGTTACATGTCGGTGCACAGCACCGATGCAAAGTCATCCAATGCAATATTTTGGCTCTAGTAGTACATGCCTACATGGTCAAAAATTGTACTACACCTTCAAAAAAAGAAAAAAATTTGTTCTGCACAATAATGCGACCCCATGAATTCACGGGGACAATTGGTTATTGAATTAATGCTCTTCAGAAAACGAAGAAATCAAATTGATTCGATAAAAGATGACAATGGAAGATGGTTTAACTCAAGAGAAGAAATTGAAAAGTTGCTTTTTTTTTTTTTTTTGATGCAAACCAAAGGAGATATATTATATCTTAAGATTTGTACATAGCCTTAGGTTGACAGGCCGTTTGATCGTTCCTAATTATACTTAAGAATTTATCCAGGATATCATGATCATAAGCAAAAGATAGTCTGTCAGACCTAGAGGAGTTAGCTATTACACGAGTAGCAGTGTTTGCTGATCTTTTAACATGTTTAACCATAACATTGTAAACAGAAGATAACATATGTCTTATTTCATCCACAAGGCCTTGATTCATCCAGTGGACGCAAGGTTTGGCAGTGTTGATAGAGTTTATAACATTCTGACAGTCGCCTTCCAAAATAGCATTGCTAAGACCGCAGTTTCTGACCCACATGATAGCTTCCTTCATTGCCAGACACTCTGCTTGTTCTGCGTCTATTCCTCCTTTGAAATATTTTCCTCTGATTCCGCTGCAGTGCCCTGTGGAGTCATGGATAATCAAACCAATGCCAAAGGTGCGAGTAACATTATCAAAAGAGGCATCAAGATTAATTTTAAACTGATTAGGCTCAGGAGCAATCCAGTTCTGATGAGTTTTTTGCTTTTGTAACTGAGTGAGTGCAGTGCATCGTTTCAACAGATTCCTAATGGAGTGAACTGTAAAATGTATATTCTGATTTTTATTTTCAAAGACTTTAGAACATCTATTTTTCCACAGTTTCCATGATGTAGTCATGATGAGTGCTAAAAAGTGCATATTTCTATATATTTTTCTTGGCATTTAACTCATCTTTTGTGCATTAATTCTACATTTTATCCCATATTCTGTATTTTCTTTGTTTTCAAGAATAAATATTTTTATTAACTAATTTTGCATTTTTAGGTAATAAATAAAGTTTGGATGAATAGCGGAGCGAAAAGAGCACAAAAGTAGTGAAAAGCCGGGAGGAATTACACAAGGAAGCCGCGAAGAATGTTGTGCACAAGACCAAAAGGCTAGAAGTGGGCTTGAAGAGGAAGAATTGTTCTTAAACAAGATATGGGCTTGGCATACCCAAGGCCCAAAACCCTCATCCAAACCCATTACCAATATCCATACCCGCATTCATCTTCGGCCGTCAGATTGGATCATCTCAGCATCCTACGGTCGCTTCATCGTCGTGCATCGAAGTCTGAAGCTCCTGTCAAACACTACAACACCTAACTCCATCTTGGACCGTCAGTTTTGATGTATTACATATCCAACGGTCGCTCCACATCCATTTACATCACATCGTTGGATCTTTCCCTCATCCTATCATCATACGGATTCCCCTCACAAAACATCGAGATTTGATGGGTCTGCTCAACACCCAAACAACCAAATACCCATACCCGCAAAACAAACAACCCCTTCCTCAAACCCCATCGACTCCATCTTCTCCCTCACCCTCTGCAACACCACCTTACCCTGCCCCGCTCAACCACCACTGTCACCACCTTCTCCATCATCACCACCATTCCCTGACACCACCAAACCACTCTACTCCACCCTAAAAGCGAAACCCATCATTTCCCCCATCTTTCTAGCCGCCTACTTCATCAATCTCGCACCTTTCCTATCTCTGAAACCCTAGGTTAGAGATTGATGAATTAGGTGAAGCTAAAGAAGAAATTGAGGTGTGGGAATGAAGCAGTGAAGTCAGAGGAAGATTGGGTCGACGTTGTGGGTAAGATTTGACCCATCAAATTAGGTGAAATCGAAACCCTAAATTCACTTTTTTGGGATTTTTTTTGGATAAACCCTAATTTTGGGTGTAACTATAAATAGAGTTGTGATGTGTGTGAAAGGGGGTATGCCTGGATTAGCCAGTGTGTCCAGAACTGTGAGTTCTGTAAAAAATTCCATTTTATGCTCTGTTTTTATCCTTTGTTCTTCACTGTTTTGCTATCCATGTTTTTCCATGTTCTGTGTATTGTTCAGTTTCTCCATTTGATGTAATGTGTTGTTGCTATCCATGTTATGTTTCTTGTCTCCTGTTATGTTATGTTTCTGTAATATTTGTATCATGTTCTGTACTGTTTCTGTTATGTATGTTCTGAATCCCAAATGCTAGGACTAGATGAAATTATGAACCAGCTGAGATAGTCTTCATCATGTGCAGCTCATGTTCAGTGTTGCTAAGCCCTTAGACTAGTTGTGCTTTAATCAGACAATTAGCACTTTGGTAATTATCTTAGCTGTGAGTAGAATATCCCTTAGGTTAATGGTGGATTCAACATCCTAGTGTTCTTTCATCACTCTTGTTTACTATCTCCCTTCATTGCTGTTTTCTCAATAGTTCACTGTTATGTTTAGTGTTTAATGTTTAGTTCCTCAAATGTTAAGTTTGTTCACTGTTAGTGGTGGAAGTTTAGGTTAGAATTCATGTAAATTGAGCTGATTGAGAAATGGAGGAATTTAGTGTCCACTGTTGCTTGTGATTGATTGTGCTGTTAAAAGACAGTCAATGCTAGGAGTAAAACAGTTGGACAAGCTTCTTCTCCTCCCATTCCATTTATGTATGCCCTGGAACATAGGCAGGCTAGAACCTCCACCTAGCTCCATTAGGGACAAGGATTTAACCAAAAAACAGCCATTGCCTAGCATCTTTCCTGTTCTTCTTTGTTATCTATCTGTTTTTGTGGCTTCTTATCACTGTTTTTATAGCTGTTTTTATAACTGTTTTGTGCCCTGTTCTTCCTTTGCCTTTGGCCCTTGGCCATTGCCTTTGATTTATCACTGCCATGCCATTGTAAATTTGCATCATTTTGCCCTGTGTTGCTTCCATGTATATACCATTGTCACTTTTTCTTTGTACATGTCATTGTAAATGCCATCCTTGGCCCTGTGTGACTTAGTGCCCTGTCTGCCTAGAGCCTGCTTTACCTTGTCTGCCTGCACAACTCCTGCTCTCCCTTTCCCTGCTGAGCACCTGCCCTTTGCACTGCTGCTGCTGCAACTGAGCTTGGCTCAGCTAAGACCAAAGTTTAGTTCATATCCAAGGCCCAGTTCACTACAAGCCCAAAGGCTTCACAGTTAATCTCAAAGCCCAGCTCATTACTAGGTTACCTAGCCCAGTTCAGTCCATCAAAGGCCCAAACTGCTTCACAGTTAATCAAAGCCCATCTTGCTCTTATTGTGAAAGCAAAAGCTTCAAAGTTATTCAAAGCCCATTGATATTCAAAACCCTTTGGTACTCAAAGCCCATTAGCAATTTAGAAACCCAAAATAGTTAGAAACTCCAAACATACCCAGTCTCTGTGGATCGACCCGTACTTGCACGAGCTACAACCGACGACCGTGCACTTGCGGTATTACTGTAGGCCCGTTTTTATTGCGCTTAATTTTCACACATCTCCGGGCCCAAGTTTTTGGCGCCGCTTCCGGGGACTTGGCGCTGTGTGTTGATTTGTTCTTTGCTGTTTTGTTGCATTCACTTTCATCTTCATATTTGCATCATAGTTCATTGCATTTGCATCTTTCCCTGCATTGCATACTCATTTGCATATTGTTCACTTACATTCCTGCATCATAGCTTGCATCTTTACTCACTATCTGCTTTGAGCCAGCAGGTACCTGCCTATCCTGCTGCTTTTGCTGTGTTGCTGCTGCTGCCTGTTGCTGCTGCTGTTCAAAGGCTGCTGTGCTGTGCAACTTGCCTTGAGCTGCTACAGCTGATGTTGTTGAGCTGGGCCTGTTTTTTTTTTTTTTAAAAAAAAAAAAAAAAACTTATCTGGGCTTCGAAAAACCCAACAGTGGGCTTGGCCTTTTATCCCATTTAAACCAAATTTTTTTTTCTTTAACCCATTAAAAACCAAAAGGCTTTGCTCCCTTTAAAAACCAAAATTTTTCCTTATCCCATTAAAAACCAAATGTTTTTCTCCCATAAAAACCAAAGTTTTCCAAATGTTTCCCTAAAAACCAAAATTTTTCTTTTTCCCATCAAAACCAAATGTCTCCCGACAAAACCAAATTTTTCCCAAAAGGTCCAATCCCATTAAAAACCAAATTTTCTTGTATAAAATCTAGTAGATAGTTTCTTAGTTAAATCTTTTGTTTCTTTTGTATATATAGTGCTAATCCAATATGATCTCGGCTAAAAAAATGTTGGATTTTTGCCTTGAATAACGGAGTTCTAATCTTGCTTTCGCCGAAATCGGGTATTCTCTTTCCTTTTTCTCTACTCAACATGATCCTCTTCATATGTTGTATTATAATTTTGTTCATATTTTGAAACATTGAGGACAATGTTTAGTTTAGGTTTGGGGGTATAGAGTAGATACCACGATAATATGCCATAATTGAAAACAAGAACTCCTTCTTTTTGAAAAATTGAAAAATCAAAATAAAAAATTAAAAAATGAAAAATCATAAAAATGGAGCTCATTTACCTTGAAATGTTGACTCTTGTGCAAATATGTAATTATTAGGAGTCTTAGTCTAGATATTTAGGCACCCTGATTCTAGCACAATTCACATAGTGATAAGAAATTTGCACGCGCACGATCTACCAATACATGTATAGCCTCGATCTTCAAGGTGTTTGATAGGAAGTTTGATTGCCAATCACTTTAGAATACTGAATGAGACTTGACTAGCTTGTTCCTTGGTTGGCTGGAATAGAAGTTGGAGGATACGTTAAGAAAAGCAACCATAGAATTTGACCGGATGCATTCGATAAGGGCCACCTCTTGCTAAGAGTCATGTAATTATGTTTTTCTTTTTGTTCATGTATCAAAAGTGTCACTATGTTGTAAAGATCAAAGTTATTTCTTACAAAAAAAAAAAAAAATATTCAATCAAGTATTTATTTATTCCATGTTTTGTCATGTTAAAGACAATATTCTCTCTTGTTCCAAAAATAAAAGAGAGTAATCAATGTAAATAAGAGTCATGTAAAGAGTCATCTTTTTGTTGTAAATAGTCTTGTAATAAGCAAGGAGGGTGCAGCCATCGATGTATAACGCGGGTAAACTGAAATATCACCAACTCATTGGGTGAACATTCACAATTCTCGTAAAGCCGGACAGCTAGCTTGGCTTAGAATTCGGTTCTTAGCCTAAAAACTATCTCTTGGTGATTAGTAGTCATAACTTCAGATCTTTCTTTACACATGTGTAGATACACTTTACACTCTTATCACATGTCTTTATTTGTTATCAGTGCTAGGATTGTACCTTTGATAGCTAGATTGACATCTCCATTTTGCTGTGAGCTTAAACTGACTTGCACATGTCACATTTGATGGAATCTGAGCTTATATTTGACCTAGAACTTTGTAGGTACGTTCTAAGCAAACCTTCACGAGACTTCACTCGTCCACTAGGGACACTTAGTGGTTTAAAAGGCTTAGTGCATACGCTAAATGCATTCGAGAGACCAGCGACAGTGGTATAGGTAGGATTTCCTTAGTTTTGTTTTACTTGAGGACAAGTAAAATTCATGTTTGGGGGTATTTGATGAGTCCTAAAAAGTGCATATTTCTATATCTTTTTGTTGGCATTTAACTCATCTTTTGTGCATTAATTCTACATTTTATCCCATATTCTGTATTTTCTTTGTTTTCAAGAATAAATATTTTTATTAACTAATTTTGCATTTTTAGGTAATAAATAAAGTTTGGATGAATAGCGGAGCGAAAAGAGCAGAAAAGTAGTGAAAAGCCGGGAGGAATTACACAAGGAAGCCGCGAAGAATGTTGTGCACAAGACCAAAAGGCTAGAAGTGGGCTTGAAGAGGAAGAATTGTTCTTAAACAAGATATGGGCTTGGCATACCCAAGGCCCAAAACCCTCACCCAAACCCATTACCAATATCCATACCCGCATTCATCTTCAGCCGTCAGATTGGATCATCTCAGCATCCTACGGTCGCTTCATCGTCGTGCATCGAAGTCTGAAGCTCCTGTCAAACACTACAACACCTAACTCCATCTTGGACCGTCAGTTTTGATGTATTCCATATCCAACGGTCGCTCCACATCCATTTACATCACATCGTTGGATCTTTCCCTCATCCTATCATCCTACGGATTCCCCTCACAAAACATCGAGATTTGATGGGTCTGCTCAACACCCAAACAACCAAATACCATATACCCAAAACAAACACACCCTAGCCAAAACCCATCGAGCCATCTCCTTCTTCCCCTCTTCTGCAACAGCGACGCTGTCTCCATCACCACCACCATAACCCACAAATCACTCAACCACCACCACTCGAGCCATCATCACTTCTAACAACCAAGACCTACCTTTCTAGCCACTTATAACATCACCTCCTAATCGTTTCATCTCACAGGAACCCTAGGTTAGGAGTTGATGAAATAGGTGAGGTTAGAGGATAAATCGAAGGCATGGGTAGCATCAGCAGACGACAAGGAAGCATGGGTGAGAGCTATCAATCGTTTTCAGAGATTAGGTAAGGATTTTTTGTAAAACCCTAATTTCACTGATTTGGGGATTTTGGAATTTTTTTGTTGTAACTATAAAAGGGTGTTAGGGGTTGTAAAATTCGGCATCTCTGGACTAGCCAGTAGAGAATGGAAACAAATTTATTTTGATGCAATTCCAATTTCAGTTCTTCTTATGCAGTTAACAGTGAATGTGTGCATGTTGTTTTCAATTATCTCGAATGTTGAATGTTGCTTGAATTATCATACTCAATGAATGTTATTGCTAGTTACATGTTTAGCATGAGCTAAACTGCATTAGGCTGAGGCTCAGATGAATCCTAGTGCATTGTCAAATGGTGAATTGCTAGGATAGTTATCCTGATGTCTGTTTTGATTGAGCAATGGGAAGAGATTGATGCTCATAGTGCCTGTGATTGATTGTTCTGTCAAAAGACAGTCAATGCTAGGGGAAAACTAGTGAGCAAATTAGTTTTCCTCCCATTCTAGATGTATGCATAGGATTTTCAACTCAACCTAGGATCACATTGTTTGGCTAGGACACAAGGGTGGATTCAAAGCCTTAGCTTAACCCACATTCTGTTTTCACAGTCACTTGCAACTTAACTGTTTTGTTACTTCTTCACACCCCTGCCCTTGGCTTAGGCCTTGGTTCCATTGTTCTTTGTTTAGTTTCATTGTTCTGTCACCTTCTCATAATACTTTGTACTGTTTGCTTTTGCCATTGTAAATTTGCATCCTTTTGCCACTGATGTTTGCTTCTTTCCCATGATCATTTTTTACTGTGATTAATAATGATGTGCCTATCTTCCTACATGAGTCACAATCTGAAGGCCTTCCATCCAACCTAGATTTGGTTTGTACCGATATTGTCAAACCGACTTTTCTGAGAGTCCCCAACCTAGGTTTGGAACTGTGTGCTTCCCAAGTCCTCTTGGACTATTTTGCTTCTAAGTATAATACATCTGAGGAACCACAGTTGGAATTAGCATGTTTGCCCGTCCCTAGCACAGTTCATTTCGAGCTAGACCTTGTGCATGATGAACCCCCAAAACTGCGAGATTTTGTTTTCAAAATTTTATCTGTTGAAAAATCCAGGTTTGGGGGTAGCTCATTTTGTTTCACAGCTTCACTTGCATGCCTATCATATTATTATTGTGTGAAGCTGTTGAAACCTCTACACTTTGTCTTTTGGGTTGATCCTCAACTCTTTAGATTGTTAGTGTATGGTGAATTTTTTGTATATAATCCAGTAGATAAAAATTTTAAAAACCCTTTTGTTCCTTTTGTATATATTTTGCTAATCCAATATGATCTCGGCTGACATATGTTGGATTCTTGCCCTGAATAACGGAGTTCTAATATTACTTTCGCCGAAATCGGGTATTCTCTTTCCTTTTTCTCTACTCAACATGATCCTCTTCATATGTTGTATTATAATTTTGTTCATATTTTGAAACATTGAGGACAATGTTTAGTTTAGGTTTGGGGGTATAGAGTAGATACCACGATAATATGCCATAATTGAAAACAAAACTCCATCTTTTTGAAAAAATTGAAAAATTCCAAAAAAAATTGAAAAATCAAAATAAAAAATTAAAAAAATGAAAAATCATAAAAATGGAGCTCATTTACCTTGAAATGTTGACTCTTGTGCAAATATGTAATTATTAGGAGTCTTAGTCTAGATATTTAGGCACCCTGATTCTAGCACAATTCACATAGTGATAAGAAACTTGCACGCGCACGATCTACCAATACATGTATAGCCTCGATCTTCAAGGTGTTTGATAGGAAGTTAGATTGCCAATCACTTTAGAATACTGAATGAGACTTGACTAGCTTGTTCTTTGGTTGGCTGGGATAGAAGTTGGAGGATACGTTAAGAAAAGCAACCATAGAATTTGACCGGATGCATTCGATAAGGGCCACCTCTTGCTAAGAGTCATGTAATTATGTTTTTCTTTTTGTTCATGTATCAAAAGTGTCATTTTGTTGTAAAGATCAAAGTTATTTCTTCAAAAAAAAAATCAGAAAAAAAAAATTTAAAAAAAAAAAAAAAATTCAATCAAGTATTTATTCCATGTTTTGTCATGTTAAAGACAATATTCTCTCTTGTTCCAAAAATAAAAGAGAGTAATCAATGTAAATAAGAGTCATGTAAAGAGTCATCTTTTTGTTGTAAATAGTCTTGTAATAAGCAAGGAGGGTGCAGCCATCGATGTATAACGCGGGTAAACTGAAATATCACCAACTCATTGGGTGAACATTCACAATTCTCGTAAAGCCGGACAGCTAGCTTGGCTTAGAATTCGGTTCTTAGCCTAAAAAATATCTCTTGGTGATTAGTAGTCATAACTTCAGGTCATTCTAGACACATGTGTAGATACACTTTACACTCTTATCACATGTCTTTTTTTGTTATCAGTGCTAGGATTGTGCCTTTGATAGCTAGATTGACATCTCCATTTTGCTGTGAGCTTAAACTGACTTGCACATGTCACATTTGATGGAATCTGAGCTTATATTTTGACCTAGAACTTTGTAGGTACGTTCTAAGCAAACCTTCACGAGACTTCACTCGTCCACTAGGGACACTTAGTGGTTTAAAAGGCTTAGTGCATACGCTAAATGCATTCGAGAGACCAGCGACAGTGGTATAGGTAGGATTTCCTTAGTTTTGTTTTACTTGAGGACAAGTAAAATTCAGGTTTGGGGGTATTTGATGAGTGCTAAAAAGTGCATATTTCTATATATTTTTCTTGGCATTTAACTCATCTTTTGTGCATTAATTCTACATTTTATCCCATATTCTGTATTTTCTTTGTTTTCAAGAATAAATATTTTTATTAACTAATTTTGCATTTTTAGGTAATAAATAAAGTTTGGATGAATAGCGGAGCGAAAAGAGCAGAAAAGTAGTGAAAAGTCGGGAGGAATTACACAAGGAAGCCGCGAAGAATGTTGTGCACAAGACCAAAAGGCTAGAAGTGGGCTTGAAGAGGAAGAATTGTTCTTAAACAAGATATGGGCTTGGCATACCCAAGGCCCAAAACCCTCATCCAAACCCATTACCAATATCCATACCCGCATTCATCTTCAGCCGTCAGATTGGATCATCTCAGCATCCTACGGTCGCTTCATCGTCGTGCATCGAAGTCTGAAGCTCCTGTCAAACACTACAACACCTAACTCCATCTTGGACCGTCAGTTTTGATGTATTACATATCCAACGGTCGCTCCACATCCATTTACATCACATCGTTGGATCTTTCCCTCATCCTATCATCATACGGATTCCCCTCACAAAACATCGAGATTTGATGGGTCTGCTCAACACCCAAACAACCAAATACCTATACCCGCAAAACAAACAACCCCTTCCTCAAACCCCATCGACTCCATCTTCTCCCTCACCCTCTGCAACACCACCTTACCCTGCCCCGCTCAACCACCACTGTCACCACCTTCTCCATCATCACCACCATTCCCTGACACCACCAAACCACTCTACTCCACCCTAAAAGCGAAACCCATCATTTCCCCCATCTTTCTAGCCGCCTACTTCATCAATCTCGCACCTTTCCTATCTCTGAAACCCTAGGTTAGAGATTGATGAATTAGGTGAAGCTAAAGAAGAAATTGAGGTGTGGGAATGAAGCAGTGAAGTCAGAGGAAGATTGGGTCGACGTTGTGGGTAAGATTTGACCCATCAAATTAGGTGAAATCGAAACCCTAAATTCACTGTTTTGGGATTTTTTTTTGGATAAACCCTAATTTTGTAAATTAGGTATTTTTGAGAATTGGGTGTAACTATAAATAGAGTTGTGATGTGTGTGAAAGGGGGTATGCCTGGATTAGCCAGTGTGTCCAGAACTGTGAGTTCTGTAAAAATTTTCATTTTATGCTCTGTTTTTATCCTTTGTTCTTCACTGTTTTGCTATCCATGTTTTTCCATGTTCTGTGTATTGTTCAGTTTCTCCATTTGATGTAATGTGCTGTTGCTATCCATGTTATGTTTCTTGTCTCCTGTTATGTTATGTTTCTGTAATATTTGTATCATGTTCTTTACTGTTTCTGTTATGTATGTTCTGAATCCCAAATGCTAGGACTAGATGAAATTATGAACCAGCTGAGATAGTCTTCATCATGTGCAGCTCATGTTCAGTGTTGCTAATCCCTTAGACTAGTTGTGCTTTAATCAGACAATTAGCACTTTGGTAATTATCTTAGCTGTGAGTAGAATATCCCTTAGGTTAATGGTGGATTCAACATCCTAGTGTTCTTTCATCACTCTTGTTTACTGTCTCCCTTCATTGTTGTTTTCTCAATAGTTCACTGTTAGTTCACTGTTATGTTTAGTGTTTAATGTTTAGTTCCTCAAATGTTAAGTTTGTTCACTGTTAGTGGTGGAAGTTAAGGTTAGAATTCATGTAAATTGAGCTGATTGAGAAATGGAGGAATTTAATGTCCACTGTTGCTTGTGATTGATTGTGCTGTTAAAAGACAGTCAATGCTAGGAGTAAAACAGTTGGACAAGCTTCTTCTCCTCCCATTCCATTTATGTATTCCCTGGAACATAGGCAGGCTAGAACCTCCACCTAGCTCCATTAGGGACAAGGATTTAACCAAAAAACAGCCATTGCCTAGCATCTTTCCTGTTCTTCTTTGTTATCTATCTGTTTTTGTGGCTTCTTATCACTGTTTTTATAGCTGTTTTTATAACTGTTTTGTGCCCTGTTCTTCCTTTGCCTTTGGCCCTTGGCCATTGCCTTTGATTTATCACTACCATGCCATTGTAAATTTGCATCCTTTTGCCCTGTGTTGCTTCCATGTATATACCATTGTCACTTTTTCTTTGTACATGTCATTGTAAATGCCATCCTTGGCCCTGTGTGACTTAGTGCCCTGTCTGCCTAGAGCCTGCTTTACCTTGTCTGCCTGCACAGCTCCTGCTCTCCCTTTCCCTGCTGAGCACCTGCCCTTTGCACTGCTGTTGCTGCAACTGAGCTTGGCTCAGCTAAGACCAAAGTTTAGTTCATATCCAAGGCCCAGTTCACTACAAGCCCAAAGGCTTCACAGTTAATCTCAAAGCCCAGCTCATTACTAGGTTACCTAGCCCAGTTCAGTCCATCAAAGGCCCAAACTGCTTCACAGTTAATCAAAGCCCATCTTGCTCTTATTGTGAAAGCAAAAGCTTCAAAGTTATTCAAAGCCCATTGATATTCAAAACCCTTTGGTACTCAAAGCCCATTAGCAATTTAGAAACCCAAAATAGTTAGAAACTCCAAACATACCCAGTCTCTGTGGATCGACCCGTACTTGCACGAGCTACAACCGACGACCGTGCACTTGCGGTATTACTGTAGGCCCGTTTTTATTGCGCTTAATTTTCACACATCTCCGGGCCCACCAAGTTTTTGGCGCCGCTGCCGGGGACTTGGCGCTGTGTGTTGATTTGTTCTTTGCTGTTTTGTTGCATTCACTTTCATCTTCATATTTGCATCATAGTTCATTGCATTTGCATCTTTCCCTGCATTGCATACTCATTTGCATATTGTTCACTTACATTCCTGCATCATAGCTTGCATCTTTACTCACTATCTGCTTTGAGCCAGCAGGTACCTGCCTATCCTGCTGCTTTTGCTGTGTTGCTGCTGCTGCCTGTTGCTGCTGCTGTTCAAAGGCTGCTGTGCTGTGCAACTTGCCTTGAGCTGCTACAGCTGATGTTGTTGAGCTGGGCCTGTTTTTTTTTTTTTTAAAAAAAAAAAAAAAAACTTATCTGGGCTTCGAAAAACCCAACAGTGGGCTTGGCCTTTTATCCCATTTAAACCAAATTTTTTTTTCTTTAACCCATTAAAAACCAAAAGGCTTTGCTCCCTTTAAAAACCAAAATTTTTCCTTATCCCATTAAAAACCAAATGTTTTTCTCCCATAAAAACCAAAGTTTTCCAAATGTTTCCCTAAAAACCAAAATTTTTCTTTTTCCCATCAAAACCAAATGTCTCCCGACAAAACCAAATTTTTCCCAAAAGGTCCAATCCCATTAAAAACCAAATTTTCTTGTATAAAATCTAGTAGATAGTTTCTTAGTTAAATCTTTTGTTTCTTTTGTATATATAGTGCTAATCCAATATGATCTCGGCTAAAAAAATGTTGGATTTTTGCCTTGAATAACGGAGTTCTAATCTTGCTTTCGCCGAAATCGGGTATTCTCTTTCCTTTTTCTCTACTCAGCATAATCCTCTCCATATGTTGTATTATAATTCTTTACATCTTTTGAAACATTGAGGACAATGTTTAGTTTAGGTTTGGGGGTATAGAGTAGATACCACGATAATATGCCATAATTGAAAACAGAACTCCCTCTTTTTGAAAAAATTTAAAAAATTCCAAAAAAATTAAAAAAATGAAAAATCATAAAAATCGAGCTCATTTACCTTGAAATGTTGACTCTTGTGCAAATATGTAATTATTAGGAGTCTTAGTCTAGATATTTAGGCACCCTGATTCTAGCACAATTCACATAGTGATAAGAAACTTGCACGCGCACGATCTACCAATACATGTATAGCCTCGATCTTCAAGGTGTTTGATAGGAAGTTAGATTGCCAATCACTTTAGAATACTGAATGAGACTTGACTAGCTTGTTCTTTGGTTGGCTGGGATAGAAGTTGGAGGATACGTTAAGAAAAGCAACCATAGAATTTGACCGGATGCATTCGATAAGGGCCACCTCTTGCTAAGAGTCATGTAATTATGTTTTTCTTTTTGTTCATGTATCAAAAGTGTCATTTTGTTGTAAAGATCAAAGTTATTTCTTCAAAAAAAAAATCAGAAAAAAAAAATTTAAAAAAAAAAAAAAAATTCAATCAAGTATTTATTCCATGTTTTGTCATGTTAAAGACAATATTCTCTCTTGTTCCAAAAATAAAAGAGAGTAATCAATGTAAATAAGAGTCATGTAAAGAGTCATCTTTTTGTTGTAAATAGTCTTGTAATAAGCAAGGAGGGTGCAGCCATCGATGTATAACGCGGGTAAACTGAAATATCACCAACTCATTGGGTGAACATTCACAATTCTCGTAAAGCCGGACAGCTAGCTTGGCTTAGAATTCGGTTCTTAGCCTAAAAAATATCTCTTGGTGATTAGTAGTCATAACTTCAGGTCATTCTAGACACATGTGTAGATACACTTTACACTCTTATCACATGTCTTTTTTTGTTATCAGTGCTAGGATTGTGCCTTTGATAGCTAGATTGACATCTCCATTTTGCTGTGAGCTTAAACTGACTTGCACATGTCACATTTGATGGAATCTGAGCTTATATTTTGACCTAGAACTTTGTAGGTACGTTCTAAGCAAACCTTCACGAGACTTCACTCGTCCACTAGGGACACTTAGTGGTTTAAAAGGCTTAGTGCATACGCTAAATGCATTCGAGAGACCAGCGACAGTGGTATAGGTAGGATTTCCTTAGTTTTGTTTTACTTGAGGACAAGTAAAATTCAGGTTTGGGGGTATTTGATGAGTGCTAAAAAGTGCATATTTCTATATATTTTTCTTGGCATTTAACTCATCTTTTGTGCATTAATTCTACATTTTATCCCATATTCTGTATTTTCTTTGTTTTCAAGAATAAATATTTTTATTAACTAATTTTGCATTTTTAGGTAATAAATAAAGTTTGGATGAATAGCGGAGCGAAAAGAGCAGAAAAGTAGTGAAAAGTCGGGAGGAATTACACAAGGAAGCCGCGAAGAATGTTGTGCACAAGACCAAAAGGCTAGAAGTGGGCTTGAAGAGGAAGAATTGTTCTTAAACAAGATATGGGCTTGGCATACCCAAGGCCCAAAACCCTCATCCAAACCCATTACCAATATCCATACCCGCATTCATCTTCAGCCGTCAGATTGGATCATCTCAGCATCCTACGGTCGCTTCATCGTCGTGCATCGAAGTCTGAAGCTCCTGTCAAACACTACAACACCTAACTCCATCTTGGACCGTCAGTTTTGATGTATTACATATCCAACGGTCGCTCCACATCCATTTACATCACATCGTTGGATCTTTCCCTCATCCTATCATCATACGGATTCCCCTCACAAAACATCGAGATTTGATGGGTCTGCTCAACACCCAAACAACCAAATACCTATACCCGCAAAACAAACAACCCCTTCCTCAAACCCCATCGACTCCATCTTCTCCCTCACCCTCTGCAACACCACCTTACCCTGCCCCGCTCAACCACCACTGTCACCACCTTCTCCATCATCACCACCATTCCCTGACACCACCAAACCACTCTACTCCACCCTAAAAGCGAAACCCATCATTTCCCCCATCTTTCTAGACGCCTACTTCATCAATCTCGCACCTTTCCTATCTCTGAAACCCTAGGTTAGAGATTGATGAATTAGGTGAAGCTAAAGAAGAAATTGAGGTGTGGGAATGAAGCAGTGAAGTCAGAGGAAGATTGGGTCGACGTTGTGGGTAAGATTTGACCCATCAAATTAGGTGAAATCGAAACCCTAAATTCATTGTTTTGGGATTTTTTTTTGGATAAACCCTAATTTTGTAAATTAGGTATTTTTGAGAATTGGGAGTAACTATAAATAGAGTTGTGATGTGTGTGAAAGGGGGTATGCCTGGATTAGCCAGTGTGTCCAGAAATGTGAGTTCTGTAAAAAATTCCATTTTATGCTCTGTTTTTATCCTTTGTTCTTCACTGTTTTGCTATCCATGTTTTTCCATGTTCTGTGTATTGTTCAGTTTCTCCATTTGATGTAATGTGCTGTTGCTATCCATGTTATGTTTCTTGTCTCCTGTTATGTTATGTTTCTGTAATATTTGTATCATGTTCTGTACTGTTTCTGTTATGTATGTTCTGAATCCCAAATGCTAGGACTAGATGAAATTATGAACCAGCTGAGATAGTCTTCATCATGTGCAGCTCATGTTCAGTGTTGCTAAACCCTTAGACTAGTTGTGCTTTAATCAGAAAATTAGCACTTTGGTAATTATCTTAGCTGTGAGTAGAATATCCCTTAGGTTAATGGTGGATTCAACATCCTAGTGTTCTTTCATCACTCTTGTTTACTGTCTCCCTTCATTGCTGTTTTCTCAATAGTTCACTGTTAGTTCACTGTTATGTTTAGTGTTTAATGTTTAGTTCCTCAAATGTTAAGTTTGTTCACTGTTAGTGGTGGAAGTTTAGGTTAGAATTCATGTAAATTGAGCTGATTGAGAAATGGAGGAATTTAGTGTCCACTGTTGCTTGTGATTGATTGTGCTGTTAAAAGACAGTCAATGCTAGGAGTAAAACAATTGGACAAGCTTCTTCTACTTCCATTCCATTTATGTATGCCCTGGAACATAGGCAGGCTAGAACCTCCACCTAGCTCCATTAGGGACAAGGATTTAACCCAAAAACAGCCATTGCCTAGCATCTTTCCTGTTCTTCTTTGTTATCTATCTGTTTTTGTGGCTTCTTATCACTGTTTTTATAGCTGTTTTTATAACTGTTTTGTGCCCTGTTCTTCCTTTGCCTTTGGCCCTTGGCCATTGCCTTTGATTTATCACTGCCATGCCATTGTAAATTTGCATCCTTTTGCCCTGTGTTGCTTCCATGTATATACCATTGTCACTTTTTCTTTGTACATGTCATTGTAAATGCCATCCTTGGACCTGTGTGACTTAGTGCCCTGTCTGCCTAGAGCCTGCTTTACCTTGTCTGCCTGCACAGCTCCTGCTCTCCCTTTCCCTGCTGAGCACCTGCCCTTTGCACTGCTGCTGCTGCAACTGAGCTTGGCTCAGCTAAGACCAAAGTTTAGTTCATATCCAAGGCCCAGTTCACTACAAGCCCAAAGGCTTCACAGTTAATCTCAAAGCCCAGCTCATTACTAGGTTACCTAGCCCAGTTCAGTCCATCAAAGGCCCAAACTGCTTCACAGTTAATCAAAGCCCATCTTGCTCTTATTGTGAAAGCAAAAGCTTCAAAGTTATTCAAAGCCCATTGATATTCAAAACCCTTTGGTACTCAAAGCCCATTAGCAATTTAGAAACCCAAAATAGTTAGAAACTCCAAACATACCCAGTCTCTGTGGATCGACCCGTACTTGCACGAGCTACAACCGACGACCGTGCACTTGTGGTATTACTGTAGGCCCGTTTTTATTGCGCTTAATTTTCACACATCTCCGGGCCCACCAAGTCATCAGATTGAGAATCCATATTTTCCTATCTTCACTGTTAAATGAAGAGTTTGAATCTGTTTGAAACCAACTAGCCATCCAGTCTTGAACTTGAATTTGTTGTGCTTGCAAAGTTGCCACATTTATATAAATTGATAACCAGACCAATCTAGAATGATCACAATCTATAATGAGATGTTGCAAAGTTTCAGGGGATTGTAGGCATCTTGGGCATGTTACTTCTATGTCTGGCTTATAAGAGTCTAATTTAGTTTTTGTTGGAACAATTCCCCTAATACACTTCCAAATAAATAATTTAACTTTGTGTGGTGCCTCAGATTTCCAAATAACCTTCCAGTTTACTTGATTAAGCCTGGTACTAATATAACTCTGTTGTGTTAGTATTTTATAAGTTGATTTGACTGAGAATTCACCTGATATGGTTGGCTCCCATACAAGTTTATCCGAACCTTGTTGAACTAACTGCATTATGAGAATTAAGATTGCCACTTCATCAGGAAATAAATACCAAACTAGTTCTTCATTCCATCTTTTAGGATTGTCTAGAATTAGCCCAGAGATATATACTATTCTAGCAGGTTCCAAATAAGAGTCTCTAGGAGTTGGAGGAGAATTTAATCCTATTACCCATTAGTCTGACCATACTAAAATCTGTTTTCCATCTCTTACTTCGCACCTGTGAAATTGTTTGACATATTGTAGGCCAACTTCTATACCCTTCCAAATCCAAGATGAATTGGTAGGATATTCTTGAAGGTGAATAAAACTACAATATGGTGAGTATTTAGATTTCATTATTTTAATCCACTCTTTATCCTTCTCAGTACATAGACTCCAATCAAGTTTAGTAACTAAAGCAATGTTAAACTTCTCTAAATCCCTAAAAGAGAGGCCTCCAACATCTTTAGAGGTACATAAAGAATTCCATGATGTAAGATTGAGCCCTTTATTTGTTTTATGGCCCCACCAAAATTGTCTCTGAGCTGAGTCTAATTTCCTAATAAGATTTTTAGGGAGTTTAAAATTACTCATGTAATGAGAAGGGATTGAATTCAGCACTGACTTAACCAAAGTTGATCTTGCAGCTTGGTTCAGAGTCTTTGAACACCATCCTTGAAATCTATTTTCATATGCATCTTTAATGGATTTAAAAGAGTGTGTTTTAGACTTTCCCAGGAGAGTGGATAAGCCTAAATACTTGTCTGAAGTACAAAGCTGCTTAACTCCAAGTTGGTCTAAAAGGGATTGCTTGTCCTGCTGAGATATGTCTCCTGCTATAAATGCCGAAGATTTTGAAAAATTGATCATCTGACCTGATAGGTTGCTAAAGTTTTCCAGACAGACCTTAATCTGATGTATGCTTTGCTTGTCATCTTGAAAGAACAAAATGCAGTCATCTGCGAAAAGTAAGTGGTTTACAGAGATAGAGTTTTTTACTACCCTGATTCCACACAACTTATTTTCCGCTTGAGCATTCAAAGGAGATCTTGTGAGGAACTCCATTGAGATGATGAAGAGATAAGGGGACAATGGGTCCCCTTGTATTAGGCCTATAGCTGGTGTGTAAGACTTACAGAGACTACCATTCAGACGAATTGATACTGTTGTAGTTGAAATACATTGATGTATGATGGTTCTCCAATCTTGAAAGAACCCCAAAGCATTAATCATTTGATCCAAAAAAGCCCATTCTATTATATCAAATTCCTTCGACATGTCTAGCTTAAGAGCTATCAAACATTGTTTTTTCCTAGACTTCTTCATTGAATGGATTAACTCGTGAGACATCACAATGTTATCGTTAATGTACCTTTTTGGAACATACGCCGCTTGTGTCGGAGAAATTAACTTATCCATTAGAGGTTTCATACGAGTAACAATTAACTTATAGATTATTTTGTAAATGATGTTACACAGGCCAATTGGCCTATAATAATTTGGTGATGATAGATGACGAGTTTTAGGAATTAAACAAGTAACTGTTTGGTAAATTGAAGAAGGCATTTGTTTTGTGATGAAGAACTGCTTCACAAATTTATACACATCTTCTCCCACTGTAGACCATTGCGTTAGAAAAAACCCCGCCTGAAATCCATCCAGACCTGGAGAATTCCAGCTCGGCAAAGATTTAAGCACATCCAAAATTTTCCTTATCATCAGGAACAAATAATAATTGCTCATTTTCTGCTTGAGTAATAACTGGAAATATGGTTAGAAAAGACTCTGCTGAAATATGAGGATTAGTGGACTGAGCAATAGAAGAAAAGTGTTTAGTCAAAATATACTATAAATCCTAAGGTGAAGTATGCCATTATCCATACTCATCTTTTAAAGCCGAGATATGATTTCGCGTTTTTCTTCTATTAGCCATAGTATGAAAATAAGCTGTATTATTGTCTAAGTCTTTGAACCAGCTATCTCCAGATTTTTGATGCCAGAAATCAGCTTCTATCTTTTTCCAATGTTGTAACCTTTGTAAAGTGAGATTTATCTTGTAAGAATTCTCTCCACTATAAGGCAGAGCTTGAAGAGCAGATAGTTGATCTCTCAGATGTTTTATGTGAAAATCAATACGACCAAACTGTTCTCGATTTCATTTAGAGAGCTTTCGCCTTGTGATGTTAAGTGTTTGAGAGACAGTATTATCCTTATTAGCACAATTCCAAGCATCTTCTATAATAGCAGAAGCATTTGGATTTTGTAGCCAACATCTATAAAATTTCCAAGCATTTCTAGGTATAACTACTTCAGCTTTAATAACCAGTAGTATAGGGCAGTGGTCCGAACCTAGAAACGACAAATGTTTGACTTTAGAGTCTGGGAAATCTCTAATCCAGCTAGCGTTATGAAGGGCCATATCAATTATAGCTCTTCTTGGGCCTAGTCCATTTATTCTACTAAACCAAGTATGTTGAAAACCAGAAAATCCAAAATCCATTAAACCTGCATTATTGACTACACTGCGAATCCAATTATCCATGGTAGTTACACTAGAAGAAGCATCCGAGTTTGTAAGATGGAAATTTAAATCCCCTAAAATTACCCAAGCTTGAAAAACATTCTCACTAATCTCTTTGATAAATTCCCACTGGCATTTTTTAAAATCTTGTTGTGTTGATCCATAAACACAAGAAAGAAGCCATTCTTGTTTAGATGGATTTGACGTGATTAAAAGGTGTATCATGTTATCATTACTACAGACAATGTCACAAGGAAAACCATCTTTCCAAAGAAGAGCTAATCCACCCGATAATCCTATAGAGCTAACAAAATGGGCATTAGGGTAATTTAGAAATTGAGTATAGGTTTTTGCTTTATCCATCCCTATCTTGTTCCATCAAAAAGACAACACCTGGATTTTGAATACGAATTAGATCATTTAAAGTATCTCTAGTTTATTTTCCAACAAGACTTTGCACGTTCCAAGATAAAAAAAATTCATGTTGACTATGTAGATTATGTTATCAAGCAAAAGACTCGGGAATAAGAACTATAAAGTGAAAATTGCTTAAATTGAAAGTATAGGCTTGGATGCAGAAAGTATAATAAGGAAGAGATAAATTAAATTGATGAAAGTTTGCAGGATAAGAAGGTACCTGGCCAGCATTGCTTGAGTTAGTCGATTTCCGCCTTTTGGGGTGGTTTTGCTCAGAAACTGTTCCATGGAAGATAGGATAAGAATCAGGAGATGGTGAATCCACTTCCAAATTGACACATTCATTCCCGGAGTTATCTATGTTGCGGCTAGAAGAGTTATAACTGGAAAGATTTTCCTCGATTTGATTAATCAGTTCTTGAAGGGGCTCCTTGAATACATTTTCTGAGTGGAGTGAGTCTGGATCAATGTTACCGACATTGAAGTCATCAAAAGAGACATCGAATTCCCCTAGTGCCATATAAGATTTAAGCAACTCCATATTCGACCCGTATCCACCTTTCTGACCCATAGACTCCTTAAAAAAATTTCAATTGTTCTGCCACATTTTCCTCAGACATGTTTCCTGGAATACTATCTTTTTCTAAGTTTTAATAAACATCCTGATCAATATTTTTAGTATTACTAGGACCACCTTCTTCAAATCTATTTCCTTTTTCTTGTCTATGGACCACATTATCAGAATCTTGGTTGTTTAACATTTGAACTTGTATCATACCTTGAGAGTTGCAGTCAACCACAGTAACTGAATCAGAAGAAGCCAAATGAATATTTCTTAAATTATTGTCAGCATCCTTCTCGATTAAACATACTGCATCTTTAGACAGTTCAACATTAAATTGCACACAATTAAAATTTGTATTTCTTGCATGCATGCATGTTAAATATGCAACTATCATTGTACCTTCAGCAGGTGAGTCTCCTAAGGTTGATTGCCTTCCTTAGTACTCTGATCATCTTGTTCAATGTTTTCTAGCTGGTTCTCAACTCCAACTCTTCTAGTATCTGGGTTAGTCCATGATGGTGGATCAAGTAGAGAAGTAGAAGACAGATAACCTCTCTGTTGTTGAAGGAGAAGCGCAACTATGGTTTCACATTCCATATCCTTGTGATTAATTGTGTAGCAAAGACCACATAAGTTAAATGGCTGTTTTTCATAAAATAATCTTATCCACACCTCTTCTCCCGCTGCATTCTTCACCCAGAATCCTCTACGCAACGGATTTCTAACAAGGTTCTAAAACAAAAATATCCCCTTCAAGAAACCAAGGCTTGAACTTCAGTACAACTTCATAATCATCATGAGTATGAAACTATGAGAAGACATTCATTGTCCTCCTTCTTGATGTAGATATCTTTGCATTTAGGCCAAAGATTTTTAAATTCCTTATCTAAATCACTAACTGAATAAACTTTTGAGGTATAGATTTTACCCAAAAAACTAAACTTGTATTGTACTGCTCCCTGGTAGGCCGGGGACAGTGTATAAAAAATGGAGAAAGTTAAGGCCTACAGTGATACCGCAAGTGCACGGTTTCGATGTAGTGAGTGCACAAGTACGGGTCGATCCACAGGGACTTGGGTGTGTTCATGAAGATTCCTAAGCTAAATGGCAGTGACAGTGCAGTGAGAACAATGAGAAGGCAGTAAAGAGAAAAGCAAAGCCAAGAGGCAGTGAACAGGGCAGTGAAGATGATGAGTGAGCAAAGCAGAAAGAAACAAGGCAATGTAACAAAAACAGTGACAGTGACCAAAGGTCATAGGCAGTGGGTGAGCAGTGGTGAAAGCAAACAAAGCAGATGAAGGGAGCTAGGATCATTAATTCCACCACTAACCTACACCATGTATTCAACGACTACATTCTTGTTCTTGTGATGACATGGGTTAAGATGTGGTCTGCCCTATGTCTAAGAAGTTTCTCCACTAGAGAAATCATCCCCAATAAGACATTGCTCCATAGCACTAGTTATCTGGCTAAGTATAACTAGTCTAAGGCTCAACATGATCTGGTTTAGCATGATTGGTGGCTGTGTCCACATAGAGATATTCTAACTACAGTGGATACATGGCATCCACTGTGAGAGCAATTTGCAGACATGCCAAAGTGATTATCTCCTAAACATTTTTAACATTCAAGAATGCATATTCACATCACACAGGATAGCAAGTTAAGGCTTCCTTAAGACCCTAGCAATTGAAACTAACACATGATAAAACTGAAATTAAAATTGGAATTAAACTGAAATTAACCCAATTAGGGGGTATCTCGGCTAACCAAGAACAACCTTCTCTCTACACATCAATTGCCTTTTATAGTTTTACAAAATATCCCCAAATTTCGAAACCCTAACTTGCAAACCCTAATTTTTGAATTGAAAATTCCACTCACCTAATCCCTGAATTGATGTCGACCCATGCCTATTCTCTCTTCTCTGCTCCTCTCCATGTCTTCAATTGCGTCTTATAGCCTCACCTAATTTATTGATTTATCACCTAGGGTTTCAGTGGTGAAAAATCAATAAGTTAGATGGCTATAGAGGTAGGGGAGGTAGCTAAGGCGTGTAGGTGGTGTTTGGTGACAGTGGAGGAAGTGGCGATGGCAGGGTGGTGTGGTTCAGCGAGGTGTAGCTGGTGGAGGTGATGGAGTTGCAGAGCAGCTCTCTGCAACAGGGTATGGAGGAGAATAGGTCGAGTGATTTTGGGTTAGGGGGCGTTTGGCTAGGGGTATAGGGTGTTCGATACTTGGGTGTTAGGCGGATGCAGCGAGGTTTGATGATCTGCGACAAGGAGCGATGGATGGGAAGATGGTAGGTGGATCTGACGGCGATGCGGAGGCAGGCGATGAGCGACCGTCGGATGAAGAGATACAACGAAACGAACGGTACTTGATGGAGTTAGGTACTGTAGTGTAAGGCGGAGATATCAAACTTCGATGCACAGCAAGGGAGCGACCGTCGGATGCTTCTGAGAACTGATCTGACGGCTGAAGACGCAAGCGGGTATGGATTTGGGTTTTAGGCTTTTGGGTATAGAATATGGGTTTGGGAAATGAGTTTGGGCTTGGAAAACCTTGAGCCCACTTCTTCTTTAAGAACAAATTTCTTCTTCAAGCCCATTTCTATCCTTTTTTTGGTCTTCCGCACATCACTCTTCGCGGCTTCCTTGCGTAATTCCTCCTGGCTTTTCACTACTTTTCTGCTCTTTTTGCTCCGCAACTCATCCAATCTTTATTTATTACCTAAAAATGCAAAATTAAGTAAGAAAAATATTTATTCTTGAAAACAATGAAAATACAGAATATGGGATAAAATGTAGAATTAATGCACAAAAGATGAGTTAAATGCCAAGAAAAATATATAGAAATATGCACTTTTTAGCACTCATCAAATACCCCCAAACCTGAATTTTACTTGTCCTCAAGTAAAACAAAACTAAGGAAATCCTAACTATACCACTGTCGCTGGTCTCTCGAATGCATTTAGCGTATGCACTAAGACTTTTAAACCACTAAGTGTCCCTAGTGGACGAGTTAAGTCTCGTGAAGGTTTGCTTAGAACGTACCTACAAAGTTCTAGGTCAAAATATAAGCTCAGATTCCATCAAATGTGACATGTGCAAAACAGTTTAAGCTCACAGCAAAATGGAGATGTCAATCTAGCTATCGAAGGCACAATCCTAGCACTGATAACAAAAAAAAAAGACATGTGATAAGAGTGTAAAGTGTATCTACACATGTGTAAAGAAAGATCTGAAGTTATGACTACTAATCACCAAGAGATAGTTTCTCAGGCTAAGAACTGAGGTCGAAATCTAGCTAGCTGTCCGGACTTTACGAGAATTGTGAATGAGTTGGAGGTATTTCACAATTACTCGCGTTGTACATCAATGGCATACACCCTCCTTGCTTATTACAATGAAACAACAAAATGACTCTTTACATGACTCTTATTTACATTGACTATTCTCTTTTTATTTTTGGAACAAGAGATGATGGAATTGATAAATACTTGATTTTTTTGGAAACACTTTTGATACATGTACAAAAGGAAACAAAAGATTACATGACACTTTGCAAGAGGTAGCCCTTTTTGATGCACCCAGTTAAATTCGATGGTTGTCTTTCTTAATGTAACCTCCACCTTCTATCCCAACCAACCAAAGAACAAGCTAGTCAAGTTTCGTTCAGTATTCTAAAGTGATTGGCAATCGTAACTTCCTATCAAACACCTTGAAGATCGAGGCCATACATGTATTGGTAGATCGTGCGCGTGCAAATTTCTTATCACAATGTGAATTGTGCTAGAATCAGGGTGCCTAAATATCTAGACTAAGACTCCTAATAATTACATATTTGCACAAGAGTCAACATTTCAAGGTAAATGAGCTCCATTTTTATGATTTTTCATTTTTTAATTTTTTTGAATTTTTTTCGATTTTTTCAAAAGAAGAAGGAGTTCGTTTTCAATTATAGCATATTATCATGGTATCTACTCTATACCCCCAAACCTAAACTAAACATTGTCCTCAATGTTTCAAAATATGGAAAGAATTAAAATGCAACATATGGAAAGGGACATGCTGAGTAGAGTAAAAGGAGAGAGAATACCCGATTTCGGCGAAAGCAGAATTAAAACTCCGTTATCCAAGGCAAAACTCCAACATATTCGGAGTCACAATGGATGAGCACAAAATATATACAAAAGGAAATTTAACTAACACATTATCTACAAGAAAATTTGGTTTTTAATGGGATTGGACTTTTTGGGAAAAATTTGGTTTTGTCGGGAGACATTTGGTTTTGGCGGGAGACATTTGGAAACTTTTGGTTTTTTTAAAGGGAGCAAAGAGCTTTGTGTTTCTTGGGAATTTTGGAAAAGAAATTTGGTTTTTTATGGGATGAGGAAAAATTTTGGTTTTTATGGGATAAAAGGCCAAGCCCACTGTTGGGTTTTGCGAAGCCCAGCTACGCTTTTTTTTTTCTTTTTTTTTAAAAACAGGCCCACTGCTGGTGACTGGTGAGTAAAGCTCACTGTTGGTTTTTGGAATTTTGAAATTTTGGCCCACTTGAACTTTGGTTCAGGCCCACAGTTCAGAAACACGCCCAGGTAACAATTTGAAATTTGGGCTCTTAAATAGCCAAAGGTCGAGGCCCAACTGGGCTTTTGAAAACGTTTTCTGTTTTTGGGCAAGCCCACAGTGTAAATGTTTTGTTTTCAAATGGATGTTAAGCCCACAGTCCCAGAAATTTAGTTGGGCTTTGGCTAGCTACTAACTAAAATATGAGGCCCAACTGGGCTTTCAAAAGTTCAGTTTTCTTTAATTCAAACAACAGGCCCAAATCAATCTAAAACCACAAGCCCACAAGAAATTAAACAAACAAGCCCACAAGAAATTAATTACAAACCCAACAGAAAAATGGAAAAAATTATTACAAGCCCACAAATTAAAAATGGAAGCCCACAGGTTGGGTTCTCTTAATGGGTTTAGGCTTACTTGCTTAAGCACAGCCCAGCTGCTCAGTTTGGTTGCAAAAGCCCAGTTGGGCCTTGGATCATCCTAAGCTTTGGCTTCAATACTTAAGGCCCAGTTGGGCTTGGTTCAAATCAGTTCACTTCACAAGCCCAGTTGGGCTTTATCTTACACCAGCTGCAGCAGCTTCAGCAGGGACTCAGCAGCAGCAGCAGGGATCAGCAACAGCAGCAGTCTTGGCAAGCAAGTCTCAGGAGGGGCAGTTCAGCAGCAACTCAGGGGCAGCCTCAGCAGCAAGAGGCTCTCAGGCACAGCAGCAGCTTCTCCAGCACTTGCCTTGGCAGCAGCAGCAGCAGACAGCAAGGAAGAAAAGCAGCAACAGGAAGCAGCAGCAGCAGCAACACCTGTTGGCTCAAAAAGAGAAGTAAGTTTCTTGCTAGAAGCTAAGAAATTCAGCTGCACTACACAGCAGCTACTAAAACAGCAAGTTACACTAAAATGCAAGAATGCAATGCATGATGAGTATGCTAGAATGAAACAATATGCAAAAGAGTATGCAATGATGCAAATGAACTAACATGCAAAAACAGCCCAGAAAAAATTCAACACAACACAACCAAGTCCCCGGCAACGGCGCCAAAAACTTGGTAGGCCGGGGACAGTGTATAAAAAATGGAGAAAGTTAAGGCCTACAGTGATACCGCAAGTGCACGGTTTCGATGTAGTGAGTGCACAAGTACGGGTCGATCCACAGGGACTTGGGTGTGTTCATGAAGATTCCTAAGCTAAATGGCAGTGACAGTGCAGTGAGAACAATGAGAAGGCAGTAAAGAGAAAAGCAAAGCCAAGAGGCAGTGAACAGGGCAGTGAAGATGATGAGTGAGCAAAGCAGGAAGAATCAAGGCAATGTAACAAAAACAGTGACAGTGACCAAAGGTCATAGGCAGTGGGTGAGCAGTGGTGAAAGCAAACAAAGCAGATGAAGGGAGCTAGGATCACTAATTCCACCACTAACCTACACCATGTATTCAACGACTACATTCTTGTTCTTGTGATGACATGGGTTAAGATGTGGTCTGCCCTATGTCTAAGAAGTTTCTCCACTAGAGAAATCATCCCCAATAAGACATTGCTCCATAGCACTAGTTATCTGGCTAAGTATAACTAGTCTAAGGCTCAACATGGTCTGGTTTAGCATGATTGGTGGCTGTGTCCACATAGAGATATTCTAACTACAGTGGATACATGGCATCCACTGTGAGAGCAATTTGCAGACATGCCAAAGTGATTATCTCCTAAACATTTTTAACATTCAAGAATGCATATTCACATCACACATGATAGCAAGTTAAGGCTTCCTTAAGACCCTAGCAATTGAAACTAACACATGATAAAACTGAAATTAAAATTGGAATTAAACTGAAATTAACCCAATTAGGGGGTATCTCGGCTAACCAAGAACACCCTTCTCTCTACACATCAATTGCCTTTTATAGTTTTACAAAATATCCCCAAATTTCGAAACCCTAACTTGCAAACCCTAATTTTTGAATTGAAAATTCCACTCACCTAATCCCTGAATTGATGTCGACCCATGCCTATTCTCTCTTCTCTGCTCCTCTCCATGTCTTCAATTGCGTCTTATAGCCTCACCTAATTTATTGATTTATCACCTAGGGTTTCAGTGGTGAAAAATCAATAAGTTAGATGGCTATAGAGGTAGGGGAGGTAGCTAAGGCGTGTAGGTGGTGTTTGGTGACAGTGGAGGAAGTGGCGATGGCAGGGTGGTGTGGTTCAGCGAGGTGTAGCTGGTGGAGGTGATGGAGTTGCAGAGCAACTCTCTGCAACAGGGTATGGAGGAGAAGAGGTCGAGTGATTTTGGGTTAGGGGGCGTTTGGCTAGGGGTATAGGGTGTTCGATACTTGGGTGTTAGGCGGGTGCAGCGAGGTTTGATGATCTGCGACAAGGAGCGATGGATGGGAAGATGGTAGGTGGATCTGACGGCGATGCGGAGGCAGGCGATGAGCGACCGTCGGATGAAGAGATACAACGAAACGAACGGTACTTGATGGAGTTAGGTACTGTAGTGTAAGGCGGAGATATCAAACTTCGATGCACAGCAAGGAGCGACCGTCGGATGCTTCTGAGAACTGATCTGACGGCTGAAGACGCAAGCGGGTATGGATTTGGGTTTTAGGCTTTTGGGTATAGAATATGGGTTTGGGAAATGAGTTTGGGCTTGGAAAACCTTGAGCCCACTTCTTCTTTAAGAACAACTTTCTTCTTCAAGCCCATTTCTATCCTTTTTTTGGTCTTCCGCACATCACTCTTCGCGGCTTCCTTGCGTAATTCCTCCTGGCTTTTCACTACTTTTCTGCTCTTTTTGCTCCGCAACTCATCCAATCTTTATTTATTACCTAAAAATGCAAAATTAAGTAAGAAAAATATTTATTCTTGAAAACAATGAAAATACAGAATATGGGATAAAATGTAGAATTAATGCACAAAAGATGAGTTAAATGCCAAGAAAAATATATAGAAATATGCACTTTTTAGCACTCATCAAATACCCCCAAACCTGAATTTTACTTGTCCTCAAGTAAAAAAAAACTAAGGAAATCCTACCTATACCACTGTCGCTGGTCTCTCGAATGCATTTAGCGTATGCACTAAGCCTTTTAAACCACTAAGTGTCCCTAGTGGACGAGTTGAAGTCTCGTGAAGGTTTGCTTAGAACGTACCTACAAAGTTCTAGGTCAAAATATAAGCTCAGATTCCATCAAATGTGACATGTGCAAGTCAGTTAAGCTCACAGCAAAATGGAGATGTCAATCTAGCTATCAAAGGCACAATCCTAGCACTGATAACAAAAAAAGACATGTGATAAGAGTGTAAAGTGTATCTACACATGTGTAAAGAAAGATCTGAAGTTATGACTACTAATCACCAAGAGATAGTTTCTCAGGCTAAGAACCAAGGTCGAATTACATGACACTTTGCAAGAGGTAGCCCTTTTTGATGCACCCAGTTAAATTCGATGGTTGTCTTTCTTAATGTAACCTCCACCTTCTATCCCAACCAACCAAAGAACAAGCTAGTCAAGTTTCTTTCAGTATTCTAAAGTGATTGGCAATCGTAACTTCCTATCAAACACCTTGAAGATCGAGGCCATACATGTATTGGTAGATCGTGCGCGTGCAAATTTCTTATCACAATGTGAATTGTGCTAGAATCAGGGTGCCTAAATATCTAGACTAAGACTCCTAATAATTACATATTTGCACAAGAGTCAACATTTCAAGGTAAATGAGCTCCATTTTTATGATTTTTCATTTTTTTAATTTTTTATTTTTATTTTGATTTTTCAATTTTTTTTTTTTTTGGAATTTTTCAATTTTTTCAAAAAGAAGAAGGACTTCGTTTTCAATTATGGCAAATTATCATGGTATCTACTCTATACCCCCAAACCTAAACTAAACATTGTCCTCAATGTTTCAAAATATGGAAAGAATTAAAATGCAACATATGGAAAGGGACATGTTGAGTAGAGTAAAAGAAGAGAGAATACCCGATTTCGGCGAAAGCAGAATTAAAACTCCGTTATTCAAGGCAAAAATCCAACATATTTCAGCCGAGATCATATTGGATTAGCAAAATATATACAAAAGGAACAAAAAGGGTTTTAAGAAATTTTATCTACTGGATTATATACAAAAATTCACCATACACTAACAATCTAAAGAGTTGAGGATCAACCCAAAAGACAAAGTGTAGAGGTTTCAACAGCTTCACACAATAATAATATGATAGGCATGCAAGTGAAGCTGTGAAACAAAATGAGCTACCCCCAAACCTGGATTTTTCAACGGATAAAATTTTGGAAACAAAATCTCGCAGTTTTGGGGGTTCATCATGTACAAGGTCTAACTCGAAATGAACTTTGCTATGGATGGGCAAACATGCAATTTCCAACTGTGGTTCCTCAAAGATATTATATTTAAATGCAAAATGGTCCAAGAGGACTTGGGAAGCACACAGTTCCAAACCTAGATTAGGCATTCTCAGAAAAATTGGTTTTACAATATTGGTACAAACCAAATCTAGGTTGGGTGGAAGGCCATCAGATTGTGACTCATGTAGGAGAATAGGTACGTCATTATCAATCAAATCAAAATCTCCTAAATCATCTACACATGTCACATCATGCTCACAATCATCAATCAAATTAGCAAGTTCACACTCAGAATCATCAACATCATCAACATATTTGTCCTCATGCATCGGCAATTCAATGGAAACATCACAATGTGACCTAGGTAGAGAATCAGACACATCACTTATATTTTCATGCATAATAACATTAGTGTCTACAGAAGATTCAACTATTCCTATGTCATGCTCATCTTCACAGAATAATTGTACGAATCCCATGTCAATATCAAAATCATATGAATTACAATGAGTATTAGAAAAAACAACATTCATGAAGGTCGAGGGCGAGAAGCCATATGTTATTGAACCAACAGGTTCCACAATATTTTCATGTTCTTCTAACACATCATCATAATCATCATAATCATCATCATGGTAGCATGCATATTGGTCCTCATTAAAAGTGGTGGTGTCGTTAGTCGATTCATGTTCCTCTAAATTAAGTTCATATTCAACATCATTTACATGAATGGGACTAGACACTTCATTAGGGACAACATACATTTCCTCATGAATTTCCTCCTTTTGTAGGTGAAGCAAAATCTGATCTAAATATGCCTGAATTCGTGATGTAAATCTATCGAAGTTTTGCTCACTGAGTCTGAAAGCTTCTGTGGTGGAGTCTAAATTCATGGGAGTACAAAATTCTTCATGTTCAAATTGTGGTGATTGGTACATGTGTGCATGGTCATTAGGGTTTATAAAAGATTGATCGCAACCCTCAAAGGATTGATTATGGTCCCAATGACTACCATTCTCACAATTTATGGGCATTTCATACCTTGGATTTTCTCTAGATTGCCTAAAATTATGCAAAATATGACAATTCTCAACAGGGTGGTCTAAACTACCACATGCGGGACATGCATAGATTTCAGGTTGCCTAAGAAAATTAGATGTGACAGATTCCTCATGTGATTGCATTTCTAAAGCTGCGATTCGAGCTTCTAATTGATCCACAAGAGATGATTGTGTGAGTGAGGTATTAGCAAAATGTTCATTTTCACGTTGTGACGAATGATGCATGTGTGAATAGTCATTAGGGTTCATGTATTGAGGCTCGGGACTTTGAAAATGTCCATAATAATTCCTATGACTATTGACATCATGGTCTATGGGAGGTTCATAACGTGAAGTATGTCCACACGCAAGTTCTCTAAGGGATTTGTTGTATTCCCCAACTGTAGACCAAGATCTAGACATGATTGGGCTCAAAAGCTAAGTAACTATGTTACAAAGCCCAAAATTTGGTTTTTAATGGGTTTGGATTTTTGGGAAAAATTTGGTTTTTATGGGAATGAAAAACATTTGGTTTTTGATGGGAAACATTTGGTTTTTATGGGGATAAGCCCACTGTTTTGGTTGTGCTTTGGTGAGGCAATGGGTTTGGGGAACTGTTGTGAAACAAAGCCCAACTTTTGGCCTAGAGTTTGGGTACACGGCCCACTAACGACTTCAGCAAGCCCAGAAACTAATGAAGCCCAGCTGAGTTGGTAGGTTCAGTTAACCTTGTTTAGGTTGTTTGTTGGGTTTTTGAAACCCAAAATTTTGATAGGGACAATCCCACAGTTAATGCTCAAATACAAACCCAAAAGTTAACTTAAATTACAAGCCCAACAGAAAAATGGAAAAAATTATTACAAGCCCACAAATGAAAAATGGAAGCCCACAGGTTGGGTTCTCTTAATGGGTTTAGGCTTACTTGCTTAAGCACAGCCCAGCTGTTCAGTTTGGTTGCAAAAGCCCAGTTGGGCTTTGGATCATCCTAAGCTTTGGCTTCAACACTCAAGGCCCAGTTGGGCTTGGTTCAATTTCCTCTCCTTCTGCAGTTTACAGCCCAGTTGGGCTTTATCTTACACCAGCTTCAGCAGGCAGCAGCAGCAGGGAACAGCAACAGGAGCACAGCAGCAACAGCAGCAGAGGCTGGCAGCAGCAACAGGAAGCAGCAGCAGCAGCACAGGTAGGCTTCAGGCAGCAGTTCTTGGCAAGCAAGTCTCAGGAGGGGCAGTTCAGCAGCAACTCAGGGGCAGCCTCAGCAGCAAGAGGCTCTCAGGCACAGCAGCAGCTTCTCCAGCACTTGCCTTGGCAGCAGCAGCAGCAGACAGCAAGGAAGAAAAGCAGCAACAGGAAGCAGCAGCAGCAGCAACACCTGTTGGCTCAAAAAGAGAAGTAAGTTTCTTGCTAGAAGCTAAGAAATTCAGCTGCACTACACAGCAGCTACTAAAACAGCAAGTTACACTAAAATGCAAGAATGCAATGCATGATGAGTATGCTAGAATGAAACAATATGCAAAAGAGTATGCAATGATGCAAATGAACTAACATGCAAAAACAGCCCAGAAAAAATTCAACACAACACAACCAAGTCCCCGGCAGCGGCGCCAAAAACTTGGTAGGCCGGGGACAGTGTATAAAAAATGGAGAAAGTTAAGGCCTACAGTGATACCGCAAGTGCACGGTTTCGATGTAGTGAGTGCACAAGTACGGGTCGATCCACAGGGACTTGGGTGTGTTCATGAAGATGCATAAGCTAAATGGCAGTGACAGTGCAGTGAGAACAATGAGAAGGCAGTAAAGAGAAAAGCAAAGCCAAGAGGCAGTGAACAGGGCAGTGAAGATGATGAGTGAGCAAAGCAGAAAGAAACAAGGCAATGTAACAAAAACAGTGACAGTGACCAAAGGTCATAGGCAGTGGGTGAGCAGTGGTGAAAGCAAACAAAGCAGATGAAGGGAGCTAGGATCATTAATTCCACCACTAACCTACACCATGTATTCAACGACTACATTCTTGTTCTTGTGATGACATGGGTTAAGATGTGGTCTGCCCTATGTCTAAGAAGTTTCTCCACTAGAGAAATCATCCCCAATAAGACATTGCTCCATAGCACTAGTTATCTGGCTAAGTATAACTAGTCTAAGGCTCAACATGGTCTGGTTTAGCATGATTGGTGGTTGTGTCCACATAGAGATATTCTAACTACAGTGGATACATGGCATCCACTGTGAGAGCAATTTGCAGACATGCCAAAGTGATTATCTCCTAAACATTTTTAACATTCAAGAATGCATATTCACATCACACAGGATAGCAAGTTAAGGCTTCCTTAAGACCCTAGCAATTGAAACTAACACATGATAAAACTGAAATTAAGACAAAACAACATATGAATTGAAGTTCAAACAAAACAGGGCAAACATATGAGAAACTGGCTAGTCCAGTTCTCTACAAGAGTGAAGCTGGCTAACCCAGCATACCCATTACAACATCCCAAAGCATCTATTTATACATGCACAAGTTTTTCCAAAAAACATAAAATTAGGGTTTCATAAAGATTGAAATTAGGTTTACCTAATCTCTGAAAACTCTCAAGTGAAGCTCTGAAAAAAAATGAGCTACCCCCAAACCTGGATTTTACAGAAGATATAATTTTGAAAACAAAATCGCGCAGTTTCGGGGGTTCATCATGCAAAAGGTCTAGCTCAAAGTGAACTGTGCTAGGGACGGGCAAACATGCAATTTCCAACTGTGGTTCCTCAAATGTATTATACTTAGAAGCAAAATAGTCCAAGAGGACTTGGGAAGCACACAGTTCCAAACCTAGGTTGGGCATTCTCAGAAAAATTGGTTTTACAATATTGGTACAAACCAAATCTAGGTTGGGTGGAAGGCCATCAGATTGTGACTTAGGTAGAAGAATAGGCATATCATTATCAATCAAATCAAAATCTTCTAACTCATCTACACATGTCACATCATGCTCACAATCATCAATCAAATTGGCAAGATCACAATCAGAATTATCAACATCATCAACAGATTTATTCTCATGCATCGGCAAATCAGGAGAAATATCACAATGTGACCTAGGTAGAGAATCAGACACATCAAATATATTTTCATGCATATTAGTGTCTACAGAAGATTCAACTATTCCTATGTCATGCTCATCTTCACAAAATAATTGTACGAATCCCATGTCAATATCAAAATCATATGAATTACAATGAGTATTAGAAAGAACAACATTCATGAAGGTTGAGGGCGAGAAGCCATATGTTATTGAACCAACAGGTTCCACAATATTTTCATGTTCTTCTAACATATCATCATAATCATCATAATCATCATCATGGTAGCATGCATATTGGTCCTCATTAAAAGTGGTGGTGTCGTTAGTCGATTCATGTTCCTCTAAATTAGGTTCATATTCAACATCATTTACATGAATGGGACTAGACACTTCATTAGGGACAACATACATTTCCTCATGAATTTCCTCCTTTTGTAGGTGAAGCAAAATCTGATCTAAATATGCCTGAATTCGTGATGTAGATCTATCGAAGTTTTGCTCACTTAGTTTGAAAGCTTCTGTGGTGGAGTCTAAATTCATGGGAGTACAAAATTCTTCATGTTCAAATTGTAGTGATTGGTACATGTGTGCATGGTCATTAGGGTTTATAAAAGATTGATCGCAACCCTCAAAGGATTGATTATGTTCCCAATGACTACCATTCTCACAATTTATGGGCATTTCATACCTTGGATTTTCTCTAGATTGCCTAAAATTATGCAAAATATGACAATTCTCAACAGGGTGGTCTAAACTACCACATGCGGGACATGCATAGATTTTAGGTTGCCTAAGAAAATTAGATGTGACAGATTCCTCATGTGATTGCATTTCTAAAGCTGCGATCCTAGCTTCTAATTGATCCACAAGAGATGATTGTGTGAGTGAGGCACTAGCAAAATGTTCATTTTCACGTTGTGGCAAACGATGCATGTGCGAATAGTCAGTAGGGTTCATGTATTGAAGCTCGGGACTTTGAAAATGTCCATAATAATTCCTATAACTATTGACATCATGGTCTGTGGGAGGTTCATAACGTGAAGTTTGTCCATACGCAAGTTCTCTAAGGGATTCGTTGTATTCCCCAACTGTAGAACAAGATCTAGACATGATTGGGCTCAAAAGCTAAGTAACTATATTACAAAGCCCAAAATTTGGTTTTTAATGGGTTTGGATTTTTGGGAAAAATTTGGTTTTTATGGGAATGAAAAACATTTGGTTTTTGATGGGAAACATTTGGTTTTTATGGGGATAAGCCCACTGTTTTGGTTGTGCTTTGGTGAGGCAATGGGTTTGGGGAACTGTTGTGAAACAGAGCCCAACTTTCGGCCTAGAGTTTGGGTACACGGCCCACTAACGACTTCAGCAAGCCCAGAAACTAATGAAGCCCAGCTGAGTTGGTAGGTTCAGTTAACCTTGTTTAGGTTGTTTGTTGGGTTTTTGAAACCCAAAATTTTGATAGGGACAATCCCACAGTTAATGCTCAAATACAAACCCAAAAGTTAACTTAAATTACAAGCCCAACAAAAAAAATGGAAAAAATTATTACAAGCCCACAAATTAAAAATGGAAGCCCACATGTTGGGTTCTCTTAATGGGTTTAGGCTTACTTGCTTAAGCACAGCCCAGCTGCTCAGTTTGGTTGCAAAAGCCCAGTTGGGCCTTGGATCATCCTAAGCTTTGGCTTCAATACTTAAGGCCCAGTTGGGCTTGGTTCAAATCAGTTCACTTCACAAGCCCAGTTGGGCTTTATCTTACACCAGCTGCAGCAGCTTCAGCAGGGACTCAGCAGCAGCAGCAGGGATCAGCAACAGCAGCAGTCTTGGCAAGCAAGTCTCAGGAGGGGCAGTTCAGCAGCAACTCAGGGGCAGCCTCAGCAGCAAGAGGCTCTCAGGCACAGCAGCAGCTTCTCCAGCACTTGCCTTGGCAGCAGCAGCAGCAGACAGCAAGGAAGAAAAGCAGCAACAGGAAGCAGCAGCAGCAGCAACACCTGTTGGCTCAAAAAGAGAAGTAAGTTTCTTGCTAGAAGCTAAGAAATTCAGCTGCACTACACAACAGCTACTAAAACAGCAAGTTACACTAAAATGCAAGAATGCAATGCATGATGAGTATGCTAGAATGAAACAATATGCAAAAGAGTATGCAATGATGCAAATGAACTAACATGCAAAAACAGCCCAGAAAAAATTCAACACAACACAACCAAGTCCCCGGCAGCGGCGCCAAAAACTTGGTAGGCCGGGGACAGTGTATAAAAAATGGAGAAAGTTAAGGCCTACAGTGATACCGCAAGTGCACGGTTTCGATGTAGTGAGTGCACAAGTACGGGTCGATCCACAGGGACTTGGGTGTGTTCATGAAGATTCCTAAGCTAAATGGCAGTGACAGTGCAGTGAGAACAATGAGAAGGCAGTAAAGAGAAAAGCAAAGCCAAGAGGCAGTGAACAGGGCAGTGAAGATGATGAGTGAGCAAAGCAGAAAGAAACAAGGCAATGTAACAAAAACAGTGACAGTGACCAAAGGTCATAGGCAGTGGGTGAGCAGTGGTGAAAGCAAACAAAGCAGATGAAGGGAGCTAGGATCATTAATTCCACCACTAACCTACACCATGTATTCAACGACTACATTCTTGTTCTTGTGATGACATGGGTTAAGATGTGGTCTGCCCTATGTCTAAGAAGTTTCTCCAATAGAGAAATCATCCCCAATAAGACATTGCTCCATAGCACTAGTTATCTGGCTAAGTATAACTAGTCTAAGGCTCAACATGGTCTGGTTTAGCATGATTGGTGGCTGTGTCCACATAGAGATATTCTAACTACAGTGGATACATGGCATCCACTGTGAGAGCAATTTGCATACATGCCAAAGTGATTATCTCCTAAACATTTTTAACATTCAAGAATGCATATTCACATCACACAGGATAGCAAGTTAAGGCTTCCTTAAGACCCTAGCAATTGAAACTAACACATGATAAAACTGAAATTAAAATTGGAATTAAACTGAAATTAACCCAATTAGGGGGTATCTCGGCTAACCAAGAACACCCTTCTCTCTACACATCAATTGCCTTTTATAGTTTTACAAAATATCCCCAAATTTCGAAACCCTAACTTGCAAACCCTAATTTTTGAATTGAAAATTCCACTCACCTAATCCCTGAATTGATGTCGACCCATGCCTATTCTCTCTTCTCTGCTCCTCTCCATGTCTTCAATTGCATCTTATAGCCTCACCTAATTTATTGATTTATCACCTAGGGTTTCAGTGGTGAAAAATCAATAAGTTAGATGGCTATAGAGGTAGGGGAGGTAGCTAAGGCGTGTAGGTGGTGTTTGGTGACAGTGGAGGAAGTGGCGATGGCAGGGTGGTGTGGTTCAGCGAGGTGTAGCTGGTGGAGGTGATGGAGTTGCAGAGCAGCTCTCTGCAACAGGGTATGGAGGAGAAGAGGTCGAGTGATTTTGGGTTAGGGGGCGTTTGGCTAGGGGTATAGGGTGTTCGATACTTGGGTGTTAGGCGGGTGCAGCGACGTTTGATGATCTGCGACAAGGAGCGATGGATGGGAAGATGGTAGGTGGATCTGACGGCGATGCGGAGGCAGGCGATGAGCGACCGTCGGATGAAGAGATACAACGAAACGAACGGTACTTGATGGAGTTAGGTACTGTAGTGTAAGGCGGAGATATCAAACTTCGATGCACAGCAAGGGAGCGACCGTCGGATGCTTCTGAGAACTGATCTGACGGCTGAAGACGCAAGCGGGTATGGATTTGGGTTTTAGGCTTTTGGGTATAGAATATGGGTTTGGGAAATGAGTTTGGGCTTGGAAAACCTTGAGCCCACTTCTTCTTTAAGAACAAATTTCTTCTTCAAGCCCATTTCTATCCTTTTTTTGGTCTTCCGCACATCACTCTTCGCGGCTTCCTTGCGTAATTCCTCCTGGCTTTTCACTACTTTTCTGCTCTTTTTGCTCCGCAACTCATCCAATCTTTATTTATTACCTAAAAATGCAAAATTAAGTAAGAAAAATATTTATTCTTGAAAACAATGAAAATACAGAATATGGGATAAAATGTAGAATTAATGCACAAAAGATGAGTTAAATGCCAAGAAAAATATATAGAAATATGCACTTTTTAGCACTCATCACTCCCTCTAGCAAATCTTTGGTGGAGATCTCTGGCTCTTTTAGAGCCAACAATCTATCAGTAATCGATGTACCTTCCATCTTTTTTTGGACTTGTAGTAGTTCAGTCTCCATCTCAGAACGACAAATGATAAAGGAATAAGAAAATATTTGGGAGAAAAGAACGAGGTAGAAATAAAGGAATAATAAATCTTTGCCTCTTTTCATACAGATGAATGTCGTACACCTGGTGGAAATGTTCTTACAACCCAATATCTTAATTAACATTAATGAAATACGAATTCTCTGTCTTAAAACCCTAAAAAGATAGTAAGAGAATAGTAATGATATCTCATTTAATACGAGATTCATTCCAAAGGGTAATAGCTGAATCAAGACATAGAAAACAAGTATCGAACGTGGATCCATAGATACGAAAGAAGATTACTCGAAAAATAGGCAAAAGCACTCTAGGCTTCAAGCAAACTTCAAGCCCGCACCTATTAAAAAAAGGTGAAAAAATCCATTAAATGTTCATAGAAATATGAAAGAAGATTAGATAAGATTAAAGAATAGCATATATTATCAGAAAGCAAAGATCAGAGAGGTAAATTAAGTTATAATGGTTGATGAGTCACTCCGATTTATTCCTGAGTCAATCGCCGAGTTAAGAAAAGCTCTCTCGAACTTACTAGTTCTTATTCCCGATGATTTTTAACCAAAGGACCTGATAACGCTAATTTTCAAATAATTGAAAAGTTGCTTCTTTCCCATTTCAGCCCCATAATAACAACTAGTCAGCCTACTCAGAATGCGGAGATTCTAGAGCTCATAAACCCTTGCATTACACATGTTGATAATGAAGATCTTACTAAAATTCCCAGTAAAGAGGAAATAAAGCAGGTGTTTTTCCAGATGCGGCCATGGGCTTCGCCAGGCCCTGATGGCTTTCAAGCAGGGTTTTACCAAGCTTGTTGGGATGAAGTTTCTGACGATCTAGTAGATATGGTTCAACATTTTTTCAGAACATGTGATCTTCTTAAGCAATTGAACTACACTTATCAAGTTCTCATTCCAAAAAAGCTCTGTGTGGAAACTCCACCGGATTTTCATCCCATCAGTTTATGTAATATTGCGTATAAGGTAATATCTAAGACATTAGCTAATAGATTAATCTCAACAATATAATATCTTCTTGGAAAGAAACATTTGTTCTAGGAAGAAATATATTAGATAATACTATTATTGCCCATGAATTCATTGCTTATATGAAGAGAACTCATATTTTCCCTGGAGAAGTTGCAATTAAGTTGGATATGGCGAAAGTGTTTGATAGAAAGGAACAAAGCTTTATCATTAACATTTTGAGGAGACTGGGATTTAGCGAAAAGTGGTGTCAACTTATAAACCAATGTATAAGTACCTCTAATATTTCTATTTTGTTAAATGGTTCTCCCACTGCTTCATATACTCCTTCTAGAGGTCTACGTCAAGGTGATGCTCTATCTCCGTATATTTTTATTCTCTATATGGAAATTCTAAGTAGAATGCTGCAAACTTCTCAACAGAGTGGATCCATTATTCCTCTTCAACCAGTTATAACAGGTCCGAAAATTTCTCACCTTTTTTCCGCGGATGATTGCATATTATTCTCAAAAGCTTCAATGAGGTATGTGCTTAATTTGATGGATATTGTCAATCAATTCTGTGTCATATCTGGATAAATGATTAATCTTCATAAATCAAATATTCATTTCAATAAAAATCTAAGTGAAACAGCTATTCAGAGTATTCTTGCAGAAGTTAAGATGAAAAGAATGCCATTACATGAGATGGGAGGAATAAAAATGTTTGTTTTGAAGAAACAACAAGTAAAATGAATTCAAAGTTGCAGTTGTGGCAAGGAAAGCTTGTAAATCAGGCGGGGAGAACAACTCAGATTAAAGCTGTTGTTGCTTCTATGGCTCAATTTCAATTGGGATGTCTCAAAATTCCAGAAAAATCAGCAAGGAAACTTGAGTCATTGCAAATAAATTACTGGTGGAATAAAGCGTCGAAAAAAGGTTGTAAATTTATAGGATGGAAAGAATTAAATAAGCCAAGAAGAATGGGGGGTTTTGGATTCAAGAATATTAAAATTTTCAATGAAACACTCTTAACTAAATTGGCATGGAGAATGCTTCATGAGACAGAAGCTAAATGGATTCAATTGTTGCAAGCTAGATATTTCAGAAATATGGATCCTCTTTATGGGAATATTAAGAAGAAGGGCACTTGGATATGGCAAGGAATTCAACCAGGATTGCATCAAATAAGAAAGTTTCATATCCGGGAGATAGGTGATGGGCCTAGAATTGAAGTTTCTAAAGCTCATTGGATTGGTACAGAGTCTCTTCAAGATTCTATGAACTCTACACATGTAAATCAGGCTGATCTCAAGGTTACTTCTCTTATTGATCACCAGAACAGAGTTTGGAGGCAAAATATTCTTCAACAGCTGTTTAATCATGATCTGATTTCCCAGATAACTACAATCAGAATCCCTTCTCAACCTGCAACAGATACTTTGAGATGGTCTCTTACTAAAAATGGTTCCTTTTCAGTTCAATATACTTATAATGCAATTTTAAAACAGAGTTCCCAGCAGCTTTTTTCTAAAAAGCAAGAAAAAATGTGGCTTCTTATTTGGCATCTGAATATTCCTCTTAAATGTCAACTATTTATACGGAAGATCACCAGAGACATTTTTCCTGTGGCAGCAAGAGTTCAAAGAATAGATACAGTAAACAACAGTAACTGTGTGATGTGTGATACTCATCTAGAAACTAAGGATCACTTACTTCTTCACTGTTCATTTGCTCAACAAGTTTGGTCTTATGCCTCTCAAGATATTATTCAAGATGCTAATAACTGTCAAAGTCTGCAAGGATAGGAAAGGTTTATTAAACCTAGATGTGGTCACTATGTGGCAGTTATGGAAAGCTATATGTGCTAAGGTTTTTGAAGGAAAACGAATGCATCTTAGGGCTGCCTCTCAACAAATTTTTAAATTTTGTCATCAGTCACATATAAATATTCAGGATAATTTGCATCATACCATTTAGTCTAGATTAACTAGTGTTAGAGCACTGCTCGGTCGAACTCGCAACCGTTGCTATCTCAAACTTGTTTGTCAAGTTTAGTTACCAAAACTATAAGTCTTGATTTCTAGTATACTTATAGCTAAGTCTCGGACTAGGATAATAAGTGTAGTTGATCTCTAGACTCCACGACGTTCATCATGCAAAGACGAAGAACTACTCAAGGAACTGGTGGAACTTCATCGACAAAAAGGTATGTGGAGACTTGAACTTATCTATCACTCAAAAGTCTATCTATTCTATCTCCTATCTTGAGACAAAAGTCGTATTGCTATATAGACTTCGATTATACACATTTTCTATTTCGAGCCGAGTTTATCTCGCTTAACTATTTCTCGAAATATGTGTTGGTAAGCTTTCGCTTTGGCCAAGTTCATCTTTACTCGTGACTAAAGTCATGCTGATTATTTCAATGACTTGAAAATCGCTTTGATGAAAAATAGTTTATGAATAACAACTATATAACATTCTCTAAGAAAGTTTCAATGATTGAAATGAGAGTTTAGAACATGTAACCATATTTGGATATAAACATAGTGTGTTCTCACATTTGTGCAAAAGTCCAAATCCGGGAACCCAAAGTATGTATACCCGTACGCGTACTGGCGGAAAGTTCACGTCCGTGAATTTCTGCTGGAGTTTGGAAGTGAAAACAAACTCAATCCGGTTACTTAAGTACGCGTACATGTTCGCATACTTAGGTACGTTACTTTCTAAAATCGGTTTTTTCATGAACTAAAACATTTATATATATATTAAGGAATGCAATCTTTGCAAACCGTGGTTATAATGTTCATGAATTGGTTCGAGTGAATCAAAACCGATTTTGCTTCGATTGTGTCTTGTATACTTCTATGAGATCTAAGAAATTGAACAACTATCTAACTAGTTCATTTGAGTCATTTGGACTAGTTATGGTGAAGATGAATAAGGTTGATATGAAAGTGCTCATATGGCTAACCATTGGTTAACTATTGTTGAACCAACTAGGTGTACACGTTTAGGTACGGCTACTCAAACCTAAATAAAGTTATATTTCATTTGTGTATACCAAGATAAGTTCTATCTAACGGTTGAAAGATATTAGCTTGAATCTAATCAGGTTTTCATCTAATGGTGTATATTGAATGCTTTGTTACCAAGGTAACTTAGAGTGCAAACCCTGATTTAAAATCTATATAAAGGAGAACTCTAGCAACTGGGAAACCCAATCCCCATACCTCATGTGTGATACTAGTTGTGTAAGCTAGAGTCGATTCTCCTTAACCTTAGGTTTCTCTCAAGACCCTATAGGTTAACGACTTAAAGACTTCATTAGGATTGTGAAACCAGACCCAACTATTTTCTCTGTAGTTACGTGATCTGATCTCGCTGTTTCTATCGTGATTGAGTACAATCGTAAGATTGGCTTGAGATTTATATCTCCGATAGGAAAGATAGAAAGTAGTCACAAACACCTTCGTCTCATCGTTTGTGATTCCACAATATCTTGTTTCGCTAGTCGATTAAGTTTATTGTGAGGTGATTGATAGTTCTAGGCTGTTCTTCGGGAATATAAGTCTAGTATATCAATTGGTTCCTGTTCACCTTGATTTATCAAAATACGGAACAAAACTCATAGGTATTTATGTGGGAGACAGATTTATCTATTCCTGTAGAATTTTCTGTGTGAGACATATTTGTTTATTAATGTCTTCGACTTTGGGTCATAGCAACTCTTAGTTGTGGATGAGATCAACTAAGGGAATCAAGTGCGTAGTATCCTGATGGGATCAGAGACATAAGGAGCGCAACTGTACCTTGGACCAGTGTGAAATTGATTGGGGTTCAACTACAGTATAGACCGAAGTTAGCTTGTAGTAGGCTAGTGACTGTGGCGGATTAATACAGTGTGTTTTCAATCTGGACTAGGTCCCGGTGTTTTTCTGCATTTGCAGTTTCCTAGTTAACAAAACTTCTGGTGTCTGTGTTATTTCTTTTCCGCATTATATTTTTTTATATAATTGAAATATCACAGGTTGTGCGTTAAATCGATCAATTAGTAAATCCAACCTTTGGTTGTTGATTGAAATTGATTGATCCTTAAACATTGGTGTTTGGTACCGCTCAAGTTATCTCTCTTAGATTCAATCGGGCTCGCAACTTATGGTTTGTTTGATTGCGGATTGAATTAAGAGATTGAGATATAACTCTTTGATATACTTTTCTTAAAATTGAGTCTGACTATCTAGTTGATTCTCTTGGAAGTTGTTTGAGGGTGAAAACGATTTCTGCTGATTTTGGTAATTTCGGGTGCGTGGGTGAGAAACGAGTTTAAAACCTAAACAATGTACTGCAAGGGAGTACTTTAGATTCGAGAGATCAATCTGTACAAATCCGTCCTAAACCAAGAAATGGCCATTCTAGACTTGCTTCAGTCACAAATTGAAGGAGAAGGTTTGGTTTTGGGGAGGGAAGCGAAGAGAGTGTTGATACCAGAATAGTTGATTCTGGAAGAGTAGTTGTTTTACGACTTGTATCAGAAAGTGGGAAGCTAACAGACGAAAATCTAGCAAATATTTTCTGAGTGTTGTATGCTCCTGACCTGAACTTGTTGTTCGGTGGAAATAGGTAATGCCTATTTATACAAGTCGAAGTGAAACATACTTTGGTCTCATTAAGAAATGAAAAACGGGTGAGTAAATGGGAGGAGGTGGTAACCGATAACGCCTGGAATTGATGTTCCATAAAAGAAAGCGCTTCACCATTACTCCCTGTATTTAATAATCGCCTCATCCTTATGACACTTTCTTATAACGGGCATAGTGTACGCCGCACGCTCTAAACCGCCAAACCAATACCCAATGAGCATCCCCCAGTTTGTGACATGCGTTGATGTCTCGAGTGTTTTCATGGAAAACATGTAGCATGTTGTTGTCGTCTGGCAAGTCGAGCTTGGGAGACTTGACGGCTCGGTGACCTTCGACGGTCGAGATTTTGCATCTTAAGAGGAAAGGTAGCTGTTGATTATTGCAACCCTTTGTTTGGTAGCCAATGGCATGAAAGCATGCTTGGTATGGCTTTAATATGGCCTGGTTTAGGCGCGGAAAAAAGTTAGGGTTTTTGCTTTGTTTAGGCGCGACCAAACTAGGGCCAAAAGTTGCCATGCGTTAGTTGGTAACCTTGGACGGCTAAGATCTGCATCTTAGATGAAAAGGTGACCGTTGATCGTTGCAGGCCTTCGTTTTGGAATCCGCATAGGGAAGACCGGTATGGCGTGGCGTGGGAAAGTGGTTGGAATGCCATCGACACATGTGGCATGGCATGCGTTGGCGCGGTTTGGCGTGGCCAAAACTAGAGTTTTGGGCCAAAGGTTACCATGAGTTGTCTGGCGACCTTGGACGGCTAGGATTTGCATCTAGGATTGAAGGGTGGCCATTGATCGTCGCACACCTTCGTTTTGGTAGCCGCATAGGGAAGGCCGGCATGGTATGGCGCGGCAAGGTGGTTGGCATGCCATTGGCACATGTGGCATGGCATGCCTTGGCGCGGTTTGGCGTGGTCAAAACTAGGGTTTTGGGCCAAAGGTTACCATGCGTTGTCTGGCGACCTTGGACGACTAGGATTTGCATCTAGGATTTAAAGGTGGTCGTTGATCATCGCACGCCTTCGTTTTGGTAGCCGCATAGGGAAGGCCGACATGGTAGGGCCAAGTCAAATGGCGCGAACGTCTTGGCATAGTGGGGCCAAGGGTTTGGACGGCTCGGGCCAAGGCAGAATGGTGCGAATGGCTTGGCATAGTGGGGCCAAGGCAGAATAGTGCGGACGGCTTGGCATAGTGGGGCCAAGGCAAAATAATGCGGATGGCTTGACATAGTGGGGCCAAGGGTTTGGACGGCTTGGCATGGTAGGGCCAAGGGTTTGGCATGCCATTGGCGCATGGTGCGGCCAGCATGGCTAGGGCCAAGGGTTTGGCATGGCATTGGCGCATGGTGCGGCCAGCATGGCTAGGGCCAAGGGTTTGATATTCCATTGGCGCATGGTGCGTCCAACATGGTTGGCATGGTTGGCATGCCTTGGCGCGGAGATGTGGCTGGCATGGTTGGCATGCCTTGGCGCGAAGATGTGGCTGGCATGGTTGGCATGCCTTGGCGCGGAGATGTGGCTGGCATGGTTGTCATGCCTTGGCGTGAAGATGTGGCTGGCATGGTTTGCCATTGGCACAGTGGTGCAGCTGGCATGCCTTGGCACGGTAGCATGAGAATTAGGGTTTGGCATGGATGGTGTTAGTCAATATTAAGGGTTTTGCCGTGGAACATGACCCATGTAAAAAAAAGATACCCCGGTAATTCTTACGTAGGCATGCTGATTGATTCAATAAATGTGCTAATGGTCATAGTGACGTCATGTCGGATGTAAAGTTTTACGATTTTAACCCTAAGCTAAAACCAACCATCAACATTAAGTCCCCTGCTTAGCTCGGAACAGGAGCATTGTTGCGAGGTAAGCATAAGATGGTGACAGGCGAGGATAAAATCGAAATGACAAGTCGTGAAAAGATGGTTAAGAAGACCCAACTAACCTTTTTCGAGAGGTAAGGAGAGTTCGTGATTCTCGTGTTGGCGGCCTTGCATAGATTCTGCTTGTGGTGTTGCTGGCTAAACCGTGAAGTGGTGAGATGTAGATTGTCGGTTTGGCTTGGAAACGGAGCCGCCGACGTTGGTCGTCTTGGAATGGGAACCGCAGGCGTTGGTCGGCTCGGAATGGGAGCCGCAGGCGTTGGTCGGCTTGGAATGGGAGTGTGAATACCAATATTTTGTGGAGCACGTGTCACGATCTTAGTGGCCGCATATATACCTAACTATGTAGCCTTCGGTAAACAGAGAATCCCGAGTAACAAGGGATACCTCCACAGATCTACTTCATCTCATCCCAAGAAAGAAAGCGTGAACGGTCAAGATAAGGAAGGAAAAATCCTAGTCTATATAGAGTCAGCTGGCGAGGGGACAGAGGTAGATGACGCATCCAATCAGCATTAAATGCTCAAATCTCTTATCTACACACATGAATCTAGGCACGTGGAGAGAGAAAGCGTGGCAGAACCCTATTGGCGGAAGCTGGAGGTGAACGAAGGTACAACCTGTACTAAGGTTGGGTAATTCCCGAAGGAACGTGGGTCATCTGAGGTGGCGAAATATAACTGGAGAAATTACGCGGTGGACGAAGGTACCATTGGTACGAAAAGTATATCAGCAGATGATGGACCTAGAGGCAGTAAAGATATACATGGAGCAAGAGGGGCTATAAATATCAAGCTTCACCAACAAACTAAAGGCATTCAATATCTAGGAGAGAAAATCTAGTCTTAAGCTTATACCTCTTTAAGTATTTACTTCCACTTGAGTTCTCTCTATTACTTTGGGAAGCATTTAATATCTTTGTAACCACCACAACTTAATACAAAAACAAGCACTCATTACCCCGTGGATGTATCTAAATGTCGAACCACGTAAATCTCTTGAGTCTCATGATAACTTAGAAGCTTTTACATTATACTTGTGTTTTTTGTTGTTATTGTGATCTTAGATATCATTTATTACTTGGAAATATCGGTTCAACGGAGGTATCAATACTACTTAGTATCAGATCCTCAGAGCTGTATACATTACGTAGACTACGGGAAAACGAGTAGTCACAGTTTGGCGCCCACCGTTTTTTGCTCACGAACCTGAGTTTAGGCACAGTTTTACATTTTACTTATACATCTTCTGAAACGAAGGAATCTGTGTTTCACCGATGAATCTCACTCTCTAGTGATTCGTTCATCTATTATTTGTGTATGTTTTTGAGTTCATAGCCTCTAAAAACGTGCCTCATTACAGATACACAACAAATCTTTCAAAAAACATACTCACAAAACGCCAAAATGTTTGTTTTATACTAAAACAACCTTTCTTAAACAAAGAGCATCTCAGATATGAGAACCTTTGACTGACAGAGGAATCTCAGTAAAATTTTAAGGATAAAAGATCTTCCAACGCATTTAATAGCCTTGTTTTTCGCAAGATCTGACACCCCCCTTTTTCATTGGTTTTCGACATTTTAAGGTTGTATTTTCCAAGGATGTCATAAGCATTTAATACCCGTCTGTCAAAAACTTTATTTCAGTCCCTTTTCTGAAAAAGCTACTTAACAGTCTTCTGTGTCAGAGCATTAATAGCTACTTTTAACGAAGGTACCCAAGTAGCAGACTTCTTCGATGTTTCTGTAACCGAAGGATAACCAAAGCCGAAAGCATGCAAAATCCAACTGATGTACCAACAAGCTCACGACCAGCTATCACAAGAGGGAGATCCTAAAAGCCGTCTCAAGCAAACCAAAGGAATGAAGCGGAGGACTGACAAAGCGAAATAGCAAGAAGAACAGCTGCTAACAAATTGCCTATTTCTGCTTAAGGGATGGGGCAAACATCAGGAGCTCAACCAATCTACGGCATGCCATTACCGGAGCATCCTACAGCTACGAAGCCACCTGCGGCCAACGCAGGGTTACCCAGAACCGTAGCTCCTACGGGGCTAGGGTTGGGAAACCTAACTCCAATTAAGATAGATCCAGACGCTCCAATTATAGAGGAAGGAGTGGAAAACTCTGAAGATCCAGCAGACAACACTCCTCAGGGGGTGGGGCCCACAACGAAGACCAAATGGCGGCACAAATAGCAGCTTTGTTACTCCGTAACAAGAAAAACGAAGATGCAATGCACGAGATGGCCCAAGAGAACCAGAACCTCAAAGGTATGTTAGACATACAAGTCGAAGGTTCCCAAACTCACCTTCCAAAATCGAGGCGTGAAAATGGGGATATCTCAGGAAGACGAAGGGTGGATCTCAATCCACCAAAGGCGAATCAGCCTAAGGAAGCAAGGAGAGCGCACCATGATCCAGATGAAACATATTCAACATACAAGCCATCTCAAACCTACTACGACGAAGCATTTTCCAAAGATGCTCACAATGTGAACATGGTCATGGAGCAAATGGAGAAGATGCGGAAGGAGATCCAAGGCCTAAAAACTGGCCACGCAGGCGCAAGACTAGAAGAAGTACTACAGGAGGCAACCACATCACCACTATCCTTTTGCATTTTGAGGGAAACCATCCCTCTGAAATGCCCGGTACCTACGTTCCAAGCATACAACGGTACCTCAGATCCCGCAGCCCACCTACAGTATTACACTCGTGTCCTTGCCCATTAGGAAACAAACGAGGTGGTACTTTATAGGTACTTCCCAGCAAGCTTGACGGGATCAGCACTGGCCTGGTATGACAACTTACCAGCAAACTCAATTGACTCCTTCGAGCAATTATCTACGGTGTTTTTGGAGACATACATGTACAACAAATCAACAAAGGCGGGGTTAGATAGGCTATTTGCTTTAGCTATCGGTCCCGGGAGACTGATGCAGTACACAGACAGGTGGCAAAAGACATGCCAAGCAATTGGAAAAGTCAATCCAGAAATTAGCATAAATTGCTATAAGTACGGACTTGATAGAACCTCAGCCATCTTCGTGGAGCTTCACAACAGAGCCCTCGATTCCGAAGGCGAGCTCAGGGTTGTCCAGGACCGTTACATCAGACTCGAAGAAATCCAGAAGGACAACCCCAGGGCACAAGCAAAGGCAACAACGGCTCCGCAACGAACTAACTCTCTGGAACCAATTCCGGAGGTATCTAAGCGACAAAACGAAGCCGGGGGCAGAACCAATTCTCGAGACAAGCGATCCAAGCACGGAGATGGAAAACGAGGCAAAGGAAGAGAAGAATTTATGGATAAGGTCTACACAAAGTTAAACACAACTTTCTCTCACATCCTAAGCAAGGAGGGAGCAAAGCCAGGCTTTCCTTACCCTAATACTAGGGGAAGCAGCCAGAAAAGACAAAGGAGTCTAAGGAGTACTGTGCGTACCACCAATACTAGACATACTACTGATACATGCTACCACCTGCGCAACGTGATCCAAAGATTCATCGACGAAGGCAAATTCATGGAGTACGTACAACTGCAGCCAGCGGAGACTGAGGAGATCCCAAAGAAAAGGGTAGAACTACCTCAGGATGGAAAATACATCAACATGATCACCTTCTCCAGCGGAGGTCAAGAAGAAATGCTCGAAGATATCCTCGAGTTAGCTCGAAACAGAAAGAAGATTGAATCCCATGAAGTGTTCAAGCTAAGTGGACCACCCACTAGCACTTGGGAGGACTGGATGGCCACGCCATTAACCTTTTCAACAAAGGACGTCAACCAGGAGGTTGAAATGCACAACGATCCACTAGTGATCACTCTTCCAATACATGGATGGAACGTTACGAAGGTCCTTGTGGATGGGGGCAGTTCGTTAAATGTGTATTTTACGAACCCTACCTACGCATGGGTTTGACATCAGAACAAATGGATTCTTCCACTTGCACAATATATGGTTTTAATGGAGCAGTCTCAAGACCGAAGGGAGAAATCGTCTTGCAGGTACACGCAGGACCCTTAGTAACCAGTACACGCTTCTGTGTGGTGGACGCACCTTCGCCCTACAACGTAATCATGGGCAGACTATGGGTCCATCGACTGCGAGGAAACTTCGACGTATCACCAGTACCTACGCTTTCCTACACCTATGGGTGAAATGGAAATCAAAGGCGACCAGCAAGACGCAAGGCTATGCAATCTAGCGGAAATCAGACTCAACGAAGAAAGAACTTACTCAACACATGAAAGAAAGAGACGTAAGGCAAATACCAAGGAAGTACAGGACGCAGCCTCCTCAGTACCCAAAGCCGTCTCAGACCCGGAGACAAGCACCTCCGCCACTCCAGGCGCAGATGTCTCCGCCAAATGACAATTACAGAAAAGCACTCCTCAAATCTGCTCACCGGTAGAACCAACAAAGAAAATCAACATCGGGACGGCAGAACCAAAGATGCTCAACATCGGAACTTTGCTTGATGAAGAAGAGGAGATGCAACTACAAAGGCTACTAAAAGAATACGCAGATGTCTTCGCATGGTCAATGGAAGACATGCCGGGAATCGATCCGAATTTGGTCTCACACCACCTTCGGCTCAGACCGGAGATACCACCGTTCAAACAACGCATACGTAAAGTGGCAGACATCTACCACGAAGGGGTGGAAAAAGAGTTGCAAAAGTTACTTGCAGCTGGATTCATACGAGAAGTCAAATATCCCACTTGGATATCAAACATGGTCATTGTTCCTAAGAAGAACGGAGGTGTACGCATTTGCATCGACTTTAGCAATCTCAACAAGGCGTGCCCCAAGGACAGCTACCCACTGCCAAATATTGACCAGCTGGTCAATGCAACCGAAGGCCACCAAAGGCTATCCTTCATGGATGGATACTCAGGCTATAACCAAATAGCCCTTGCGGAAGAAGATCAGGAGCATACTGCGTTCTTTACCCCACGAGGCCTGTATTGCTATACAAGGATGCCTTTTGGACTAAAAAACGCGGGGGCAACATACCAACGATTAGTAGACAAAATCTTCAAGCCATGGATAGGCAAAATACTGGAGGTCTACGTAGACGACATGCTCGTCAAGAGCAAAGAAGCAAAAAACCATCTCTCGGACCTAAGGGAGATATTTGAAGCCATGAGGAGCTACCACATGAAGGTGAACCCGGACAAATGTACGTTCGGAGTTACCTCAGGAAAATTCTTGGGTTACTTGGTCACCAAGCGAGGAATCGAAGTAGACCCTGAAAGGGTCAGAGCAATAATGGAGATGCCATCTCCGCAAACCCTAAAAGGAGTGCAAAAGCTAAATGGAATTTTAGCTTCCATGGGAAGATTCATATCAAGATCATCAGATAAATGCAAAGCATTTTTTGACACACTAAGGAAAGGAAGCAGGTTCACATGGACCGAAGAGTGCGAACAAGCTTTTCGCAAGATCAAAGAGTACTTAGTATCAGTACCCATCTTGCAGAAACCGGAGCCAGGCGAAATACTCACACTATACCTAGCAGCAACAAGCTACGCTGTGAGCGCAGTGTTGGTACGAGACCAAGGGCAAGGAGAAAAGCCCGTATACTACATCAGCAAGACACTCAGTGCAGCGGAGCGTAACTACACCAAGGTGGAACAACTCATATATGCCTTAGTAGTGGCAACACAAAAGCTAAGAATATATTTCGATGCACACACCATCCGAGTTTTCACGAAGGCTCAAATAAGTCAAATCCTCGACAGCACGGAGAAGATTGGAAGAGTGGCAAAATGGAATGCCATGATCAAACAATTTCACATAATCTTCGAAACCAGGAAAGCGGAGAAATCACAAATCTTAGCAGACTTCTTGGCAGACCTACCTCTGAATGACGAAGCTGAGATAGACGACATCCCAGGAATGGAGGAAGACAAGCCGGAACCAGAGGATCTCTTGGAACCACGGAACTCACGAAGGTGGGAGATATTCGTAGATGGCTCCTCCAACGGAGAAGGCGCAGGTATAGGGATCGTGATAACAACCCCTACTGGAGACCGACTCATCTATGCATTCAGGTTAGAATTCGAACAATACACTAACAACATCACGGAGTATGAGGCAGTCATACACGGCCTACGCTTAGCACAGGAGCTGGGCTTATCAGATGTCCGTTTGACTAGTGATTCGCAATTGGTCATTAGACAAATAGAGCTCAAATACCAAACTCTGGATCCGATACTATCTTCGTATCTAAAGCTAGCACAGGAGCATGCGTCAAAGATCAACAAGGTCACATTCAGACATGTCTGCCGAAAAGATAACAGACACGCAGATGCCTTGGCATTTATATCATCAATGCTGAGAGACAGAAACACTACCTCAGTCCAAATTGGGAGAATTTATGAACCTTCGATAGAAGGACTAACCTCCGACACTGAAGAAACCTTAGCCGTCCAAACAAGGGCCATGAGGGAAGCAAAAAAAAAAGAAGATGAAGCGATGGGAGAGCCAGATAACGAAGCTGGTGAGTCTGATAAAGATCAACCCACGTCAGATGAAAGCAACGAAGACGAAGCTGAGGACGATTGGAGAATCCCAATTCACCAGTACCTTGATAAAGGTACCTTACCCGCAGACGTCAAAGAAGCTCGAAAACTCGAATCAAAGGCAGCAATGTACAACCTACGAGACGGGATACTGTATAGAAGGTCATTTCTTGGACCTTTGATGCGATGTCTCTCACAAACCGAAGGTAAAAGGATACTGCATGATATACACAGCGGAGAAGCTGGCAATCATAGCGGAAGAAGGTCTTTGGCAATCAAAGCCAAAATGCAAGGATACTATTGGCTAAGCATGGACGAAGATGCGAAGAATGTAGCAAGGCGTTGTGAAAGATGCCAACGCTATGCTAGGAAGATTAAAGCGCCAGCGACGGAGCTTAACTCGGTCATCAGCCCGTGGCCATTCGCCAAATGGGGAGTTGACATTGTTGGACCCTTGATAGAGGGGACAAAAAAGAAGATACCTTATCGTAGCTACGGATTATTTCACCAAATGGGTGGAAGCAAGGGCTTTGGCAAGGATTAGGGACACAGATGTCTTTAAATTCTTGTTCGAGCAAATCATCTGCAGGTTCGGGATACCAGCCGCCATAGTCTCTGACAATGGCAAACAGTTGGAAGGAAAGAACATAGACATGCTCTTCAACACCTTCAATATTCAGAAAAACAAGTCTACTCCGATATATCCTAAGAGCAATGGACAAGCGGAGGCCACTAATAAGACGATAGCAATGAACTTAAAAAGAAGCTGGGGGCATACAAGAAAAGATGGTGCGAGCAGCTGCACAATGTCCTTTGGGCCTACCGTACTACTAGAAGGGCACCGGGAGAAACTCCGTTCTTACTAACCTACGGAGCCGAAGCAGTCATCCCAACGGAGATAATACTGCCAACAACGAAGACAGAGGCATGGGAAAAGAATCTGACAACAGATCTTATGCTGGAAAAGCTTGATGACCTTGAAGAAAGGCGGGAAGTAGCTCTGCAAAGGATGGTAAACTACCAACGAAGGCTGGCTCGTGAATACAACAAACGGGTAATTCCTAGAAACTTTGTGGTCGAAGAATACGTACTACGTCAAATACCACCATATCAAAGGAAGAAAGAGTGGGGGAAGCTAGCTCCGACATGGGACGGACCCTACATTATACACGATATTGCGGGAAAGGGTTCATACTACTTAAGAAATCTCAAAGGGGAAGTATTGCAACACCCTTGGAATGCAATGTACCTAAAGAAGTATTACCCTAAGAGAATGGTTATCACTCAGGAGAAGAAGGGAAGGGGCAATAGCCCGCCATGTTCTATCCCTGATCAAAGGTATTACAAACCAAATTAATCAATGAAAGAAACTTTTTGCTAAGAAAGAGTGCATGTTGATTAAATACAAATTGGGTTAGAAAAGACACCCTCCGTCAGAATTGACGATGAGGCAAGGCACGCATAACTGCGCATATGTCAATCTCGGATCCTAAGGGCAAATGAATCCCACTGAAAGGCAAATAATAAGCAATATATCCCACAAAGAGAGATACCTTGTCGAAGTAAAGCAGCAATCGCGCTGAACGCGTAGGGTTACAGGAAAATTATTACCCACGTAGGAGCCCTCGCCACCACGGTACCTTCTGGCCAAAGGATACTTGGGTAGGATGATGAATGTTCCACCAAAGGTTAAAAACACCTTAGCACCTTGTGATGACTCGAATGTGCAAACAATTAGACATAATACGTCTATATATATATATAATAAAGGTACTAAAATAAGTACTACCAAAATAAAACTAACACATCTCAAAGTTGCAGATGACGAAGGTTCAGAAAATAACGAAGCATTGTTTCAAGGAAAGGAGACAACAAAGGCCCCTCAGCTGGGGGCACAATACATCAAAGGAGTTCGGTTGAAAACAAGGTCAGCATAGCACAATCAAGGGTAAGGAAGGCGAGGGAAGACAACACCCTCTTGGAGCTCAGCCTCCGCAAAAGCATTGTTAATATAGTCAATGGCAGAACGCTTGAACTGCGCCTCCATTTGGGAAGCTTGCGCCGCTAGGTCCGAAGCCGATTTCTGACGAAGCTCCCTAATCTGAGCGCTAAGCTGATCATTAGCTTGCTGAAGCGCCTCAGCTTTAAACTTAGCAGCAACATCAAACTGGCGAGATATCTCCAGCTGAGATATCTGGCCCTCAAGGCGGTTAATCTTGGCGTTAGCACCCACCAACTGCTCTTGGAGGCCTGCAGACACAAAGGGTATCACAACAAGAACAAGGAGCTAAAGATACAAAGGATGCTACGGAAAAAATAATTGTCCTAAGCTACCTTCGGCATGACTAAGGGACTCTTCTAAACTATGTTGAGCCTCAGCAAGGTCTACCTCAGCCGCATCAAGGTCTTCCACAAGGGTATCCCTCTCCGTCCGAAGATCATCAACATCTATCCGGAGCGAAGCATTCTCAGAGGATAAAACTTGGTACACATTCTCTAACTCTTCAAACCTTTTTACTAAGGATGCATGAGACATGGAAGAAGGCAGAGCTGGCATCAATAAGTTTGTTCTTAAGAGAACAACCTCAGAAGTTAAAACATTACGCTCTGCAGTAACCTTAGCTAAAGAAGCACAAGCAGCTTCAAAATCGGCATGATATTTCTTGCGAATAATTTCTTGGGCAGAGAGACGCTTCTCGACTAAGGCAATATCCTCCTTTTGCTTTAAAATGAGACTCTCCTTCCAGCAAAGGGCTTCGTCACACTCCTCACGAAGCGAAGCCATCTGCTTCACTAAGTCTGCATTATGAGCGGACTCAAGGGAAAGCTGGGCCTCATAATGAACAGTTACGTTCATTAGCCTATCAGACTTCTTTTGATAATACCAAACATCGGAGGTTAACTTGGCCACTTGATCTCGAAGACATCTAAGTTCACTAGAGCTGCCGGCTGGCAGACGAAGGTTGTCTTAGGACTATGCAACCAGAAAGTAAAGAAAAAAGCTAAGGAGAAGAAGAAACAAACCTATGGCTTTAGAAGACTCGGCAGCTAAGAACATCAGCAGATTTGCGACCATCCTCGGCAACCTTAGCAGCATTATTAGCTCTCTCAAGAGCCAATAAACAAGCTTCCAGAGATCTCTGGGTTTTCCTCAGATCATCCTCCAACGAAGATATCTTAGCAAGAAGTAGCATCACTCGACGAAGGCTGCTGAGCAACGGCAAGAGCATACTCTTGACGAGCACGTTCCAGCAGGGCACTCAAATGAGTGCATTTACCTATAAACCTTGAATAAGGTATAACCAACATCGATCTGCTTGCAAAGCTGCAAACAAAGGAGTATAAGGACGGACGAAGGATCAGTTAAGAAAAACGATAAGGTAAGAATCACTTACTGAGAACGCTGAAAGACGGGGGAGGAAGTTAGCGTAGGTATCCATGAAAGCCTCCATCCCTTGGATGCTACCCCTACGGATCTCACCAAAGCTCTGACTGGAGCGGAGACAATCAGGGTCAAAAAACAAATCTTTGGCAGCACGATACTGGGAAGATAACACGTCCAGCTGTGAAGCTATCTCGAAAGAACTACCAAGATTATGATGATCAACTCCAACAGAAAAGGGACCCTTGGAATCCCGCAGGATGGCCTCAAGAATAGCGTCATCGGAACTACCCAAGCTCAAGCTCTCAGGCAACCTACCTTGGCTAGATTCAGCGGCAACTCCCTCGTTTGTTTGAACACGAACAAGGGGCACGACTGCTCAACCCTCACCACGAAGAAGAGATGGCATGGTGGAAGAGCTAGGAACAGAAAGAGGAGCTTGAGAGCCGCCCAAATCCATGTCACAGACAGAAAGAAGATTACCTAGTCCGGTCCAATCTGGTGACGAAGGCGGGGGTCCAACAGCTTTGCTAGTGGGGGCAGTAGAAACAGACTGAGTACTCCCTAGTAAAGAAGGAACAACATTGAAGGAGAAGCTGGCTAGTGAAATCACAACCTTCTTCTTTTGCTGAGAATCTGAGCTACTAACCCTCACCGTGGGGGTAACAAACTTAGCAAACGAACCACTTTATTGAAGGGAGGTAGTAGGAGACGAAGGGAGACTCTTAGAAGCCACAACAGCAGCTCCAGCAGCAGCAATAATAGCGGGCAAAGCTTTGCTAGGAGCAGAAAACGAAGGCATCTTCAAGGATAACGTAGGTGCAGGGGATTGAACGCTAATAGGCTCTACTAGCTGAGCACCAGTTCTCACCCTTAACTGAAGCAGCTCGGACGGGGATAGGGTTATCTTTGGCAAAATCCTCCTCAATATCATCCAGATGAGGACTAAGGCCAGTATCCTCGATATCCTCCATGTCTTCGTCACCGGTTCCCTCACCAGCATCCTTGGGATCATCATCTAAAGCATCAAGATCAATCACGGTCTTCAACTTACCCTTCCTCTGGGAAGACTGTAAATAAACACATGCGTCAGCTAAGAATCGGGGGCAAGGTACTAAGGAACTTAGAAGCACAAAGGTATGATAATGATCCTTACCTCCGCAGGCATTTCAACCAAAGCATTTCTCTTCCTAGTCTTTGTGGCCACAGAATTACCAGCAGAGCCTGGAGCAGTCTCAGCAGAAGAAGCAGGGGCAGACTGCAAAAGAAGACCATCAGAACAAAGATATCAAAGCAGATAAATATATCTAAGAAGACGAAGATATTAACAGCAAAGGTACCTCGTGAGAAGTAGCAGGATTAAAAATCCAAGGCTGATACCCATCATACTTCTCAGGAAAAGAACGAGCTGAACGAGGGACTGAGGGGTCCGCAGTGGTGAAACCATAATCCCAAGGACCAACCACACGAAAAGGAGTACGATCCCAATGATGATCATGATCAAGACGTATGCGGTCAAACTTTGGCAAAGGCAGCCTAGCAAAATAAGGGATGGTAGTCAAACCAATCTTATCAATCTCCTCCAGCAAGCGAAGGCTATTACCCTCCTTAATCTGCATAGCAGTAACATGAATACGACGAGGACCAACACTCCAAGGAAGAAGGTTACTTTTTTGAATAGCATCAACATACGTAGCATTGAAGTTGGCAGGGGTATAGTCCTCCTGCTTAGATCTCCCTTCAACAAAGGGGTCTGTAGATGGTGGATTTTCGACAAGGGCTAAAATCGTAAACTCAAAATTATACGAAGCTCTGATCCAGCAATCATACGTGAGTATCGAGACATGGGTCTCTCATCGAATTTTCAAGGGAGAGTACTTTCTCTTAGAGTACATGTAGATATGTAGTCTCACGACTGGACAACGACATATCTCATGAATACTGAATACTTTCAGTGATTATTTCTATATAGTATCACGATATGGACGGCTCCTAGACAACTTGCTCTGCTAGTATAGAGCGATAATGTCTTCAGGAACAAACAACGAGTTTACCCTGACTATAAAGGATATGACTTACCGACAAGCTCATATCGGGATAATTAATGCTCCTAGACAGCTTGCTCTGCTAGTATAGAGCCACAAAGTTAATTATTCCTAATTACAATTGCTCCTATTCCATGGTCGAATCCACGACTGGTCCCATGGAATGGCAATACCAATTGCTCCTATTCCATGGTCGAATCCACGACTGGTCCCATGGAATGGAAATAACAATTGCTCTTATTCCATGGTCAAATCTGCGACTGGTCCCACGAAATGGCAATAAAAAATTGTTCTGATTCTATGATCGAATCCACGGCTTGATCTCATAGAATAACAATAACTATATTATCTCATTACTCCGATTTCATGATCGAATCCACAACTGGTCTCATAAATGGTAATAGATAAATCTTAATTACTCTGATTCTATGGTCGAATCTACGATCCCATGGAATGGTAATGCTCACTTTATTATTCTGAATTCGTAGTCGAATCCTCAGCTGATCCTATGAATTAATAATAAACATCTTATTACTCAGTTTTGTAAATTATTTTCCACTGAATTCCACAATTAGTAATAAATAATCAACAACCGGGTGTCTGAGCTACCTCTAAGTAATCCCCGATTCAAATGGTGAAAGTGTATTCAACGACGATACACTAACAGTCACCGCACGAACGAGTATTTCAAAATACAACGAAACGATGAACCTATGTAAAATAGGGAAGAAAATAATAAATAATTAAAAATATTGACCAAGGTGCTGGGAACACGGACACACGTCCTACCGACCGTGTCGTGGTCAGTTCCACACCAGTTTTATATTTTTAATACATTTTTATTATTTTCCATGATTTGATGAAAATTCTCTCATCTGATCAAATCTCCTTCGTCTCGAGGAAGCTCCTCGGTTTCATGGTACTTCCATAAATCCATAACAAATAATATAAAATTAAGAAAAGGAGTGTGGGGCGTGACCATTGGCCAACCGACCATGCCTTGGTCCTAGCCGGCCCCATACCCCACGGTTCCTTATTATTTTATTATTATTATTATTATTTCTCCAATTTCATGAAAAAACTCCTTGATTTCATGGTATTTTTTGCACAAATCATCATATAATAATAAAATAAAATAAAATTATGAAAACTTGTGGGACCGGGCCACTAGCCGGTCCCACACGCCCTTTGCTTTATTATTTTATTATTATTTATCCTATTTTTCTTTGAATTCATCAAATTCCTTGATTTTATGGTATTTCTCTCAAATTAGGAAAAATTCCCCCAAATCATCAAAAATACCTAAAAATATTAAAAAATTATGAAAAACTCGTGGGACCGGTCCATAGCCGGCCGGCCATACCTCCATGGTCCCACAAGCCCGTGTTTTTATTATTTTAATATTTTGCTTCCATGAACTCATGAAAATTCCTTCAATTCATGGAAACTCCCTAAATTCATCAAATTTCTCAAAATTCATGAATTTTTCATAAAATCATCAAAATATTATAAAATTAAGGAAAAGGAACCACGGGACCGTGGTCACGACCGTCCGACCATGCCTTGACCACGGCGGTCCCACGCCTCCTCATTCCTTATTTTATAATTATTTTTCATCATCTCATGGTGTTTTCCTCAGTTTCGTCGAAACCCTAATTTTGGCATATTTTCTCGAATGGATGCTCAATTGCACGCCAGAAAATATCAAAATTCTCAGGACTGAGACGCGGACGCCTTGGGGACACGAGCACGCTATCTTGACCGACCAAGATTGGCTCTTTGGCTCATGGAAGCCGGTCCCATCAATTCTCACAGTTTTGACCTAATTTGCACAATTGCTCGTATTAGGTCCAAAACTCTTCCAAACACTTTGGATTTTCATGAAGTGATCGTCAGGCGGTCACGTGACAACCCAGGGCCGGTTTCATGAATCCATGGTCGGTCCCTCGCCTCGTCATAATTAATTAGGTTTTCTCACCTAAGGCTCAGACGAGCATTTTTGAATAAATGATTAAGCCAACATTTAATCATTCTTCCACCAACAAATCGTCAACTCTTCAGGAGTTCTTCGTATTTGCTCACGTGAGCATATGGAAACTACATGGTTGATCCACGGTCCCATGTAGCCGCTCCTTCCTTCGTTCCATGGTTAAATTTATGACAAACCATGAATTCATCATCGATCAAATTAGGGTTTCTGAGTCCAAGGACTATGCTTCCAGACTCCAACCTTAAATAATTCTACGACGACCTCATGGTCATTATTCTTATTAATTATGCTCAATTTCGCACCAGTACTTTAATTAATATTTTTGGTCATTATCAGATGAGCAACACTTGCTCGGATGATCAATATTTCTCAAACCAAGGAATATTGGTTCAAATATCAACCAATATTCAACAATCCATCGAATGAGCAATACTTGCTCGTTCCAACGTAAGAATTATACCTCTGTCTCATGACATGTCCAATTCATGAGTTTCAGAACGTCATGTTCAACTCAGCAACTTCATGGACTCATCGTCCCATCGAACCATGAAGTCATCAATTGACTAACTAACCACGAGATGTCAATCGTGTCACTTGGGGGGATATCAACTAGGGTTTTGGTCTGGCACATGTGTTCATACACACGTTGGAATGTGAGAAAGTCGTGCAATCAGTTGAAGGAGTTCACAAAGTAGTGGATGGAAAATCGACCAAGTCATCACACGATGAGCAACTGGTCTCAAACACGATTTCCATTTCCCCACTCTTTCATCCCATCAACTGTCACACTTCACGGAATCATGGTGTCTAAAATTCTAGCAATATAAATAAGTGTCTGAATCATGATTGAAACATCAGCATCAACAATATCATCAATCTCACGTGTCATCGACAACACGAGATCATCAACTCATCAATTGAGCAACCACTCTCAATTGAGCAATTTCAATCATTCAGAGCTTATCATATTCAGAATTCACACACCTACAATCTTTGATTACCATTGATTCCACACATCTCCCAGATTCCCTCCTACAGATCAACCCATCCTCTCTTGTGACCGAATTTACTCTGGAACGGTCATTGTCTTGATTTAGGCCGGAGTACTACAGATTGATCTCTCGAATCTAAAGCACCCCCTTTGCAGAGGTGCATCTGTGTGAGGTTTAACATTTCGCTCGGTTCGAGGAGTCTCCTCCGTACGGTCGTCTCCTCAATTCCTTAAAAACCAGCAAATCGTTTTTCCCCATCCACAGATTGGCGACCACAGCGGGAGATCATTCTCTCGGTTGCAATCTAAAAATCTCACAAGATAGTTGATCTCAGGTCGGTTTCAGTTACGAATCCTAACACAAACCGTGCTAGCACTAGCAACAACAACAACCAGAATATCCCGGAGACAATTCCGACCTCCAACACTGATGGTGGTGACATTACTCCTCCTCACGACGAAGGTCATTCACTGTCTGGATGACACCCTGAAGAAGTCAGAGGAGATCCACCACCTACCATTGCTGATCTTATCAAAGCGCAGGAGACTTTTGCAAAAAATCAGACTGACATGGCTGCTACACAGAAGGAACTGTGTAATTATCTCAAAACTCTTACTGATAAGATGTCAGAGAAGACTCAAGAGAAGGGAAATGAGAAGGAGAAATCCTCAGACGACGATCTTGAATTAATTCCAATCCATACAGTAGAGAACGACGAAGTCCACAAAACTGCTGCAGACATATCTTTGCTGCAGAGCATACACCTGGTATAACAACATCGCACCAGGGACTATCAACAATTGGGGAGAAATGGTCAACACATTCTACAGGAAATACTTCTTCGTGTCAGAATAGGTCACCCTCTCCGACCTTGGAAGGATGTTTCAGAGGGTCAATGAAAATCCCAATGATTATGTGAAAAGGTTTTGTAGTTGCAGGAAATCCTACACTACACCCCTCATATGATTTCATTATTAATCAACTCATTTTTAGGTTTACACTCTTAGTTTTATTGATCAATCTTTGAAGGTTCTTACAAGAAAAGATAAAGAAATCAAGAATGATCTCTGCTCTAGACTTTCTCTCTCCTATTTACTTGTTTATTACTAAAAAAAGATCTCTCCCTCTCTTTACAACTTGAACGACTATTTATAGGGAAATACATAATGGGTGACAGCTAATCTATCTTTTATTTTCGGGTATGATTTGCGACATTCTCGCAACCTTACAAATATTAATTTCGCAAGCTCTCTAATTTTCGCAGGACTATCACATCTTTCTCGTGATCTTAGCTGGCGTCATTTATTATATTCTTCCTGAAATTGTTCTGTGACGCTGTTGTATTGTGTTGTTGATAATTTCGCTGAAATATTATCGTTGCGAGATTCTGATCCTACAACTTGCCTCTTCTCATATCTTTTCTGCGAAGTAGAGAATGATGTGAGAAATGTCGCAGCTGTTCTCCTCTTCATATTATGCATTTATCACACATATTCTTTCTTCCATTTATTTCTCGACACGTCTTTTGTAACCGTTGCATTTTAACCGCTTATATCTTTCCGTATTAATCGTGTTTATTTCTCGAGGAGAAATTCCCTCTATATATATTCCTTCTCACTCTCTTTTTCTTTCTAATTATTTTCTCTGCAACTTCATAGTTCTTCTGCAAATTCCATTATTGCAACTTTTCTTCTTTCTTCTTCAATCTTTTTAAGTTCTTCTTCATCTGCATACTATTTCTTCTACAGATCTTCATAGTTCGTAATTTTCTTCGAAACAATCTCCCTGCTATTTTCTTCCATGGATTCATCAAGGTTAGTTTTCTTTTTTCTTCTTTATGAGTTTTACTGAAATTGATCTTGTTTATTTCCTTATTTGATGTTGTTTATGTGATTCCCATACTCTTGTTATTTCAGCAAAAGCGCCTCCAACACTAGATTTACAGTTCAGAACCCTAACATTCCCAAATCGCAGCATAAGGTTGTTGCGCATAAAAGAAAGTCTGCGAATGAGAAGGTAGTAAGAAACACTATCCTTTTCTAATAACAATATTGTTGCCTCTGTTTCTTATCTGGATTGTAATTCGCAGGGTGATAAAGATGTTAATAAACCTCTCAAGAAATCTCGCCACCTTAAAACTGTTCCAACTTCTGTTCCCTTCCACTTACTCATCTCTTCTAAATCTCCTGCGACATCTTCGCAAGATAAACCTTTATCTCCAATTCGCGAAAAAGCTGCCTCAGACTTCATTTCTTCAGCTGACCTTTCAATGATTGAAACCCCCTTGTTGATCCTTCTGTGAATGAAACCTCTTCTCTTCCCATTGAGAATGTTTCTCAACCTTCTATCTCTACCAGTTCTCTACCTAAGTCTCTTCCTCTTTCGAAAGAAACCGTGGAAGGGATAGATATTGCCTTCAAAGTTTTATCTGAAGTTCTGGATGATGTCAAGAAGTCTTCTATTGATCCTATCAAGTCTAATGTTTGCGAAATTCTGAGCAAGCATTTGGGTTCTGACAGAGCTGCTTCGCAGACAGCTTTGGAAAAAGAATGTAATGCTCTTCGTCTCGAAAATCAGAAGCTTCAGAATGTTTTGTGGATCGTGACAATCTTCGCAAGAAGAATGATGAATTGAGAGGTATGATTTTCTTATCTGTGTCTTTAATTTGCCTTTTTAATGGTTTTATCCTTCCCATATTTAATTATCCTTGAAATCCCTCTTTCGCATGTTAAGCTTTAAACCAGAAACGAATAATGGAGAGATATCAATTTGAATCTGCTGTTGAAGAAGCCCGTGTTGATAAAGAAATCTTGATGGATCAATATAACCAATTAGATAACCTCTATTCATATTCTCTTGATCATATAAATAATCTTACCAATGAAAATACCCAATTAGTTCAAAGACAAGATTTATTAAGTAATGAAGTATCTCGCTTTCTTATTCTTTAACTAAAGCTAATTTAGGGATGGAAACTTTATCAGATGAGAATAAAACCTTATCTCAGAGAAGCGAACTTATTTAAACAAGATGGCGATATCTTCGCAACAACTTAGTATTCTTCAAAAAGTATGTGATGACCAAGAGCAATCTCTTCGCTCTTTGAGAAATGAACTTAAAGAAGTAACAAGTCATCTATCGCTGAAAGAGATACACTCATTCAAGGTAGAATAGCTTTAAGTGTAAAGGCGAATCAGCTTAAAGAACAATATTCCAAATTAGAAGAATCTTATTCTTCTCTTGCGAAGAAAAATGCCTTTCTTATTTCTAAAGAGAAAAATCTTCAGTCTCGACTTAAAGGTTTAGTTGGAGATAAATTTGATGACGCAATGGACCGTTGGGAGAATAGTTGTTGTCCTTGATTCAACACCTTATTTCGCAAAAGGAAGGTAGTCATAATAGTTTGACTGCCTTAATTATCTTTTCTTTGTCATATCTTTCTGAATTCTTATCTTAATGAAATTTTGTATTCTATCTTTCGCAGAGTCTGAGAAGAATCTTCATTCTTCCATTTCTGTTTTGGAGGCTAAATATGCCAAAATTCGCAAAGAAAATGCATTGCTCGTCTCTCCCTTACTGGTTCTCGCACGACCGAGCAGAAAGAAGACTTGATTATCTTGCTTATTTTAAGGATATTCAAGATAGGAATCATCAGAGAGCACTTCTTCGCCAAGTTCATCTCCGGGCTGAAGTCCTTGTAAATGACATTTTATTGTCCAATCTCTTCCTCCTACATCAATTGATCCTTTAGAAGTAGATGATGATGAAGTTCCTCGTCCTGCTGATAGTGATTATGATTACGAAAGCGGTGCAGAGGATAATTTCTTGGAAGATGAAGAAGAATTCCTTCTAAAGAAGCATCTGCTGGTGTTAATCAAAATGAGAAAGAAATTTCTCCTGAAGAAGTAATTGCTGGCGATAATCAAGATGCTAGTCAAGGCGAAGATCAAAACCGAAATGAAGGAGAGGCTTGCGAGAATATTGGCGAAGAATTTCGTTATCTCCTGCTACTGAAATTAATACTGAAGCTTGAGCTTCTTATCTAGCTTTTCTTCTTGAACTGTCTTATTTTTATCACTTTTGCGAGTTACATTTTTCAACCAACTTTGGAATCAACTTTTTTTTTATTTGTTGATGAGAAAGATAATGCTTCTTGTGTATTGATTCCCATACTTGCCTCTCATTATCTTTCTTGCAAAAAATAATCTGTTACGAATACTTATAAATATTTTGTTTTATCATGGTCTTATTTTCCTTCCTAATTAAAGGTCTTATTATGCCACCTCTTGTCATTGCGACAAAATCGCAGGACGTCCTTGCACTTTCATGCAAAAACCCATTGATCTTGCCTTAACTTTTTCTTTTGTATTATGGCCTCTTCAGGAATGTTGCGACAATATGACAGGCCTAAATATTCTTGCGAAAATAAAGCCCCATGACATTGCCGTCTTGCGACGAAATCGCAGGACGTCTTCGCACTTTCATGCGAAAACCCATTGATCTCGTCTTATCTTTTCTTTTGTATTATTGCCTCTTCAGGATTGTTGCACAAATATGACAAGCCTTAATATCCTTGCGAATAAAAAGCCTCATGACATTTGCGTCTTAAGACACTTATCAGCTCCCTAATGGAGGGTGCCGCCCTTATCTCCCCCTGGTTGCCCCTTCAAGGAGGCGTACTTCTACCATACAAGGTTAGCTCCTCCCATCCAGTCTTAACAACAACCAGTTGTTTTCGCAGCCTCTTATCCCTTTTACCTATAGGGCTTATGGTTACGAGACTGCACCCTAAGTGGGGTTTTCTTCAGGCCGAGTGCAGTATAAGCCAAGACTTGTCAAGAATGGCAAGGTACGCTTCAAACGTCCCTGGCACTCTTGACTCAACCGTGTACCTCGGCGCCTTGATCAGATCTGCACTCCTTGGGAGAGTCCTTATTACCTTAGTCGCCCAACCCAAGTCATATGCTTAAGCTGAGAATCCAAGGTGCCTCTCCCGGATGGGCTTTATTGACCCCAAATCTCCATGACTCAGGTTCCGGTGGCGGTGTAGCCTTTCCCTGAGCCATGCAACAGGTACCCCCTAATATGACGTACTTTAGGTCTTATATTTGCCTCTTGCGAAATTTTATTCGCGAACTAGGATGTACAGCATAAAGGTTCGCCCCTTTCTTTTATGTCATTGTTCTGTGATTATCTCTGTGAAAATTTCGCACATCATGATCTTGTTTTGATATGAGTAATCTTGAAATTATTCTTTCAGAATCCATAACTTCTCAAAAATTCTTACGGATAATATCTTTTTAAGTACAACCTGTTCCATGGTCTGTCTAATCTATGACCAACATCTCTTCCTTTTGGATCCATTAATCTATAAGCTCCTGTTCCAACTATTTCCTTAATGATGTAAGGTACATCCCATTTTTTCGCTAATTTTCCACCATTTTCTCGCTGACATTTTGGTGTTTCTCGCAGAACTAAATCTCCTGGTTGAAATTCGCGTATTTTGACACGTTTATTATATTCTCGGGCTAATCTTCGCTGATAATTCTCCATATGTTGTAAAGCTTTTTCTCTTCTTTCTTATAATTCATCAAGTTTATTTAAAATCAAGCCCACACTAAGATTTTTCTCCCAAGATTTTCTTTTTGTTGTCGGAATAACAACTTCTGTTGGTAACACCGCTTCAACTCCGTATGTTAAACCAAAAGGTGACATTCCAGTAGCTTCTCTTCTAGTTGTATTATAAGCCCATACTGTATTATGTACTTGTTCGCACCATGCTCTGTGATGCCCTTCCAATTTCTTCTTTAATATATCTACAATTGTTTTGTTTATTGCTTCTACTTGCCCATTAGCTTGTGGATACAAAGGAGTAGACTTTCCACATTTTATCTTGAATGCATTAAGTAGCATTTCTATATTATGTCCTTCAAATTGTTTCCCATTATCAGATACTAACTGTGCAGGAATTCCGAATCTGCAAATAATATTTTCGAATATGAATGTAAAGATATCCTTGTCGCGAATATGCTGTACTGCCTTCACTTCTGTCCATTTTATGAAATAATCTGTTGCGACTATTAAGTATCTTCTTTGTCCAGATCCTGGTAAAAATGGCCCCACAATATCTAAGCCCCACTTTCCAAAAGGCCACACACTGGTTGAAGATGACAATGGTGCTTCAGGTGCATGTATTTTCTTTCCATGCCGCTGATAATCTTCGCAACGTCTTGATATTTGTTTTGCATCTTCATGCATATGTGGACAGTAATAACCTTGCATTTTTGCTCTATGTGCCAAAGATCTTCCTCCGCTATGATTGCCAGCATCCCCACTATGTAACATTTTTAGCACTTTTTCTCCTTCCTCTCGTGTCAAACATCTGAGTGATGGTTCATTAAAGGATTTTCGGTATAGCAACCCATCTCTTAATTCATAATTCGTTGCACGGCTTTTTAACTTGTGTGTTTCCAATCTATTTCTTGGTGTTTCTCCTTTCAAATATGCATGAAGTTTCATTCTCCAGTCTGCGATATTGTTCATTTGTTGTTCTTCTTCATTGTCTATTATCATCACGTCCACGTCTTCTTCTTCTTTATTGATTGATGGTGACATAAGGGTTTGTATTTTTATGCATCTCGCAGTTGGATCTGTCATCATGCTTGAGATGAAAGAAAAAGCGTCTGCGAGTCCGTTATCCTTTCTTGAAATGTGCCTCCATTTTATTTTTGGGATTTTCGCTGACAATTCTTCAACCAGCTTCTTGTATTTCTTCAAGGATGGTTCATTTGTAGTATACTCTCCCATTATTTGGCGAATAACTAGCTGCGAATCACTAGTGATCCTGGCATTTTCTAGTTTCATTTCTATTGCGAATTTTAAGGCATGTATCACAGCTTCATATTCTGTTTCATTATTAGTGGATGCAAATTCCAATCTGAATGAAAAAGCCATTTTTATTCCTTCTGGTGAAATTAAAACAATTCCAACTCCATTTCCTTCTCCATTTGATGATCCATCTACCAATATCTCCCATTTATTTGGTTCTGTTAACAAATCTTTTGGATCTCCATGTTCTTCTTCTACATCCATCATTTCTTCTACTGCTTCATCTTCTTCTAAAGGAAATTCTGCCAAGAAATCTGCAATAACTTGTGATTTTGGTGAAGACAAAATTTCATATTTAATATCAAAGTGGCCTACTTGTGCATTCCATCTCTTCACTCTTCCCGATATTTTATAATTCTTCATCACTAATTCAATTGGTACTTTTGTTAATACCTTTATCTTGTGTGCTTGAAAGTATATGCGGAGCTTAAATGATGCATAAACTAATGCTAAGATTAACTTTTGAATCTTTGAGTAATTCTTCTCGGCAGTATTAAAAGTTTTGCTAATGTAATAAATGGTTTTCTCCACTCCTGCGTCTACTCGCAATAACACAACACTTAATGGATGCGACGTCGTCGCAAGATAGATCAATAATTCTTCTCCTGATTCTGCTTTTTGTAAAATAGTTGTATTCATAAAATGTTCTTTGATTCCTTGAAAATCTTTTTCACATTCATCAGTCCATTTAAATTTTGCACCCTTCTTGAGTATATCGAAAAAATATTTGCATTTGTCTGATGATTGCGAAATGAATCTCCCCAGCGAAGCTAGAAGCCCATTCAACTTCTGTACATCTTTTATTGTTGCTGGTGTTGGCATGTCACGAACTGCTTGCACTTTTTCTGGATCAATCTGTATTCCTTCCTTTGATACAATGTAACCTAAATTTTTTCCCGATGCAACTCCAATAGTACACTTCTCAGGATTCAATTTAATGTTATACTGCCGCATTTGTTCAAAAATCTCCCTCAGTTCTTGTACATGGTCTTTATCTTCTTTACTATTTACTAACATGTCATCCACGTATACTTCTAATGTTTTGTGTATCCATTTTGCGAACACCTTCTCTACCATTCTTTGGTATGTCGCTCCCGCGTTTCGCAAACCAAATGGCATTTTCGTGTAACAATATAAACCTCTAGGGGAAAAGAAAGCAGTATGTTCTTGATCTTCTTCAGCGAGAGGGATTTGGTTATACCCTTTGTACCCATCTAAAGATGATACCCTATCATTTCCCGCTGCGGATTCCACCATTTGAGGAATATCTGGTAACGGAAAACTATCTTTGGGGCAAGCTTTGTTTAAATCAGTGAAATCTATGCACATCCTGATTCCTTTGTTTTTCTTTGGGACAATGACCATATTCGCTATCCATTATGGATATTTAACTTCTCTTATGATTCCCGCCTCAAGCATTTTCTGTAGTTCTTCTTCTATTTGGGAATGGTAAGTTGTTGCAATTTTTCTTATTCTCTGTTTAAATGGTCTCACATTTTTGTTAATCTCCAACTTGTGGCATGCAATTGATGGATCTGTTCCCGGTATAATCCATGCTTCCTGCGAAAACATCTTTATATTCTCGCAACAAGTTAACAGTTCTTTCTTCTTCTTCTATATCCATTTTGGTTCCAATTCTCAATATTAGAGGTTCCTCTATAGTCCCAACGTTTATTTCTTTTGTTGGTTCTGCGGAAGTGTAACTGGGTTTAGGTTCTCCCATTGGTGTTGGTTCTTTTATTGTTTTCATAGGTACTTCTCATTCTTCCGAAATTTCGCTGGGTATTCCTTTGCCTTCTTTTGCCCTTATCATATATACTCTAAATTCTTCTTCTTTCTTTGCTTCCTTTGCCAACCTTCTGCGAAATTGTTTCTTTTTTGCTTGTCCTTCATAATGCTTTACTTCAATTTGATGACATAATTTCGCATTGTCAACATCTCCTCTGATTTCACCTATTCCATTTGGTGTGGGGAATTTAATACATTGATGCAACGTTGATACCACAGCTTTTGTCGCATGTATCCATGGTCTTCCTAATAAGATATTATATGGAGATTCCATATCCACCACGCACAACGTTACATGTGTTTCGATTTCTCCACGTGGAATTCATACCACTGTCTCTCCTTTAGGTTTTGTTGTGGATTTTCCAAAGTCGTGAACAAAATATGTTGAAATGGACATTTCTTCATCTTTAAATCCCATTCCTCGGAATGCGTGATAAAATATTATATCCACTGAACTTCCTGTATCGATTAAAGTTCTGTTCAATATCCATTCTCCTGTGGATTTTGTCGTTGTCTCCTTCTCTTTTCGCGTAATAGGCACTGTGATAACCAACGGAGATGTGTGGTTCAATTTTCTTTTGGTATTTCTGCCGCCATGAATGTAATTTTTTGCTTTTCCCAATCTTTCAAGGGTGATGTCTTTTCTACCGCCATAACTTTCCTTCCTTCAAAATTCCGTTCATGTATTCTTGCTTTGATGTTTTCATGGAATTCATTAATCGTCATTTTTGTTATCATATTACACTCCAATCTTTTGTCATCTTCATTAATTCTATTTATCTTTCTTCTAACTGATTCACTGATTTATTTAATCACTTTCTTGATTTGAATATTCTCTACAACAATCTTCCACTTTCGATCTTCAATATCCCTGTTTCTAGCGCCATTATGTAGTTGTAGGAAATCCTACACTACACCCCTCATATGATTTCATTATTAATCAACTCATTTTTAGGTTTACACTCTTAGTTTTATTGATCAATCTTTGAAGGTTCTTACAAGAAAAGATAAAGAAATCAAGAATGATCTCTGCTCTAGACTTTCTCTCTCCTATTTACTTGTTTCTTACTAAAAAAAGATCTCTCCCTCTCTTTACAACTTGAACGACTATTTATAGGGAAATACATAATGGGTGACAGCTAATCTATCCTTTATTTTCGGGTATGATTTGCGACATTCTCGCAACCTTACAAATATTAATTTCGCAAGCTCTCTAATTTTCGCAGGACTATCACATGTTTCTCGTGATCTTAGCTGACGTCATTTATTATATTCTTCCTGAAATTATTCTGTGACGTTGTTGTATTGTGTTGTTGATAATTTCGCTGAAATATTTTCGTTGCGAGATTCTGATCCTACAGGTTCAGAGTCCAAGCCCTGGATTGTCATGACCCAAACGTCACGTAGCAACAACTGGTGGACTTGTGCATCAATGGCATGCTCCCGGTCTACAGGGACTTGCTACAAAATCTTCGATTCCAGACTTTCTCAGAGCTTCACGAAGCCGCGAATAGGTTGGCAACCACTGCACCCTCTCTTTTGGAAAGATCAAAGTCTACAAAGACTGGCGATTCAAAAGACACTCGAGGAAGCAGGCGTTTGATCAACAAGCAGTACAACCTGCAACCTTCAACAAATGTTGTCGCGGAAGGGAGTAAGCGAAAAGCAGAACCACGGCACAAGCAGACTTCCTCCACCCCTTCAAAGGCACACAAGAAGGAGAATTCGAAAATCCCTCCTCAGCATACGGAAGATCCAGAAGCACCTGATTTTCCCTGTTCAATGGAAGAAGTTAATGAACTACTCGATGCCTGGATTCAAGATGGTGCAATCAAATTACCTTATGTCAAGAAGGAACCAACTGAAGAGGCCATGAAAAATCCTCGGTATTGCCGTTTCCATAGATACGTCAGCCATCCCACAAGTGATTGCAAAATTTTGAAGCGCATATTCAAGGAAAAGGTCGAATCAGGAGATCTCAACCTGGGGACTGAGGGAGTGCACAAAAAACCCCTCCCAGTCAGAACTTTTGCCATATCTGAACCTCCTGTCAAGGAAGCGGTTCAATATCTGATCGAACATGTCTGCGAGTTGTTGTATCTTTTGAAAGCTCAAAGGAAAGACATGTTTGCTGCACTGAACCACGTCGTGTCCGGAAAACGTCTGCTGATCCAAGAAACCACCACCGAATCTTCAGCCACCGACAAAGAAATGTATGACTGGGGACTGCTCACCACAGTGCACATTAAAGGAAATAAGTTCAAAAGGGCGTTCGTCGATGTTGGTACCGCTGTCAACATCATCCCTTTGAAAACTCTCAGAGCTGCCGGTATTACTCGATAGGAATCCACCCACGCTCCCATAGCAATTAGGGACCACGAAGGAATCTCTAGAGACGCATACGGCTTCATCACTCTCAAAGTTACGGAAAAATGGATCTGCACTGAGGCAAGTTTTTCATAATCCGGGAAGACCCTGGGTACGACATGGTCCTTGGAAGAACTTGGATTCATGCCGGAAGGATAACGATGCCTTCAACACATCCTGTCATCGACAAGGATTCCGAGTCGGAAGACGAAGCAGAGGACACACCACTATTTGAGCATATGGAAGAAGTAAAAACTCTGATGGGGCTGCTACGCAGGAACTTGGAGAAAATCCGCACACCTTTGTCAGAAGGTTTCGAGCTCAGGCAAGTCTTATTCCTCCTCTTGCTCAATATTACCAATTTCAAATACGCTACTATGGTCCAGGGACTTCTCCCATGAACAATTTAGCAGTCATCAAAACGATACGAGTGGGTAACTTCACCTCAGCAATATTACACTCAATGTGGGTTCAGAACTTCTTCAATCGGTCACTCCATCGAGAGGTTTATTGCTGAGACTGGCTAAGCATGATCACACTATGCTGGATACTCTCTTCCGCGCGAGTGTCCATTTGCCACAATCGTGGAATTCATCAAACATGGAATTCCGAATCAGCGGAAGATATTCAAGGCACGATCGACCAAGCCTAACAGTTCATGAAGGGACCTGGTTCTCAAAGCAGTTAGCGCGTCTTCATTCTACAAGGAACTCCAACGGGAAGGACCATTCATGGTGGAGTCCGTGGCCGGAGGATACTACAAATTGATCAACACAGATGGCAGAACCCTACCAGTAATTCACGAAAATTGGCTCAAGGCGTTTATCTGAAATTATTGGACATTTAAGGTATTGGGCGTTCGAAGCATTCATGGCGTTGGATTTAACATTTAGGATTTTCTTTCATTTGTATTTCAATTCCTCCAAAACATGCAATACTTGCAATCAGTATTTGAATTCACAATTTATCAAAAAGTTCATTCGATAAAAAAAAATCTCTATCAAATCTATCCACAAATCTCCAATCCTTAACCTCAGTCAATCCAAAACCATCTAAATATCAAAACCCAAGTATAAACCTCACATCTCTCAGAAGTTCAGAAGTTCAAGAGATCAGCAAGAAAAGGCTTTCGCTCATCAGCATCCTTCAAGATTTGCAAAGCCGCCCTCTCCTTGTTCAACTCCTCGGTCAGCTTGGCAATCTTGTCCTCCTTCTCCTTCACAAGCATCATTGGGAAAGGGTATGTTTTCTCACATGAATCCTTGATAACGTTTATTTGCTTACGAAGCCATTTCACGTTGAGGCCAAGTCTTTCTGAATTCTCCAAGTTAAACTCCCAATCAAAGAGTATATCTGGAGTCACGGTATTCCTGGGTCTCGTATGCATATCACTCACGACACGCAAGATAACGCCTACTTGCATGGTTAAAGCATAAGCACGCCCAGGGTTCCTGTCAACGATCATGTGGCCAAACTTCTTCCATATCGTCTCGTACAAGCGTGCATATCCAATGGGAACGCTGAATCCACCGACCAGTTCATGATACGGGAGTGAAGTGTTAAAGGGAGGATCGAAAGCAACCCCTGCAGTTGGATATTCATACACTATTATACGGTTCTCAGTCACTGGAGCGGCTTCCACGACCAAAGCAACAGTTCCTTCGGTATTCCCCGCTATCTCGGTTTCTTCTATCACTGAGGCAACAACCATTGGTTTTCCATAACATCAAGCGACCTTCTCATGGCCTCGAAGTGCAGGGATGGTGTCTCTTCATCAATAACTTCGGAAGGGTTAGAGTTATCATCATTGGCTCCAGTATCCTCAACTTCGGTATTTAGCACCTAATACGAAGATTACATGAGGTTAGAGTCACGAAGCCAAAGGAGATTATGAAACACAGTATACCCGCAAGGCAATATCATCAAATTTCATCATACTACATTCAAGGAACGATCAAATAACATGAAAGTCATGAAAACACATTTTACGATGAGTCCGTCTGAAGAAACTGAACTCTTCCCTGTACTAAGAGACTAACTGGGAGCAATATACAAGGAATCTGAGGATGGTCCATATGCATTATCTTTGTATGGATGTCCTCTATGACATCTCAAAATTTCATGACCATCCAATGAACGAGCGAGTAGATGTGGCCAAAATATCGAGTGATGCGCAATCTGAAAAAGTTCTGGAAGTCTCCTGGAAGTTTACTATTTCTCCTTTTTCAGGCTCTGAACGTGCTCAAAACTTAAAACGCTTCTATGTTAAAGCTTGGAAATTCTCCAGGCTTGAATTTTCACATGAAGATCATCAAAATCCGACTCCGGACGAAGATTCTACAGTGTTTCTACTAAAAAGCTAGGTTCTGAATTTTCTGACGACAAAATTCGACTAAGTTTTCACATATTCACATGGGTTCTCATTCATTCATTTACAAGTCAACACTTTTATACTTCTATGAAGAACGTACAGGATATATATTTACTTGAGGAGTCTCCAAAGTGTCCAAGGGGTTGGAATTGTCCACATCAACGACAAGAGGAACGTCACTTCCATCCGGCTCCGAATCTTGGGAATTACCTCCATTCCCATTCCCATAGGATGATTGAGTTCCAGAATTCTCCATCTCCATGACGACATCCTCCTGTACACGTCCTTTACAATCAATATTTTCATCTATGAAGCACCCCATTTGAACATGTGAAGAAATACTTACAGTTTCTTCGTCACTCAAATCAACGATTGCTTGTTCAGTAGCAGAAAATTGAAGACCTTCAAGACTTGATGGAGTAAAATTCTGCAGCAAAATTAACAACATTGGCTTCATGATTCTAATGTTAATAGCAATGAAAGTCACGGTGAGAAATATTGGGAACTCAGTAAAGAACGAACCGGGGACTTCACGATATTAGGTAACAACTTATAACTTTTGTTCCTTCCTTCTCTTCCGTGAATAACTTCTCCAATATCTTAAAAATCTGCACGGATTCGAGGTCTTACGTTACGACCGTCCTGTAAAGAATTCAATAACATGATCAGAATACAGTTACCATGGTTTCATAAAAGACATGTGGAGAACCTTACTTGAGAACATCCTGGAGATAATTTTCGTTTATCACCAGAAAGGTACTTCAGTCTTGGTCGACCAGAGATCATCTCAGCAGATGGAGGAATCTTCACTGGAGGCTGACTAACTGTCACGAATTCATGCAATCTCTCGAATTATTGATGCTAGAATTCTATATAACCTGGGGTTACATATGCAAATCTATCAGAACCAGGAAACCAGTATCTACTCCCTTCCACGTGAGTGTGATATAAACGAGACACAAGCTGATCAACTGATGGTTTCCTTCTCCGGATAATTGGAACACATTGATCCATACCCATTTGTCGAGCCGCACTATCAATGTTGTATTCTTCTACGGACCACTCTCCATGCATAACGGATAACAAGTGACCAGGAGTACAGCTCAACATGAAGGATCTCTCACCATCATTTGGGTTCACACCAGATTTCAGAGTCGTGCTCTCTCCAGTATTGAAAGTCGTTGGTTGAGAAACATAATCAGGAACCGACACCCACGGACGAAAGTCGAACTCCGATTCTTCATCCAACACATCAATGAGGCGTGCTTTAGACCGAGGCTGCTTTGTAGACCAACGCATGATTCAGGCATTATCTTTCTCGGCGAAGATGTGATGGGCATCAATATTTGGTCCTTGCAGGATATTACGTGGGATAGGCGCATAATTATTGAAGTGCTCCCACATCAAAGCTTGAAGAAGCATTATGTTAACATAACACTCGATCTTCATGAAGCCATTTGACACGCTGGAATCTAACACCAAGGAGTCTAAGTTAGAATACAAGAAACCCAAGAATAAGCTACCTATTGGGAGTTGCTCACCTTGAGCCATCTTAATAGAAAAAGGAATTACGAAAGGCTTCAACAAATGTCCACTGTCTTCGAATATGTCTCTGGATAACCATAAGCATAAGAAAGCGACAATAGGTAACATACCGGTGATGGGACTATCAGAAACTTCATCTCTTGGCCACCAACGTGTCAACCAATGGGAATAACAACCTTTACTACCAGACGCCTTGTTCACTTCTTCCATCGCAGCTGTCAGAGTGTCAAAAACCACTTTTTCCCCATCCGAAAGATCTCTAGAGAAATTACCTGTAATCGGGAGATGCATCAAAGCAGCCACATCTTCTAAGGTAACAATAAATTCTCCACATCTACATATGAAGGTGTGAGTGGGAACACACCAACGATCCAGCAAAGCCACGATAGTTTTCACATCATGATTAATAGACAAGTCTCCAGAAGCTTGAATAGCTCTCGTCACTTGTGCCTGGTTGAGCATAGCCCTGACATGAGGGAAACCCAACATTTGCCTCGCCCATCCAGAATTTTTTTCCAAAGGGCGTCGAGAAAGCTTAAACTCTATGATCGGTGCAATGAAAAGCCCTCGTTCGAGACAAAGCCATATTATCATCTTCGAGGTCACCAATTTCTTATGAGTCACAGTCCTAGGGTTGATCAGAAGACGATATACTGGGGATTTGAGATATGCTTCAGCTTCTTTTGGATCCTCCTCAAAGAATGCGTCGTCTATATTAGGAATGTTCTTCACGCCAGTGGCATCCTCCTCTTCCTCACCAATGGAGGTCTCGTCCATGCATGCATCATCCCTGGAGATGTCATCATCAGTATGCGATTCGTCCCTTGAAGTATCGTTGGCTGAGGAATTGGTCATTTTTGCTAAAACAACTGCAAAGTTCATATTACATCCTACTTCAGTATGCTGTCCAGACATGAATCAAGGAAATATGACAAAAATGGTAACTCCTAACTCTTACCTTTTGTGCTTCCACTAACAATAATGATAGTAACGGTAGAGTTAACACCTCAAAATCGTTCGTCTCTTCGAAAACTGCAAAAACGAACGAAACTTTATTAATTTCGAAACTGATTTTTCATAAAATCATGGACACAATTTTCATAATGTGAACATTCACACAACTTACCTATGAAGTTCATAACAATACATTATTCTATCATAAATATATTGTCTATCTTTGAAGAATCCTCAAAACCCACGTTTTGATTTTTCGAAAAAACAGCAATTAATGCAACTTGCATACATAAATTCTCAAGGATTTTATCTAAAGAAAACAAACTCATGCAAATAAAATATATCATCATATTTTGCACAATATATGTCACGGATGCATATATATATATATATAAAAACTATTTTTCCTTCGTATCGTCATTATTTGTCTTTAAAACGAAGGTTTATTTCAAAAAATATTGTGAAAGCTCACATCTCATATATATGATAAAGTTTTGTATTTACATGAAATCTCATAAGACAAATTTTATCACTGGACACAAGTTCATCATACATATTTTCCTTCGTGTCATCGTTATTTGTCTTTAAAACGAAAGATTATTCCGATTTCATGAAAATTCACTTCTTTTATGATAGAACCTTGGTACACGTGAAATCTCATAAACTAAGTTTTATCACTGAACCTAGGTTCATATACTAAAAAAAATCTCTCCTAAATCAGGGATTATAGTTAGTTTGCAAAACTAACGATCGAACATACGTTTTCAAAAACGAGGGTTTTTCATGAAACTCACACTAATATACACACATGTATATAACTTCATCATGATCAAAACATGAACAACTCATGAAGGTCACAAAATCAGCAAACATCAAAAAAAAAACGCACCTGGTCGGTTTGGCCGGAAATCGGCCGGCGGTAACGACAACGGCGGCGGCAGGTGGTGGTCCGGCAGCGGCGGGAACTTTCTCCTGCTGGCGTGAAGGTGCAGAGATGATGGAGAGCTAGTTGTGAAAACAAAAAGGATTAATCCCTTTTATATCAATTTTATTTCCAAAACCTAATTTTCTAAGGATTTTCTTATTGGGCCCGACCCGCGAATCCTAACCGACCACGGACTCGTCGTCCAAACCAGTGGATCAACACCAATTTATGCTCATCAAACGATGCTCCAATCATGACATTGAAGCCTTCGTCAAGTCGTGGTTTGCTCATGCTCTCTAAATCCGGTAACGTCTCAACTAACGACTAAGTTCAATTACTTGTATTATTATTTATGCCCGGAAAATCACCATTTAATGCTGACTGAGTAACATAACTTTCCTCAGTAAGCAGGGAACTTAATATAGATGGTGGATTTTCGACAAGGGCTAAAATCGTAAACTCATAATTATACGAAGCTCTGATCCAGCAATCAGACGTGAGTATCGAGACATGGGTCTCTCATCGAATTCTCAACGGAGAGTATTTTCTCTCAGAGTACATGTAGATATGTAGTCTCACGACTGGACAACGAAATATCTCATGAATACTGAATACTTTCAGTGATTATTTCTATATAGTATCACGAGATGGACGGCTCCTAGACAGCTTTCTCTGCTAGTATAGAGCGATAACGTCTTCAGGAACAAACAACGAGTTTACCCTGACTATATAAAGGATATGACTTACCGACAAGCTCATATCAGGATAATTAATGTTCCTAGACAGCTTGCTCTGCTAGTATAGAGCCACAAAGTTAATTATTCTTAATTACAATTGCTCCTATTCCATGGTCGAATCCATGACTGGTCCCATGGAATGGCAATACCAATTGCTCCTATTCCATGGTCGAATCCACGACTGGTCCCATGGAATGGAAATAACAATTTCTCTTATTCCATGGTCAAATCTGCGACTGGTCCCACGAAATGGCAATAAACAATTGTTCTGATTCTATGATCGAATCCACGGCTTGATCTCATAGAATAACAATAACTATATTATCTCATTACTCCGATTTCATGATCGAATCCACAACTGGTCTCATAAATGGTAATAGATAAATCTTAATTACTCTGATTCTATGGTCGAATCTACGATCCCATGGAATGGTAATGCTCACTTTATTATTCTGAATTCGTAGTCGAATCCTCAGCTGATCCTATGAATTAATAATAAACATCTTATTACTCAGTTTTGTGAATTATTCTCCACTGAATTCCACAATTAGTAATAAATAATCAACAACCAGGTGTCTGAGCTACCTCTAAGTAAGCCCCGATTCAAATGGTGAAAGTGTATTCAACGACGATACACTAACAGTCACCGCACGAACGAGTATTTCAAAATACAACGAAACGATGAACCTATGCAAAATAGGGAAGAAAATAATAAATAATTAAAAATATTGACCAAGGTGCTGGGAACACGGACACACGTCCTACCGACCGTGTCGTGGTCAGTTCCACACCAGTTTTATATTTTTAATACATTTTTATTATTTTCCATGATTTGATGAAAATTCTCTCATCTGATCAAATCTCCTTCGTCTCGAGGAAGCTCCTCGGTTTCATGGTACTTCCATAAATCCATAACAAATAATATAAAATTAAGAAAAGGAGTATGGGGCGTGACCGTTGGCCAACCGACCATGCCTTGGTCCTAGCCGGCCCCATACCCCACGGTTCCTTATTATTTTATTATTATTATTATTATTTCTCTAATTTCATGAAAAAACTCCTTGATTTCATGGTATTTTTTGCACAAATCATCATATAATAATAAAATAAAATAAAATAATGAAAACTTGTGGGACCGGGCCACTAGCCGGTCCCACACGCCCTTTGCTTTATTATTTTATTATTATTTATCCTATTTTTCTTTGAATTCATCAAATTCCTTGATTTTATGGTATTTCTCTCAAATTAGGAAAAATTCCCCAAATCATCAAAAATACCTAAAAATATTAAAAAATTATGAAAAACTCGTGGGACCGGTCCATAGCCGGCCGGCCATGCCTCCATGGTCCCACATGCCCGTGTTTTTATTATTTTAATATTTTGCTTCCATGAACTCATGAAAATTCCTTCAATTCATGGAAACTCCCTAAATTCATCAAATTTCTCAAAATTCATGAATTTTTCATAAAATCATCAAAATATTATAAAATTAAGGAAAAGGAACCACGGGACCGTGGTCACGACCGTCTGACCATGCCTTGACCACGGCGGTCCCACACCTCGTCATTCCTTATTTTATAATTATTTTTCATCATCTCATGGTGTTTTCCTCAGTTTCGTCGAAACCCTAATTTTGGCATATTTTCTCGAATGGATGCTCAATTGCACGCCAGAAAATATCAAAATTCTCAGGACTGAGACGCGGACGCCTTGGGGACACGAGCACGCTATCTTGACCGACCAAGATTGGCTCTTTGGCTCACGGAAGCCGGTCCCATCAATTCTCACAGTTTTGACCTAATTTGCACAATTGCTCGTATTAGGTCCAAAACTCTTCCAAACACTTTGGATTTTCATGAAGTGATCGTCAGGCGGTCACGTGAAAACCCAGGGCCGGTTTCATGACTCCATGGTCGGTCCCTCGCCTCGTCATAATTAATTAGTTTTTCTCACCTAAGGCTCAGACGAGCATTTTTGAATAAATGATTAAGCCAGCATTTAATCATTCTTCCACCAACAAATCGTCAACTCTTCAGGAGTTCTTCGTATTTTCTCACGTGAGCATATGGACACTACATGGTTGATCCATGGTCCCATGTAGCCGCTCCTTCCTTCGTTCCATGGTGAAATTTATGACAAACCATGAATTCATCATCGATCAAATTAGGGTTTCTGAGTCCAAGGACTATGCTTCCAGACTCCAACCTTAAATAATTCTACGACTACCTCATGGTCATTATTCTTATTAATTATGCTCAATTTCGCACCAGTACTTTAATTAATATTTTTGGTCATCATCAGATGAGCAACACTTGCTCGGATGATCAATATTTCTCAAACCAAGGAATATTGGTTCAAATATCAACCAATATTCAACAATCCATCGAATGAGCAATACTTGCTCGTTTTAACGTAAGAATTATACCTCTGTCTCATGACATGTCCAATTCATGAGTTTCAGAACGTCATGTTCAACTCAGCAACTTCATAGACTCATCGTCCCATCGAACCATGAAGTCATCAATTGACTAACTAACCACGAGATGCCAATCGTGTCACTTGGGGGGATATCAACTAGGGTTTTGGTATGGCACGTGTGTTCATACACACGTTGGAATGTGAGCAAGTCGTGCAATCAGTTGAAGGAGTTCACAAAGTAGTGGATGGAAAATCGACCAAGTCATCACACGATGAGCAACTGGTCTCAAACACGATTTCCATTTCCCCACCCTTTCACGGAATCATGGTGTCTAAAATTCCAGCAATATAAATAAGTCTCTTAATCATGATTGAATCATCAACATCAACAGTATCATCAATCTCACGTCTAATCGACAACACGATATCATAAACTCATCAATTGAGCAACTACTCTCAATTGAGCAATTTCAATCATTCAGAGCTTATCATATTCAGAATTCACACACCCACAATCTTTGATTACCATTGATTCCACACATTTCCCAGCTTCCCTCCTACATATCAACCCATCCTCTCTTGTGACCGAATTTACTCTGGAACGGTCATTGTCTTAATTTAGGCCGGAGTACTATAGATTGACCTCTCGAATCTAAAGAACCCCCTTTGCAGCGGTGCATCTGTGTGAGGTTTAACATTTCGCTCGGTTCGAGGAGTCTCCTCCGTACGGTCGTCTACTCAATTTCTTAAAAACCAGCAAATCGTTTTCCCCCATCCACAGGGTCATAAGACTTCAAAGTAGTCTTTCCCTTGCTATGATACCAGCTTGCTACGATACCAGCTTAAAAGTAGTCTTTGACCAAATACGAGTATCATTTACTTGTATGATCGACATAGTGGAGCCAAAGCACGCGCAGAATCGAAGGAAAAAGGGGAACAATTAGCAGCAAAAGAGTATCTCAATAAAAGGGATAGAGAGCGACAGTTCGAAGAAGAAGAGGAAAGGGAGTTAATAAAATTCCCTTCTCTTTGTTCCCCTATTATAGGCGGCTGGAAAATCCAAAAAATTTGGATGTCCCGAAATTCAAGGGGAAGTTATTGCATGAAAGGACATTTAGGGACCATCCAATCGGTACGTGCAAAATTGGCGGCGTAACAGAAGTTTTCTTCCACTTCTACCAAACGGTAGAAGATGAAAGAAAAGGGGAAAACTATGAATACCAATATTCTGTGGAGCACGTGTCACGATCTTAGTGGTCGCATATATACCTAACTGTGTAGCCTTCGCTAAATAGAGAAGCCTGAGTAACAAGGGATACCTCCGCAGATCTACTTTATCTCATCCCAAGAAAGAAGGCGTGAACGGTCAAGATAAGGAAGGAAAAAGCCTAGTCGATATAGAGTCAGCTGGCGAGGGGACAGAGGTAGATGACGCATCCAATCAACATTAAATGCTCAAATCTCTTATCTACACGCATGAATCTAGGCACCTGGAGAGAGAAAGCGTGGCAGAACCCGATTGGCGGAAGCTGGCGGTGAATGAAGGTACATCCTGTACTAAGGTTGGGTAGTTCCCGAAGGAACGTGGGCCAGCTGAGGTGGCGAAATATAACTGGAGAAAGTACGTAGTGGACGAAGGTACCATTGGTACGAAAGGTATATCAGCAGATGATGGACCCAGAGGCAGCAAAGATATACCTGAAGCAAGAGGGGCTAGGAGAGAAGATCTAGTCTTAAGCTTATACCTCTTTAATGTTTAGAACTTAAGTATTTACTTCCACTTGAGTTCTCTCTATTACTTTGGGAAGCATTTAAGATATTTGTAACCACCACAACTTAATACAAAAACAAGCACTCATTACCCCGTGGATGTAGACAAATGTCGAACCACGTAAATCTCTTGTGTCTCATGATAACTTAGAAGCTTTTACATTATACTTGTGTTCTTCGTTGTTATTGTGATCTTAGATATCATTTGTTACTTGGCAATATCGGTTCAACAGAGGTATCAATACTACTTAGTATCAGATCCTCAGAGTTGTACACATTACGTAGACTACGGGAAAATGAGTAGTCACAGGGAGAAACTGTCTTCAGTCCGCAGAATGGTGTAAACTGGTTTCGGAACTTCGGCTACCAAACGGTGGTGATGGCGCAGGAACTTCAGTTATCAAATGGTAGTGATGGCGCCTGGAAACTTTGTCTAAATTAGGGTTTGGCATGCCGAAACCCTAATTAGCGCCCCTTACTAAAATCGTTGTAGAATTCTCGTACAATCTCGATTTTGACAGTCCGCCCCTACATCTGACCGGAAAAGAATTTCATATCTCCCTTACCGGGAATATTTAGGTTTAGACCTCGTTTAGGAGGTGAAAACGGCCCGACAGTGAAACTCAGGAAGAATTCAGGAGGGATGTTGCGGGCCGGGGGTAGCATAGTCGCGCCGAGTCCTCTATTCCCGTTCATGGAGCAAGAAGGAAACTTTATTCTGTGCAAACTCTAGAAACTTCGTCCGTATGAAAAGAGGTATTGACCCTCTTTTGTTTTTCTGTTGCTCGTCCGGATCCGTGCTTTCGTCTGCAGTGTTTCTCCAGTGGATTTCAAAATTTTCCAAATTACATCGCATTCTTGAGATGGATGGATGAAATATATGCTTGGAAACGATCATGTCAGGGATAATCTTGGAGATTTTGGTTGCGTTGTCGGTCCATCCTCGACTTTAGGTTGTTCAGTGCCTGGACCTTCTGATCGTGATGATGATGTGTTGTGAATGCTTGCATGGTCGAAAACTTCTGGAGACGTTGGATGAAATAGATGAGTTGGGAGACGTTTCGTTACCGACGTGCTGCTATCAAGTCTTCAAGGACTTTGTTCCAAAAGACATCCTTCGAACCATCTTCTGAATCTTGGACTATCGTATGAAACGGGATGCGGTGAGCAGTCCCCAGTTATATTTCTGTTAGATCCAATGGCACAGCCGAATATGTGAATATATATCTTTGTGGCGTGCTTTTGGAGTCTTCGATGCACATGTACGGTTTCATGTTGAGAAATTCCTACGGCTCGTAAAACTTCGGCAGTGACAATGTTGAAATCAGAAATAACCAGGTTAAGGGGAGTGAAGGCGTCCCATGATGGTAGTCCCCATTTGTAGCCTACTTTCATTGCATCGTCTTGAATCCATGTCCACGGGATATGATACAAGCTTATTGTACTCTTCTGGATGTGACGTTGGGATGCACATGGACGAAATATTCTGGATAGCGGGGAAGTAGGAATGACAGAGTTATGTTGTTTATCGTGGCTCCCTCCGTTTCTTCAAGAAAATGTTTCAGCCACGTCTCTGGAGTTATCTCATGAGTCTTTGATGGTCGTCGGGATGGACTGCGATGAGCAGTCCCCAGTCGCATTTTTCTTTAGTTTCTGAAGTTGTTTTCCTCTGAGCAGGCTTGGGATTCTCCACGGCCTCGTAAAGTGTTGAAGGCGTCTTCTAGACAGAGAGGTGATGATAATCTTGCGCTACACCCTTGAAGAGTAGATGACCTTGTTTTGGCTATGGCCTTTTGGTTGATTGTGTCTTCTGAGCTTTAACAGTGAAGGGATTCCGTGTATATCCTCAGTCCCCAAGTATGGTTTACATGTTTTCATATTTGTAGCGATTGCTGCTGCGGTGAAGCTCTGGCTGGTATCAACAAATGAGTGGCAACAGTTCTTGGTGGTAGGCGTAATCATAAGAGACTACATTGTCGTGGTAACAAAGTAGGTTGGATGGAATTGTATAGGCATTCATGGAAATAAAAGGATTGGATGGATGCGTAAGCGAGAAAATTGTCCATGATCATGAGTTTTGGTAGGATGGATAAAATGGCGGCCATGACTACGAAGATTGGCTGGCTGCGATCATGATCCTTGACATTGGAAGCGTGGTGGTACGACCCTTTGCAGGAAGGAGTGGCGTCCATGGTATGATCCTTGGAAGGAGGAAGCGACGTTGAAGCCGCTTCGGCTCTTGGAGAGGATGTTGAAACTTAAGAAGCCAAACGCTTCTTCGGATCCTGGAGCATCTTATGGAGATAACGCTGAAGCGGAGCGGCTGCTGGAGCGAACGTTGAAGCGGAACTACTCCTGGAGGACGTTGAAGCGGATCTACTGCTGGAGGACGTTGAAGCGGAGAGGCTGCATCAATTAGTGTGCCGTCAAACTAGACACCCTTCAAGCGAACAATGGTTAGGAGTCCCCAGTTCCATCTATCTGCTTTCCAAGAGAGGTAGGGGGTTTGTGAACGACTTCATGGATGGAAACGGCTGCTTTCCTGACGCAGCGCGGTTGAGGGATGCAAATATGTCTTGACGTTGCGCCTTGGGAAAATATAGAATCTCACATCAATGTTTCATCATATACTGCACGATTTTGTGGGCGAAGTCCCCAGAAATCATGCATCTCCTGACAGGAATAGAGTCTTTAAGAACTCAGCGGGGTTATTGATTTTCCTTAACTCGATTTTGAAGAAGTCGGTCTTGATCTCTACGTGTGATGAGATCGGATTGCTGGTTCCCTTCCACTGAGCGTTCAAGAGCAATGCTGGAAGGATGCAAGCTGCTGGTGTTGGGAAGATGCAAGTTGTTAGCGCTGGAAGGAATGCAAGTTGTTGGCGCTGGAAAGATACAAGATGTTAGCACTGGATCGGCTCGGAATGGGCGCTGGATTGGCATGGATGCTGGCTTGGCACGGTGCTGGTTTGGCGTGGGTGCTGGCCTGGCGTGGGCGCTGGCTTGGCACGACGTCGGTTTGGCATGGCGCGGTAGAAATAAGGTGGGCAAGCATATTCCAGGTATGTACTCCAGCGTTTCTATTTAAATTTGTTTTCTTGTTTTTCTTGTGTTGGTGCAAACCCTATCCATAGATATGCCTTCCATAAATCTGTAGAAATATTGTTCTTCTCTTCGAATATCACCGTAGTAGCGTCGGCTACCTCATGAATAGTGACTGGTAATTGTTATTATGCAAAGTAGGTACGTACGGGTAGGTGACTGATTCCACGAAGAACTGGGCATTAGGGCTTCTATGAGACCCAAAAGTTATATGCCAAGGTGACCGAAGGTCCTTCTGCGGACGTGGTCAAACAACAAGAAGCGAAGGTCGAAAGGTTGGAGATGAAACAGGCGGTCCTCCAAATGACCAAGGACGCCTTCTTCGAGAAGAGCAAAACACCGTTGAATGGATTCCTTTGAATGCACTTCTGTCTTCTGAAATTCTTCTGTTTCGTTTTTTTTTTTTTTTTTTTTTTTTTTTTTTTTTTTTTTTTTTTTTTTTTTTTTTTTTTTTTTTTTTTTTTTGAAAGGCATATGAAACACCTGGCTTATGGTTTTGATTTTCTGGATTTTTGGGTTGAAAGACAAGTGTTACCTATGAGGGTTTTGGATTATTATTCGCGATGAACTGTTTTAGGATGATGCCGTTTTTGGTTATGATTGTAAGTGACACAAACATCCCAGGGAAGATATGGAACCGTGAACGTTGCGTGTCGGTAGATGATATGGGATAAAACATAACATGGCTATCGGTTTTATCATTCCCGTGAAAAATTGAAACAGTAAACCATGTATTTTGTCTAGGCAAGACTTACTCGTTTTTTTGGATCTGTTAACGAAAAATGGGTCAGGTGCAAGACCGAGTTTTGTGAGAAGCACCGCGATTGTGGAAAGTCCCCAGTCGTCCCTGAGTCACTTTATAATCTAGTCTTCGATCCCTGGGCGGATCACTTGTTTTTATCCTCCGGGAAGTTCGCAGTCGCCCCTTGCCATGTCATGACTGATAATCGGGTCGTCTGTTAACTGAGTCGTCGATCCCTGAGAGGATCGTATCGGGCCGTCTAGTAGCTGAGTCGTCGATCCCTGAGCGGATCGTTTGCCTCTACCGTCCTGACGTCTGGGTCGAAGTATGAGATCGAGGATTGAAAATTGACATTGTAACCGAAAGACCAATCTCCCACTGTGGTCGCCAATTGCTTGAGGGTGAAAACGATTTCTGTTGATTTTGGTAATTTCGGGTGCGTAGGTGAGAAACGAGTTTAAACCCTAAACAATGTACTGCAAGGGAGTACTTTAGATTCGAGAGATCAATCTGTAGAAATCCGGCCTAAACCAAGAAATGGACGTTCCAGACTTGCTTCGGTCACAAAGTGAAGGAGAAGGGTTGATTTTGGGGAGGAAGCAAAGAGAGTGTTGAGACCAGAATAGTTGATTCTGTAATAGTAGTTTTTTTTTGAAGGTGGAAGAGTAGTTGTTTTACGACTTGTATCAGAAAGTGGGAAGCTAATAGTGGAAAGCTAGCAAATATTTTCTGAGTGTTGTATGCTCCTGACCTGAATTTGTTTTTCGGTGGAAATAGGTAATGCCTATTTATACAAGTCGAAGTGAAACGTACTCTGGTCTCATTAAGAAATGAAAAACAGGTGAGTAAATGGGAGGAGGTGGTAACCGGTAATGTCTGGAATTGATGTTCCATAAAAGAAAGTGTTTCACCATTACTCCCTGTATTTACTAACCGCCTCATCCTTATGACACTTTCTTATAACGGGAGTAGTGTACGCCGCATGCTGTAAACCGCCAAACCAATACCCAATAAGCATCCCCAAGTTTGTGACATGTGTTGATGTCTCGAGTGTTTTCATGGAAAACATGTAGCATGTTGTTGTGGTCTGGAAAGTCGAGCTTGGGAGACTTGCCGGCTCGGTGACCTTCGACGATCGAGAGTTTGCATCTTAAGAGGAAAGGTAGCCGTTGATTATTGCAACCCTTTGTTTGGTAGCCAGTGACATGAAAGAATGCTCGGTATGGCTTTAATATGGCCTGGTTTAGGCGCGACCAAAAGTTAGGGTTTTGGATTTGTTTAGGCGCGACCAAACTAGGGCCAAAAGTTGTCATGCGTTAGCTGGTAACCTTGGACGGTTAAGATCTGCATCTTAGATGGAAAGGTGGTCGTTGATCGTTGCAGGCCTTCGTTTTGGTATCCGCATAGGGAAGGCCGGTATGGCATCGCGCGACAAGGTGGTTGGCATGCCATTGGCACATGTGGCATGGCATGCCTTGGCGCGGTTTGGCGTGGCCAAAACTAGGGTTTTGGGCCAAAGGTTACCATGCGTTGTCTGGCGATCTTGGACGACTAGGATTTGCATCTAGGATTGAAGGGTAGCCGTTGATCGTCGCACGCCTTCGTTTTGGAAACCACATAGGGAAGGCCGGCATGGTATGGCTCGTCTAGGTGGTTGGCATGCCATTGGAACATGTGGCATGGCATGCCTTGGCGCGGTTTGGCGTGGCCAAAACTAGGGTTTTCGGCCAAAGGTTACCATGTGGTCGAATTTTAGATAGTGGTAAATAGGTTGTCGTTCACTCGGACTTGTTGAAAATGATTTTAGGATTTAATAAACTAAAATAAAAGAAAAATATATGTACAAAAAATTGTCACAGTATGAAGAGGGACCGAGACTCGGGATTCCACTGCTTTTCATGTTCATGGGATTCATAAATTTATCCTAGACATTTATAACTCAAAACAAAAGAAACAATGACTCTATTCTTTTCCAAAGTAGATTTTATAAAACATCAATTGTAAATTACAAGCATAGTGTATCTAAAGCACCTAAGACTAAGCATAAACTATCTAACAAGATAACAGTTGATTAATAGAAATCATAAATCATTTAAAATCGGTGCAAAAAGTAAATAAGGAATTAATTAAATTACCCCAAGGATGAAATCCAGCTTCCTCCGTTGTCCCAGTGATGGGTTCTAGCTCCACATGGTGAAAACACACTCAAAGGATTTTTTTATTGCCCAATAGGTGTTTGCAAGAGGAAAGAGTATAAATCAGTTTGTTTGTAACATATATAACTGTTACAGAACCCACTGTTACAAAGATACACTAACAGACTGTTGCGAACTCGAAATAAATGTTACTGAAATTGTTACAAAGTTATTGGATTTGAATGTATAGGCAACGGTTTCTGCGACTGTCTAAATATGTTGTTTTGTGTTCTTCCTCTTCTTCTTCGCCTGAAAGTGCAGAACTCTTATGCAGCTGCTTCTACGGAACAGAACTTCACCTCTCACTCTCCATCCCCTTCTCTGACATCCTAGCACTCTTTATATACTCGACAGCCTCCATATAATCTAGGTTTAATGCCAGAAAATCTTCTCTTTACTATTACGGATATAACCGAGATTTCTTACTCTGTTTAAATTCTTCACGTGTCTGTGGCTGATTAACACGCTCCGATCTCGTGAATTTACGTACCAGGTGACTTAAACCTTCTCCAGACACACGCAGCATAGAGAAAAACTCGTGAAAGAATAAAAACCATCGTGAATATTTCACGTCTCCCTGTTTGATTGAAACAACGAGGAAACTTCCTTCTTTGTTCAAACCAACCAAGTTACCTGACCTGTTTTGTCTTAACAGGGCCATACAAGTCCAAATCCATGAAACAAAACCCACAAAATCTTCCCAAAATCTCACGGCTTCAACAACAGAAAACCCGAGTTTTATGTCCTCCCCTGTTTATTTTCAACACGACGATTTAGCCAATTCCGGCCCAATCAAACACCCATACCATCTTTGTTTATCGATAACAGGCTTGTCCCATTAAATTCAGCTATTCAATCTCTTCAGAAATTGCCCAAAACTCGAACCCTAATCTGGTAGTAAACTATGCACTTTTCCCGCCAAAATCTGGTTTTCTGAAAATGAAGAAGGTGTGCCCCCTAACCAGAGTAAGGGTGCACTTAGCCTCCGGGTGGAACTAGTAGATCCAGGGTGAAAATAGTGATGGATGCCCCTTATCACTTGGGTACCCCTTATCCAAAATGGGGGTCCGAATAGCAGGTGTCCTCCGGAGGTGCCTTTAGCAACTTTTCGAGCCGATTTCTCCAAAAATGTTTATTTCCCAAAAAATGCCTACAAACACATAAAACATCAAAATTAATACAAAATCGAGTGCCAACAATATAAAGTATTGAGATCAAATTAGACACAAAAATGTGTCTATCAAATACCCCCAAACTTATTATTTGCTAGTCTCGAGCAAATTAAATCTAAAAAAAATGAATAAAACCGAGTTAATCTCGGGAGGGTTTACCAGAGGTGTACCCACAAAACCATGACTTCTAATTGGTCACAAGTATCCAAAGAGATTTGTGGACATACAAATTCTCAACCTATCTCCAAGTAACTAGAATGCCAGAGACATCCGCAACACTGCTAGATAAAGAGATATCCGCTACCCAGCTAGATAAACATTGTAAGATGCGTCCGCTGATTTACAGCTGGATAAGATTAGGAGAGAGATAAAGATGAGAGGGACATCTGCTACACAACTGGACTAATTACGTGTGATGAGTTAAACCAGTGCTAGAAAGATCTTGTGTCAGATTGAAAGCGGACTAACAAAGCAACCAATATGCATCTCTCTTCGACTCTCTCATAGTACTCAGTAGAAACAACGTCTTCTTCGGCTTCAAATGTTGATGATAAACTCTCGAACCTCGTAGAACCTTGACAATTTAACTTTTCTCCTTAATTTCATGCTTGAAACTTCCTAATAGATTTCTACTTCCCTATAGCCTTATTGAACAAAACGTAACGATGATTTTTTTCATTTTTTTTTCTTTCATTCTTTTTCTTTCATTTTTTTTTTCAACACAAAAATAACAAGACAAAAATTTAAATGTCCATGAGAGAAGGACTTTAGAACTTGGATCTTCGCAACTTGTGATGTCTTGGTATCATGAACTTCAACAACTTATATCATTTGCTCTTATAACTTTTTGTAACTAAGTCTTCAGCTTTGATTTTTGAATTATTCTTTTCTATTGTTGCTTCTAAACCTTAAACGTCTTCAACTTTCTTCATAGATTTTGATGTCGCCCCGCTTGTTGATGATGATAAGTTTCTACTGAGAGAGAGTCGTAATCCAGTAACGAAGACTACATTATGAGGTTGCTTTGTCTTTCTGGCATTTCCTTCTGACCTACTTGCCTTTCTATCATGGATGGTTAGGTCCATCACGGTTACCCTCTAAAATGAACAAGTTCTCTCCTGAATTTCAAAGATCTCAATGTCTTTTTCTCTAATGTCTCAAAAGATTGTTATCTCTAGCATTCCAATTTCTATCTTTTCAGTGAGAAACAGTATGTAAACTTAGCTAACCGGATACTATGTGACGCTAGAAGTTTCAAAAAATGCGACTAAAAAGTTTCTCCCATACCCCCAAACTTAAATCTAACATTGTCCTCAATGTTCTAAAGATGAAATTAAAAGCATGAACAAGGAGAAACTGTTACCAATTGAAGCAAAAGAGATAAGGAAAGATATTACCGTGTCGCATGAATATTGGGTTATCTCCCAAGAAGTGCTAAGTTTAAAGTCTTTATCCATAGTAAGAAAGGATTAGTCATCTTATAGAATCATAAAGTAATAGCCGGAATAACTGCGGATCACCAAAACCAAATAGGGCTATCACAAGTAAAAGGAATCTGCAACATGCCAAGAAAATTAACGGATAAAGCTTGTCTAGTTTCTTGTTTAAGACAACTACATCTAGCTGTGGTTCAGGTTCAGGTTCTATAACTGGGTCTAGATAAAATATTTTCATGGACTGCATTTCCTCATATCTAAGGTCCGATTCAGGTATTAGAGTCTGTAAAAACTCAAGTAAAAACTTGGAAGCACATAATAATAACCTAAATAATTGCGGATCCTTTAAGTCAATCAGTTGACCACGATGAAAGTAGTGTTCTTCCTTAAACAAATATGTCGACCCTAATCTCCTAAAGTAATTAGGTTTAGTCTCAAAACTTAATAACCGACACATCTGAAAATCGTATGTTCCGACAATTGGAAGAAAAGTTTTTGGTGGGAAAACAAAGTCAATGTTGGTATCATAGTCTGGGTTAACCACATCAACCAGAGGATGGGTTTCTAACAATTGAGCTCTCTTACGGACACAACTAGGTTCAGGAAAAATAGTATGAAGATAATCTTGTAAGATGGTTGAAGCACAAATGTCAAGTCCTACACGAGGGAACTTTCTAAGAGTTAAAGGTAAAGCACAGGGAGAATGATAATCACCCCCAAACTTAGAGTTTTGGGTGTCTCTAGATAGACTAACTACAATTTCCCTAATTTCTAGATTATCGGAATCCTGAAAATGGTCAATTGCTTCTTTTAGGTTATACTCAGGTGATGCATCTTCACTCATATTTAAAAGATCTACGAGTTCATCTTCTTCGTCTAAGACTATTGTTTCTAAATCGCTAGACTCTAAAACATTATTCTCAGAATAAACTCGTTCCTCTAAATCATTATCGGCTTTGTAAACAGGAAATACTACATCGTCTAAAATGAGGGTATCTCTAGTCAAATCCTCGTCCTTTTGAATAGGTGAATAATTATTAAAATTATTTGGATTTGAACTAGAAATAATATTATCATTGTAAAGCTCGATTGGAGTAACCATTTCCTGATCACTGTTCCTACATAAGTATGATTCTCCATCAACACTATCCTCATCATAACAACATGAAAGAGATCGAACCTCATCTAAAATAGTGTCTCCAATTCTATCCTCGTCATCTTGATTAGGTGAATAGTAACTATCCTCATTTTCAAGGGTAAAACTGGGAACACTGTGTTGAAAATTCATATAATTTCGAGTAATTCTTTCGTTCGTCTCAGCTATCCGCTTGAGGTGGTCTTCTAAAGAAGGTTCAATCATTATTGTAGTTCGTTCGTCTATAATTATACTATTCATCTCAGCTAACTTACGCGTCGACTCAGCTAACTTCCTGAGGGACTCTTCTAAAGGAGGAATAGGAATAAAGGGATCATAAAAAGGACTACTTTTCAATAGTTTGATTGTATCCTCTAGAGACGAAGAACTAGTACTATAATCTTCTTGCTCGTAAGACTGATGCACGTGTGGATAGTAATTGGGCTCACCAGGGTATGACCCATATCCTTCCAAAGGTTGGCGTTCCCAACCACTATTCACACTATGGTAAGAGTAATGTCCATATTGTTCAGTTGGATAATCATATTCATTGTGATGGCTATTATAATACCAGTGTGACATCCTAACTGCAAGGGAATTCTACACAAGCACAAACAAGTCTGACTCGACCACAACAAACCTATTTTATCTAGCAAACAAAAAGCATGATGGCTCCCATAGATTGTTTCTAGACCAGCTTCTAATCCTTCGAAAGGGAATTCGTTACAATTTGAGCAAACCCCTCTGGAATCAATCCGAGTAAAAGTAAGTTGAATTGAGGCAAGGGAAGCTCAGTGGAGCTTTGATACCCAAGGCCTCACCGGAATTACAAGGCGGCTTGTCTCACATTCAACTCACAGAAACCATCATGAACTTCGAAGTATGCTTAAAAGAGTAACCAATATTTTTCGAATGACTTTCCTATTAAGCTCGTTACCCTATCGGTCTCGTTCTAGTCAGTATTTTAAGATTAGTTTCGCGTAGGTTACGTGTTCTTAAGGCGGGCAAGAAGGAAACGGTGATGAAATCCGAGTCCTTATCTTTATTTGGCTAGGCCTTTCCCTTTACTAGAAAATTAAATCCGATTTCAGGTCCTTAACATATATGCGTACAGAATCATCCAGTAAACCCGCTGACAGGGGATTCGCGGGTGTTTAGAATTCTTACCTCCCGTTCCAGACGGGGGATGAACCGTTGAGGTCGACTCGGGCCACCGACTCCAATGTCACTGTACGAACCCGAGGGGCCGAGACAGTATCGTAACTGTCGTCCTTCCCTGTGCAGTTTATATTTAAACCAACCGTTCCTTAGGGTTTTAAAAATAAAGTCCAATGTTCAATGTCCGAAAGAAAAGAAAAATAAAATGTCCAAAAATAAAATATTAAAAAAAATAAAAACCTTAATTACTGTTTCTAAAAAAATAAAATAAAATAATATACAAAATCTTATTCTTCACTCCTTTTGGATTCCTTCTTTGTTTCCTTCTTTAGTTCGCTTTTCTTTTCAGCACTTTCTCTCCTTTTCTTTAGCTCAGCTCCAAATCTGAAAGCAAACAAGAAATACCAAAACGCATAAAAAAGAACAAAAATAATAAATAATAAAAAAAAACCTAAAAACAAATCTATACACAAGTCCGCGTCGGCGGCGCCAAAAATTGATGTAATTTTAGATAGTGGTAAATAGGTTGTCGTTCACTCGGACTTGTTGAAAATGATTTTAGGATTTAATAAACTAAAATAAAAGAAAAATATATGTACAAAAAATTGTCACAGTATGAAGAGGGACCGGGACTCGGGATTCCACTGCTTTTCATGTTCATGGGATTCATAAATTTATCCTAGACATTTATAGATCAAAACAAAAGAAACAATGACTCTATTCTTTGCCAAAGTAGATTTCGTAAAACATCAATTGTAAATTACAAGCATAGTGTATCTAAAGCACCTAAGACTAAGCATACACTATCTAACAAGATAACAATTGATTAGTAGAAATCATAAATCATTTAAAATCGGTGCAAAAAGTAAATAAGAAATTAATTAAATTACCCCAAGGATGAAATCCAGCTTCCTCCGTTGTCCCAGTGATGGGTTCTAGCTCCACATGGTGAAAACACACTCAAAGGAATTTTTTTATTGCTCAATAGGTGTTTGCAAGAGGAGAGAGTATAAATCAGTGTGTTTGTAACAGATATAACTGTTATAGAACCCATTGTTACAAAGATACACTAACAGACTGTTGCGAACTCGAAATACATGTTACAGAAATTGTTACAAAGTTATTGGATTTGAATGTATAGGCAACGGTTTCTGCGACTGTCTAAATATGCTGTTTTGTGTTCTTCCTCTTCTTCTTCGCCTGAAAGTGCAGAACTCGTCTGCAGCTGCTTCTACGGACCAGAACTTCACCTCTCACTATCCAAACCCTTCTCTGACATCCTAGCACTCTTTATATACTCGACAGCCTCCATATAATCTAGGTTTAATTCCAGAAAATCTTCTCTTTACTATTACGGATATAACCGAGATTTCTTACTCTGTTTAAATTCTTCACGTGTCTGTGGCTGATTAACACGCTCCCATCTCGTGAATTTACGTACCAGGTGACTTAAACCTTCTCCAGACACACGCAACATAGAGAAAAACTCGTGAAAGAATAAAAACCATCGTGAATATTTCACGTCTCCCTGTTTGATTGAAACAGCGAGGAAACTTCCTTCTTTCTTCAAACCAACCGGGTTACCTGACCTGTTTTGTCTTAACAGGGCCATACAAGTCCAAATCCATGAAAAAAGACCATAAAATCTTCCCAAAATCTCACGGCTTCAACAACAGAAAACCCGATTTTTATGTCATCCCTTGTTTAGTTTCAACACGACGATTTAGCCAATTCCGGCCCAATCAAACACCCATACCATCTTTATTTATCCATAACAGGCTTGTCCCATTAAATTCAGCAATTCAATCTCTTCAGAAATGGCCCAAAACTCGAACCCTAATCTGGTAGTAAACTGTGCACTTTTCCCGCAAAAATCTGGTTTTCTGAAAATGAAGAAGGTGTTCCCCCTAACCAGAGTAAGGGTGCACTTAGACTCGGGGTGGAACTAGTAGCTCCAGGATGCAAATAGCGATGGATGCCCCTTATCACTAGGGTACCCCTTATCCAAAATGGGGGTCCGAATAGCAGGTGTCCTCTGGAGGTGCCTTTAGCAACTTTTCGAGCCGATTTCTCCAAAAATGTTTATTTCCCAAAAAATGCCTACAAGCACATAAAACATCAAAATTAATACAAAATCGAGTGCCAACAATATAAAGTATTGAGATCAAATTAGACACAAAAATGTGTCTATCACCATGCGTTGTCTGGCGACTTTGGACGGCTAGGATTTGCATCTAGGATTGAAGGGTGGTCGTTGATCGTCGCACGCCTTCGTTTTGGTAGCCGCATAGGGAAGTCCGGCATGGTAGGGCTAAGGCAAATGGTGCGGACGGCTTGGCATAGTGGGGCCAAGGGTTTGGACGGCTTGGCATGGTGGGGCCAAGGCAGAATGGTACGAACGGCTTGGCATAGTGGGACCAAGGCAGAATGGTGCGGACGGCTTGGCATAGTGGGGCCAAGGCAGAATGGTGCGGATGGCTTGGCATAGTGGGGCCAAGGGTTTGGACGGCTTGGAATGGTAGGGCCAAGGATTTGGCATGCCATTGGCGCATGGTGCGGCCAGCATGGCTAGGGCCAAGGGTTTGGCATGCCATTGGCGCATGGTGCGGCCAGCATGGATAGGGCCAAGGGTTTGGCATGCAATTGGTGCATGGTGCGGCCAGCATGGCTGGAATGGTTTGCCATTGGCACAGTGGTGCGGCTGGCATGGTTGGCATGCCTTGGCGCGGAGATGTGGCTGGCATGGTTTACCATTGGCACAGTGGTGCGGCTGGCATGGTTGGCATGCCTTGGCGCAAAGATGTGGCTGGCATGGTTTGCCATTGGCACAGTGGTGCGGCTGACATGGTTGGCATGCCTTGGAGCGGAGATGTGGCTGGCATGGTTTTCCATTGGCACAGTGGTGCGGCTGGCATGGTTGTCATGCCTTGGCGCGAAGATGTGGCTGGCATGGTTTGGCATTGGCAAAGTGGTGCGGTTGGCATGGTTGGCATGCCTTAGCGAGGTAGCATGAGAATTAGGGTTTGGCATGGATGATGTTAATCAATATTAAGGGTTTTGCCGTGGAACATGACCAATGTAAAAAAAAGGTACCCCGGTAATTCTTACGTAGGCATGCTGATTAATTCAATAAATGTGCTAATGGTCATAGTGACGTCATGTCGGATGTACAGTTTTACGATTTTAACCCTAAGCTAAAAACCACTATCAACAGTAGGCTAGTAATAAAGACTTATAGTTTTGATCACTAACATTGACAAACATGCTTGAGATAGCAACGCATGCGAGTTCGACCGAGCATTTGATGGTATTTTTTCAATGATGTTGTAGTAAGATGATTCGTTCACTCAGATTTGTTGAGAATTTGTTTTAAGACTTAATAAAGAAAATAAGGAAAAATATATACACAGAATTTGTCACAAGATGAAGAGACGCTGAGACGCGGAATTCCACTACTTTTCATATTGTTATGGTTCATTCATTAACTCTAGACAATATAGCTAAAACAAAAGAAGTTGTGACTCTAGTTCTTTGCCAAAAATAGATTTCGTAAAATATTATTTGTAAGTTAAAAGCATGACGCATCTAAAGCATTTAGAACTAAGCATGCGGCATCTAACAAAATAACAAATAATTAATAGAAATCATAAAGCAATTAAATCAATGCAAATAGTCAATAAAAGAATTAATTCATTTACCACAATCATGAAAAGTTGCTTCCTCCGTCGTCCCAGTGATGGGGTTTAGCTCCACATGGTGAAAACACACTCAGAATAATTGCTCAAAAGTGCTTACAAGAGGTGAAACTATTATAAAACAGAAAAACTCTCTGCACCTTTCTATTATACGCTCTGTTTCTTCCCCTAACTCTCCATTCCCTCGTCTAAAAATCCTCAACACCTTATATAGCCTCTCATGCACAAGAAATCTCTTCCATAACTACAAATATTTTTCATTACTCGGCATTAAGGAAAATATTATCGGGAATATATTCTTACCTTATAGAATATATTCCAGAGAGTAAAATCTTCTCTCACAGTTCACGTATCTCCCATAATCAATTCCAGAATATCAAGTATTTATCACGTGATCTTCTTGCATACCATTCCTGTTTTAATGCAACAGGATATTCCCAATCAATTCCAGCGAAAAGATCCCAACAAATCAGCCCAGAAATCAACACACGAAGTTACGCAATCTGAAATTATTTTCCCGCCAAAATGTATTCTTTAAACAGTGAAGAAGATGGTGATGATTGCCCCTTATCCAGTGATAGGTTGCGGATAACACGTTTCTTTCGGCGTGCCCGGATAAATTTTTCTGGGGTGTTTTCAATGCATTTCTGGGGTGCCTTTAGTAATTTTATCTGGGGGGGTCCAAATAGCACTTTTCGAGCAACTTTTTCCACACAAATGTATTTCTCCAAAAACACCTATCCAAACACAAAAACATCATAATTAGTACATTATCGAGCACTAACAATACAGAACACTGAGAATAGACACATAAATGTGTCTATCAAATACCCCCAAACTTATTATTTGCTAGTCTCGAGCAAATTAAATCTAAAAAAATAAAACAAAACCGAGTTAATCTCGGGAGGGTTTACCAGAGGTGTTCCCACAAAAACCATGACTTCTAATTGGTCACAAGTATCCAAAGAGCTATGAGGACATACAATTTCTCAACTTATCTCCAAGTAACTAGAATGCCAAAGAAAATAAAGGTGCCAGATCTAAGGCTGACTGAAGAAAAGGGGATACACATCCGCAACACTGCTAGATAAAGAGATATCCGCTACACAGCTAGATGAACATTGTAAGATGCGTCCGCTGCTTTACAGATGGATAAGATTAGGAGAGAGATAAAAATGAGAGGGACATCTGCTACACAGCTGGACTAATTACGTGTGATGAGTTAAACCATTGCTAGAAAGATCTTGTGCCAGACTGAAAGCAGACTAACAAAGAAACCAGAATGCATCTTTCTTCGACTCTCTCATAGTGCTCAGTAGAAACAACGCCTTCTTCGGTCTTCAACTGTTGATGATAAACTCTCGAACCTCATAGAACCTTGACAATTAACTCTTCTCTTCGATTTCTTGCTTGACTTATAAATTTCTACTTCTCTATGGCCTTATTGAACAAAAAGAACGTAATGATGTTTCATTTTTCATTTTTTTCATATTTTTTTTTCTTTCATTTTTTCATTTTTTTTTCATTTTTTTTTACAAGACAAAAATTTACATGGCCATGAGAGAAGGACTTTAAAACTTGGATCTTCGCAACTTGTGGTATCATGAATTCCAACAACTTATATCATTTGCTCTTATAACTTCTGAGCTTGATTTTTGAATTCTTCTTATTCTTTTCTATTGTTGCTTCTAAACCTTAAACGTCTTCAACTTTCTTCATAGATTTTGATGTCGCTCTGTCTGTTGATGATGATAAGTTTCTACTTAGAGAGAGTCGTAATCCAGTAACCAAGACTACATTGTGAGGTTGCTTTGTCTTTCTGGCATTTCCTGGCCTACTTGCCTTTCCATCATGGATGGTTAGGTCCATCACGGTTACCCTCTAAAAAGAACAAGTTCTCTCCTGAATTTCAAATATCTCAATGTCTTTTTCTCTAATGTATCAATAAGTTGTTATCTCTAGCATTCCAATTTCTATTTTTTCGGTGAGAAACAGTATGTAAACTTAGCTAACCGGATACTATGTGACGCTAGAAGTTTCAAAAGTGCAACTAAAAAGTTTCTCCCATACCCCCAAACTTAAATCTAACATTGTCCTCAATATTCTAAAGATAAAATTAAAAGCACATGAACAAGAAGAAATTGTTATCATTTGAAGCAAAATAGTTAAGGAAAGATATTACCGTGTTGCATGAGATTGGGTTACCTCCCAAGAAGTGCTAAGTTTAAAGTCTTCAGCCAGACATCAGAAGGAATTAGTCACCTCATAGAATCATATAGAAGTATCCAGAATAATTGTGGGTCATCTGGATCAAAAAGTTCTAACCACAAGAAGAGGAAACTGCAACATACCAAGAAGACACCGAACATACCCTTATTTAACTTTTTGCTTAAGACAACTATCTCTAGTTGTGGCTCAGGTTCAGGATCTATAAAAGGGTCTAAATAAAATGTTTTCATAGGATGGACTTCCTCAAGGCTAAGATCCGGTTCAGGCATTAGAGTCTGGAAAAACTCAACTAAGAACTTAGAAGCACATAACAACCTGAATAATTGGGGATCCTTTAAGTCAATTAGATTTGACTCACACAGCTGACCACAATTTAAAAGGTGGGCTTCCTTAAGAAAATGTATCGACCCTAATATCCTAAAGTAATTAGGTTTAGTCTCAAAACTTAATAACCGCCACATCTTAAAATCAAATATTCCCACAATTGGAAGAAAAGTATTTGGTGGGAAAACAAAGTCAATCTTGGTATCATAGCCTAGGTTAACCACATCAACCAGAGGATGGGTTCTAACAGATGAGCTTCTCTCTGGACATCATTGGGTTCTTAAAAAAGTGCACGAAGATAATCTTGTAAGATGATTGAGGCACAAATGTCAAGTCCTACACGAGGGAACTTTCTAAGAGTTAAAGCACACGGAGAATGATAATCACCCCCAAACTTAGAGTTTTCTGTGTCTCTAGAATGACTAGTCACAACTTCCCTAATTTCTAGGTCATCGGATTCCTGAAAATGGTCAATTGATTCTTCTAAGTCGGGTTCATCCTCACTCATTTCTACGAGTTCATTTTCTTTTTCTAAGTCTAATATTTCTAAATTGCTAGACTCTAAAACAATATTCTCATAATAAACTCGTTCCTCAAAACTATCATCGGCTTCGTAGACAGGAAATACTACATCATCTAAAACGGGGGTATCTCTAGTCAAATCCTCGTCCTTTTGAATAGGTGAATAATTAGTAAAATTATTTGGATTTGTACTAGAAACAACACTATCATTATAAATCTCAATCGGTGTAACAAATTCCTGATCACTATGCCTACATATTTCATGTTCTTCATCGATACTATTCTCCTCATAATCATCATAATAACATGAAAAAGATCGAACCTCATCAAAGCAAGTAGTGTTACCAATTCTAACCTCGTCATCTTGATTATGCAAATAACTATCCTCATTTTTAAGGGTATTATTGGAAACACGATATTGGAAATTTCGAGCAAGTCTTTCGTTCGTCTCAGCCATCAGCTTGAGGGATTCCTCTATAGAAAGTTCTCTTTTGTCGAAAACTAAGTTATTCATTTCTGCTAACTTACGTGTCGACTCAGCTAATTTACGTGTTGACTCTAGTAAAGAGGAATTATCAGAAGGATCATAAAAATGACTACTTTTCAATAGTTTCATTCCATCCTCCAAAGACAAGGAACTAGTGCTATAGTATTCTTGCTCGTACGACCGGTGCACATGTGGATAGTAATTGGGATCACCATGGTATGACCCGTAACCTTCAAAAGTTTCGCGTTCCCAATTACTATTCACACTATGGTCATTAAAAGGATAATGTCCAAGATGCTCAGTCGGATACTCATTGTATTGGCTATTATAATACCAGTTCGACATCTTAACTGCAAGGGAATTTAAACAAGCACAAAGAAGGCTGACTCGACCACAACAAGCCTATTTTATCTAGCAAACAAAAAGCATGATGGCTCCACTTAGATTGTTTCTAGACCAGCTTCTAATCCTTCGAAAGGGAATTCGTTACAATTTAAGCAAACCCCTCTGGAATCAATCTGATTCAAATCAAGTTGAATAGAGGCGAGGGAAGCTGCGTGGAGATTTGATACCCAAGGAATCACCGCATTACAAGGAGGCGCAATCACGCATTCAACTCACAGAAACCATCATGAACTTCGAAGTATGCTTAAAAGAGTAACCAATATTTCTCGAATGACTTTCCTATTAAGCTCGTTACCCTATCGGTCTCGTTCTAGTCAAAATTTTAGGCTTAGGTTCGCGTTTGGTTTCGTTTTCCTAAGGCGGGCAAGAAGAGAACGGTGATGAAATCCGAACCCTTATCTTGTATGGCCAGGACTTGCCCTTTACTAGGAAATTAAAACAGCCGTATTCGATTCCTCAACATATATGCATACAAAATCATCCAGTAAACCCGCTGACAGGAGATTCGCGGGTGTTTAGAATTCTTACCTCCCGTTCCAGACGGGGGATGAACCGTTGAAGTCGACTCGGACCACAACTCAAATGTCTTGTACGAACCCGAGGGGCCGAGGTGATATCGTAATCATCATCCTTCTCTGCAAACAGTTTATTTAAAATTACCCTTCCGTAGGGTTTTAAAAAAAATAAAAATGTCCAATGTCCAAAAATAAAAATGTCCAAAAATTAAAATGTCCAAAAATAAAAATAAAAACCTATTTACAGTTTCTAAAAATAAAATGAAAAAAAATCTTTATATACAAAAATCTTCTTCTTCACTCATCTTGAATTCCCCTTTTCTTTCCTTCTTTGGCTTAGCTTTTGTTTTTAACACTTTCTTCTCTTTCTTTAGCTTGGCTCCAAATCTGAAAACAAACAACAAATACCAAAATGCGTAAAAAAGAACAAAAAATAATAAAAATGAAACCTAAAAACAAATCAATAAACAAATCCGCGTCGGCGACGCCAAAAATTGATGGTATATTTTCAATGATGTTGTAGTAAGATGATTCGTTCACTCAGATTTGTTGAGAATTTGTTTTAAGACTTAATAAAGAAAATAAGGAAAAATATATACACACAATTTGTCACAATATGAAGAGACGCTGAGACGCGGGATTCCACTACTTTTCATATTGTTATGGTTCATTCATTAACTCTAGAAAATATAGCTCAAACAAAAGAAGTTGTGACTCTAGTTCTTTGCAAAAAATAGATTTCGTAAAATATTATTTGTAAGTTAAAAGCATGACGCATCTAAAGCATTTAGAACTAAGTATGCGGCATCTAACAAAATAACAAATAATTAATAGAAATCATAAAGCAATTAAATCAATGCAAATAGTCAATAAAAGAATTAATTCATTTACCACAATCATGAAAATTTGCTTCCTCCGTCGTCCCAGTGATGGGGTTTAGCTCCACATGGTGAAAACACACTCAGAATAATTGCTCAAAAGTGCTTACAAGAGGTGAAAATATTATAAAACAGAAAAACTCTTTGCACCTTTCTATTATACGCTCTGTTTCTTCCCCTAACTCTCCATTCCCTCGTCTAAAACTCCTCAACACCTTATATAGCCTCTCATGCACAAGAAATCTCTTCCATAACTACAAATATTTTTCATTACTCGGCATTAAGGAAAATATTATCGGTAATATCTTCTTACCTTATAGAATATATTCCAGAGAGTAAAATCTTCTCTCACAGTTCACGTATCTCCCATAATGAAATCTTCTTGCATACCATTCCTTTTTTAATGCAACAGGATATTCCCAATGAATTCCAGCGAAAAGATCCCAACAAATCAGCCCAGAAATCAACACACGAAGTTACGCAATCTGAAATTATTTTCCCGCCAAAATGTATTCTTTAAACAGTGAAGAAGATGGTGATGATTGCCCCTTATCCAGTGATAGGGTTCGGATAACACGTTTCTTTCAGGGTGCCCGGGAAACCTTTTCTGGGGTGTTTTCAATGCATTTCTGGGGTGCCTTTAGTAATTTTCTCTGGGGGGTCCAAATAGCACTTTTCGAGCAACTTTTTCCACACAAATGCATTTCTCCAAAAACACCTATCCAAACACAAAAACATCATAATTAGTACAATATCGAGCACCAACAATACAGAACACTGAGAACAAAATAGACACATAAATGTGTCTATCAGCAATGCTCTAACAATCTCCCCCTTTGTCAATTTTAGTGGCAAAACTATTAATACATATGAAATACAAAAAATAAATAAATTAACTTTTGTAGCTCCTATTCCACATGCCTAATCTTCAACATTACTCGAAATCTTCGTCACTTCCAAGTACTCCAATGATCCCAAAGGTTGTAAATTTAGCATCATCGTTGTTGAAAATACGTAGCTATAACAATAAGAAACAATAGTTCTCAATCATTGTTATACAGTGTCATAGTATCATTACACATCGTCAAAGTCCAATTGTATCACAACTTCAACAATAATACTATGGTGATATGTATCACTCCCCCTTAGTCAATACTCCATCTCACATAGAAACCACTCCCCCTTACATAATGATCCGAAAACCATATGTATTTGTAGTGTGAATTACATATTAATTCTCCTCCTTTTTGTCAATAAAATTGGCAAAGGTACAAGAACGGGATCCTAATGAAATTTTCGAAAGAGACATTTCTTGAACAAAAGTAAGCAAAAATATCAACTTTTTTCTTTAGATGCATCATAAAGCCGAAGCTAAATGCATTCATCAAGGAGTTTATAAAGATACAAGATAACCCCTATAATATTCCACAGCCGCACTCCCCACAAAGATATGGTAATTAAGCACAAGTTCAAAAGAACTCTCCCCCATTAAATGTCATTCCCGAAAGAAAAACAAGAGCGACCTTAATTTCGAAAGAAAAGAAGGATTTCTTTGGACATAACAAATCACATATAAGTATGAATTTGAATCCAAAAAGTTCAATTAAATTAACCACAAGAGAACCCATGATTAATTTAATCGACAAATGCTCAAACATAAGTGAACTTATGGAGACTTAAAAAATACAATTAGATTAATCACAAGAGAACCCATAAATTAATCTAATTGAAATACACAACAAAATTAATCACAAAAGTAATCAATTTAATTAGTCATGCTCGACATAAGAAAACTTACGGAGCAACAACTAAATAACCAAACAAGATGATTAACTTAGTTGAAAATGCTCGGCATAAAGTACCTTACGGAACAACAACATAGCTAATCAAAAATAATCAACTTGGTTGTTTAATGCTCAACATAAGACACTTTACGGAGCCTCGCAGTAGTACATAAAATATGGATCAGAGAAGATCAATTACTGCGGAATACACAAGGATTCATTCTATTTTCCATCACCATTCGCATAATGACATACAATAGACATAATCCTTGCAAACAAAATATTTTAACCTATCTTCCATCAAAGATTGACAATATAGGCTTAACTTTTGTATTTGTCAAAAGTCTATTCACTCTTTTATCAATACATGCATATCGACATACGAAAGACTTTACTTTTGACAAGATATGGGACAGTCTAAGTTCACGGACGTAAACACACATATCCCATAACAATATAGCAATATATAAAACCATAAAGAATAATACTGCAAAAATCATCTTCCAAACACATTTAGAATTTAAACCAATAAATCTAAAATATAAAGATGAAAACGTTGGACATAGATATGTGTAATCACAATAATGGCTATTCAAAACTCTAGTAATCCTTCTCAAAAATAAGAATAAATTCTCATAAGAAGTTTCCTAGGCAACAAGACAAAACTCGTACTGCACATACAAGATGATTTGTCCTTATAGGGTAGAATCAATCTTTTTCGCATGGATTTACACCAATAATAGCTACCAAAGGATTATAGAAATATTTTCTTAACAAAGAAGAACATACAAAGTCAATAACGACTATGCACCATAGTTCACAAAGGATGATTGTGAACATTCAAATTCTATAGCACTGTGTACTACTTTCCATTCTTGAACTTCATTCTTTGTGATTCACCAACAACATTCTTGTAAAAGCTACAAATTATCTTAGAAGATTAGTACTCCAAGAATCCAAGTGCCCAAGTTCAAGAGAAGTGGAACAAGTGCAACGAAACGGAGCAAAATACTCAAAAACAAGAGACAGGACAAATACCAATCTTAAATCATCCAAATTCAAGGTTTCTCATCTCCATTTTTAAGAGAATCCAAATAGGAAGAGAGTGAAAAAAGAATGAGGTCAATCCGAGTTCGGACGAAAACGTTACGGCCAAAACAAGTTTACCGAATATCGACGTCAAGTATGCATACGGGTTTGCAAACGAATTTTCGTATCCTGGAGCAGTATGCAGACGAGGTTTGCGAACTTAAACCCCTGGATTTTGGTTATAAATGATGTTATGCATACTTGGTATGTGTACCATGAAGTCCAAACATCCCGAACTAATGTGTTGACTTTGGAGGTTGATATACTTTGCTCTTTCGAACCTTAACTACCGGTGAAGGTATTTCACTTTTGCCATCAGTGGAAACCTTTTGTTGAAAAGAATCACTAGCCTTGACAAATTTTACCTCTTTGCTAATACTTGGAGCATTTATTCCCTTATAGCCCAATCCTCGTGTATCACGATGATTTTTACTTGCTCCTAGCATAGTGGTTAATTTGCTTGAACTAGTATTGAACTTTTTCAAGTCATCTTCCAACATCTTGATTTTATCAAGAGTAGAAGCTAAATTATCCTCAAGGCGTTTTTATCGAGCGAGACAAGCACTTTCTCTGTCATCAAAACTAATTTGTTGAGAGTTAAACCTTGCTTCAGATTCTGCAAGTTTCTCTTCCAAAAAAATTACTTTTGATAAAGATTATCACATTCAAGTGACTTGATACGTAGGTTTTCCTCAGAATCCTTGAGGATCGATTCGTTAGAACGCGATTCGAAAAATAAACACCTGCGTAACATCTTCTCAATTTCTTGTTTTCTCGACAGAGAGGAGTCAGAAGAGGTGAGACATGAGAAGTTGTAATCTTCTTCATATTCCACGAATCCAAAAACTTAACTCTGAGACTTCCTCATCAACATCTCTATCAATATCTGAATCACCTTCCTCGAAAAGTTCATCCAACTGTTCTTCTAGTAGAGTTTCCCAATCAACAGTTTTTACATCAAGAGAATGTTTAGATATTGACTTAGTTGTGATAGTTCTCTCAGGTGAATCCAAGCTTTTAGAATCATCTGGTAGTTTCTGAACTGGTACGTTGTTAGAGATAGACTCGTCCATAATCAGATCGCTACAAACACATACTTATAAGGTCTTTAACGTGTTTGCCTTCTCTGATACCAATTGAAAAAGCAGGTTTACAACAACCACACCCAACAATTCGATTAGCAATCTGTATGGACAAACTCCAATATACTTTCTAGAGAATCAACTAGACAGTCAGACTCAATCTAGATAAAAAGTATATCAAAGAGTTTATATCTCAATATCTCAATTTGATCTTTACTCAAGCAAATAGAAATCTGCGAGTCTTTATCAAAGAGACATAACTTGGATGGTACCAAAGACCAATATCCAAGTGTCAATCAATTTAAATCAACAACCAAAAGGTCGGATATTCTAATTGATTGAACAACGCACAACCTGTGATATTTCAATTATATAAACAAATATAATGCGGAAAAGAAATAACACAGACGCCGGAATTTTGTTAACGAGGAAACCGCAAATGCAGAAAACCCCGGAACCTAGTCCTGATTGAACACACACTGTATTAATCCGCTACAGACACTAGCCTACTCCAATTTAACTTTGGTCTGGACTGTAGTTGAACCCCAATCAATCTCACACTGATCCAAGGTACGGTTATGCTCCTACGCCTCTGATCCCAGCAGGATGCTACGTACTTGATTCCCTTAGCTGATCTCACCCACAACTAAGAGTTGCTAAGACCCAAAGTCGAAGAATTTAATAAACAAATCTGTATCATACAGAAAAGTCTACGGTAATAGATAAATCCGTCTCCCACGAATATACCTACGAGTTTTGTTCCGTCTTTTGATAAATCAAAGTGAACAGGAACCAATCAATAAACCGGTCTTGTATTCCCGAAGAACAGCCTAGTATTATTGATCACCTCACAATAATATTAATCGACGCAGCGAAAAAAGATATTGTGGAATCATAAACGATGAAACGAAGTGTTTGTGATTACTTTTCTATCTTTCCTATCGGAGATATAAAATCTCAAGCCAATTATTTCAATTGTACTCGTACGATAGAAACAACAAGATCAGATCACACAACTACAAGAAAAGTAGTATCTGTCTGGCTTCACAATCCCAATGAAGTCTTTAAGTCGTTGTTGATGGTGGATTTTCATTTGAGGCTAAAATTGTAAAATCCAAAAATTAAGCGTTGACATCCTGCAAAGGATAAAGCCACTAATAAAATGATGAATACTTCTTCACTTCGCTAATTCATCCAGGTTGGAGCATGTAGTAACAATCTCTTATACCCTGTGAATTTATAGCGTTATCAATTAATACATGACTATTCTTGTATTTCTTGTTCCGCTGAACTCTCATTATTAGTGCGGCATGACGACTGAGTGTTTCTCTCAGCAGAGTAACATAAATCTCCAAACGTTGATAATGAGGTATGCACGAAATACTCGTACAGGCTACATCTCTCGATGTGTTATACTAGCCCGACTAAACATATTTAAATCTGGACTGTCCATATCAGTCTCAGAAACAATCACGGCCACACAAGTCGGTCGCACGATTTAACCAGCCTAGACGATCCTCAGCAGGATCAGGCTACTACATTAATGTCCACCAGCAGGCCCACTTATGCCCTGGTCGGTCGAATACCTACCATGCCTCCCAAACTACCACCGAACACCATCCTGAAGTTGGATGTCCAGACTGGTATGGAGCATCTTGGAGGAATCGTACAAACAAAGGCCGCCTATGGCAGTCTCAAGTTCATCACGTCCGTCCAACTTCACCGGCATGGTTGGACGGTGTGGATCAACCCAAAGCTGGTCGAACAAGCGTCGTGGTGTACACCGGCGGACCTTCTTCCTACCTGCATGACCGACTCTTCCTTAACCTGACCATATTGCAATATACGGTTGTCCGAAGTTGTGTCAGCGTGAAGAATTGAGGGTCGCAGGAAATTCCGCTAAAAGTCCCAAATTGATCACGACCATCCAATTTCACCGGCATGATTGGATGGCTTAGATCGGACCAATAGACACCAGGCAGGTATTGGCGCGTTCACCACCGGCCCAACGTGGTCCCCACATGGTCGGCCTCCCCAAAAGAGAAGCGTGGCTTGCCAATTCGTCCAGCCAAAGCAGCGTGGACGTGAAACCCTAATTAGGGTTTGCGACACATCACATGTGTCGCAAATCAGTCTCAACAATCCATCTTCGCAGGCATAGATGGAGGGTGTGGATGTAGATTCAAAGGGCCCAGAGCATGTCAACAAAATCACCATGGGCCCGCCTACATACATGACTAATCGGTCAAGACCAACTATGGTTGGTCGTCTCGATTCGTGCGCCCAAACTAGGCATGGCCACGCGTTTTCAACTGCAAATCAATCTCAGCCGCTCCTCTTTGCCAGAAAAATTGAGTGGCTTAGATTGCATCTCCATGGGACAGTGAGGTACAGACACCTACACCAGCATGCCGTCTACACGCATGCCCAATCGTCCCTTCCAAAAACGTGTCCCATGCTTGGATTCGACCAAGCTAAAGGTTGGTGTTCGAGCACCTCCTAAACCCTAATCCGACGGTCGCAGATGTGGGTCGCAAACCATCTTGTCCGTCCAACTTCACTAGCTTGGACGGACAACCTAAGACATGATTTAGGAGACCAGTGAGGTATCACCACGATCACCGTCCACCACTCTTCCACATAAAGTGATCAGCCAAGTCAGGACTTACATGTACAGCCTCCAAACGATCACTCGAAGATGGATGGACGTGATGTTATTTTAAGATGCTTAATCCGCGACTTAATCCGTTAAGCCTTAAAACAGTGATGCTTCACACATGCTGAATATATTCGATGCATTACCTGCATAAAATACACACGATACTTCAGAAGTATTGACTTCCTAAATAACTTAGTTGTTTAATCTAGCATCACATGCTACTTTTTGTGGGTCCCACGATCCATACATTCGAGACATCAAACATGTCACAAACTTGGGGATACTTACTGGGGTATTGGTCTGGCGGTTTACAGCGTGCAGCGCACAACGCGCCATCACAAGAACGTGTCAGGAAGACATGGACGGTTAGTGATGATGGGAGAAGTGCGCAAGACTGATCGTGTGATACTAACACACGCAACTCCACTACTCTATCACTCCACTTTCTCCACTTCCCATGAGAGACATGGGTTAGGCTCAATGACTTGTATAAATAGGTTCTCCTCCTTATTTCCAAGACAGAACAGGACAACAGAAACCAAGTGTTTATACAACCGTATCCAAACACCAGAACTGATAGCTTACATTCTGCAAGCCAGTTCAGCTTTCTGATACAAGTCATACATAGCCAACACCTCCACAATCTCAACACCTTCTTCGCTTCCCTCCTTAAGATCAACCCCATCTCCTTCACTTTGTGACCGAAGCAAGTCTGGAACGACGATTTCTTGGTTTAGGCTGGAGTTGTACAGATTGATTTATCGAATCACAAGCACTCCCGTGCAGTGCATTTGTTTAGGTTTTAGATTCATTTATCATCCACACACCCCAGATTACCAAAACCAGCAGAAATAGTTTTCACCCATAAACAGTCGTTAACCTGGTTTCAGAAGAAGAAACCAAAGGTTAAAGGAGAATCGAATCTATCTATCCAACTAGTATCACAAGTAAGGTGTGGGGATTAGGTTTCCCAGTTTCTAGAGTTCTCCCTTATATAGTTTTCAATTCAGGGTTTGCAATCAATGTTAGCTTTGTTACAAAGCATTCAATATTTACCGAAAACCTGATTAGATTCAAGCTAATATTTCTCAACTGTTGGATCGAAAACTTAGCTTGTTACACACAAATGAAATGTCAAATTTTGGGTTTACGAACCGTTCCCAAACATTAACATTTGTTGGTTCAATAATAGTTAACAATATGGTTAGCCATATGATTACTTTCATATCAACCATATTCTTCTTCTTCACCATAACTAGTTCAAATGACTCAAATGAACTAGTTAGAGAGTTGTTCAATTGCTTATATCTTATGTAACTACACAAGACACAATCGAAGGTAAAACGGTTTGATTCACTCGAATCGGTTCATGAACTTTATAGCCACGGTTTGCAAAAGCATTCCTTAGTTTAAATAAACATGAGTTCAAGAACAACCAGTTTTAGATATAACCTGCTCAAGTTCACGGACTGGGCTCGCGGACTTAAGATCATGGAAGGAGTTCACAAACTCCAGCAGAAATTCTCGGGTCGAGAACTTCCGCCAGTTCGCGGACTTGGCTCACGCCACTTCCATTTCTCTTGATCAACAAAGTTCGCAAACTTTGGTTCAAGGAATAAGGACTTATACATATATGTGTTTCTACAACAATGCTTATATCCTACTAATGCTTATGTAATCTAAACTCTTATTTAAATCATTGAAACATTCTCAGAGGACGGATATAACCGGTATTCACAGACCATTTTTCGTCAGAGAAATTTTCAAAGTGATTGAAACATAACATGACTTTCGTCACTAGGTAAAGATGAATTCGGCTAAAGCGAAAGATTACCAACACATATTTCAAGAAATAGATAGGCGAGATAAACTCGTCTCGAAATAGAAAATGTGCATAATGAAAGTCTATATATCAAAACGACTTTTGTCTCAAGAGTAGGAGATAGAATAGATATACTTTTGAGTGACAGATAAGTTCAAGTCTCCACATAAGTTTTAGTCGATGAAGATCCACCAGTTCCTTGAGTAGTACTTCGTCTTATATGATGATTGCCATGGAGTTCTTGAGCTCAACTACACTTTCTATCCTAGTCCGAGACCTTTAGTTATGTAGGCTAGAAATCAAGACTTATATTTTTGATCACTAACATTGACAAACATGCTTGAGATAGCAACGCATGCGAGTTCGACCGGATCAATGCTCTAATATTATCATGTCCTTCTAAATTCTTAGTTGAGTTTCTACAGACTTTAGAATCTAAATCTTTGGATCCCGCCTATGAGGAAGTGCACCCTATGAAAATATTTTATCTAGACCCTTTCATAGATCCTGAACCCGTACCACAACTAGATGTAGTTGTCTTAAACAAGAAACTATACAAGGGTGTGCTTTATTTGTTTATTTTCTTGGCAGGTTGCAGATTCCTTTTACTTGTGATAGCTTTGTTTGGTTTTGATGATCCACAAATATTTCGGCTATTACTTTATAATTTTATGAGGTGACTAATCCTTTCTGTTAGAGCATGGCTCGTTTGAACCCACCAAGCGTTAGTATGTCAAGTTTGATTGTCATATTTTAGTGAAGCAAAACTCATGTTAGGAGTCGCTTGATTATATACTAGAGTCAACTTCGTATAGGTTAGCTTGAAAGTATTAGAATATGAGACATTACAATTATTGTGAAGTCTTGAAGATGTGAAGAAGCAAGGAGATACAACGACAACAATCATCCTTCCACTTGAGGTTAGTGATATTTGACTTGAACTGTTTCATTCCCTAACGTATCTTTCAAGTCGTGCATATTGAAAACATAACTGCGAAGCATATTTGAACTCTAGATAGACATAGTATTAAGGAATACAATACGAGGTTTATTGCTTAACCATTAAACTTTGTAGATAAGACATCGCCATAATCATGCTATATAGACTGGATCATACACATTTGATATTTCGAGCCGAGTATATCTCGCCTATCTATATCTCGAAATCATGTGTTGGTAAAGCTTTAGTGACGAAAGTCATGAAAAGTTTCAATTACTTTGATAATTGCTCTGACGCGAAACGATCTGTGAATAACGGCTATATAACGTCCTCTGAGAATGTCTCAATGATTGGAATGAGAGTTTAGATTACATAACCATGTATTCCTTAATCCGAAGTTTCCGAACTTTGTTGATTGAGAGAAACCGGAGGAATTGACTTTGCCAAGTCCGCGAACCCAATCCGCGAACTCAGTCCGCGAAGTCTGATAAACACAAGAGTACTCTATGGACAAGAGTACTATTGTTTAGCACAACTTACTAGTGTTAACTCTCATTCACAATAGTACTCTTGTACATAGAGTACTCTTGTGTTTATCAGACTTCGCAGACAGAGTTCGCAGACTGGGTTCACGGACTTGAAAAAGCCAATTCCTCCGATTTCTCTCAATCAACAAAGTTCGAAAACTTCGGATTAAGGAACACAATGGTATGTAATCTAAACTCTCATTCCAATCATTGAGACATTCTCAGAGGACGTTATATAACCGTTATTCACAGACCGTTTCGCGTCAGAGCAATTCTCAAAGTAATTGAAAATTTTCATGACTTTCGTCACTAGGTGAAGATAAACTTGATAAAAGCGAAACACTTTACCAACACATGATTTCGAGATATAGATAGGCGAGATATACTCGGCTCGAAATATCAAATGTGTATGATCCAGTCTATATAGCATACGACTTTTGTCTCATAAGAAGTAGGGATAGAAGAGATAGACTTTTGAGTGATAGATAAGTTCAAGTCTCCACATACCTTTTTGTTGATGAGGTTCCACGGTTCCTTGAGTAGATCTTCGTCGTTGTATGATGAATCACCATGAAGTCCTTGAGCTCAACTACACTTTTCTATCCTATTCCAGACTTAGCTATGTAGGCTAGAAATCAAGACTCATAGTTTTGATCAATAACATTGACAAACATGCTTGAGATAGCAACGCATGCGAGTTTGACCGAGCTATGCTCTAACAATCTCCCCCTTTGTCAATTTTAGTGACAAAACTATTAATACATATGGAATACAAAAAAGATAAACTTTTGCGGGTCCTATTCCATAGTCTAATCTTCAACGTTCCCTGAAATCTTCGTTCTTCCTAGTACTCCAATGATCCCAAAGGTTGTAAGTTTAGCATCACCGTTGTTGAAGATCTGTAGCTATAACAATGAGAGAAATCGAGATTCTTGATCATCATTATACAGTGACATAGTATTATTATGTAACATGAAAGTCCAATTGCATCACGACTTTAACAATAATACTACGGTGATATGTATCACTCCCCCTTAGTCAATACTCCATCTCGATTATGGAAACCACTCCCCCTTACACAATGATCCGAAAACCATATGTATTTGTAGTGTGAACTACAATATTTCTCCCCCTTTTTGTCAATAAAATTGGCAAAGGTACAAGAACGGGCTCATAATGAAATTTCCACAAGAGACATTTCATAGACTAAAAGAAAAATACATACCAACTTAATTTAGATGCAATCATAAAGTCGAAGCTAAATGCATTCATCAAGGAGTTTTAAGATACAAGATAAACCCTATAAAATTCCACAGCCACACACCCCGCAAGATATTACCATTATTCAATTGGACTTTTCTAAAAAGGTATGTCTATAAACTTGATCAAGTTTTATGTTTTTACTTGTTTGAGTACTTATAATGATCAATGTACCTTGATTATCGTTCATTTCTACCTAACTTGATCTGTGTTTGAGGTTCTTAAATGTTTAGGTTTGAAAACATGAGTTCGGGATGTTTGGACTTCATGGTACACATACCAAGTATGCATAACATCATTTAAAACCAAAATCCAGGGGTTTAAGTTCGCAAACCCAGTTTGCAAACTTTTTTAGTCATGAAAATTCGTTTGTGAACCCGTATGCATACTTGCCTGTAGACGACGATATTCGGTAAACTTGTTTTGGCCGTATTATCTTCGTCCGAACTCGGAATGACCTCATTCTTTTTGAATTCTCTTTATTTTTGAATTCTCTTTAAAATGGAGTTGACAAACCTTGAATTTGGATGAGTTAAGATTGGTATTTGTCCCATCTTTTGTTTTGAGTGTTTTGCTATGTTTCATCGCACTTGGTCCAATTATCTTGGACTTGGGCACTTGGATTCTTGGAGTACTACTATTCTAAGCTCATTTGTAGCTTTAACAAGAATATTTTTGGTGAATCACAAAGAAGGAAGTTCAAGAATGGGCAGTAGTACGCATTACTATGGAATCTTGAATGTTCACAATCATTTTATGTGAACTACGATGCATGGTCGTTAATGACTTTGTATGATCTTATTTGTTAATAAAATCTTTTTATACGCCTTTGGTAGCTATTCTTGGTATAAATCCAGGAAAAAAAAGATTGATTCTACCCTCTAAGGACAAATCATCTTATATGTGCATTACGAGTTTGTCATGATGCCTATGAAACTTCTTATGAGAATTTATTCTTGCTTTTGAGAAGGATTACTAGAGTTTGGAATAGCCATTATTGTGATTACACATAGCTATGCCCAACGATTTCATCTTCATGTTTTTAGATTTATTTGTTTAAATTCTAAAACTTTTTTGGAGGATGATTGTTTGCAGTATTTAATCTTTTTGATTTGTTATATTGCAACTTGTTATGGGATATTGGTGTTTACGTCCGTGAACTATGTTGTCCCATATTTTGTCAAAATTAAAGTCATTCATAAATTGATATTCGTATTGATGAAAGGACGAATGGACTTTTGACAATCAAAAAAGTTATGCCTATGCAGTCATTTATTTGATGGAAAATAGGATGAAATCTTTTGTTTGACAAGGATAAAGTATATTATGTCGTTATGCAGATAGTGATGGAAAATAGAATAGATCCTTGTATGTTATCCACGGTATTGATCTTCATTGATCCATTTTGTTATGTTTTACCGTGAAGGCTCCATTGTGTATATATCTTATGTTGAGCACCTTACAACTATGTAGATTAATATTGGCCTTGTTGGTTGTTCCATGAGATGCTATATGTTGAGCATTCTTGAACTAAATTAATCATCTTGATTGGTTATTTAGTTATTTGATCTGAAAGTCTTCTTTTGTCGAGAAAAATCTTTTGACAATTAAATTAATTGCTTCGGTGATTAGTTTGGTTGTGTATTCCAATTAGATTAATTATAGGTTCTCTTGTAATTAATCTAGTTGAGTTTTTCATATATTCCACAAGTTCTTGTGTTGAGTATATGAACGTCTATACTAATCATGTTCTATCGGCTAATGTTGTCGTATATTCTGTAAGTTTTTCCTTATGTTGAGTATGTGAACGATTAAGTTAGTCGTCTCTGTATGATTACCTCAGTCGTAGCTCGATAAGTTTACTTATGTTGGGCACTTTCAATTAAATTGATCACTTTTGTGGTTTGATTTAGTTGTGTATTCCAATTAAATTAATCATGGGTTTTCTTGTGATTAATTTGGTTGAGTTTTGGATATAGAAAACCATTTCTATGGTTTTTGGTGTCCAATTAAAAAAAAAATCCTTCTTTTCTTTCGAAATTAAGTCGCTCTTGTTGTTCTTTCGGGAATGAAATCAAATGGGGGAGAGTTCTTTTGAACTTGTGCTTAATGGTAATATCTTAAGGGGTGTGCGGCTGTGGAATTTTATAGGGTTATCTTGTATCTTAAAACTCCTTGATGAATGCATTTAGCTTCGGCTTTATGATTGCATCTAAATTAAGTTGGTATGTATTTTTATTTTAGTGTATGAAATGTCTCTTGTGGAAATTTCATTATGATCCCCGTTCTTGTACCTTTGCCAATTTTATTGACAAAAAGGGGGAGAAATATTGTAGTTCACACTACAAATACATATGGTTTTCGGATCATTGTGTAAGGGGGAGTGGTTTCCATAATCGAGATGGAGTATTGACTAAGGGGAAGTGATACATATCATCGTAGTATTATTGTTAAAGTCGTGATGCAATTGGACTTTGATGTTACATAATAATACTATGTCACTGTATAATGATGATCGAGAATCTCGATTTCTCTCATTTTTATACCTACGGATCTTCAACAACGGTGATGCTAAACTTACAACCTTTGGGATCATTGGAGTACTTGGAAGGACGAAGATTTCAGGGAACGTTGAAGATTAGACTATGGAATAGGACCCACTAAAGTTTATCTTTTTTGTATTCCATATATATTAATAATTTTGTCAATAAAATTGACAAAGGGGGAGATTTTTAGAGCATAGATCGGTCGACCTCGCATGCGTTGCTATCTCAAGCATGTTTGTCAATGTTAGTGATCAAAACTATGAGTCTTGATTTCTAGCCTACATAGATAAGTCTCGAACTAGGATAAAAAAGTGTAGTTGAGCTCAAGGACTTCATGGCGATTCGTCATACAACGACGAAGATCTACTCAAGGAACCATGGAACTTCATCAACAAAAAGGTATGTGGAGACTTGAACTTATCTATCACTCAAAAGTCTATCTATTCTATCTCCTACTTCTTATGAGACAAAAGTCATATGCTATATAGACTGGATCATACACATTTGATATTTCGAGCCGAGTATATCTCGCCTATCTATATCTCAAAATCATGTGTTGGTAAAGTGTTTCGCTTTGATCAAGCTTATCTTCACCTAGTGACGAAAGTTATGAAAAGTTTCAATTACTTTGAGAATTTCTCTGACGCTAGATGTCTCCTTTATATAAACGTGTGGGGATTAGTTTTGTCCAATGCTAGATGTCCAATGCTAGATGTCTCCAATGCTATTCACCGTTAGATGAAAACCTAATTTAGATCCAAGCTAATATTTCTCAACCGTTAGATCGAAATCTTAGCTTGTCACACACACTTGAGATATACGTTTACTGGGTTTTTGAAAACCGTGCCCAAACGTGTAATTGTATGTTGGTTCAACATAGTAACCCAAAAGCTTAACCATATGAGCATTTCATATTAAACTTGTTCTTCTTCACCATAAGTAGTTCAATTGACTCAAATTAACTAGTTAGAGAGTTGTTCAATTGCTATGAGATCTTATGTAACTACACAAGACACAATTGAAACAAAGGTGATTCGATTCAATTGAATCGGCTCATGAACTTTATAGCCACGGTTTGCATACTGCATTCCTTAGTAATTTAAGTTTCATGTTCAGAGCACATCTTTAGATCATAACCCACTCAATTACACAAACAAGTTCGCGGACTTAAGGAAACCGGCAGAGTTTTCTAAACTCAGCAGAAAATCTCGGCAAAGAGACTTCCGCCAGTTCGCGTACTAGATTCGCGGACTTGTATGACACGAACGAATTTGGAATCCCAGCAAAATTTCTCGGAACAAGAACTTTCGTTCGCAGACTGAGTTCGCAAACTGAGTTCGCGGACTTGGCAACGCCAATTCGTCCGGTTTCTCTCAATCAACAAAGTTTGCAAACTTAGGATTAAGGAATAGGACTTATGCACATATGTGTTACCACACAATGCTTATATCCATCATTGGTTATATTGACCTAAACTCTCATTCCAACCATTAAAACATTCTTAGAGGACGTTATATAGTTGTTACACTATTTCTCGTCAAAGCGATTTTCAAAGTGATTGAAACATTATGACTTTCGTCATTAGGTGAAGATAAACCCGATCAAAGCGAAACGCTTTACCAACACATGATTTCGAGATATAGATAGGCTAGATATACTCGGATCGAAATATCAAATGTGTATGATCCAGTCTATATAGGATACGACTTTTGTCTCATAAGAAGTAGGAGATAGAAGAGATATACTTTTGAGTGATAGATAAGTTCAAGTCTCCCCATACCTTTTTCTTGATGAAGTTCCACGGTTCCTTGAGTAGATCTTCGTCGTTGTATCATGAATCGCCATGAAGTCCTTGAGCTAAACTACACTTTTCTATCCTAGTCCGAGACTTAGCTATGTAGACTAAAAATCAAGACTCATAGTTTTGATCACTAACATTGACAAACATGCTTGAGATAGCAACGCATGCGAGGTCGACCGAGCTATGCTCTAACAATCTTCCCCTTTGTCAATTTTAGTGACAAAACTATTAATACATATGGAATACAAAAAAGATAAACTTTAGCGGCTCCTATTCCATAGTCTAATCTTCAATGTTCCCTGAAATCTTCGTCCTTCCAAGTACTCCAATGATCCCAAAGGTTGTAAGTTTAGCATCACCGTTGTTGAAGATCCGTAGCTATAACAATGAGAGAAATTGAGATTCTCGATCATCATTATACAGTGACATAGTATTATTATGTAACATCAAAGTCCAATTGCATCACGACTTTAACAATAATACTACGGTGATATGTATTACTCCCCCTTAGTTAATACTCCATCTCACATGAAAACCACTCCCCCTTACACAATGATCCGAAAACCATATGTATATGTAATAGAACTACGACACATTAATTCTCCCCCTTTTTGTCAATAAAATTGGCAAAGGTACAAGAACGGGATCCTAATGAAATTTCCGAGAAGAGACGTTTCATAGACTAAAAGAAAAAATACATACCAATTTAATTTAGATGCAATCATAAAGCCGAAGATAAATGCATTCATCAAGGAGTTTTAAGATACAAGATAACCCCTATAAAATTCCACAGCCGCACACCCCGCAAGATATTACCATTAAGCACAAGTTCAAAAGAACTCTCCCCCATTTGATGTCATTCCCGAAAGAACAACAAGAGCGACCTTAATTTCGAAAGAAAAGAAGGATTTTTAATTGGACACCAAAAACCATAGGAATGATTTTCTATATCCAAAACTCAATCAAATTAATCACAAGAAAACTCATGATTAATTTAATTGGAATACGCAACTAAATCAAAACCACAAAAGTGATCAATTTAATTAATTGTGCTCAATATAAGTAGACTTACGGAGCTATGACTAAGGTAATCATACGGAGATGACTAACTTAATCATTCACGTACTCAGCATAAGGAAAACCTTACGGAATAGACGACTACATTAACCAATAGAACATGATTAGTACAGCCGTTCATATATTCAACACAAGGACTTGTGGAATATACGAATACTCAACTAGACTATTTTACAAGAGAACTTATAATTAATCTAATTGGAAAACACAACCAAACTAATCACAGAAGTAATCAATTTAATTGTCAAATTTTTTTCTCGACAAAAGAAGACTTTCGGAGCAAATAACTAAATAACCAACCAAGATGATTAATTTAGTTCAAAGATGCTCGACATAAAGTACCTTACGGAAAAACCAACAAAGTTAATCACAAAATAATCAACTTAGTTGTATCGTGCTCGACATAAGACACATTATGGAGCCTCACGGTAATGCAAAGAGAATGGATCAATGAAGATCAATACCGTGGAATACATACAAGGATCTATTCTATCTTTCCATCACTATATGCATAATGACATAATAGACTTTATCCTTGTCGCACAAAAGATTTTACCCTATTTTCCATCAAATACATGACTGCATAGGCATAACTTTTGTAATTGTCAAAAGTCCATTCGTCCTTTTATCAATACGAATATCAATTTATGAAGAACTTTACTTTTGACTAGAATATGGGACCTTCAAGTTCACAAACGCAAACAATATATATCCCATAAAAATATTACAATACTTCAAAATCAAACAGATTAATACTGCAATAACATCATTCTTCAAATATTTTTAGAATTTAAAACCAATAAACCTAAAAAATAACACAAGAAGATGAAAACAAAAAATAGTTATGTGTAGTCACAATCTTCGCTATTCAAAGAACTAGTTATTATTCCAACTAATCCAAAAAGAAGACATACTAGGCAACAATCCCTTTGAGAAATTCTTCATCATTCTCGAACTCCTTGTTATCGACAGCCATCGGGGCATAAGGTTCACGGAGATAAGTGTCAATACCCGCGAACTGTCTTGGCTGAAGTGGTCGAATTAGGGTCCTCTGAATTTCCAAAGATTTAGACACGAAAGTCTTTATTTCACAAATCTCCCTTCTTATTTCCTTTAACTCATCAAGAACATCGGAAAACTTCTGAGAGTTAGAAGGAACTTCCCTGGTGTTGATGGTGGATTTTAGTTTAGGGCTAAAATTGTAAAACCAAATTTATACGCTGACATCCTGCAAAGGATAAAGCCACTGATAAGTGATGAATACTTCTTCACTTTAATAATTCACCTAGAATAGAGCATGTGGCAACAATCCAGTATTCTGTGAATTAAATACACAAAATTCATCTAGGTTGGAGCATGTAGCAACAATCCCATATACCCTGTGAATTTACAACATTATTAATTAATGCATGACTACCCTTGTATTTCCTGTGTTGTTCCCGCAGAACTCTTGTTATTAGTGCGGCATGACGACTGAGTGTTGCTCTCAGCAGAGTAACACGGATCTCCAAGTGTTAATAGTGAGGCATGCACGAAATACTCGTACAGGCCACATCTCTCGTTGTGTTATACTAGCCGATTGAGCCCACCTCTCTCGGTGTGTTATACTAGCCCGATTGAGCATACATCTCTCGGTGTGTTATACTAGCCCGATTGAGCATATTTGAATCTGGACTGACAGTCTCAGAAACAATCACGACCACGCAAGTTGGCCGCATGATTTAACCAGCCTAGACGATCCTCATCAGGAGCAGGCTACCATCTTAATGACCACCAGCGGGCCCGTTTATGCCCTGGTCAGTCGAATACATACCACGCCTCCTAAACAACCACCAAACACCAGCCTAGAGTAGGATGGTTGGGCTGGTATGGAGCAGCTTCGAAAACATGTACGCACAAGACTGCCAATGTGGGTCTCAAACAGATCGCAGACATCCAACCTCACCGGCATGGTTGGAAGGCATAGATCGTCCCATGGCCGGTTGGACAAGCGTTTTCCTGCACACCGGCGAGCCCCCTTTACGCCTGCATAATCGACCACCTCACGACCTAGCCAGGGAGAAGCAAACGCTCGCCCAAAGTTCGGCGGGCGTGATGCTTTAAGGGTCACAGGAAATTCCACTAAAGGTCTTAAATTGATCAAGACCATCCAACCTCACCAGCATGTTTGGATGGCTTAGATCATACCCATTGCCGTCAGGCAGGTATTTGCATGTTCACCACCGGCCCAATGTGGGCCCCATATGGTCGGCCTCCCCAAAAGAGGAGCGTAGCTTTCCAATTCGTCCAGCCAAAGTAGCGTGGACATGAAACCCTAATTAGGATTTGAGGCATATCACATGTGTCGCAAATCAGTCGCGACCATCCATCTTCGCAGGCATAGATGGAGGGTGTAGATGTAGACTCAAAGGGTCCCAAGCATGTCAACACAATCGCTGTGGGACCGTCTACATGCGTGACCAATCGGCCAAGGCCGACCATGGCTAGATTCCTCGATTCGTGCGCCAAAACTAGGCATGATCGCGCGGTTCCAATTGCAAACCGATCTCAACCACTCAACTTTGCCGGAAAATCGAGTGGCTTAGATCACATCTCCATGGGACAGTGAGGTACGGACGTGTACACCGGCAAGCCGTCTACACGCATGCCCGGTCGGTGTTTCCAATAACATCTCCCATGCATGGATTCGACCAAGATGAAAGAAGGTACTTGCGCACCTCCTAAACCCTAATCTGACGGTCGCAGATGTGGGTCGCATGTCATCTCGTCCGTCCAACTTCGCCAGCTTGGACGGACAGCCTAAGATTGGAGTTAGGAAACCAGTGAGGCATCACCACGATCACCGTCCACCACTCTTCCATATGGGGTGATCGGCCAAATCAGGGCTTTCCTGTATGGCCTCCAAACGATCACTCGAAGATGGCTGGACGTGATGCTATTTTAAGACGCTTAAATTCGTGACTTACTCCGTTAAGCCTTAAAACAGCCATGCATCATACATGCTGAATATATTTGATGCATTACCTGCATAAAATACACACGATATTTCATAAATATCGACTTCCTAAATAACTTAGTTATTTAATCTAGCATCACATGCTACTTTCTGTGGGTGCCACATCCACACATTCGAGACATCAAGCATGTCACAAACTGGGGGATACATACTGGGGTATTGGTCTGGCGGTTTACAGCGTGCAGCGTGCAACGCGCCATCACAAGAACGTGTCAGGAAGACATGGACGGTTAGTGATGATGGGAGAAGTGGGCAAGACTGGTCGTGTGACACTAACACACAACTCCACTACTCCATCACTCCACTTCCTCCACTTCCCATGAGAGACGTGGGTTAGGCTCAATGACTTGTATAAATAGGTTCTCCTCCCTATTTCCAAAGAATAGACAAGACAGAAATCAAGTGTTGATACAACGTATTCAAACACCTAGAGCTGATTGCTTACATTATTGCAAGCCAGTTCGATATTCTGATACAAGTCATAAACAGCCAACACCTTCACGATCTCAACACCTTCTTCGCTTCCCTCCCTAAGAACAACCCCATCTCCTTCACTTTGTAACCGAAGCAAGTCTGGGACGCCTATTTCTTGGTTTAGGCCAGAATTGTACAAATTGATCTCTTGAATCAAAAGCACTCCCGTTCTGTGCATTTGTTTAGGGTTTAGATTCATTTCTCATCCACACACCCCAAATCACAAAAACCAGCAGAAATAGTTTTCACCCATAAACAATTGGCGACCACAGTGGGAGATCAATCTCTCGGTTGTGAAGTCAATTTCTTCAATACCAATTCTACTTTACTGATTTCAAAAATGGTAGATATTAGGTCTGGATCAACAACCAATCCTGGCGGGACTAGCGCTGACAACACTCTCGGTGTTGATATCCCAATCGGTGGTGTCACCATGCATCCAGTTAATACCATCAATGTATCTCGTGGAATTACTTCCTCTACTACCAGCACCAGCGGAGCAGGAGGAGATATTCCATTGGGCATGACACCTCCTATCACCAGAGCCAGAGAAGCCACAAACCCTGGCATCTCTTCAAGTGTAACGCCTCCAGCCGTCACCAGAGCAACTGCCACTCCTCCATCGGGACGAGGAGATGGAAGAGCCAGAGGAGGACAACCCTCTATTACCATGGTGGATTTGATGGAGAGACAAGAAGTTCTCGCAAGGGAATAAACGTACATGGCTACAACTCAGAAAGAGGTACTCACTTTTCTTAAGACATTAACTTATCGATTTCCACAAGAGCCGCGACAGCCCCTGGAGCCAACAAGGAACACATTCAACGCACTCGGAGAAGGTACTTCAGCGGCGCGGGCCTACATGGACCTGATCAAAGAAGCGACATCAGATATGAGCGGTCCTGTCATGGAGACTCCTACACTGGGGACTGATCCTCACAACAATCCTCCTCAAGTCAATAGTTTCACTATGAACCAGAGGATGGCGGATCAGGAAGCGATTTATCTAGTGCAAAGTTTATGCGAACTTTTACACCTCTCGAAGAATCAGCGGGCGGAGACGTTTTGCTGCAATCAACCAGGGGAAGGTCACAACCGTGCCCTACGTGTCACCGCACGCATCAAGGATTCAGAGTTCAAGAAGGTTTATCGACACTGGAGCGTCTTCGAATGTGATTACTCTCAAGACTCTCAGGACATCCAAGGTTCGCCCAGGCATGGTCGTACAGAAGCCTACTACAATGACGGACTTTGAGGGAAACCAGACCAACACATACGGAAGCTCCGCGGAAAGAATCAGACAAAGTTCGTTGCATCCCACTCCCCACGTGGGCGTCAATTCAGGAGTAAGACCGACTTGCATCATTGAGGGCTAAAACCCACGATGCATCTTTGCTGACGAAGCATTCTTCTCCATCATGTGAAGCCGCGACCCACGTTCACACGAAGAGGGAGCGGACTTTTGTGGCGAGCCGTGATCATAGAGGAAAAACGGTGTACCAACGTCGTTGTTAGCAATTAGCAGGGGAGACTGTCCTCCAGTCTCTCCGCCCAATGGAATTCTACAACAACGACGAGCCACGATAGGAAGTACCATATGCTCCACGACAGCTACAGGACGATACCAATTCCACAACTGATGATCTCGAAGTGGTCAAGATCGGGGATGAGGAATATCCCAGGCCTATCTCCATCATTTCGACCTTGTCTGCGGAGGAACACACGATACTTGTGCAACTTCTCAAGGAATACCAGGACATATTTTCCCGGACATATGAAGAAATGCCTGGCCTAGATGAAAAACTAGTCACCCACCATCTACATGTCATACCCGGATCCGAGCCGATCAAGCAATCCCCGAGGAAATTCAGGCATGAGGTAGAAGAACAAATCAAGACTGAGATTCAGAAGTTGCCGGCTGCTGGCTTCATCAAACCCATCCATCATCCAACCTGGATGGCTAATGTGGTGCCGGTAAAGAAGAAGAATGGACAGATCAGGTGCTGCGTGGATTTCAGAGACTTGAATAGATGTTGCCCCAATGATGATTTTACTTTACCTAACATTGACATGTTAGTGGATGCCACCAGCGGACACGGCATGTTCTCTTTTATGGATGGATACAGCGGATACAATCAGATAAGGATGTACGAGCATGATGCAAGTAAGACTGCCTTTCGAACTCCTCTCGGAAATTTTATTATGCTGTAATGCCATTTGGTTTAAAGAATGCCGGTGTAACGTATCAATGAGCTATGACGGCAATCTTCTAATGGAGCCGACACCTTAAGGGAGCAGCCTCAGGAAGATAACGATGTCCGCGCACGAGAAAGAATCCGGGAGAATCACTCTTGTCTATTGTTCCATGTTGGAAGACTTCGTGAAGCTGTTGAATGCTCATCTACAACAACATCTTCCCTGATAGAAAGAACCAGGCTTGCCGGTAATGAAGAGCCTCATAATGTCCGTGGGAGCATATATCTCACCAACAGGCGATACAACCTTCAGCCTTCTATAAGTAGTTCCCCTGAAGCAGCAAGAGGAAAACCACCGAGATACAACATCTTGCGCGTCTGCCAACTCCAACTCCAGTACCACATGCACGACTCCCACAATGATGAAACAACGTCCAAGATATTCCATATATGGATCGACAGCAACCACATCGATGAGAGATGCGTTCAGAATTTCGTCTCCCAAGGAGTGTGACTGAGGACTGCTTAGCACTACCCATCTCAAAGATGCTGAGAGACGCAAGCACGCTATATTCCAAGATGTCCAAATACGAGGATATACTCAAGAGAGCAGACGTATTTTCAAAGACCAGTGATATTCCTGGATGTCTATGAAAGGCAACGCAGACGAAAAGATGGCCTCATGAACCCAGCGTGACAACGTTTATCAAGTCGAAGGCTCGGTGGATGCTTGTGGGCAGGGGACTGTCTCCCTATTTTTCATTCCGTGAGGAAACATCAAGGAATCTATCACGTCTCTTCCTGACAGTATCCTCTGGTCACAGCTGCTGCTAAGAACCGTTGTTCGTTTGTCGATACCAGTGCCCGAGCTTCATCATAGCAACAACCACTACGGACAGAGTAAGGGATTTCTTCAATACAGGAGAGATGGTCAATCAAGAAGCATGCAATTCTCGAGGGAGAATCAAACTAAATAAGAAGCCTCTTCAATGCTCTCTTCAGAGGAAGACGCTCCAACGCTTGTCTACGAGAAGCCGCTTCAACACTCTCTCCAGGATACGGTTCGATGTTCGCTCCAGAAGAATCCGCTTCAGCGCTCTCTCCAGGATCCACCTCAACGTTCGCACCAGAAGCCACTTTAACATCCTCTCGAGCCGTTTCAACACGCAAGCTACATCAATAATCTGCGGTTTGGTCAAGTTATCTTTGATGTACTCATTTCTCAACATGCGTCTCATCCATCCTTCATAAGGGCCCAGCGGAGTATGAAAAACCTTGAAGTCGATGGGAGAATGGTTATCTTGTGGGACGGATGTTTTCAGATAATTGAAAGGGCGTGGTGAACAACTCATCATTTATGTTTAGCATGTATTTGAAGCTGTCAACACCTCCTGACTTGGCATCAGCATTATTATCAGTGAAGCATGATCCCTTGGCCGTAGGAGGACATGAACACAGCGGGACCAACACCACGTTCGAACATACAAGGTTTACGTTTGGGCAAAGCAAGCACGCCTGGGTCCCACGTTCGAGCAAAGGGAAGACTGATGTTGGTTAGCAAGACCGGTGTTAGTCAGCAAGACCGGTGTTGGTCACAACATCAAGGCCGGTGTTTGTAGAAGTAACAAAGCTGGTGTACGGGACAAGGCCGGTGTTCAAACGAAACAAGACAGGAAGGTCGGTGTTGGTCGAAGCAGCGATGTCCGTCAGCAAGGTCGGGGTTCGTCAAATCAGCAAGTCCGGTGTTGGTCAAGGGGCAAGTCTGGTGTTGGTGAGGCAACAGGTTTGGTGTCTGGTCGAAATAGGCACAGCCGGCCCCAAACAAAGAAGGCACGCGGCGGGTCCCACTCGATGAGGCACAACCAGCCCCAGATTGGTCGAAGCAGGCACAGCCGACTCAGGAAAAGTAGGCACGCGGCGGGTCCCGCGTTGATCAGGCACAGCTAGCCCCAGATTGGTCGAAGCAGGCACAGCCGACCCCAATCAAAGCAGGCACGCGGCGGGTCCCACGTTGATCAGGCACAGCTATCCCCAGATTGGTCGAAGCAGGCACAGCCGTCCCCAATCAAAGCAGGCACGCGGCAGGTTTCACGTTCGAGCAAGGCAGGCACAACAAATCTCACATTTGGTCGGAGCATGCACAGGTGGGGCCCACATTCGCTCATGCATGCGAAGTGATACAGCTTTCTACGGACGAACAATAGCAACGGCAGCAAGCTCCGACGGCGTCCGCAGCGGTGGCAGCGACAACAATGCTCGGCGAGCCAAAGTCACGAACGGGAGAAGCTGTTCGAACAAAAAAAAAAGAGAAAAAGGGTCGGTCCTCTTTTATACACAAGTAATTGGAGAACTATGGTAGAAGAAGGATTCCCTTCTTGGCTCAAATACCCGAAGGAGGAAGCTGGTCCCACCAAGGTTCGTGGTCACGCCTGGCGTACTCACACGGATGATTGCCAACATGGCCGACCAGAGTCCCTCCAGGTAAACTTCCTTTATCTTTTCTTTATACGATTACATTCGTCACCATCTCATGCCTACCCCACAATGATGCAACCATTATATGCTAGGCAGGGGACTTAATGTTGATGGTGGATTTTAGTTCAGAGATAAAATTATAAAACCAAATTTATACGCTGACATCCTGCAAAGGATAAAGCCACTGATAAGTGATGAATACTTCTTCACTTTAATAATTCACCTAGAATGCAGCATGTGGCAACAATCCCAGTATTCTGTGAATTAAATACACAAAATTCATCCAGGTTGGAGCATGTAGCAACAATCCCATATACCCTGTGAATTTACAGCATTATTAATTAATGCATGACTAGCCTTGTATTTCCTGTGTTGTTCCTACATAACTCTCATTATTAGTGCGGCATGACGACTGAGTGTTGCTCTCAGCAGAGTAACACGAATCTCCAAGTTTTAATAGTGAGGCATCCACGAAATACCCGTACAGGCCACATCTCTCGGTGTGTTATACTAGCCAGATTGAGCCCACCTCTCTCGGTGTGTTATACTAGCCCGATTGAGCATATTTGAATCTGGACTGACAGTCTCAGAAACAATCACGACCACGCAAGTTGGCCGCATGATTTAACCAGCCTAGACGATCCTCAGCAGGAGCAGGCTACCATCTTAATGACCACCAGCGGGCCCGTTTATTCCCTTGTCGGTCGAATACACACCACGCCTCCCAAACAACCACTGAACATCATCCTAGAGTAGGATGGTTGGGCTGGTATGGAGCAGCTTGGAAAACATGTACGCACAAGACTGCCAATGTCGGTCTCAAATAGATCGCGGCCGTCCAACTTCACCGGCATGGTTGGACGGCATAGATCGTCCCATGGCCGGTTGGACAAGCGTTGTCCTGCACACCGACGGGCCCCCTTCACGCCTGCATAATCGACCACCTCACGACCTAGCCAGGGAGAGGAAAACGCTCGCCCAAAGTTCGGCCGGCGTGATGCTTTAAGGGTCGCAGGAAATTCCACTAAAGGTCTTAAATTGATCACGACCATCTAACCTCACCAGCATGTTTGGATGGCTTAGATTAGACCCATAGCCGTCAGGCAGGTATTGACATGTTCACCACTGACCCAATGTGGGACCCACATGGTCGGCCTCCCCAAAAGAGGAGCGTAGCTTGCCAATTCGTCCAGCCAAAGTAGCGTGGACATGAAACCCTAATTAGGGTTTGCGGTATATCACATGTGTCGCAAATCAGTCGCGACCATCCATCTTCGCAGGCATAGATAGAGGGTGTAGATGTAGACTCAAAGGGTCTCAAGCATGTCAACACAATCGCTGTGGGCCCGTCTACATGTGTGACCAATCGGCCAAGGCCGACCATGGCTAGATGCCTCGATTCGTGCGCCCAAACTAGGCATGGTCGCGCGGTTCCAATTGCAAACCAATCTCGACCACTCAACTTTGCCGGAAAAATCGAGTGGCTTAGATCACATCTCCATGGGACAGTGAGGTACGGACGTGTACACCGGAAAGCCGTCTACACGCATGCCCGGTCGGTCTTGCCAAAAACATCTCCCATGCATGGATTCGACCAAGATGAAAGAAGGTACTTGCGCACCTCCTAAACCCTAATCTGACGGTCGCAGATGTGGGTCGCAAGTCATCTCGTCCGTCCAACTTCGCCAGCTTGGACGGACAACCTAAGATAGGAGATAGGCAACCAGTGAGGCATCACCACGATCACCGTCCACCACTCTTCCACATGGGGTGATCGGCCAAACCAGCGCTTGCCTGTATAGCCTCCAAACGATCACTCGAAGATGGCTGGACGTGATGCTATTTTAAGACGCTTAAATTCGTGACTTACTCCGTTAAGTCTTAAAACAACGATGCTTCATACATGTTGAATATATTCGATGCATTACCTGCATAAAATACACACGATATTTCATAAATATCGACTTCCTAAATAACTTAGTTATTTAATCTAGCATCAGATGCTACTTTCTGTGGGTCCCACATCCACACATTCGAGACATCAAGCATGTCACAAACTGGGGGATACATACTGGGGTATTGGTCTGGAGGTTTACAGCGTGCAGCGTGCAACGCGCCATCACAAGAACGTGTCAGGAAGACATGGACGGTTAGTGATGATGGGAGAAGTGGGCAAGACTGGTCGTGTGACACTAACACACAACTCCACTACTCCATCACTCCACTTCCTCCGCTTTCCATGAGAGACGTGGGTTAGGCTCAATGACTTGTATAAATAGATCTCCTCCCTATTTCCAAAAAACAGACAAGACAGAAATCAAGTGTTGATACAACGTATTCAAAAACCCAGAGCTGATTGCTTACATTATTGCAAGCCAGTTCGATATTCTGATACAAGTCATAAACATCCAATACCTTCACGATCTCGACACCTTCTTCTCTTCCCTCCCTAAGATCAATCCCATCTCCTTCACTTTGTGACCAAAGCAAGTCTGGAACGGCCATTTCTTGGTTTAGGCCAGAATTGTACAGATTGATCTCTCGAATCAAAAGCACTCCCATGCAGTGCATTTGTTTAGGGTTTAGATTCATTTCTCATCCACACACCCCAAATCACCAAAACCAGCAGAAATAGTTTTCACCCATAAACACCTGGGTTTTCTTGTATTCCTTATTTTTCTTTTCAGGGACTTAGAAACATGAGATTTCTCTTTTTCCTTGACTGATGGCTTAACAATCATGTTGACATCCTTTCCATCTGATGACATGGTGCTTTGAGAACAATTATGAACAACTAGATTTGTGTGATGGAGTCACTTAACTTAACAAGCAGTCTTATAAAGGATGTCGAAAGGAAAAAGGAATGTAGGGTTCGAAACCTATTCACAGGTTCGCATACGCCCAACTCTAAAACCCTATAAAGAGTATAATTGATGATAATAACCCTTTCTTTTATTTGATAGACAAAAAATGTAGTTGCAGGAAATCCTACACTACACTCTTCATGTGATTTCATTATTAATCAACTCATTTTAGGTTTATATTCTTAATTTTATTGATTAATCTTTGGATGTTCTTACAAGAAAAGACAAAGGACTCAAGAATGATCTCTACTCTAAACTTTCTCTCTCCTATTTACTTGTTTCTTCCTCAAAAAAGATCTCTCCTCTCTTTACCACTCGAAAGACTATTTATAAGGAAATACATAGTGGATGACAGCTAATCTGTCCCTTATTTCCGGGAATGGTTTGCTACATTCTCGCAACCTTTCAGATGTTAATTTTGCAAACTCTCTAATTTTCGCAGGATTATCATATCTTTCTCGTGATCTTAGCTGGCGTCATTTATTTTATCATTTCTGAAATTGTTCTGCGACGCTGTTATATTGTGTCACTGATAATTTCGCTGAAACATTGTCATTGCGAGATTCTGATCCTACATCTTGCCTCTTCTCATGTCTTCTCTACAAAGTAGAGAATGATGTGAGAAATGCCGCAGCTGTTCATCTTTTCATATTCTACATTTATCACACGTACTCTCTCTTCCATTTATTTCTTGACACGTCTTCTGTAACCGCTACTTTTCAAACGCTCACGTCTTTTCGTCTTAATGGTGTTTATTTCTTCGAGTAAAAAATCTCCTTTATATACTCTTCTTACCCCCTTTTTCCACTTTTCTTTTTACTTTCTCTTCTATTTTTATTCTCTCATCTCTGCAACTCTGTTATTCTTCTGCAAATTCTGTTGCTGTAATTTTTTCTTCCTTCAATCCTTTTACTTTCTATACATTCCCATACTCTATATTCAAATATGTCTCCAAGTGGTCATAGATATGAGAAGAATTTACAAGATGTACAAAAAGATCTTGCTGATAAAGGTTTCACACTCTCCACCATTCCTGGTGAGAATGCCAAATCAATTCTTTCTGTCAAGCTTTTCTCTGATCAATATTGTGATGATCAATCAATCATAATTTCGCTAGGTCAGATTCTCGCAGGTCTCCCTATTCCTTTTTATAACCCAGATCTTCCTTTATTTTATGAAATTCTCGCTCATTCGGGATTTTCGCGAGCCATCTTCCAACTGAGTGGGGACTGCATCCGTCTGATACTAGAGTTCGCTAATCGTGGTGCTGGTAGAGGATATCTGTACTCCAAAGAACTTATGGATCCTAAATTCGCAAACCTAGAGATATTTGTTGTATACAGTGGCGAATTTCTTTGAGAACTATGAACTTATCTCCATGAAGAAAGAGAATACTCGCTAGGGTATTCGCTTAAAAAGGAAAGATAACATTGATGAAGCCAAAATTATTATGCAAGATATTAATTGTTATTCTGGTAAAAACATAACTCCTCGCCAATCCAAAGATGATAAATGGTGTGTTTTTCCTTTAATGCTAAAAGGACCCTACATTGCTGGGTCAAATATTCTTCCTGCGAATCTCGCTGCTAACCTTGGGTTTTCTCTTGGCCTGAGAAGGAGAAAGAGGTATGTTTTTCCCCTTTAACTCATTTTATATTTCTCTATTGATTTTTTCTATTATGTTCGCTAACTCTTGCGACATTCCGCAGATCCAAAAACTGAAAGATAGTTATAACAGGACTGGGAAATCTAGTACTTTATTAGCTCTTCGCTCATACACAGATGAGGTAAGAAATTTTCTCTTATGATTTTAAATGGTACTGTTACTTCCATGCTTCCATTTCTTATTTCTATCTGTGTGTGAAGATTATTGCTGAAGTAGAAGAATCTGCTGATGTTGCGAAGATTGGTGATAAAGAGAAAGGTGTTCTTCGCAAGGAAAAATCAACTGGTCCTCCTCCAAAGCAAAGGAAAGTTCGTTCTTCTTCCCCTTCAAATATTCCTCCTCACGAAAATTCTGAAAGTGATAAGGGTGATGAAGACAACGATTATATTGCTGCAAGTGAAGATTCTCCACCTGACTCTTCTATGGCTAAGTTATCTGGCCTCTTTTCTGATTCTCTACAAGGAATGGGAGATAGCCAATTCGCAGATACCTGCAAATCTCTCGCTACCCTTTGCGATGTTCCTTTACTGGATGGTGATAGCTCTCTTCGTGGAGTTTCTAGATCAGTGACTCCCGATTTTTTGTATTCTCTCAATAGTCTGGTATATTTTTATCCTTTTACTTCTTCATTGTTATAATTCAAAATTTCTTTCTATATTAATATTTTTTATATTTTTTCACAGGCTGGAAAAGCTTCTTTTGTTGTTGTCTCAGATCTAGAGAGAAGACGTGAAAAAATCTTGAAAAGAATAATCTTCAATTTCGCAAAAAGAATGAAGAATTGGAAGCTGAAGTTAAAGGTCTTCGCGAGAAAAATAGACAATTAGAAATTGATTCTTCCTCGTATAAGAACAAAATTTCTAGTCTTCAGCAAGCTAATAATCAGCTTTACGGTATGTTACTTTTCTCTTTTCTCTTTATTCATTCATCCTGTTGTTTTATCTTATTTAAACAATCCTTTTTGCAGACATTTATGGTCTTTCTGATGAAGCTACCCTTCTTCGTTCATTTCCTAATGCCTTGGATAATAATACCCTTCTTGAGCGTCTTAACAATTCCTTAAATAGCTTCTCAAATGATAGAATTTTTCTTTCTCTAAATGAGCTTAAATCTAAATTTCGCCTCTTAGAAATTGATCATAGATCTAGTTTAGGCTTAGCCAATCGATTTAAGCGTCTCCTTATTGATTTAAAGAGAAAACCAATGAGTTAAGAACCAAAATTAGTGGTCTCATAGATGATAAGGATCGCATCTCTGATCAAGGTGCCAAGGCTTAGCGAGGTTCCAAAGATCTTCTAGAAGTTCAACTTGAACGAGATGAAGCTAACCGCAATGTCGAACTCTGCGAAAGGGAAAATCAAATTCGTTTCGTCTTTATAAGTAGTGAGGATGAATTTGTTTGGGCTGCGAAAATTAGATGATGCTAGAAAAGATTTAGGTGTAAATGTTAGTCTCCAAGTTGAGCATACAGCCTTGATTAGAGATATGATTTCTGACAGAGAAGGTTACTAACTGCTCTTCTTTACTAATTTTTGCTTCTTATGAATTTCATCAAGTTAATAATTGATTGTCTTTTGTTCGCAGATTCTGAAAAAGATATCGTGAAAAGATTGAAGAACTGAAGCTGAAAAGGAGGAACTCGCAAAGAATCTTTCTTCTCGCAACGACAAGTATTCTAGATTAAAGAATCAAATCAAGATCACTGTTGCGAATTTTAAGAATGACGCTATGCATTTTCGCAATCAAACATCCAAATGGTTTGTGATGATCATAATATCCCACATTCTGATTATCCTTGTCTTTTAGAAAATCCCACAGAATACTCCCAGTTTGATTATCTCTGATAGCGAAGCTGACGATGAAGAATCTGATAGTGATGGAAGTTCTGATGGTGATGAAGATTCTGACGCAGACGAAGAAGGAACAAGTCTGATGAAGATAATGAAGGATTAACCAAGAATAGTCTTTATTTCTTTCTTTGATTCTTTGTAATACTTGTACATTTATTTCTTCTTTCTGTATATTTGTGTTTCTTTCATTTTGACCTGCATTAAAACAATTCTTCTTTGCAATACAGTTAATCAATATAATCATTAATTCTTGAATTTGAGTAAATCTATCATATGGAGACAAATAACATTTTCTAATTTCATACATTCCCATACTTGCCTCTGTTATTTGAATCCAAATGAGAGATTTCATAAAAAAATTCTTATTGTATAACTTCGCAATTGCAAGTAAATTTTGTTTTTTTCAAAATCTCATTCCTGTGTGGTCTTATTTTGCCTTCCTAATTAAAGGTCTTATTATGCCACCTCTTGTCATTGCGACAAAATCGCAGGACGTCCTTGCACTTTCATGCAAAAACCCATTGATCTTGCCTTAACTTTTCTTTTGTATTATGGCCTCTTCAGGAATGTTGCGACAATATGACAGGCCTAAATATTCTTGCGAAAATAAAGCCCCATGACATTGCCGTCTTGCGACGAAATCGCAGGACGTCTTCGCACTTTCATGCGAAAACCCATTGATCTCGTCTTATCTTTTTCTTTTGTATTATTGCCTCTTCAGGATTGTTGCACAAATATGACAAGCCTTAATATCCTTGCGAATAAAAAGCCTCATGACATTTGCGTCTTAAGACACTTATCAGCTCCCTAATGGAGGGTGCCGCCCTTATCTCCCCCTGGTTGCCCCTTCAAGGAGGCGTACTTCTACCATACAAGGTTAGCTCCTCCCATCCAGTCTTAACAACAACCAGTTGTTTTCGCAGCCTCTTATCCCTTTTACCTATAGGGCTTATGGTTACGAGACTGCACCCTAAGTGGGGTTTTCTTCAGGCCGAGTGCAGTATAAGCCAAGACTTGTCAAGAATGGCAAGGTACGCTTCAAACGTCCCTGGCACTCTTGACTCAACCGTGTACCTCGGCGCCTTGATCAGATCTGCACTCCTTGGGAGAGTCCTTATTACCTTAGTCGCCCAACCAAGTCATATGCTTAAGCTGAGAATCCAAGGTGCCTCTCCCGGATGGGCTTATTGACCCCAAATCTCCATGACTCAGGTTCCGGGTGGTGGTGTAGCCTTTCCCTGAGCCATGCAACAGGTACCCCTTATATGACGTACTTTAGGTCTTACATTTTCTTGCGAAATTGTATTCGCGAACTAGGGTGTACGCCATAAAGGTTCGCCTCTTTCTCTTTTGTCATTCTTCTCTGATTATTTTCTGTAAAATTCATTATCTCTGCGAGAGTCTCGCAAATCATTATATTGTATTGAATTTCGCAATCTCAATTTTGTTGTTCAATCAAATGTATTTTTGAGAATTTTACTTATTGCGAGAGTATCGCAACAACTTAATCATTCATACATTTCTTGTTTTTATTACCTTTGCCATCCTCTGCTTCTTTATTTTTCTGCTACTGCTTCCTTGGTAGTGGTATTCATCATTTTTATTCTGAGCTAGCATTAATTTCGCAACATCTCTTCTCCTTTCCTTTCGATTGTATCCACCATCAACCTCTCACTTCTTTGTACATCTTTGATTTTGTGTCGCCAGTTTTCCTTCTTGTTTGCTCTTCCTTCGCAAGATTCTATCTCATTTCGTAACATCTCTTTCCTTCGACCCAATCTCCCTTTATGATTCCTACACCATTGGGGTGAGGGAATTTGATGCACTGGTGGAAAGTTGAAGCTACACCTAGAATCCCATGTAGCCAAGGTCGACCAATTAACGCATTGTAAGGTGATTCTACATCAACGACACAGAATGAGATTTCAGAAGATATTCCCTTCAATGGAATTCGCATAGTAACCTCCCCTTTAGGCTTGTTAGCAGTACCATTAAAACCATATATCTTATATGTTGATGGTATAAGATCATCATCTCTTCCACCCATGGTTTTATAAGTATGATAAAATAAGATGTTCACAGAGCTTCCAGTATCGACTAGAATTCTATTGATTGCCCATGAATCTTCAGCTTCATCATCCTCATCTTCTTTTGGTTTTGGATTAATTTCTAATTTTATTACCAATGGGTTGTCATGCACCTCTTCTCCTTCGGGAATTTCTTCTGCGGTAAAAGAAATGATCTGTTTCTGCCATTCCTCTAGTGGCGAGATTTTCGCAATATTCATAATTTCTCTTCCGTCATTATCTCTTGCGAACACTCTACTCAAAACATTATCATGAAAATCTTCCATTGTCTTATATGAATGTACGATAGAGTGACAAAATAGATTTTTTGCTTTTGCACCAACTTCTATGAAGAATGTTTCTTTATTTTTCATCGTATTCACTTTGTGATGTTCTGGTGGTGGTGGTAATGGTTGAGATTGCGGATGCCCTACCAGAAAGTCGTTTAGTTTTCCTTGATCTATCATTCTCAAAATAATTCTTTTTATATTTCTGCAATCATTTGTGGTATGTCCATGAAAATGATGATAAGAGCAAAATTCATGACTTCTGTGGTTTGGAGGTGGTTCCGTACCCATGTTCTACGGTGTTGGTATCTTTTCCATCAAGATTATAGCTTCCCATATCTTCTCCACACTTGCATTTAGAGGTGGCATCTTGATTTCTTCCTATATTACCTTGTGATTTCCTTGTCCTTTATTATAGCTTTGCCTTTGACCTCCATAAGTTTCTTGCGGTTGATCGAGCCTTTGAATCTTGTTATTTCCTCCACGATTGTAGAAATTTCTTTCTCTTTCATACTCTTCTTGATCTCGGCTCCCCATAGCTACCAATTTTTGCTGATTGTTACTTGTCACTTTCTCTTGTTGTACTTGCGAAGTATTCGCCACTGTGTTTATTAGCTTGGGTAATAAGATTGCATTCGCTGTTTGTGAGCTGGTGTTCGCAACTGGATATGATTCCATTTCATTTTGCCTTTCCTCTAGAGCAATGTATTCTTCTTGAAGTTCTCACAATTCAGTCATTGTAATCGTATTCTTGACTCTGAAAATTTGGACATACAATAGGTTTGTTGCAAACATAACATTGATAAATGATAACATGAGATATCACTCATCTACACGGCCAGCCATTTCGCTACACATAGTTCTCCATCTTTTAGTCAAGTGTTTCAAACTTTCGCCAACCCTTTGTTTTAATCCAAACACATCTTCTATACCAGGTCATGAGGAATTATTACTTATATATTCCCCCAAGAATGTAGTCTGCAAATGATTGAATGAGGTTATTGTATTCTTTGGTAAACCTTCAAACCATTTTAACGCTTCTCCTGTTAAGCTGGATGCTAAATATTTTCACAATACCGCATCATGATTTTCCCATTGTAACATGCACCTCACATAGGCTTTAATGTGCTGAATTGCACAAGTTATTCCATCAAAAATGTTGGTTAATGCGGGCAAATTGCATTTCGGTGGTATTCCTCCTAATTGTACTTCCCTTGTAAATGAAGTTTTTGCAGATTCTTCTATTGCTTCATCCAATTGTCTTCTACCTACTTCTCCTCTGTTATTTAGCATTCCTCTCATTTCTTCTAATTCTTTCAAGATTTGTTTATTTACACCTGAATCTTGATCCATTGGTCTCTTTAATTTTGCTTCTCTTCTTCTGCGTTCACGTATATCTTCTCTCGCGAAATTTTGCATCTCTTCTTCATTATCCTCATCTCGTCTTCTTCTGCGATTCTCTTCCTCATCTCTATCTTGAATTCGCAAATGATGATGCCTTTCATTTTCCCCTCCATAATTTTGTTCATTTCTTATAAATTCAATTCGCTGTCTTTCAGCCATTCTCTTTACTCTATCATACTCCTCATTGAGATTGTCGTTATTCCGATTTTGTGTACGCCTTATTTCTCGATTGTCATGATTGTTCTGGCGAATTGTCTCTCCTGAAGCTCTTGTTCTTCCATTTTCGCTCTCAATCTTTCACGTTCGCAGATTAAACGTGCTTGTTCAGCATAATATCTTTCAATTTCTTCTTCAATTGTCTGTTGATTTCTTTAAGTTTCTCTCACATGTAAAATTTTTCTTCCTTCCTCTTGATTTCCTTCGCCATCTTGGTTATTTTGTCTCTGATTTTGTCCATTCTCTTGATTTCCTCCAATTTGCCCATCATCAAAAGTTTCATTTTGTGGAATGTAACGATCATCAGTTCTTTCTCTATTTTCACGATATTCTTCATTAGGATTTGATATTTCTTCTTGAATATTGTTTCCAGCATTGATTGTGGGTGAATTTCGCCTCATTTCTCTTCTAGTCGATCTTGAATATGATTTTGTAATACTTCTCGATCTTCTATTCTGTAATCTTATATTCTCCATCCTTAATTCGTGATTTTGCCTTGTTAAATTCGCACGTTCTTCTGCCTCAGCTCTTCTTTCTTCATGTATTATTCGTCTCAATGTTTCTAACGCTCCAATTTCCTCACCTCCATGAATTATTCCTTCATCTACTTCTTGATTTCTTTCTTCCTGTCTATAATTTCTGTTTTGTTGCTCTTCTTCTATTTTTTCTGCTGAATTTGATCGCCAAGTGTGTATGCTCACCCTGTCATAATTTGTATTCCTCTCTTGAACTAGTGTTTGTTGAATTGAAGGTTGAATTTGATTTTCTCTATTATTTCTTATTCTAGTAGATTCTCCCATTTCACTTCTTTCTCTTCCAGCAATTCTTCTGCTTCTTATAATAGTAGTCCGTTGTTCGGATGTATTTTTTCTTCTAGCCATTTCTTCAATGTTAACAGTATTGCAAGAAATTATAAAAAATTCTTAATCAATCACTTTAAATTTTCACAAATCTCACTATCAATCTTTAACTTTTTCTAGAATAATCTTCAACTCCTCCCTGTTTCTAGCGCCATTATGTAGTTGCAGGAAATCCTATACTACACTCTTCATGTGATTTCATTATTAATCAACTCATTTTAGGTTTATATTCTTAATTTTATTGATTAATGTTTGGATGTTCTTACAAGAAAAGATAAAGGACTCAAGAATGATCTCTACTCTAAACTTTCTCTCTCCTATTTTCTTGTTTCTTCCTCAAAAAAGATCTCTCCTCTCTTTACCACTCGAACGACTATTTATAAGGAAATACATAGTGGATGACAGCTAATCTGTCCCTTATTTCCGGGTATGGTTTGCAACATTCTCGCAACCTTACAGATGTTAATTTTGCAAACTCTCTAATTTTCGCAGGATTATCATATCTTTCTCGTGATCTTAGTTGACGCCATTTATTTTATCATTTCTGAAATTGTTTTGCGACGCTGTTGTATTGTGTCACTGATAATTTCGCAAAACATTGTCATTGCGAGATTCTGATCCTACAAAAAATAACAAATCTAAGAAAAGAAGGAAAAACTTTTCTGAAGCCTGGATCAGCACTCAATCTTGTCTCTTTTCGATCAGGCACATGAGACAAGATTTTCCTAACAACACAATCAAGTTGTGTTGCGATGAACAACGATTTGCCCATATTTTTCCTCATGGGAGGAATCCTCTGATCTTTGTCTATAAAACCGATTTGACCATATTTTCTTTTCAAATGGTCTTATTCTATCCCTAGAAACCAACTTCTTAGATGAAGATAAGATCCTACATACCTCGGCGGTCTTCTGAGCAAGTTTCAGCTTTCTTGCTAATCGATCTGTTCTTCGTTGAAGTTTGCTTGCGTGACTTATTTGGTGCTTGTATTTGTAACACCTTGATACTTCATGTCCCTTCATCGAACAAAACGAGCACGTCAATCTTGGATAGTATTCAGGCATCTGAGATGTGCAAGCAGCTAGACATACAGTTGATCCTGATACATCACTGATAGGGTTTCCAGTTACCGGATTCAGCGAATCTTCCAGCTTGATTGGGTTTCCTTCTTCTCCGAACCCATTAAGGTTGATATATGTATTGCTACAAGTATCAAAATCGATGTTTTCACAAAGAAGCCCTACACTTGATTTTCTATCTTCATCAGAATCATAGGTTTCAGACATTTCATCAAGTGTTACAGCTAGACCTTTGTTCCCAATGTATTTTCTATGATTTGGGTATTTGTTAGAAAAATGGCCAAAACTTTACACTTAAAGCAATGAGGCATGTCCTCGTCATCAGCCTCGTCAGCATCCCTGTTTTTAGGAGGTACGCGACCGTGAGGTTTGTCTGATGACTTAGGTTTGTCTCTTGAAAACCGTTTACTTCTCTTCATCAGAAGATCCCTAAACTGTCTTGTGATCAAGGAAACTAATTTGTCAAGATCTTCATCCGAAAAATCATCCTCATACTGATCATCCTCAGAGACATGAACACTTTTACCTTTGACAAGTAATTTAGTGTTTTTTTGTGCTTTAAAGGCAACATCCTTACCGACTTTGGATGTATGCTCATGGTCAAAGATCTTTAGCTTTCCAACCAAGGTGTTTATGGAAAGATTATCGAGGTTATTCCCTCAACGATGAATGCTTCTTAGACTCGCATCTAGATGGAAGCGATCTGAGAATTTTCATCACAATATCCTTTTCAAGAATAGTCTTACCCAATGCAAAAGATGCATTAACAATTTCAGACACTTTGTGATTAAACTCATCAAATGACTCTTCATCTGCCATATGAAGGTTTTCCCAATCGGAAATAAGGTTTTGAATCCTAGATTCCTTTTCACTGGAGTTACCTTCAAATACGCTTTCTAAGATATCCCAAGCATTTTTAGACCTAGTGCAATTAGACACATGGTGTTGAAGACTTGGGGCAATGGCATGTATGATAGCATTTAACCCTTCAGAATTTTGCTTTGCAGCAAGAATCTTGGCAGCATTATATTCACCAATATTCTTGGGAACATTTACGTCTCCAGCTGCAATAACAAGCGCATCATAGCCATTGACAACATATACCCATGATTGAAAATCACGCGACTGGATGAAGGATCGCATAGCAATTTTCCACCATAAATAATTAGAGCCATCGAAGATTGGTGGTATGTTAGTAGAGATAGCACCTCTGTCCATAGAGTCAGATCGCTATAAACACAGACTTGTGAGGTCTTTAATGTGTTTGCCCGCTCTGATACCAATTGAAAAAGCGGGGGTCTAACAACACCACCCAATATTTCGCTTAGCAATCTGTATGGACAAACTCCAATATACTTTTTATGAGAATCAACTAGACAGTTAGACTCAATCAATAAAAAGATATATTAAAGAGTTTATATCTCAATCTCTCGATCTTTACTCAAGCAAATAGAAATCTGCGAGTCTTTATCAAAGAGAGATAACTTGGACGGTACCAAAGACCAATGTCTAAGGATCAATCAATATCAATCAACGACCAAAGGTTGGATTTCCAATAGATGATCTTTAATGCACAACCTATATTATTTCAATTATATAAAAAATATAATGCAGAAAAGAAATAACACAGACACCAGAAGTTTTGTTAACGAGGAAACCGCAAATGCAGGAAAAACCCCGGGACCTAGTCCAGATTGAATACACACTGTATTAAGCCGCTACAGACACTAGCCTACTCCAAGCTAACTTCGGACTGGACTATAGTTGAACCCCAATCAGTCTCCCACTAATTCAAGGTACAGTTGTACTCCTACGCCTCTGATCCCAGCAGGATACTGCGCACTTTATTCCCTTAGCTGATCTCACCCACAACCAAGAGTTGTTGCAACCCAAAATCGCAGACTTGATAATAAACAAATCAGTCTCACACAGAAAAGTCTATCAAAGGATAAACCTGTCTCCAACAAAAGAACCCTAGGTTTTTGTTCCGTGTTATGATATGAAATCAAGGTGAACAGGAACCAATTGATAATCCGGTTTTATATTCCCGAAGAAAATCCCAGATTAATCAATCACCTCACAACAGTCTTACTTGTATAAACAAGAGGACGTCGAGGAATCACAAACAGTGAGACGAAGATGTTTGTGACTTCTTTATCTTGCCTATCGGAGAACTCTCACGATATCAAGCCAATCAATAAGATTTTACTTGTACGATAGAAGATGCAAGATCAGATCACACAACTACGATAAAAGTAGTATCGGTCTGGCTTCACAATCCCAATGAAGTCTTTAAGTCGTTAACCTGGTTTTAGAGAAGAAAACCAAAGGTTAGAGGAGAATCGACTTTAGCGAGCGCACTAGTATCACACATACGTGTGGGGATTAGTTTTTCCCAATGCTAGATGTCTCCTTTATATAGTCTTCAAATCAGGGTTTTGCCTTAGATACAAAGCAATCAATATTCACCGTTAGATGAAAACCTGATTTAGATTCAATATAATATTTCTCAACCGTTAAATCGAAATCTTAGCTTGTCACACACACTTGAGATATACGTTTACTGGGTTTGTGAAAACCGTGCCCAAACGTGTACGTGTATGTTGGTTCAACATAGTAACCCAAAAGGTTAACCATATGAGCATTTCATATTAACCTTGTTCTTCTTCACCATAACTAGTTCAATTAACTCAAATGAACTAGTTAGAGAGTTGTTCAATTGCTATGAGATCTTATGTAACCACACAAGACACAACTGAAACAAAGATGATTCGATTCGATTGAATCGGCTCATGAACTTTATAGCCACGGTTTGCATACTGCATTCCTTAGTAATTTAAGTTTCATGTTCAGAGCATATCTTTAGATCATAACCCACTCAAGTACGCAAACAAGTTCGCGGACTTAAGGCAACCGGCAGAGTTTTCCAAACTCAACAGAAAATCTCGGCAAAGAGACTTCCGCTAGTTCGCGGACTAGGTTCGCGGATTGAGTTCGCAGACTTGTACTACAAGAACGAATTTGGAATCCCAGCAGAAATTCTCGGAACAAGAACTTCCGTCAGTTCGCGGACTGAGTTCGCAAATTGAGTTCGCGGACTTGGCAACGCCAATTCCTCCGATTTCTCTCAATCAACAAAGTTTGCAAACTTCGGATTAAGGAATATGACTTATGCACATATGTGTTACCACGCAATGCTTATATCCATCATTGGTTATATTGACCTAAACTCTCATTCCAACCATTGAAACATTCTTAGAGGACGTTATATAGTTGTTACACTATTTCTCGTCCAAGCGATTTTCAAAGTGATTGAAACATTATGACTTTCGTCATTAGGTGAAGATAAACCCGATCAAAGCGAAACGCTTTACCAACACATGATTTCGAGATATAGATAGGCGAGATATACTCGGCTCGAAATATAAAATGTGTATGATCCAGTCTATATAGCATACGACTTTTGTCTCATAAGAAGTAGGAGATAGAAGAGATAGACTTTTGAGTGATAGATAAGTTCAAGTCTCCACATACCTTTTTGTTAATGAAGTTCCACGGTTCCTTAAGTAGATCTTCGTCGTTGTATCATGAATCGCCAGGAAGTCCTTGAGCTCAACTACACTTTTCTATCCTAGTCCGAGACTTAGCTATGTATACTAGAAAGCAAGACTCATAGCTTTGATCACTAACATTGACAAACATGCTTGATATAGCAACGCATGCGAGGTCGACCAAGATATGCTCTAACAGTTGTTACTGGTGTAGCCGCCTATTCGGAGAGGAGAGTAACCTAATTGGGTGAAATATCTTACGACCGCTCAGTTTAAAGTCTTCTTTGGGATTGAGAAGCTCTAGTGTGTACCGTTGCTGGGAAACTAGATAATTGCGGTTTATGTTTTGTTTTCGATTGATTTGATTGACTAACAGTGGTTGAAATCTGATTGCACCTAGTTTGTTTATTCTTGAGAATCTTCTCTTCTGATATAAGATTCACTCAAACTAGTTCAGAGTTTCGACAGGGATCTTTATACTGTTGCGAGTTCTAAAGACGATCTTGTGATAATCCATTGTTAACAGACTCCGTTCTGTGCGTGATTGATCACAAGAGATTCAAGTGATTGTGCAGGTTTTTATTGAAGATTTAAGAAGATTTGAAGACAAAGAAGATATTGAAGATCTGACTTGGGTTTTATAATATTTGGTGTGCACAACACTTGTTTTGGTAAAAGAGGATCCAATTAATAATCGGTTTATCCTTGTGGTAGATTGGATTGATTAATTGAGTAGATCGGCATCAACACAATTCTTTGGATTAAGAGTGTTGTTGGCTTAATCTTACACGATTACTTCGGTAATTGAAGATAAAACAGATCTAAGGACCTGACGAAAGAGTTTATGATAAGATAAACGGAAGAGCCTTTGTCCGACTCATATCACTTGGTTGAATAAAGTTGATACCAAACAGATTTGTTGTTCCTTTACTGTTTGGAATACGAACCAAAGGAATTTTTCCAAGTACGTGACTTATTTATAAGTTGGAGGCGTGGGAATACAGACGGAACTAGGTGAAGTATAGGTTTAGTTGCTTGGTCTCAACTATACAAAGTTAGGTGTAATTTTGTGTAGCGGCTTAATCCTGATAGTATTCAATTCTGGACAAGGTCCCGGGGTTTTTCTGCATTTGCGGTTTCCTTGTTAACAAAATCTTGTTGTGTCATTTACTTTTATTTTCCGCATCATAATTGTTTTATTATAATTAAAGTAAATTACACAAACGTTAATTCCTATTTACTTGATAAGCAATCCTATTGTGTTTGGTTAAGTTCAAACCTTTGTATCAAGTAAACATACTTCGTTGTTGTATTGTCTCGATCTCGTATCCATAGACAATCACACGAAGTGTGAACCGATTAGTTGTATTATCTCGACTCTGTCCATAGAAAATCACTTTCGGAGAAAGGACTTATAGGTAGGAAAAGTTTTAGCTTGAGGTATATTTGGGTACCCTCGCCTTTTCAATTGGTATCAGAGCAGGCAAACATGAAAAGATCTAACAGTCTGTGTTTGGTGCGATCCAACCTATAAGAATTGAATCTAATGTCCGATTCAGTTAACGTAGTGGTAGGATTTGACTACTTTATAAGATCGTGGTGGAAATCACGTATGAAGTATGTAATACTCTTATTCCTAAGCATGTTAGGAATTATGCTTATGTATGTCCTGAGTGACTTACATGATCCTTTGGTCATCATAGGATTGTATACCATTATGGTAAGTAACTATGGTACAATGGCCTATGAGGCATGTCGTATCTTGAAAATGCATGAGATTCTGCTTAAGATTTTTATGAACATCGGCTATTGTGTTCCGGCAAAATCAGGAATCTTAAATATATTTTGGATGGCCTACCAAAGTATACGCATGTACATTTTCAGATCAACGACTGTCGATGTTCCGCTCTCTAGGATGCGGTTTTGGAAAATATGTGATTCTTCAAGGAATGTGTTTTCAGTTAATAATTTTATTAACAATGGTTTGCTTCATGCACCTCACAACTGTTTTGATGAAGCAAGTGATCTTTTGAACTGGGATTATGATTCTGATGATATTTTTATCTTGTTCAAATCTATCTCTGTATACTCTAGTAAATTCTTGAATAAATTTCAAGTGATATTGCCACTCTCAGGAAATAAAAGAAAGACCTAGATACAAAATCGGAATTGTTTCCCCCACAAGCTACGGTTTCCGATTTTGAGTGTTTTTCCTAAAACAAGTTATTTCCGGTTTTTGATTTCAAGTCTTCCTATAAAAGATAACCTCTTTCTATGTGTTCAAACATATTGGGGAAGATTGGTCAAAACCGTAACTAGGGTTTTTCATATTTTTGCAAGTATGAAAAAGGGGAAATCAAGAACTAAATCCGCTAATAAACGGATCAGAATTGAGAATATGGATGAAATCATATTTCCTAACAGTGTTGACAACAAGCATGAATTTGCACGTTTCGTTGATAGCTCTTGCTTCAGGAAATACGAAGCACTTAAAGGAATGGGTTTTACCTCTAAAAAGAAGTTTGATCCAGATGTCCAAAATAAGGATTATGTGAATTTCGATCAAGATCGAAACTGGGGGAATCTTTTTAATCTTGAAGAATATTCACCTGATTTGGTAAGAGTGTTCTATGCCAATATACACAATGTTGATCACAAAAAACTTGGTTTTGTGACTTTTGTTGGTCGATGTATCTATTATATTGATCGTAAAACCATTTCTAATGCTATCAAGTACAGTGAAGAAAATAATCACCTGATTACCGGAGTTGAAATTAAACATGATACCATTTCAACATGTCTCATTGGAAAGAAGGTTGCATGGAAAAATGATAGATTACCAACAAAGAATATACCCTTTAATCTTAGGGTTTTTGGTAAACTTGCTTTAGCAACCATATTTGCAAGTACAAGAGATAAATCAGTCTGGGATAAGACGTTTGCAGAATTTGTCTATTTTCTGTTAAAAGAGGATACTGAAATAGATCTTTGCGGTATCATTGTCTGCCAAATGATCAAGATATCAGATTTTATCTCATTTTCTGGTATCAAGAGGAATCTCGATTTTCCATGCATGATTACCAAAATCTGCGAATCAGTTGGAGGAGAACATTTTGACGAAATGATGATCATTAATGTTGTGACTAATAAGACGATAAGTCAAATGATTGGGGTACGAACCCACTATCATGTTGTTAGAAGAATTTCTCCAAAGAAGACTCTTCTTGTTCACCTTGAAATTTTAGGTAAACAACTTGGTTGTTTTCAGAAACAGCTGGGCTTTGCTGCTCAAAAAGACATAGAAACTCTTAAAGGGATTCGAAAATTTGAATCAGAGTTTTGGGACCAAGAATAAAAAATTGAAGAAGAGCGACAAAAAACACTTGGTTCAAAGGAATGTTCTTCCCTATGATTAAGTTATATAAAAGAAAAAGAAAGGAAAAATAGACAGTAGTTTTTGATTTATTTCAATAAAGTCTATTATGAATAAAATTATTTGATTGGTAATTTTTCTTGTGATATTTTTCGGTTTACATAGGTTGTGCTTGAATGCTTTTATCTTATTGCTATGTATGTTTATGGGATGTTTGATTTCGGTTTTACCACCTTAATATTTGATCTCATATACTGTGAACCCTTATGGTTTGGGTGACTTTTTGGTTTAGCAGGATTAAGTTCTAGCCCATGTTGGTAGGCTTTATCAAAGAATCATGAGGGGTTCTGGTAGAAACAATATGTGAAAAGTCACAATATGTTGAATCGGGTTTTGGTTTACCATAAAAGCATATGTGTTTCGACGGTTTTCAACTCTTGCTTGCAATTGTTAAAACCGCTTTTCAACCTTTCTCTGGTAAAGGTTGATGGTTATTGTTATTATCTTGTTTATGCATAAGGATGACAACGTGATGATATTTCGATATCAGATCTCCTTGGATGAAGATGCAAACATATTGGAGAAATGGATGCGAAATTTGAGGTAACAATCTTGTTAGTTAATTGTTTTCCTGTTTAAGAAATGCCTGAGTTTATATTATATATATTTGTTGCTTTTGATTAACAAAATTTCGGTACAATTGACGTTTATCCATGATGTGTGTGTGGATGTGTGATTCAATTGGTTCCGGTTAAGAAAAACTATTGTTATCTTGCTTTATTGTGTGGTATCAATTGTTTAGGCTTACAAAATTTCGGTACAATTGGTGTTGTGTGTGATTCAATTGGTTCCAGTTAAAATAAACTATTGTTATCTTGCGTTTGTATGGTATCAATGGTTTAGGCTTACAAAATTTCGGTGCAATTGCGGTGCTTTTAATGTCTATGTTGTTTCAATTGCTTCCGGTTGAGGTGAATAATTATGCAAGTTGATTTATTTTGGTTTCTATGAATTATTTATGGCTTAACGAAATAAAAAGCTTACGGGATGAATTGTTTAGTCCAATTTGATTCCGGATAAGAGAAATTAAGTTAAGTTTGATCTTAGTTACACTTATCGAAGTGAGGTTTCGGTTATTCAAGTCTAATCGAATGCCTTAACAAGAAATGCTAGTTAACTAACCTAGTACTAGTCTTGTTTAAAATTGAAAGGTCTAAGTTTATGGATAATTAGAACCTGATGAGAAAAATAGAGTTTATCTTTATTTTGGTCTTATCGAATTAAGCGGTTGTTTTTAAACAATCGGTTTAGAAAAGGGACTAAAGTGCTTAGTTGATTTTTGGTTTGCTAAAATAAATTGGAAAAATTGTTTCGGACAATTGTTTCCTTGATAACATATAAAAATAAAACTACTTGTAGCTTCGGTTTTGATATTGGTTATCAGAACATGATGTGTGGAACCCTCGTGCCTAACTCTACAGGTTTGCAAGTCTATTTTGAGATTTGTAAGATTCTTTTCGTGTTGTCCTTTATGTTTTCGTTTCTTTGTCATTTTTGTGATAAAATGGGGGAGAATATATGGAGTAAACGGGTGATACTGGCATTGATTTTATATTGATTGGTATCGCTAAGGAAAAGAACAATGGTGCTTGAACGTTTATCTGACGAAAGAGTGAAAGCACATACTAAGGGGGAGTAACATGTCATATAAATTGGTATAACAAAGACATGTGGTTTAACAAAGCTAATACTCTTTTTTTTTGTTATTATAATGTCAACAGCGACATTTTCAAGGACTGAATGTTAGCAGTTTTACTGTGTTGTTGAATCGGGAATCAATCGGATGTAGGAGTTTTGTCACTAAAATTGACAAAGGGGGAGATTATAAGAGCATGGCTCGGTTGAACCCATCAAGCGTTGGTATGTCAAGTTTTGGTTGTCATATTTTAGTGAATCAAAACTCATGTTAAGAGTCGCTTGATTATGTACTAGAGTCAACTTCGTATAGGTTAGCTTGAAAGTATTAGGATATGAGACATTACAAGTATTGCGAAGTCTTGAAGATGTGAAGAAGCAAGGAGCTACAACGACAACAATCATCCTTCCACTTGAGGTTAGTGATATTTGACTTGAACTGTTTCATTCCCTAACGTATCTTTCAAGTCGTGCATATTGAAAACATAACTGCGAAGCATATTTGAACTCTAGATAGACATAGTATTAAGGAATACAATACGAGGTTTATTGCTTAACCATTAAACTTTGTAGATAAGACATTGTCATAATCATTTGAACGCTATTGTGCTTATGTATGGGTATGAGGTGAGGATTTCATCCTAGGGAACAATGTTTACATGTGTTCTAAGGAAGTAAGTTCATAAACTTGTTTGTGAACCGAAAAGGAAATTGCCAGGTGTTATTGGTTTTGTTATTCATTGCATATCTTATGAACAACCAATATGTGTGATTGAGTATAAACGCTCACAACTTGTTTGTGTTCTTGGTAGAACTATTCACAAAGGCCTGACTTATGTATTGGTATGACTTTTATTAGTGAAACTGATCTTAAGTAATCACCTGAGATGGTATGATCGGGTTTGTGTTTTGTATGACCAAATATGGGAAAGGGGAACCGATCCTAGTAAGAGGTGCAGTACATCACAAAGGGAAACCGATCCTTGTATGGGGTACAACAAGGTTTATAACAGAAAGGGGAACCGATCCTATGGACATGTGCAACACGTTTTTAGGAAAAGGGGAACCGATCCTATGGACATGTGCAACACATATAAGTTAGATACCATATATATGTGGGGAACCGATCCTAGTACCTAGTCAACCGAATTTTGGAAAGCTAGTGTGACTATGCACAATACTCACATGGAGGTAGAACTGAAACTTGTTTTGGTAGAACCGTTAAACCCATGATTGTGATTGAATGTTGGTTTGATCAATCACATAGTTCTTGAAAGTCAGATGAACCAATTCTAAACTTGTTTGGATGTGTGGCAAATCGGTTTCAAGGTTGTAAGTGTGAAAGAGAACTTACAAAGTAAGGATGTCGACATACTTTGAACATGTGTTGTGAATTTATTTCTTTAATTGTTCAAAGATATTCCTTAACGGCTAAGGGAAGAGAATCCCAGGATCGAAAAATAAGTAAGTTAAGAATCTTTTAATTAAGGTTATTAATTTCATTTTGTAGGGAAATTCCAGAATTAGTAATGTGCATTTACTAATTAGATTTTCCGAGAGATTTCGATCATTATTTTTGGACAGAGCATTTCCAGGAATTATGGAAACCGAATTTGTGTTTTAATGAGTATCTTGAGAATATTTTCGGTTTTGGAAATTCCTTGGTGTCCAAACTTCCTTGTCTATAAATACTTGAACTTTGTCTTTCTAGCAAACTAATACTTCGTAACAGCAGACTTCCTATTTTGTTGTTGTTACTGGTGTAGCCGCCTATTCAGAGAGGAGAGTAACCTAATTAGGAGAAATATCTTACGGCCGCTCAGTTTGAAGTCTTCTTTGGGATTGAGAAGCTCTGGCGTGTACCGTTGGTGGGAAACTAGATAATTGCGGTTTATCTTTTGTTTTCGATTGATTTGATTAACTAACGGTGGTTGAAATCTGATTGCACCTAGTTTGTTTATTCTTGAGAATCTTCTCTTCTGATATAAGATTCACTCAAACTAGTTCAGAGTTTCGACAGGGATCTTTAGACTGTTGCGAGTTCTAAAGACGATCTTATGATAATCCATTATTAACAGACTCCGTTCTGTGCATGATTGATCACAAGAGATTCAAGTGATTGTGTGCAGGTTTTTATTGAAGATTTAAGAAGATTTGAAGACAAAGAAGATATTGAAGATCTGACTTGGGTTTTATAATATTTGGTGTGCATAATACTTGTTTTGGTAAAAGATAATCCAATTAATAATCGGTTTATCCTTGTGGTGGATTGGATTGATTAATTGAGTAGATCGGCATCAACACAATTCTTTGGATTAAGAGTGTTGTTGGCTTAATCTTACACAATTACTTCGGTAATTGACCATGAAATAGATCTAAGGACCTGACAAAGGAGTTTATGTTAAGATAAACAGAAGAGCCTTTGTCCGACTCGTATCACTTGGTTGAATAGAGTTGATACCAAACAGATTTGTTGTTCCTTTACTGTTTGGAATACGAACTAAAGGAATTGTTCCAAGTACATGACTTATTTATAAGTTGGAGGCGTGGGAATACAGACGGAACTAGGTGAAGTATAGGTTTAGTTGCTTGGTCTCAACTATACTAAGTTAGGTGTAATTTTTTGTAGCGGCTTAATCCTGAGAGTATTCAATTCTGGACAAGGTCCCGGGATTTTTCTGCATTTACGGTTTCCTCGTTAACAAAATCTTTCCATGTCATTTACTTTTATCTTTCGTATTATAATTGTTTTATTATAATTAAAGTAAATTACACAAACGTTAATTCCTATTTACTTGATAAGGAATCCTGTTGTGACAGGTTAAGTCCAAATCTTTGTATCAAGACTTCGTTGTTGTATTGTCTCGATCTCGTATCCATAGACAATCACACGAAGTGTGAACCGATTAGTTGTATTGTCTCGACTCTGTCCATAGACAATCACTTTCGGAGAAAGGACTTATAGGTAGGAAAAGTTTTAGCTTGAGGTATATTTGGGTACCCTCGCCTTTTCACTTTCTTAGTCTGGCGGGGCTTGTTCATGCTTTTAATTTCATTTTTAGAACATTGAGGACAATGTTAGATTTAAGTTTGGGGGTAAGGGAGAAACTTTTTAGTTGCATTATTAAACTCCAGAGCCTGGAAATTTATGCCTATTAAGGATAACACTGACCAATCTAAGTGGATGGAAGCATCTTGGTTGTAGGAGTTGAGGAACCAATCTGATTGGATGAAAACATCTAAATAGAGTCTATTCATAAAAGCACGGAGCTCAGGTGTTAGAAATAACATGATAGTTTCACCGTATCTCGGAATCATCTTATTACTTCTGTTTTTATTTTTTGCACAATTTTTATGTTAATGTCTGCTGGGTTGAAATAGGGTGATTGAGTTACTAAAGAAAAGGAAAAAAAAAACAAAAAAAGAGAAAAGAAAAGAAAATTGAGACCAGACCAAAATACCAACCAGAATAAAATCAATAAAATCGACCACTGGTTCCCTTGTATATGCCATCTAGGTTGGTCTAGAATTAGGATTATCGACCATTGGTTCCCTTGTATATGCCAGATGTGTTGATATTAGTCCAGACCAGTATCTCAATCCATTAGGTCATAGGATTCATCTTGGCATTGACGTTCATTCGCAACCATCTATTTCTATTTCCATCTTCTTAATCTATTCATGTGATTTGTTTGATTCCGGATATTGATGTCCATAGTGCGACTATTTGAGTAAAGCTTTGTCACTTATATATGAATTTTAGTATGCTTGATTGCAAACTCGTGTACGGCAATTGGAATTTCTCATCAGGGTACTTCCTGTTGTAGTTAATGAGAGTATGCCAACCAAGGAGGTTCTTTAGTGCTATTCCAAGGTTTTGCGTAGATAGCTAGGGTCTGGAGTAAAGGTTTTGTGGGTATATCTCTAGTAATCCCTCCCGAGACTATAACTCGGCCAGTAGGGCCACCTAGGGGTTTAAAGGCTTGTTGCACACGCTAAGTGCAATCGCGATGCGTGCGACAGTGAGTTAGGATTTAATTTTCTAGATTAGATTTGCTCGAGGACTAGCACATAATAAGTTTGGGGATATTTGATAGACGCATTTATGTGTCTACTTTGATCTCAATAATGTATATTGTTAGTGCTTGATTTTATACTATTTGATAATTTTATTTTTTTGTAGGTATTTTTGGAGAAATGAGCTTTTGCGCCAAAATTGGCTGGAAAAGTGGCATTTGGATCGCCGGGAGAAAATTACTATTGGCACCTAGAAGATGTACTAAAGGCACCCCGGAAATGTGTTGGTGACGTCCCAGAAAAGTAATATTTCCACTCTAGGTCATGTGCTGAAGGGACCCCCTGGATGGATAAGGGGCACTCAAATGATAAGGGACGACCACCTGTTGTTCGCACCCCTGGCTTGGATAAGGGGCACTACATCCCCTAGCTTTTGAACTAATGGTTTTGGCGGGAAAGTGAACTTTCACCTGCGAAGTTTCCTGGCAGGATTATGGACGTGATTTTAAGGGATTCAAGCACTAAGTGTGATTGGGCTGGACTTGTATGAGATGAACAGAGTTAGCATGGGTATTCTATTCAACGAAATTGGGCTGGATCAACGATATGAATTAAACAGAGGAAAAGGAAGTTACGGGATATTTGGTTGTTGGTTTTAGGCGATATTTTCTCGAATTCTCTTGCTGTATTGGATTGCATTAGCCTGTTAGAGCAAACAGGCTTGGTAGCTGCCTTATTGTCGAAGAAAAAGAAGATTTCTTTCTATTCTCGAGAAAACAGGAAACCGGGATATCTCGGGTTTATTTTTGGAAAGTTTGTGAATAATATGAGAGAATATATGCTTCTGTTGAATTCGTAACTATTTTGGGAGAGTTTGGGAAGGTTTGGGTAACCCAGAGACGCGTACAGGGAGTAGAAAGGAGACATCTCCGTAACTTGGCAGAAAAGAAGGAAGAAAATAATGCCGAGACTTGTGGAAGAGGAATAAGAGATTTCTTGGAGGTTTAATCGTGTTGTTATGTATAAATAAGAGAGGTTGGTGTTTGAGAAGAATTATCGAGGGTTGGGAGATCCAACAGAAGGCTCTGGTACGAAGAAGAAGAATTGCTGAGAAATTAGCTGCTGCTGCCGGAGGAGAAGAAGAACATAAACCGTCACCATTCCTTTCATAGTAACAGTTCTGCAACAATTATTCCTGTTAGGCTTTTCTCTGTAACACAGTATTCTGTAACAGTGGATTATGTAACAATTTTTTTATATCTGTTACAAATTCGTTGTAATATTATTTTTCTTCAATAAAACACCTATTCAGCCATGAGTTACTATTTTGAGCGTGTTTTCACCATGAGGAGCTAACCCCCAACGTTGGGATGATGGAGGAAACCTAATATCATACGTGGGTAATTATATTTAATTCTTATATGACTTTTGCACTAATTAAAATTGAATTATGATTTTGATTAATTAGTTGTCACCTCATTTGATGGGTCATGCTTGCTTAAATGCTTGATGTCCCATGCTTAGGACTTACAACTAATATTTTGAGAATCTTCCTTGGCAAAAATAAGAGTCCATGTCTTTATTGATCGAGCTATAATTGTTAAAAGAATTAATATTTGAACCTTATGTTATGAGTTTGGTGGAATCCTGAGTCTTAGTACCTCTCGATATCGTGACAAACCTTTGTATATATTTTTTATTATTAAGTCTGAAATCAAACCTCAACAAGTCTGAGAGTCGAACATCTTATTTACCACTTCTACAACACATCAATTTTTGGCGCCGCCCACGCGGACTTGTATTTAGGTTTTAGGTTTAGGTTTATTTTTATTTTTAGATTTTTTTTCTCTTTTATGCCTTTGGTATTTTTTTGATTCTTTTCAGATTTGGAGCGAAGCTATAAGGAAAGAAAAAGCGATATAAAAGGAAAGCAAAGCCAAAGAAGGAAAGAAAAGAGGAGTCCAAAAGGAGTGAAGAAGATTTTATTTTTATTTATTAGCTTTTTATTTTTGGAAAATTGTATTAGGGTTTGTTGTATCTTTGTAATTTTTTATTTTATTTATGAACACTTTTTGGACTTTATTTTTGGGACATTGGACATTATTATTATTTTTAAACCCTGAGGAAGGGTTAAAATTAAATAAAACTGTTGCAGGGAAGGACGACAGTTACGATACTGTCTCGGCCCCTCAGGTTCGTACATTGACATATGAGTCGTTGGGCTGAGTCGACTACAACTGATTCGTCGCCCGTCTGGTACGGGAGGTAAGACTCTATCCACCCACGAATCCCCTGTCAGTGGGTTTTATTTTGTGGAAACACACACAAAAACGTGCACACACCAATTGCATCGTTAGACTACCGAGTTTTAGGAAAACTCGTGGATTAGTAAGTTGAACCCGTGCCTTGGGCCTTATGGGGGTCACCAGCTGAAAGTACACAAACCTCAGCCTTGTACCTTTGACCAGTCTTTGACTGTAGGTATATTTTGCTGTGGTAACCCGAGCTTACCCATTTTAGTCAACCTTTCATTTGCATTGCACAATATAATGTCGAACTGGTATTACAATAGCCAATACAACGAATATCTGACTGAGCTTCAAAATGGGCGTTACGACTTTGACCATAGTGTGAATAGTGGTTGGGAACATCAAACTTTTGAAGATTATGGCTCATACCATGGTGAGCCTAATTACTATCCGCACAAACACCGGTCATATGAGCAAGAAAATAAGGAATATTATAGTGTTAATTCCTCGTCTTTGGACAATATAATGCATATGTTGAAAAGTAGTCTTTTTTATGATCCTTCTGTTCCTATTCCTACTTTAGAAGAGTCCCTCAAGACATTAGAGGAGTCGACACGTAAGATAGCTGAGATGAATAACTTAGTTTATGATGAATGAAAACTTTCTATAGAGGAATTCCTCAAGCTAATGGCTGAGACGAACAAAAGACTTGCTCGAAATAATCTTAATCTCCAATATAATGTTTCCAATAATATCCTTGAAAATGAGGATAGTTATTTGCATAATCAAGATGACGAGGTTTAAATTGGTAACACTACTTTTTTAGATGAGGTTCGACCATTTTCATGTTATTATAATGATGATTATGATGAGGATAGTGTTGATGAAGAATCAGACACATATAGGCATACTGATCAGGAATTTGTTACTCCAATTGAGCTTTACAATGATAATATTATTTCTAGTTCGAATCCAAATAATTTTAATAATTATTTACCTATTCAAAAGGACGAGGATTTGACTAGAGATACCACCGTTTTAGACGATGTAGTATTTCCTTATGATTACGAAGCGGATGATGGTTTAGAGGAGCTGGTTTATCCTAAGAATATTATTTCCGGGTCTAGCGGTTTAGAAACATTAGTCTTATATGAAGAAGATAGACTCGTACAGAGTTCAAATATGAGTGAGGATGCATCACCTGAGTATAACCTAGAAGAAGCAATTGACTATTTTTAGGATTCTGACGATCTAGAAATTAGGGAAATTGTAGCTAGTCTATCTAGAGACACCCAAAACTCTAAGTTTGGGGGTGATTATCATTCTCCTTGTGCCTTACCTTTATCTCTTACAAATATCCCCACGTGGGACTTGATGTATGTGCCTCAACCATTGTATCAGATAATCATCATATTAGCTCTCCCGAACCTAATGATGTCCAAGAAGAAGTCCAGTTGTTAGAAACCATCCTCTGGTTGATGTGGTTAACCCAGGCTATGATACCCAGATTGATTTTGTTTTCCCACCAAATATTTTTCTTCTAAATGTGGGAACATATGAGTTTTAAATGTGTTTGTTATTAAGTTTTGAGACTAAACCTAAATACTTTAGGAGAATAGAAAAGACACATTTGCCTAAGAATGACCACCACTTTCATTGTGGTCAGTTGTGTAAGTCAAATCTGATTGACTTAGAGGATCCCCAATTATTCAGGTTATTATTATGTGCTTCTAAATTCTTAGTTGGGTTTTTACAGACTTTAGAACCTAAATCTTTGGATCCCGCCCATGAGGAAGTGCACCCTATGAAAATATTTTATCTAAACCCTTTCATAGAGCCCGAACCCGAACCACAACTAGATGTAGTTGTCTTAAACATGAAACTAGACAAGGGTGTGCTTTATTTGTTTATTTTCTTGGCAGGTTGCAGATTCCTTTTACTTGTGATATCTTTATTTGGTTTTGATGATCCACAAATATTTCGACTATTACTTTATGATTTTATGAGGTGACTAATCCTTTCTTAGTCTGGATGAAGACTTTAAACTTAGCACTTCTTGGGAGGTAACCCATGCTCATGCAACACGGTAATATCCTTCCTTAACTCTTTTGCTTAAAGTGGTAACAGTTTCTCCTTGTTCATGCTTTTAATTTCATTTTTAGAACATTGAGGACAATATTAGATTTAAGTTTGGGGGTAAGGGAGAAACTTTTTAGTTGCATTAGAGCCTAGAAATTTATGCCTATTAAAGATAGCACTAACCAATCTAAGTGGATGGAAGCATCTTGGTTGTAGGAGTTGAGGAACCAATCTAATTGGATGGAAACATCTAAATAGAGTCTATTCATAGAAGCGCAGAGCTCAGGTGTTAGAAATAACATGATAGTTTCACCATATCTCGGAATCATCTTATTACTTCTGTTTTTATTTTTTTGCACAATTTTTATATTGATGTCTGCTGGGTTGAAATAGGGTGATTGAGTTACTAAAAAAAAATGAAAAAAAAAAAAAAGAGAAAAGAAAAGAAAATTGAGACCAGAACATCAGACCAACCAGAATAAATTCAATAAAATCGATCACTGGTTCCCTTAAATATGCCAGCTGAGTTGATCTAGAATTAGGATTATCGACCATTGGTTCCCTTGGATATGTCAGATGTGTTGATATTAGTCCGGACCAGTATCTCAATCCATTAGGTCATAGGATTCGTCTTGGCATTGTCGTCCATTCGCAACCATCTATTTCTATTTCCATCTTCTTAATCTATTCATGTGATTTGTTTGATTCCGGAAATTGATGTCCATAGTGCGACTATCTGAGTAGAGCTCTGTCATTTATATATGAATTTTAGTATGCTTGAGTGCAAACTCGTGTACAGAAATTGGAATTTCGCATCAGGGTACTTCCTCCTGTAGTTAATGAGAGTATGCCAACCAAGGAGGTTCTTTAGTGCTATTCCAAGGTTCTGCGTAGATAGCTAGGGTCTGGAGTAAAGGTTTTGTGGGGTATATCTCTAGAAAACCCTCTTGAGACTATAACTCAGCCTCTAGGGCCACCTAGGGGTTTAAAGGCTTGTTGTACACGCTAAGTGCAATCGTGATGCCTGCGACAGTGAGTTAGGATTTTATTTTCTAGATTAGATTTGCTCGAGGACTAGCAAATAATAAGTTTGGGAGCATTTGATAGACGCATTTATGTGTCTATTTTAATCTCAATTATGTATATTGTTAGTGCTCGATTTTATACTATTTGATAATTTTATGTTTTTGTAGGTGTTTTTGGAGAAATGAACTTTTGCGGCAAAATTGGCTGGAAAAGTGGCATTTGGACCGTCCGGAAAAATTACTATTGGCACCTAGAAGATGTACTAAAGGCACCCCGGAAATATGTTGGAGACGTCCCATAAAAGTAATATTTCCACCCCAGGTCATGTGTTGAAGGGACCCCCATGATAGATAAGGGGCACTCAAATGATAAGAAGCGACCACCTGTTATTCGCACCCCTGGCATGGATAAGGGGCACTCCATCCCCTAGCTTTTGAACGAATGGTTTTGGCGGGAAAGTGAACTTTCACCTGCGAAGTTTCCTGGCAGGATTATGGACTTGATTTTAAGGGATTCAAGCACTAAGTGTGATTGGGATGGACTTGTATGAGATGAACAGAATTATCATGGGTATTCTATTCAACGAAATTGGGCTGGATCAACGATATGAATTAAACAGAGGAAAAGGAAGTTACGGGATATTTGGTTGTTGGTTTTAGGCGATATTTTCTCGAATTCTCTAGCTGGATTGGATTGCATTGGCCTGTTAGGGCCAAACAGGCTTGGTAACTGCCTTATTGTCGAAGAAAAAGAAGATTTCTTTCCATTCTCAAGAAAACAGGAAACCGGGATATCTCGGGTTTATTTTTGGAAAGTTCTTGAATAATATGAGAGAATATATGCTTCTGTTGAATTCGTAACTATTTTGGGAGATTTTGGGAAGGTTTGAGTAACCCAGAGACGCGTACAGAGAGAAGAAAGGAGACATCTCCGTAACTTGGCAGAAAACAAGGAAAAAAATAATGCCGAGACTTGTGAAAGAGGAATAAGAGATTTCTTCGAGGTTTAATCGTGCTGTTGTGTATAAATAAGAGAGTTTGGTGTTTGAGAAGAATTATCGAGGGTTGGGGGAGCCAACAGAGGGCTCTGATACGAAGAATAAGATTTGCAGAGAAGTTAGCTGCTGCTGCCGGAGAAGAAGAAGAACGACAACCGTCACCATTTCTTTCATATTAGTAACAGTTCTGCAACAAATCCTGTTAGGCTTTTCTCTGTTACACTGTGTTCTAAACAGTTATATCTGTTACAGATTCGCAGTAATATTTTCTTCAACAAAACACCTATTCTGCCATGAGTTATTATTTTGAGCGTGTTTACACCATGAGGAGCTAAACCCAACACTGGGATGACGAGGAAACCTAATATAATACGTGGGTAATTATATTTAATTCTTATATGACTTTTGCACTAATTAAAATTGAGTTATGATTTTGATTAATTAGTTGTCATCTCATTTGATGGGTCATGCTTGCTTAAATTTTTGATGTCCCATGCTTAGGATTTACAACTAATATTTTGAGGATCTGCCTTGGAAAAAAATAAGAGTCCATGTCTTTATTGATCGAGCTATAATTGTTAAAAGAATTAATATTTGAACCTTACGTTATGAGTTTGGTGGAATCCCGAGACACAGTACTTCTCGATATCGTGACAATCCTTTGTATATATTTTTTATTATTAAGTCTGAAATCAAACCTCAATAAGTATGAGAATCGAACATCTTATTTACCACTTCTACAGCACATCACTTTACCACACCACCTCCTTTCGCTAATCGTTTTGCCAAATCAAAAAAGCAAGCTCTAGATAGAAAATCATGGACATTTTCAGCAAGATACAAATCAACATTCCATTTATTGAAGCCACTAGGACCATACCCAGATATCCTAAGGTTATGAAGGATTTGTGCACAAGGAAGGATAGGTTGATTGCTAATCAGATTACTCAAGTGGGTGAAAGTGCTACAACCATGCTACTGAAGAAGATGCCTGCAAAGTGTGAGGATCCGTGTGGCTTCACAGTGCCAATTACAATTGGTAACCGACGATTTGAGCGTGCTTTGCTTGATTTGGGAGCACCCGTAAGTGTGTGGATCCAAGTCAGCCGATATATTTGATTCTTTGAATCTCGGACCTTTAAAAAAGGCAAGGATTACTATTCAGTTAGAAAACAAGTCCAATATATATCCTAAGGGACTCGTGGAGGACGTGTTATTTCAAGTGAATGAGTTAATCTTTCCGGTTGATTTCTACATTGTGGATATGCAAAATGGAGATAATTGTTCATCTACTTCGTTACTTCTTGAGAGACCGATTATGAAAACTGCAAAGACGAAAACTGATGTTGATAATGGTACACTCACTATGGAGTTTGATAAGGAGATCATTAAATTCAACATATTTGAGGCCATGCATTATCCAAGTGATATGCACTCTGTTTTCTCTATTGATATTATTGGTTCGTTAGCACAACAAATGTTTGATTTGAGCAATGGAGATGAACTTGGAATTGTGTTGCGAAATAGCGTTGATTTGGACGTTTGTGGGCCACCGAACTTGGACGTTGAATTAGCTAAAGAGCTAGTGGAGATTTGTGGTGCTTTAACGACATTACAGGAAGCTCGAACGGGTAATATCTCTTACATTTCTTTACCTGTAACTAATGAGGTTCCTTTACCTTCTATTGTGCAGACACCTAAGCTAGAATTGAAGCCTCTTCCCGATCACTTGAAATATGCATACTTGGGTGATAAATATGAGCTTCCGGTGATTATTACAAAGAACCTCACTGCCATACAAGAAGAGCGTCTACTTCGGGTTTTGAAAGAGCACAAAGCGTCCATTGGTTGGAAAATTGCTGACATTAAAGGTATTAGTCCATCAATGTGCATGCATAGAATCATTATGGAAGATGATATTAATCTGGTACGTGATTATCAACGTTGGATAAATCCCCCAATGATTGAGGTCGTGAAGAAAGAGATCCTAAAATTGCTAAGTGTGGGGGTGATTTACCCAATTCCTAACAACAAATGGGTTCGTCCGGTACAAGTGGTGCCTAAGAAATCGGGTGTCACTGTTGTTAGAAATCAAGATGATGAACTTGTTCCTACAAAATTTCAAACATGATAGAGAGTATGCATAGACTACAGAATGCATAATGCCGCAATTAGAAAGAATCATTTTCCTTTGCCTTTCATTGATCAAATGCTAGAGAGGTTAGCGGGACATCCACATTATTGCTTTTGGACGGATATTCGGGGTACAATCAAATTGTTATTGCACCAGAGGATCAATAGAAGACTACTTTTACTTGTCCTTTTGGTACATTTTCCTATAGACGAATGTCGTTTGGTCTTTGTAATGTGCCTGCCACTTTTCAGAGATGTATGGTTAGTATATTTGATGATTATGTGGAACGCATCATTGATGTACTTATGGATGATTTTAGTGTTTATGGCGATTCATTTGATATATGTTTATCAAACCTTAAACTTGTGCTAAAAAGATGCATAGACACTAATCTTGTTTTAAATTGTGAGAATTACCACTTTATGGTAAACCATGGTATAGTGCTAGGCCACAGTGTGTCCTCTCGAGGGCTCGAAGTTGACAAATCAAAGATAGACTTAATAAGAAACTTATAATACCCCACTTCGGTGAGAGAGATTCGCCCTTTTCTTGGTCATGCAGGTTTTTACATGCGGTTTATCAAAGATTTCTCCAAAGTCTCCATGTCGATGTGCAAATTATTGCAAAAAGAGGTTGTTTTTGACTTTAAAAAGGAGTTCAACGACACATTTGACAAGTTCATAGAATTTTTGACAACTGCACCAATTATCAAGTCAGCGGATTGGAATTTGCCATTTGAATTAATGTGTGATGCAAGTGACTATGCGGTTGGAGTTGTTTTGGGTCAAAGAGTTGATAAGTTATCCCACGTGATTTATTATGCATCTAGGACCCTAAATGATGCTAAAATTAACTATTCTACCACCGAGAAAGAATTGTTGGTTATAGTGTTCGCACTAGAGAAATTTAGATCATATTTGGTGGATAAAAAAGTGACTGTATATTCCGATCACACAGCACCTAGGTACCTAAAGAAGAAGAAAGAAGCTAAGCCAAGACTTATTGAAAAAGCGGGGGTCTAACAACCACACCCAATATTTCGTTCGCCAATCTGAATAGACAAACTCCAATATACTTTCAAGAGAATCAACTAGACAGTCAGACTCAATCTAGAGAAAAGTATATCAAAGAATTTATATCTCAATTTCTCAATTCAACCTGCAATCAACAAATAGGAATTTGTGAGCCCGATTGAATAAGAGAAATAAATTGAACGGTACCAAAGACCAATGTTCAAGTGTCAATCAATTTATAACAACAACCAAAGGTTGGATTATCTAATTGATTGATTTTAACGCACAACCTGTGATATTTCTATTATATAGTAACAAAGTATAATGCAGAAAAGAAATAACACAGACACCAGAATTTTGTTAGAGGAAAACCGCAAATGCAGAAAAACCCCGGGACCTAGTCCAGCTTTGAACACCACACTATATTAAGCCGCTCCAAACACTAGCCTACAACCAATGAACTTCAGACTGGAATGTAGTTGCGCTCCTTACTCTCTGAACCCCAACAGGATTTTACGCACTTGATACCCTTAGATGATCTCACCCACAACCAAGAGTTGCTACGACTCAAAGTCAAAGACTTGATAAAAAAATCTGTCTCACGCAGAAAAGTCTATCGGAATAGATAAATCTATCTCCCACAGAAATACCTACGAGTTTTGTTCGGTCTTTTGATAAATCAAGGTGCACAGGAATCAATCGATAAACCGGACTTATATTCCCGAAGAACAACCTAGTATTATCAATCACCTCACAATAATCTTAATCGTATAGAAGCGAAACAAGATATTGTGGAATCACAAACGATGAGACGAAGATGCTTGTTACTACATTTTATCTTGCCTATCGGAGATTAAATCTCGAGAAAATCTTAGAGAAGATAATATTCAATCAAGATAGAAAACAGAAAGATCAGAACACGCAACTACAGAGAAAATAGCTGGGTCTGGCTTCACAATCCTAACTAAGTCTTCAAGTCGTTAACCTACATGGTATCGTGAAAAACCTAAGGTTAAAGGAGAATCGACTCTAGTCGCAACTAGTATCACACAGGAGGTGTGGGGATTAGGTTTACCAGTTGCTAGAGTTTTCTCTTATATAGTTTTCAAATCAGGGTTTGCAATCTAAGTTACCTTGGTAACAAAGCATCCAATATTCACCGTAAAACCTGATTAGATTCAAACTAATATCTTTCAACCGTTAGATCGAACTTAGCTTGTTATACACAAATGAAATGTACCTTCATTTAGGTTTGAGTAACCGTACCTAAACGTTTACACTAGGTTGGCTGAACAGTAGTTAACCGGGGTTATCTATATAAGCACTCTCGTATCAACCTTATTCATCTTAATCACAACTAGTTTAAATGACTCAAATGAAACTAGTTATAGAGTTGTTCAATTGTTGTGTTCTCATAGAAGTATACAAGAACACAATTGAAGCAAAATCGATTTGATTCACTCGAATCAATTCATGAACATTATAGCCACGGTTTGCAAAGAGTGCATTCCTTATTATATAAATTTATTAGTTCATGAACAAACCGATTTTAGAACTTTAACCACTCAAGTATGCAAACGGGTACGCATACTTAAGTAGCCAGTCTGAGTTTGGGTTCGCCAGTATGTGAACGGGTACGCATACCTCCAAACCTTACGCCAGTACGCGTACTGGTATGTGTGCTTAGGTACCTGGATTTTCACAAACCAACAGGTACGCATACGGGTATGGATACTATGGTTCCTGGACATGGATTACAAATATTAAAGTATGCATACTATGCTTATATCCAATTGTTCTAAACTCTATTTCAATCATTGAAACATTTTTAGAGGATGACAATAACCGTTTTCATACACTATTAGCATCAAAGCAATTTTCAAGTTATTGAAATAATCATAACGAAACATCCCAAGTCTACACCAAATGATTGTATCACACAAACCATGTAATATGTTACTCGACGATTTTCACATGATCATCTTTTGACTTTCGTCAAGAATATAAGATGAACTTGGTTGAAGCGAAAGCTTACAAACACATATTTCGAGAAATATGTAAGCGAGTTAAACTCAGATCGAAATCTCAAATGTGTATAATCGAATACTATATAATAATACGACTTTTTTCTCAATATAGGAGATAGAGTAAAAATAGACTTTCCAAATGATAGATGAGTTTTAGTATCCACATACCTTTTGTTGATGAAGTTCCACAAGCTCTCCTTAGTAGTTCTCCGTCCTCAATTGATGAACGTCGTGAAGTCTAATGCTCAACTACACAATCTATCCTAGTCCGAGACATTACTATAAGTAGACTAGAAATCAAGAATTATAGTTTTGATCACTACTATTGACAAACAAGCTTGAGATAGCAACGCTTACGAGTTCGACCGAGCATTGCTCTAACAATCTCCCCCTTTGTCAATTTTAGTGACAAAACTATCAATACATTTGGATTACAAATTAAATAAACTTTGTAGCTTCTCATCCAAATGCTTGATCTCCTTGGTTCTTCAACATTACTCGAAATCTTCGTCACTTCCAAGTACTCCAATAATTCTAAATGTGTTCAACTCATCATCATAGTTGTTGAAGATCCATAGCTATAACAATGAGAAAACAGTTGCTCTCAATCATTATTATACAATGTCATAGTATTATTACACATCATCAAAGTTCAATTGTATCACAAATTTGACAACAATACTATGGTGATATGTATCACTCCCCTTTAGTAAATACTTCATCTTACAATGAAAAACACTCCCCCTTATATAATGATCCGTAAACCATATGTATTTGTACTGTGAACTTCACATTGATTCTCCCCCTTTTTGTCAATATAAATTAGCAAAGGTACGAAAACTAGTGGAATCCTCATGAAATTTTCATAGATATACTTCATGACTAAAAGGAACAACATATCAACTTGTTTTGATGATTTCACATAGTCGAAACTTAGTGTATTCATCAAGGAGTTTATAAAGATACAAGAAAACTCCTACAATATTCCACAGCCGCACTCCCCACAAAGATTTGGCAATTAAGCACAAGTTCAATTAAGAACTCTCCCCCATAAAATGTCATTTCCGAAAGAACAACAAGAGCGACCTTACTTTTACAAGAAAAGAAGGATTTTTTTGGACATTAACAAATCACATAAACCATGAATTTGTATCCAAAAATCTCAATTGAATTAACCACAAGGAAAATGATCAATCAATTGGCCATGCTCAACATAAGAGAACTTACAGAGCCACGCAGTACTTTCACAAAGAAGTGGTGGATCACGGTAAGATCAATACTGCGGAATATACAAAGATTCATTCTATTTTTCATCAATATTTGCATAAAGACATATAATAGACTTAATCTTTGTAATCAAAAGTTCATCATATCTTCCATCAATATTTGCATAATGACATAATAGGCTTAACTTTTGACGTATGGGACAATCATAGTTCACGTACGTAAACATACATATCCCATAAAAAATTGCAATATATGAAACCAATAAAGATTAATACTGCAAAATCATCTTCCAAATAAACTTTAGAATTTAAATAAATAAATCTAAAAACATTGCAACATGAAAATCTTTGGCAATAGCTATGTATACTCACAATAATTGGTATTCCAAACCCTAGTTATCCTTCTTAAAACACAAGAATAAATTCTCATAAGAAGTTTCCTAGACATCAAGACAAACTCATAATGCACATATAAGATGGTTTGTCCTTAGAGGGCAGAATCAATCTTTTTCGCACGGATTTAAACCAGCAATAGCTACCAAAGGCGTATAAAAATATTTTCTTAACAAGGAAAAACATACAAAGTCATTAATGACCATGCACCATAGTTCACATAATATGACAATGAACATTCAAGAATTCCATGGCAATGCGTACTACTGTCCATTCTTGAACTTCCTTCTTTGTGATTCACTAACAACATTATTGTAAAAGCTACAAATGAGCTTAGAAGAGTACTGCTCCAAGAATCCAAGTGCCCAAATCCAAGAGAAGTGGAACAAGTGCGACGAAACGGAGCAAAACACTCAAAAATAAGAGACGGTACAAAGACCAATCTTAACTCATCCAAATTCAAGAATTCTCATCTCTCTATTGAAGAGAAGTCAAAGAGGAAGAGAATGCAAAAACAATGAGGTCATTCCGAGTTTGTACGAAGAAGTTACGGCCAAAACAAGTTTACCGAATATCGACGTCCACATGCTAGTATGCTTACCAGTTTGCAAACGAATTTTCGTGACCTGAAGAAGTATGCAAACGGGTTTGCGTACTAAAATCCCTGTGTTTTGATTTTAAATGATGGTTTGCATACCTGGTATGTGTAACATGAAGTCCAAACATCCCGAACTACTATTTTCAAACCTAAACATTTAAGAACCTTAAACATAGATCAAGTTAGGTAGAAATGAACGATAAGCAAGGTACATGGATCATTATAAGTACTCTAATTAAATAAATAAAAACACAAATCTTGCTCAAATTTATAGACATACCTTTCTAGAAGAATCCAATTGAATTCTAAGGCATTACCAAAGATTCAAAATCATACCTGACACAATATATGTGCCCCAATTCTCGTGCTTCCCTCACCGTATACATAGCAGGGCATTCCTTAGTGAGGATGCACTTACAACACAATCAAGTTGTGTTGAGGTGAACAATGTCTTGCTCACCACAAGTGACTGAAACAGACTTTTCTGCAACTATGAACTTTTCACCATCTATAGTTCTTGAATTATTTTGTTTCACTATTGGATTATCGTGAAAGAGATCTCTTTTAGAACCTTTCACATCCAAATCCATATTTCCAAAGAAATATTTAAGTTCTAACATCATGGATACTGCGTTCTCCATAGTCATGGAATTTTCTAGGAGATCATTCCTTTTCACACTCAAAGCATCATTGACTTTCTTTGGAACCCACTTATGAGTGCGTCTAGAAACAACCGGAACCTTCTTCCCATTACTCTCCTCAAGATTTCTCGAAAGAGAATTTGATTGACTATTCTTTTGCAAGTTAGTATTTCTCCAATTGGGAGCATTGGATCTTGTCTTCGTCTTTTGCGAAGTTATTCTTTTGATAATCATTACAATTGTGAAAAGACTTCGTATGACGTTTATAGGCAAATCTAGGATTATAACAACACTGATTCCTTTGCCTAAAGGTTGGAAAGTTACAACCTATAATGTTAATAGGCTTAGCTTAGCATATGATCTTGGTTTCACAACTTCTTGTGATGCCCAAATAAGAAAATCATGAAGTTTCTCATTCCTTATACGAAAACGACATCTCCTTTCCAGGTGACCTTTATTTCCGCAGTAGTGGTAAACATAAGGAATGTTCTTACCTCGATTTGTATGTGCTGACTTTGGAGGTTGATATTTAACTTCCGGTGAAGGTATTTCACTCTTGCCATCAGTGGAAACCTTTTGTTGAGAAAAATCACTAGCCTTGACAAATTTTACCTCTTTGTTAATACTTGGAGCATCTATTCCCTTATAGACCAATCCTCGTGTATCACGATGATTTTTACTTGCTCCTAGCATAGTGGTTAATTTTCTTTAACTAGTATTGAACTTTTTCAAGTCATCTTCCAACATCTTGATTTTATCAAGAGCAACAGCTAAATCATCCTCAAGGCGTTTTTCTTGAGCGAGATAAGCGCTTTCTCTGTCATCAAAACTTGCTTGCTGGGAGTTAATCCTTGCTTCAATTTCTGCAAGTTTCTCTTCCAACAAGAAGTATTTTTGATAAACATTATCACATTCAAGTGATTTTCTACTCAGGTTTTTCTCAGAATCTTTGAGGACCGATTCGCAAGAGCGATTCCAACCATAAAGACCTCCGTAAATCCTTTTCGATTTTTTGTTTTCTCGACAGAGAGGAGTCAGAAGAGGTGTGACATCATACGTTGTAATCTTCTTAATTTTCACTGATTCCAAAAACTTTACATACTCTGAGACTTCCTCATCAACATCTTTATCAATATTTGAATCACCTTGATCAGAAAGTTCATCCAACTGTTCTTCTAGGCGTGTTTCCCAATCAGCAGTTTTTACATTCAGAGAATGTTTCGATATTGACTTAGATATGACAGTTCTCTCAGGTGAATTCAATCTTTGAAAAACATCTGGTAATTTCTGACTTGGTACGTTATTAGAGATAGACTCGTTCATAATAATCAGATTGCTACAAACACAAACTTAAGATTCTTTTAACGTGTTTGCCTTCTCTGATACCAATTGAAAGAGCGGGGGTCTAACAACCACACCCAATATTTCGTTCGGCAATCTGAATAGACAAACTCCAATATACTTTCAAGAGAATCAACTAGACAGTCAGACTCAATCTAGAGAAAAGTATATCAAAGAGTTTATATCTCAATTTCTCAATTCAATCTGCAATAAACAAATAGGAATTTTGCGAGCCCGATTGAATAAGAGAAATAACTTGAATGGTATAAAAGACCAATGTTCAAGTGTCAATCAATTTATATCAACAACCAAAGGTTGGATTATCTTATTGATTGATCTTAACGCACAACCTGTGATATTTCTATTATATAACAAAATATAATGCGGAAAAGAAATAACACAGACACCAGAATTTTGTTAACGAGGAAAATCGCAAATGCAGAAAAACCCTGGGACCTAGTCCATCTTTGAATACACATTGTATTAAGCCGCTACAGACACTAGCTTACTGCCAATGAACTTCGGACTTGAATGTAGTTGAAACCTAATCAATCTCACACTGATCAAGGTACAGTTGCGCTCCTTACGTCCCAGAACCCCAGCAAGATTCTACGCACTTGATTCCCTTAGCAGATCTCACCCACAACCAAGAGTTGCTATGACCCAAAGTCGAAGACTTGATAAACAAACCTGTCTTACACAGAAAAGTCTATTGGAATAGATAAATCTGTCTCTCACAGAAATACCTACGAGTTTTGTTCCATCTTTTGATAAATCAAGGTGCACAGGAATCAATTGATAAACCGGACTTATATTCCCGAAGAACAACCTAGTATTATCAATCACCTCACAATAATCTTAATCGTATGGAAGCGAAACAAGATATTGTGGAATCACAAACGATGAGACGAAGATGTTTGTGACTACTTTTTATCTTGCCTTTCGGAGATTAAATCTCGAGCAAATCTTAGAGAAGATAGTACTCAATCACGATAGAAAACAACAAGATCATAACACGCAACTACAGAGAATATAGTTGTGTCTGGCCTCACAATTCCAATGAAGTCTTCAAGTCGTTAACCTACAGGGTTTCGTGAAAAACCTAAGGTTAAAGGAGAATCGACTCTATTCGCAACTACTATCACATAGGAGGTGTGGGTATTAGGTTTCCCAATTGCTAGAGTTCTCCCTTATATAGTTTTCAAATCAGGGTTTGCAATGTAAGTTACCTTGGTAACAAAGCATTAAATATACACCGTTAGATGAAAACATGATTAGATTCAAGCTAATATCTTTCAACCGTTAGATCGAACTTAGCTTGTTATACACAAATGAAATGTACCTTCACTTAGGTTTGAGTAACGGCACCTAAATGTGTACACTAGGTTGGCTCAACAATAGTTAACCGAGGTTAGCTATATGAACACTCTCATATCAACCTTATTCATATTAATCACAACTAGTTCAAATGACTCAAATGAAACTAGTTATAGAGTTGTTCAATTGCTATATTCTCATATAAGTATACAAGAACACAATTTAAGAAAAATCGGTTTGATTGACTCGAATCAATTCATGAACATTATAGCCATGGTTTGCAAAGAATGCATTACTTATTATATAAATGTATTAGTTCATGAACAAACCGATTTTAGAACTTTAACCACTCAAGTATGCAAACGGGTACACATACTTAAGTAGCCGGCCTGAGTTTGGGTTCGCCAGTATGCGAACGGGTACGCATACCTCCAAACACAACAGAAAATTCCGGACCCAAACCTTACGCCAGTACGCGTGCCGGTATATGTACTTAGGTACCCGGACTTTCACAAACCAACAGGTACACGTACGGGTATGCATACTATGGTTCCCGGACATGGATTACATATATACAAGTACACATACTATGCTTATATCCAATTGTTCTAAACTCTATTTCAATCATTGAAACATTCTTAGAGGATGAAAATAGACGTTTTCACACACTATTAACATCAAAGCAATTTTCAAGTTATTGAAATAATTATAACGAAACATTCCAAGTCTATACCAAATGATTGTATCACACAAACCATGTAAGATGTTACTCGGCGATTTTCACATGATCATCTTTTGACTTTCGTCAGGAATATAAGATGAACTTGGTTGAAGCGAAAGCTTTCCAACACATATTTCGAGAAATACGTAAGCGAGTTAAACTCAGCTTGAAATCTCAAATGTGTACAATCGAATACTATCTAGTAATACGACTTTTGTCTCAATATATGAGATAGAGTAGAAATGGACTTTCCAAGTGATAGATGAGTTTTAGTCTCCACATACTTTTTGTTGATGAAGTTCCACAAGCTCTCCTTATTAGTTCTTTTTCTTTAATTGATGAATTTCGTGAAGTCTAATGCTCAACTACACAATATATCCTAGTCCGAGACATTACTATAAGTAAACTAGAAGTCAAGACTTATAGTTTTGATCACTAAAACTGACAAACAAGCTTGAGATAGCAACGCTTGCGAGTTCGACCGAGCAGTGCTCTAACACTTATACAGTGGTATTGTTATTAAAGGAATTTGATTATGAAATCAAGGATAAGAGAGGTGTTGAAAATATTGTTGTTGATCATCTTAGTAGATTTATTGTTTCCGAAGAAGAACTTCTTTTACAAAATCATTTCCGGAAGAACAACTTTTCTCAATTGAAGATTCAACACCTTGGTACGCTGATACAGTGAACTACTTGGTTACAAGGCAAGTACCTAGTACTATGTCTAATTTTCAAAAGCTTAAGCTTAAGAAGATAGCCAAGCAGTATGTGTGGGATGAGCCCTACTTGTGGAAATATGGTTCGGATCAAACTATCCACAGGTGCGTACCTAACTATGAATTTCAATTCATCCTTACTTTTTTTCATACTTATGCATGTGGTGGTCACTTTGGTTCTAAACGTACTGCTCATAAATTTTTTGAAAACGGCTTTTATTGGCCTACCTTATTCGGATGCATATATCTTTTGTAAATATTGTGATAGATGTCAACGAACCGGAAATCTATGTGCTCGAAATCAAATGCCACTCAATCCAATTCTCACTGTAGAAATTTTTGATGTGTGGGGCATTGATGTTATGGTCCCTTTTGTCAATTCGAATGGAAAATTTTATATACTTCTTGATTTGGATTATGTTTCAAAATGGGTGGAAGCTAATGCCACCCCTAATGATTCCCAAATTGTTTGTGAGTTTGTGAAGGAATATATTTTCTCTAGACATGGTACACCAAGAGTGGTTATCAGTGATGGAGGCCCATATTTCAAGAAATCCTTCCATGCTCTTCTCAAGAAGTACAACATTATACACAAGGTCGATACGCCTTATCATCCACAAACTAGTGGACAAGCTGAGATCTCGAATCGTGAGATCAAGTCCATCTTGGAGAAAAACGTTAACACTACACGAAAAGATTGGAGCTTTAGACTTAACGATGCACTTTGGGCGTATAGAACCGCATACAAAACACCGATTGGTATGTCTCCATATCGTTTGATTTAAGGTAAAGCTTGTCATCTTCCGGTTTAACTTGAACACGAGACTTATTGGGCAATAAAGATGTGAAACATGGATTACGACAACGTGGGGAACAAAGGAAATTACAACTTAATGAGCTAGAGGAGATACGTAATGATGCTTACGAGAGTTCTCGGATTTACAGGGAAGATACTAAGCTTTTACATGACAAAATGATTTCTCGGAAGAATTTTGTTGTGGAGCAAAAAGTTCTTTTATTTAATTCTCGTCTTAAGATATTTCCCGATAAACTAAGGTACAGATGGATTGGACCATTTGTTGTTACTAATATTTTTCCTCATGATGCAGATGCAGTTGAAGTTTCTAGTCTAAGAGATGGGACAACTTCCAAGTTCAATGACCATAGATTGAAGTCATATTATGACAACATTGCTTACGTGAACTTGGACGAATTCGAGCTTCGAGCTTCGAGATTTACTCCCTATTGAGGAGTAGTTTGGAGAATGCCAAGTCGGGTTGAGGACGTTAAACTAAGCGCCACGTGGGAGGCAACCCATCGATTTTGCATTTCTATCTCTATCTTTTTTTTCTTAGTTTTTCATATCATATTTTAATTTCCCACCTTGATTTTACTTAGGATGAGTCAATTACATTGAGGACAATGTAAAATTTAAGTGTGGGGGGAGTGTTTGGATATTTTGCATATAGACTTTTTCAAATTTTTTGTAAATATTTGCATAAAACCTCCAACGTGTAGAGATTTTAGAGTCACTAGCATACTTCTAGGTATGTTTACATAAGGACTTTTCACCGAAATAATGGAACTTAGAAGTGTTAGAGAATACTATACATTAGGTGTTATTAATCTTTGCGACAAGTCATTTACTGTTTGTGGATCAACTTAACCATGCCGGCGGCAAATGAGGAGCAGGGGGAAGTGCACTACCTGTTTTCACATCAAAAGAAGCACCAGACCTTAAATTCTTTGTATATGACTAAAAAGATTTGTTTTAAGTGTGTGTCACCGTACGTTAATTCCGGGTAGAATGATGATTTACCCAACTTCACACCAATTTCAACACTATTTTTGATCTCTTGAGTGCTAATTTTGTCAATTATGAGGGTGACGTCTATAGATGAAAACCACCTTATTGTAGTTTGATTTACAGTTAGCATCATTCTCTCTCTCGCCAACAACAGGTCCATAGAAACAAAATCATCAACAACAAGCGGAGCTACATCAAAATTTACAAGGAAAGTTGAAGACGTTTGAGATTTACAAGCAACATTACAAGGAAGAGCAAATTCCACATCCAAGTAAAGCAACATACAATTAGCGGATTTTTATTTACATGTTGAAGACTTACACATAAAGAGCGGAATTCTATATTCAAGTATGAAGACTTATTTACAAGAGCGAAGAAAATCAAACGATGAGGGTTATTGAAGTCTATGATACGAAGACAATACAAGTTGTGAATATCCAAGTGGTAAAATACTTCACCCATGGCTATTTCTATTGTTATTTTTTTATTATTTTTATTGTCTTCTTCTTCAAAAAAAAAGGAGACAAGAAAAATTTGTTATATTGTTTTATTTATTTAATATAAAGCCGTGGAGAAGGAGAAAAATTCTATAAGGAAGTTTCAAGCAACAAGGAAATAGAGGAAAAAAGTTACAACTTGTCAAAGTTCTACAAAGTTTAAGAGTTTATCATCAACAGTTGAAGACCGAAGACGAATACCAAAAAGATGAAGAAGACGAGCCGAAGACGTTTCTATTGGATGATGTGAGAGTAGTGTTATCATTACTTCTGATCAGATGTAAAGGTGAGTGAGTACTCCCATCCTTGCTTAATGGTTGATTTACTTTCTTAGAGATCATCAAAAAAATATTTTTATTTCCCCCAATTTTGTGGAGTCTCCATAAATAATTCGGAAGTTTTCCTTCCTACCATTCAACGTGTGAAGGATTTTTCTCTTAATTCCCGCCTCTACACAATGTTTGAGACTAGAAAAGCGGTCTTTTGAGTGCAATTATCATAAAACCCTTTTAGGTGAGGCTAGAGTCAAGGAGAAATGCTTATTGGTCACTCTCAAACATGCATTTCTTTCAACATGGCGTAGGTTGAACGGTCACACTTTCTTCGATTAATGGCATTTTACATGTTAATTTTCTCTTGAACTTCTGACTTCTTGACAATAGGTTGAGAACCCTTATGTCCTCATAGATCTTTGGATGCTTGGGAAGCTGGAACGCTTTGAAGTTGGAGTAGGTTTTGTGGGTATACCTCTCGTAAGCTCTAACGAGACTATAACTCGCCCACTAGGGACACCGATGGGTTTAAAGGCTTGTTGCATTTGCTAAGTGCAATCGTATCCTCGACGAAAGGGAGTTGTTGTACTTAGGGTCAGGTAGTTGCTCGAGGACTAGCAAAAGGCTGGGTTATTTGATAATTGCTTAATTTATATGACTTTATTGTCCACTTCATACTTGTTTTAGCTATAATTCTTACATTCTATGTTGTATTACTCTTGTTTTGTTTCTTCTATGTTTCTTTAGGTGAATCATCCGGAATGCAAATGGTGTTAAAAAGAGCTAAGAAGAAGAAAGGAGTTCATTCCCGCATGAAAAAAAGAAGTTGAAATGTGCAAACACAACTCATGGATGCAAGTTACAGGAGAATAAACGGCTGGGAAAAGCTTCTCAAAACCCAACCGTAAAATAGATGAATTTCTAACATAAAGTTCAAGAAGAGTTACGGCTAGGTCCAACCCAACCGTAAATTCAAGTGAATATATATGAATATTTTGGGAATTTCTTTGTTGTAGAGGACGACGATACGAATGCAACCCAAAAACAATGAGGTCAACCGGACATCGTATGAAGAAGTTACGACCGAAATGGCGAAGAACAAAAAGTACACAGGAAGAATTACGGCCAGGTCCAAGAGACTCGGACCCAATTGTAATTCTGGAATTTTCAACATAATTTTCTGGTCAGAGTTTCGTCTGGGTTGAACCCAACCGTAACTCTGGGGATTTTTGGCGAATTTTAATGGTCATACTTACAGTTGGATTGATGTTAACGAACCCAACCGTAACTAAGGGTATTTGGCTCGTGTGTGAGACTACAAATCGAAGAAATACGACCCTGAAAGGATTTTGAAGACCAAATTTCGTCTATATAAGAAGACCTCCTAAACATTAATACATTATCTTTACACAATTTTTAACAATTCTTGGGGAGGAGGAGCATCATAGTGGAGCAAAGGATAGGGTTTTGGAGTGGTTCTCATCAATCGTAACGGTTTCTTCTCTAGTTTATCATATGTATAACATGGATGCTACTACATCCATGAATAGATAAAAACCCAATTGATTGAGGATGAATTCTGAGTTCTAGACATGATTTGAGTTATTATATAAATCTATTTTAAAGTTCTTCACATGATTATTATTTGTTTATACTGTAAAGAACGTTTATGATTGATTGATAGGTTGTTTAGGTGGCCAACTGAATTGATTTAATCTAATACTAGTACTGAGTTAGGAGATAAGTAATAGTCGAATAACTTGTACACAGGGAGAGAACATGAGACATTGCAGAGGGATTCCGTGGAGTGATTGTGTGTATGAACAACACTGGAAAGTGGACCTTGAGCTAAGAGTCTAACTAGTAGGATCAACCTAATTCACAAAATATAAAGCATTCGACCAAATTACACCTTGAGTGAGCTACTACTAGGTAGTTTATACGAATAAAATATGGTATTGGAGAGCTTCCGTACTCAGTGATATAAGGAATTTAGGGGATAACACTGAGCTAGCTGTTATTCTACAATATCTGTGATTAAAATTATTAATGGATAAATATAGTAACTTGATGACGGTTTAGTAACAAAGAAGGATTCCTCGATCATCTCTCTGTCTATTGTTTACAACTTAACTTTATTCACTTTATTTAATTTGGTTTAAAAACTAAAACAAACCCCCCTTTGTGACATTTAACAACTAAATCTCCTTGCTCTTCGTGGTAACGACCTTGACTTCCATTATATTACTAGTTAATTGAGTGGATTTAGGATCACTAATTTGATTGCACCTACGACACGCATCAATAGACACAAAAAGATCACCCTTTTTTTTTCGAATCAGAAATTTATGAAATAACTTACTAAAGCGTTAGTAGCCATGATTACATTTTTAGTAGAGCCATCTAATACGAAGAGTATAGTACCACTCATAATATTAGGTTTATTTACTAAATGTTTTTGAGTAATACAAAAGGGAGCAATATAATTCCAACTAAGAATACAACTAAATTTGTTTTGCTTTTTTTTAAGCTAAGATATCCTCTAATGCATTTGCAATTCTGAGAACAAAAGGGTTGCCTCTTTCGCAAATTGAGAATCTATCTCCGTCGGATGGTAAATTAATTTCTTCAACAGTGCTCTACCTTTAGGAAATTGCTTAACTTTCGATGAAGGTTTCTTCCTCAGTTTCTTTTCCATTCGTTGAAATGAAGCAATAAAAATTTCTCTCTATTGGTTTGCAAACACAATTTCTTCATTCTCACTATGTTCTTCATGATCAGATTCTTCCTCCTCAATTTCTTGATTATTTTCCATATTTTCAAACACAATCTCTTCTATGCATTGCTTTGGTCTCTTCTTATGATTCTTCTGTGGATTCACATTTAGGTGCTTCACTAATCACAAGTGCACATGGGTTTTTCCTCCGCCACAACCTTCTTCTTCTTATCATTCTTGTGAACACCTCTGTTATCTGCGCCCTAATGAAAATCAAGGCGAGAGGTGGGCGTGTGAAAAAAAAATGTTGCCCCAAGGGGTTCGAACTCGATGCATATTGGCTTCCTACAACAGCCACTAAACCATTGTTCTGATGGTGCGTTTTTGACAAATATTATATTTATTTTATAAATATTCTATTTTCACCACTAATAAGTGTTTTTCCAACCTTACTCTCGAAGATATATAAAAATTATGATAAATTCGTATCAATTTACTACATATGTTAAGCGGAACTTTCCACTCCGAATCCACGTATGTATGTCGTTCTGAATTATGGCCGAACTACGAACTGTTGACTGGATTCTTGACTGAATCTGATTTTTACGAATCTGAGTAACACACGTACGTTTGCCGTATCCCGAATTGCTAACTAGGGACCAAAATAAATTAGAATTAGGCATCTTTTTGTATTAGGTTTAAAAGATAGAATGATAATTTCGACATTTGATATATCTAAGGTCGCCCTTTAACCACACCCCTAGTCATGGAAATTGGAAAAAAACAAAAGAAGCCCCCCAGGCTCGAAATTTTTGGGTGCAAGTAACCTAAAAGCTTAAATCACATCCATCCAGATTTCCAAACACAGAGTCTGGCTCAAATCTATACAATATACATCTCCGAGGTCTGCTGAGCTCTTTGCGGCACAAGAGGAATACGAGATCTAGATTTTGTTTTGTGAGATCACTAACTTCATTTTCTACATAGACAACTGAAAAAACTTGAGAGAAGGTTTGTGGATTAAAGAAAGGAAGATCAAGAAACAGAGGTATGGAAGCAGCAGGTGTTAGTAAGAAGAAATGTTAATAAATCCAAGTTGTTTTGAGTTTGGATATTCAATATGGGCGGATTTGGAATTGGGGTTTTCATGTGCGATGATCTTTGTGGTTTCTCAAAATTTTCACCTGCTTCTTTAATTTTACTATTAGGGTTATGGAGGCATGAATTCCATCACCTTGGCGATTTCATCTGTAGGCGGAGAAGCTGAATTGCTCATTGCCTTATATGTTCTTCAGACACCAATATCATTCATTACAGAAAGCAGCTCATTCATTACAGAAAGCAGCTCAGGACCTCAGGTAATTTGAAAAACATTACAAGCTATGGTCAGGAGTGCGAAGTGAATGACGAGGTGTTTTTTCTGGATTATGGTCACTACGATGTTCTAGAAGAAATTTCTTTTCAAAAATTTGAAAGCCAAGAAACAGAAGAAATTGCAAGGATCGGAGATAGTGTTGCCTCTGTCGAAGAAATTGAATTTTCAGTGATGCAGTGAAGCTAGTGATGTGGGTAGGATGGAGATGATCTCTCCCAATTCAGCCAACAAATGGTATACACGAAACACCAAATTCATGTGGTTTACGGTTAGTTATATCCTAGTTATGGGCTAGTCATGTCCTCTATATGGTATTGGCTAGTAGAGGAGGTTCTGAATTTGTGCAACATAATTACTGCATTACGTCTTGTGATATTTGTGTGTCTTGGTAATGTGTATGTAGGTTTGAGGAGAAGCTAATTATACACCTGGAGGGATATATCTAAAGCTTAGAATCATGAATAGACGAGGAACCTACTTCGTATTGCAATATTCAGCATCAGTTGTACATAAATCACTCCCTGCTTTAGGTGAAGTAACATCCCAAATCTTACTTCAAACTCTTCATATTTCGTGGCAGTTTATTTTTGTAGTTTATGTCTGATCTTTTATAGTTAAGTAATGGATTTGGTTACTGAAATTTGTAACAGAGATGAAGATCAAGAAACTCATGCTTAAAGATGCCGAATCCAAAAGATTTATCAACTGGTCAGAAAAGGGCATATTGATCTCCCTTGATGAACATGAAATTTAGATGGAGTGAAAATTTGAGTGTCATACATGAAATTTAGATAGAGTTAGCGAGGGACTGGATTGGCTCTCGCCACTTCGATAGTGTTCAACTTGCTGATGTACTCAAGATGCAATCAGCTCATCTAAATGCAGGATTTGATTGTTAGGTGCAGCATTTGTCCCAGAAATGCCAAAGTTGTAAAGCACATGACGCAGAAAGTCCGGATCAACTCTCCTATTGACTATACCTTTCAACCTGGCTGAACACCAACTCCGTACTTCCCATTACCAGTTGATCATGAACTTCTGGCCTTCGACGAATGCTTGGCTTCTAAGTCCCCATGTTTCCCTCTGTCTCAGTAACTTTCAATATGCACCGTCTGAAGGTGAGAAAAGAATCTGACTCCACTCCAGCTAGTAGATGTACAGCCGAAGCATTGGATGGAAACAAATGTCTTTTTATTTCAGTAACTTTCAATATGCACCGTCTGAAGGTGAGAAAAGAATCTGACTCCACTCCAGCTAGTAGATGTACAGCCGAAGCATTGGATGAAAACAAATGTCTTTTTATTTCACTGGACTGGATAAACTCTCGAATGAACTAACTTTTGTTTCTTTTACAGAAATCACTGATAAACTCTTGAATGAAGTGGGAAGGGTACTTACTCCCCTGTAGTCATCCCACCCAAGAAAAAGCGTTACAGGATAACTAGCACGGTATATATTCAATGCTAATCCGACGATATCAAGTCTACGAAACCTTATACCATCACTGAAGAGTAACACAAGAAGTTCTCAGAAGCTTTAAGATTATATGGTCGAGCTTGGTGTCGGATAGAAGACCACATCGGTACAGAGACTGTGTGGTTCAGACCCGAAGGCATGCCCAGAAAAATTTCTCTTGTTAATCCAACATCAAGTGTCCTTTTTGTACCATACTATTTTCATGGGTGCGCTGAAGTTGTAAGAGAATCAGGTAGTAATGATCATGCTCAGTGAAACCAATTGAAATTCCTCCTCCTCGCCCGAAGAGAAAACTTGTGCACATCCTTATCCTCAGAACAAGATAACCAATCACCTACTCTGTTTTATCTGCCATTGGTCCAGATACTATGGGATCCTCGTTTTCAAATTGCCAAAGCCGTTCTCAATCACCTGTGGCATCTGTTTCTGATGCGACGCATGTTATCATCATCTACCAAGCAATGGTTCCCCTTCAACTTCTTTATCAGCTGAAGAGGAGAATGTTTGTCCAGCAGGGTTTGCTAACCATTGGTCGGTGAATTTCAGCAAGAGAATTCTGGCAAACATGGTGCAATGGCTTTAGAAACAGCACAGAGTAATATGACACAGAGATTCCTTCGTGGGGCCTTCCAGTTCTGTCTGGAGGCAATGGCCTTCAGCTCTGTGCGATATGCAATTTTAGGGAGTGAATCCAAATATGATGGAAGCTGCTGCTTCTGCAGCTTTTTCTCTACACTGGTGGGCTTTGTGCGGAGGTTTACAGTTGCCTCTTGCACCCTTCAACTCAAATTTATTACGGGTGGCTCCAAATTCTTCACCTGAGGATGCCTCGAGGGACATGAAAGTTCAATGCCTCGAAGAAGCAGGGACTGGTTTGACTACTGGATCCATAGACGAAGTGGAAATTTGAGTAAAGAATGAGTTGATTCTCGAAGAAGAGAAGACGTTGCTGGCAATGACATAAGTAGACTTGATCCTTGGGTTGAAACTAAGGCAAACATCCGATTCATTAATCCAAATTTTAGGCATAGAACTATAAATTTTAGGCGTCACAAGTACATCTTACTGTTTCAGAACTTGTGTTGTCAATGCGATTACGTATCTTGTAAAATCTTCAAGTAGATGAAATACTTACTGCTTAGTAATAATAACTTGTATGAAGTAAATTGTTTGAAACCCTAGAGTTGGTTACAGATAACAAGACAAGTGTCACTCCCTTTGCAATCTGAAACCAACAAATGTCTGCCTGAGTTTTGTTTTGATAAAGTCAAGGAGCATTTAATTTGCAGCTGAATGATGTGAACGAGGCCTGGCTGGAAACTTCGTTTATATCATGAGTCAGGAAAATCACAAATGTCCAGCTACTCGGCTAGTGATTATGGAGGAGCCTTAACCTCAAGCCCAAAGCTGTAACATCCCAAAACTTATGGGTACAACTAGAAACAAAACACGTGTTCAGTTTGGACCGTTAATGACAATGAAGGTCGGTCAGAAATTGCTATTCTTCAGTTCATGATATAAAGCAGCAGCATCTTTAGGTTGAATTTACTCGAGAGAAGAAGAGCTACAATGGCTACCAACAAGGTCGCTAATTTCTATCAAATTCTCAATCCATGTTTCAGTTTTGCCTTTGATTCTGTTTTGGTTTTTGATCAACTTTTGTTTTGTGATCTATGTGTAGGTTGAAAGTGAAGTGATAAAACAAGAACAATTGAAGTATCTGTGGTTTGTTAAAATTGCTGCTATTCATGGCTTGATTTGTTTATGGGATCTCTATGAATATGGAAAGCAGAATACTTCTGGGTCATTCAGATCTGCAATTGGAAAAGTGGAGGGTACTGTGACTAGTGTTTTCAGTCCTGTTTGTGACAAGTTTAAGAATGTACCCTATGATCTTCTACTCTTTTTTGATAACAAGGTACACTTCTATTCATTTCTTAACTCTCTTTACTGTTGCATTTAAGAATTTCGTTGATGTTTTTCTTGATCATTGATTGAATTCATGTAGTTCGATTTTGGATCAGGAAAGGCATGAATTTTATTTTGAGGTGTCCTCTTAGTGTGCTCAAACCAGGGCCGGAGCCAGAAACCTCACTGAGGGGAAGCAAAATCCTATTAGGGGTGCAAAAAAGGAAAAATGGGCTTGGCAGCCTAAATCCTAAAAAAAAAATAAGCTTAAGAGCCAGTTGGGAAACTGCACACCCTTGCTTTCAACTGGCTCAAACTTTGTTCCATTTCATGATTATGGAGGGTTGAAGTCCCACTGTGAATTTTTACCTACAAGCTATGTTGTGAAAGGCGAGGGCCGCACGGGTGTGCGGGAGGCGCCTAGCTAATAAAGCGCCCAACGCACTAAAAAATGAGCTATTACCTTTTTTATTATTCAAGTCGCCTAGGCGCGCCTAGCGCTTGAATCAACATATTAGTGCTAGCTTACCCAAACACAGCCTTGTGCAAACACAGCTATTTGAGCTTTTACAGCATTTTGCTTTTTTTCTCCACTTGTTTATCACGAAAAGTTAGTAATTTCGAACTATTGGTTCGTGTTGTTACGTCTAGTATATACTCGTGCACATTTCTTCACTTATTAGGGGATGTAACTGTGAAGTTCAGGACTGATCAAAACTCTTATACTGGTTGCTCTTGTGGTGCAGTTGGATGAAGCCGTACATAAGTTTGTCAAGCAGGCTCCTGCTCTAGCAAAGCAAGTCGCAAGCCAATCATGTGTAGTGGTTCAGAAGGTATCGCAGTTAACAAAAGCAATTGTATCCGAGACACAAACTAGAGGCTTATCTACAGCAGCAATTTATGTTGTGAACACATCTGAGATATACCTAATGGAGCAAGCTGCAAAAACCTGGCACACACTTACACAGGTCTCACCATTGAACATAGTGGCAGAATTAGTGGTTCCTACAGCTGCCCATTGGTCTGATAAGTATAACCAACTCGTCATAAGCATGGCCCAGAGGGGCTTCTTTGGTTTCAGCTATCTCCCTCTTGTGCCTGTTTATATCATTGCCAAGGCATCCAAGATGGAAGAAGAGGTAAAGAAGCAAGATGGTGTCAAGTCCAGCTCTGAGATTTAAGAGAGGCAAGTTGAAAACTACAGTAGGTTAAAATAAGACAGGATTTTTTTTTTATTGTTTTTAAAAGATTTGGTTGGTTTGAGTAGGAAGGATTCTAAGATGTAGGTAATTTTGTAGTGACTGTGATTGAAGAAATTAGAAATGGTGTGCCTTTTCGTAACATGGCAAGAAATTTCTTTTTGGTGTGCTGCATTTTACTACTCCTGAGCACTTTCGGGTTGTTTTGTTTTCCCATGAGATGTGAATTGATTGTTTTGTGTGATACGAGTTTTCCGTTATCCAATAGGAGTAGTGATTTCGGAAGCCCAAAGCTGTTACATCTGAAACTTGTGGGTAGAACAAAGAAGAAAGCATGTGTTCATTTTGGACCCTCAATGACAATCAATATCTGTCAGAAATTGAAATTCTCCAGTTCATGGTATAAAGTATCTTTAAGAGTTGCACAAGTTGAATTTGCTCAAGAGAAGAGAGCTACTACGACTATGAACCAAGGTTGCTGAACTCTATCAATTTCTCAATCCATGTGTTTAATTTTGCCTCATCCTGATCCTTTTGTGAGTCTATTGCCATTTTTAGTTTTTGGTTTAACTTTTGAGTTTGCGGTCTGGGTGTTGGTTCTATGGTTTGTTAGAATTGGTTTATGGAATCTCTATGAATGTGGAAAGCGGTTATGATGCTATTGCAATGACATGATTTTTGGCAGCTCTTCACATACTCTGTGTGCTATTTTATTAAACAAATATGCTAAGTCAATCTAAGCAGATTTCAGAATTCATGTTTCTTTTTTCCTAGTGTGAGATGACGCTGAAAGATTTCATCTGTATTAGATATGGTAGATTAAGCAAACACAGCTGTTTGAGCTTTTACAGCAAATTTGATTTTTTCCACTCGTTTTTTCACGAAAAGTTGGTGATTTTGAACTGTTCATGTTGTTATGTCTCGTGTATATATATGGGCGATGTAGATATTCTATCTCAAGTTGAGTTGATTGCAACTGTGAAGTTGATGACTGATCAATACTTTCGTACTCACAATTGATTGCTCTTGTGGTGCAGTTGGACGAAGCTGCACAGAAATTCGACAAACAGGCGGAGGTGCCTCTAGCAGAGCAGGTTGCAAGCCAATCATGTGTAATGGTTCAAAAGGTATCAAAGTTGACAAAAGCAATTGTTTCAGAAACACAAACTAGATCTTTACCTAATGGAGCAAACTGCAAAAACCTGGTGCACACTGCAATCCCATTTTTTGAATGATTTGGTTGGTTTTTCAGTAGGAAAGATTGTAGGGTGTAGCAAATTTGTAATGGGTGTGACCAAGGAACTAGAAATGTTTTTAGGTGTCCCTCCTGTTTTAGTGATTCTGTTTGTTTTTCTTTTCTCTTGAGTTGTCAATATGCTGTTTATTGGAGACTAAGATGGATATTTAGCAAGGCCCAATTGGCGCACTATTTTGATTTGGCTTCTAATGTGTGAACAACATAAATTACATTATTGAACTAAATGATATTTGTTGTCGACATTGAAAAGCTTAGTCGACCCATGATGGGAATCCTTGAAGAAACTCCAAGAAGGCTGTTTTTAGGCATACCAAAAATTTTCAAGGCATACAAAATAGTTTTTCCATCCTAGGTGACCTTATAAGGGGTGTCTATTGGGTAGTTTAATTACCTATATACCCTTGAACCTAAAATCAAAAAAATAAATTATCCTAAACATCTCTTCTTCTTCCTCCAGCCAAACCACCTTCCTTTTCTCTCAGATTTATTTTTTCATCACCGTAATTAATTATCGATTCGTGAAAATTCGATCATCGGTTAAATTGAACTATATAATGGATCGTAGAAAGAAAAAAAGCAAACGTCAGGTGTTCTAAATCCTTTCCAATCCATGAATTAAAGAAGAAGAATCAATTGAAGATGAAGGTGTAAAAACTATAATTGAATCGGAAATTCAACCATTTGAAGCTCCAAATACTGAAATGAGGATAAGAAGGTATTCCCTACAAACCCAATATTTTATTTGTTGTTTTTCATGGATTGAATGGGTTAAATTGCTAAAAACTTAGGGTTTTTGACGGTTACAGTAGCGGGTTCGGCTGATAATTGAGTTGAGTTTTGAGCCGAACTGTTCTTGAAATTTCACCCTGAAAGTGTATATGAACAGTTCGGCTTAACCGTAAATGTCAATTTTTAGCCGAACCCCAAAATATGTATTAAATACGTCACAGAACAGTGTCAGGTTCGGCTAATACCTTGCAAACCTTCCCGGCCAAACCTGAGAAGTGAAATTTACCCCAGGTGGTTGTCAGGTTCGGCTGACTCGATTAGATCACTTTCAAACCGAACCTCTCTCTGTAAACACTTCGAAAATATTGATTTGCAGGCTCTAGGTTCGGTAGCTCGTGTTGTTGAGTTATCAGCCGAACCTTCTCTTTGCACATTCAAGTTTTTCGATCTTGTTTTGGCCATAACTTTTTCGTCCGATGTCGGAAGGACCTCATTCTTTTTGCGTTGTGTTTCTCTTTTCATTCTATTGAAGTTGAAGATAAGATCTCATTGATTTTAATGAGTTTAATATGGACCTTGGTATTCTCCATCATTAGACTTCACTTTCTTAACACTTTTAGTAATTTCCACTTTTTTTGTTTGGTTCATCATATGAAAAGGCTGCACAATAGAAAACATATGTAATAAAAAGCCTAACCCCTAAATGTGTATGAATTTAAGTGTTTCATGGAAAATCAGTATCATGTTCGGCTGATGTGATTTTTTGAATATGAGCCGAACTTGGAAAAATATATAGTTCGGCTGATACGATATTTAGAGTGAAAACCGAACCTAACTCTCAGGAATAGGTTCGGCTTGTTATTAGACTTTAATATAAGCCGAACTAGGATCTTGCAAATAGGTTGGAAGTTGGAAAATGAAGGTTCGGCGTATAACGTTAACGAATTCAGCTAGCCGAACTGTTCATCAATTTATGGGTTCGGCTTATATTTTCAAGCCGAACATAGTCCTGGTTCGCTGAACCATGACGAAAAATAGAATTTTTTGATGATTTCAAGATACAAAAGTGAGATTAAACATAAAATAGAAGTGTACATGTGTGTTAGAAGCACTGGGTTCCTCATCTATGTATTCATCATCTGGATTTGGCTCATAAAAATCATCATCTTGAGTTTGAGTTTGTGTAAAATCATTCTCATAATCTAAGAAATCAGCCATTTCTGGATCATTATTGTAATTGATATGTATTTTCCTACGTTTTTTAATGAAAAATGACCCTCCTCTTCCACCATTGAATCAAGAAATTTTTTTTCTAACTTTTATCCTTTTCCTCCTCAATAAAAATTTGAGCCGGAAATTCTTTTTTTTTTCCCTTGATTATTAACTTAAAGTCAAAGCTCATAAATGCATCTACGAGGAAACTCAAAATTTTTCAGGCAGGTTAAAAAGGAACAGAATTCCCATTGAAATACACAAAATGACCATAAGTATTCCAGCGAGAAAGTCTTGGGCAGCAGAGAAAACAGAAATGGGTTCTAAAATCAGACAATTAAAAGAAGGGAAGTGTGTGACCACCGAGACAAGAGCAGACCAATTCAAGTGCTAGTGGGTGGAGGTCACGTCTCACATTCAAAGTGTTTTTGGAGTTTCGAGATGGACAAACATTATGTTTCTCATGAGTATCTTTTGAATTGGAAGGCACATACCACCATTACTTAGCTCTTGTCATGGCTGTTACGAACTTACGATAGAACCGTTGTCATCCGTTTCCCCATACACGCTGTCGAAAAATTTTATACAATATCTCATCTAATATAATATAATTGAAAAACATCAGCAACCATGTCACTGCAGTACAATGTAAAAACTTTGGACCATAACCCTAATGACCTAAACTTCATTTTCATTGGGTTATTATTCAAAACTTTACGTACACAATAAGTACATGATACGACCTCTCTATAGGACGATAATCTACTAAACATGTCTATGATTTGGATTCGAAATTCTTAAATTTATATGGAGTCTGTGATTTGAATTCGAAATTCTTAAATTTATATCGATTTGCTGTGTAAGTATGAAAAAACTAGCGCATCTGCCGTTCAACGTTCATTTTGCATGCATTGTCAAACACAATAGTGCATACTGGGCCTCAGGCTCAGTTGGGCAGTTGGGTGACAAATCATTGGCCCGACAATATTAAACCATTGACCCCGCGACATTATGACATTTCACGAACACCTATATCTATCACCATCCCTGAATTTGCATCGTGTCCTTAAATCTACCATCGCGTTCCTAAAGACTGAAGATGCTCATTGCGATGTGATTCACAACTTGCCTCATTTCCCAAGCTCTACCGCCATTGACCATGACCATGACCATTTAATTTAAAAGAGCACAATGCAAATTCACACAATCTCATTAAGCTAAATCTTACAGCGGTAAACTTACTGGTGCGGAGGCAGTTTACTTGTGTTTAGTATTACGTAAAACCCTTTATATTAGGCTCGTCATTTGTATTTTTTCACAAAATTGGTCAATTAATCCAATAATGACAATTTCTGGGTGAAAAAGACATGTAAAATTTGATACAGTTCAAATAGACGAAAATGTAAAAATAGCCAGGATGTAAACAGTTTCATCCTACCCATTTCAAATATTTTTTCTTATTTTTAATTTATATCAGGATGCATCCAGTTTCATCCTCGTTATTTTTTTTTAAGTTTAAGCCATGATGAATCCAGTTTCATTCTTGCTATCTTTTTTGTGTCTATTTCATCCATACTAATTTTTACTCGTCCATTAGAACCATGTTTTAAATTTTTTTGGACAAATAACCCATTTTACCTTTTTGTTTCATGTTATATATGTTTTGAAAGACAAATGGAGCACGAGTTGATCTCTTTGAAGTCTATATTATTTGTCTGATCACTAAAGAACTTAGTGCTAGTGAATTTCAAACGTCACTTATATCACCACCTTGTGAGTTTACCACCGTATTGAAGCACAACTTAGTAGCAGGTGTTCACCCAAAGATGGATCCATTTTTTCTTTTGTTAATTAGTGACATTTGACGTATATTCTTCTTTTGTGGAGTGCCCTTATCTTATCATTCTTCCCTCGTGTTAATTAAATCTCAGAATTTCTGTTGGCTCTAATTCCTTAATTCCTTCGGTCTGCCTATTGAATTTGTTAATAACAAGTAGAAGATGAGATGAATATAAAAGTTGGGGTGAGTGGAAATACCTAACACATCACTGATTCACGTTGGTAGGGATAATGAGAGGATGAGGATTGAGTTTTTGAGGGAGCAGTTTAACTTACAGGTATGGAAAAGTTCGTCTTTACACTTGGCAAAGTAGATGGGCATGTACCTTGAAGAGCGCCAATCCATTGAGGAATCTCTGTGCACGTAACACCTGTTTGTTTGTTTGTTACAGAAAACCAACCCAAAAATTACACATGAAATATGTCTTCTTTTCTTCGCAAACAACCGAAACCAAAACATTTTTCTAAAGGGAAGGAGAGAATATGGAAAGTAGTTTAGTGGTACAAAGCAATGTACGTATGAATAGTGTAGTAGTACATCCTTTTTAGTAAGAAGATGACACTCTAGTGGTTTAGTTAGTTCCCTAATATCTGGTGTGCTAGATACAATCTCTTGATAACATCATATTCCAACATGGATACTTATGACTCAAGTCAAGCTTACTGGATTGTTTAAATAAATAAATACATTTGGTTATATCGAATAATAATGGACTTATTTTTGTTACATTTTCTTTTTTTTTTTGTTTTGATAATTACAGAGTTCGAAACTTTAACTTCGTTTATGGGAGGAAGCTTGAGAGCCATCAAAGTTCAGGCCATCTGATACTTCTCTTTTATTATTCTGACATGGCATATTTGGATTCATTCTCCTGAGCAAACTTAACCAGTTCGACAATCCTATTGCAAATCTGATCGGTCATCGAATAGCAAATTCTATCATGGCCTCATTCATATAGGAGATTCGAGAAAACGAGGGAAACCATCCTTTTCTCTAACACAATTCGGAAGCCTAATTTCTGCGATATTTACACACTTGTTATAAAACACGGATTTATTGGTATCATCATCTAATGATTTTGCCCGCTTTTTATTTTTATTTTTATTTATATAGATATCAAAAAATTATTTATCATGATAAGGAATTATTGTGCGTATTAGAATGCACATGAATGTCCCTACAAGTATACAATCATCCATATCCAATGAATATTGCCATTCAAAATGTATGCATGCAGTAGAGATACTTCCTCCTTAGTATCCATCATTCTACAACTGCTAGAGCAATGTGTATATGGTTCGAGTTGTAGAAATAGAAGAAAGACAAAAGGAGGGAGATAAAGAGGCATACACACAAACATGATGGCCCCATATATATTAGGATGGAGAGAAACCAAAATTGAAACTAATAAAATCAAATGATCAAACATCTCTTTTGAAAGACAAGTGAGAGGGAAAAGTGGGGGGATGATGCATCATAATCACAATAATAATAAAAGGGAGGAGGGCTTTAGTTTACTCTTCTAGCACTGCTACTAGATACTACTAATGCTGCTGCCAATGCCATCACCAAGCACCCATTACTACCACCACCACTTTCACTACCTTTCCATATATTCTTCTTCCTACTAGCTACCGCACCCTCCCCCTCCTTCAATTTCTTGGCCTCTTTTTCCCTTTTTTTGTTTTTGTGAAGGTCAAATCTCCTAGCAAATTTTTAACTTTTTTTGACTAGGAAAAAAGGAAAAAGAAAAGAAAAAAAGTTGATAAAAAAGAAAGAAAACAAGAAATAAAAGCAAAAGATTTGGAGTAATTCAATTTTACATTGAATGAATCACATCAATAACTAAGCTAGGGAGGCTTCTTCTTTGCCTTTTCATGTCTCTAATCTTCATTTCTCTTGCTTATTTTGTGTGTGAATACATTTCATTGAAAAATAGGAGGAAAAAAAAAAGAGTCAAAACATCTTTCTCTGACAGTAATTAACTTAGCCCCAAAGCCAAGCTAAAATTTACCTAAAGCAAAAAAGAAAAATGAAAAAAAGATGTGTTTAGACTTTAATCTCTCTTTCCCTCCTCTTTCCTAAATATTCTTAATCACCAAAACTAATCTTCTTAAACTGTTGAGATTATTAATCCCACATTCTCTGGGCAATCTATGATCCTGCGGTTTATAACTCTATGGGCCTCTCCACTCATAGCCAATTGGTTGTGAGTTGGATGCCCGCAGACTTTAACATGGTATCAGAGCAGGCTATTTGTGACGAGTCTTTGACCGCGCCTTTGTTTTGCGTCACCCGATTTATTGTCCACGTGTTAGACCCAACGAGACTACACGTGAGGGGGCGTGTTGAGATTATTAGTCCCACATTCTCTGGGCAATTTATGATCCTGCGGTTTATAATTTTATGGGCCTCTCCACTCATTGTCAATTGGTTTTGAGTTGGATGCCCGTATTCTAACATAAACCATCTGTAGTTCAACTCATCTAGATCTATCAACTGTCAAGACACATATTTATCTTTTTGTAAGCAAATTGGGAATTTCATAAACATATCTAAGTGTCTGAAAGGCTTGTAGAAGGCAAAAAGAAAGATCAAAATACCAAGTTTGCTGCAAGGGATTACGAAATTTCAAGAAAAAATTACCAATCCAGTGATCCAGTAGTGAAAATTGTCTTGTTTTATACGGATTTTATAACTTCATATGGAATTTGTTAACCCCTTGTAGCATTCTTGCAAAACATAGACATTGTAAGGCTGTTGGCAGTGTATTGATGGACCTAAAGAAGGTAAACGTGCCCAAAAAACATAGCCTTGTAGAGTGAATAGTGAGCATCTTGATTACAATTGCTAAGAACATAAATGCGCTTAAAGTTAATGGTACATCTAGCACAGTTGGCAGTGTATTTGTTGTTTTTAGTTTTAATAAATATGTTGATATTCTCTTTTAGCTTTGATCCATTTTTGGAACAAGAGATGGAACCCCCTTTGGATAATTTTTTTACTAAATGGTAAAAAATAAAAGTAAAAGCTCCAAAAAAAAAAAAGTGAGGTAAAAATCATGAGTGTTGTGGTTGTTTTTTCTTTCTTGTTGTTAACATCAAAGTTTCTTGAAAATCAATAGCATTTCCTTAACATAAGGGTTGTGCTTCTCTTGCTCGCATATTTTAGTGAATTTAGTGAATTGGTTTGTTTTATACAGAGATTGTTTTATCTTGCCCAACCTGCAAGGGAGTAAGCATCTGATTACAACTTCTAGGAATGCACTTGAAGTTCTAAATACACCTAATAGGCTAATACAGTTGGCAGTGTATTTGCTGTTTGTAGTCTCAATGAACGTGTGGATTTTGTCTTTAAACTTTGATCCATTTTTGAAACAAGAAAGTGAAATCCTCTTTTAATAAAATTTTGACAAAATGGTAAAATATAAAAGCTCTCAAAAAAGTCAAGTAAAGATTATGAGTGTTGTGATTGTTAACCCTTTCATTATTGTTGTTAACATCAAAGTTTCTTGAAAATCAATACAGTAGTAGTGTATTTCCCTAAGATAAGGGTTGTGTTTTTCTTTTCCTTGCTTGTAGTTTATTTTAAAAGTAGGCCAAACATATCACACCATCTTTGTTGTTGCTGAGGTGAAGTATCCTTCCTTTCCCAAGATAAACAAACGAAGACGGACAAAAACTTCAATTTTTTTTTTAAACATGAAACCGAAATCTATCACTAAACCAAAACACTATATACTCAAAGACAAAGATTTCTTTACTCTTCTTACAGATTTCATCTTACTTGCCTTGCCGATCCAAATTTCTTCTATATACTTCCTCCCAAGTTACAAAATTATATCCCCACAACTTACACCCTCTTCAAAATTCCAAAATTACCCCTAATCGGAAAAAGGTAAAAAAAAAAAAAAGAAGTTCGAAAATAGAACTGAAGCTCCGTCCGGCCATTATCCACCTGTAAACCTTGGTCGGAAGGTTATAGAGAGTGATCTCCAAAATGTCCTAGTAATCCAACACTAGGGAATCCAGTACCGTTAACTCTGAATGATACCAAGGTTATTGTGGTTGGCATTGTCACCTGCAGCCGCATTTTCAAGTCTGTTATTATTATCAGCAGCAACACCAGCAGCAGCATCAGCATCAGCATCAATTTCTTCTTCATCAGGCCATTGTTCCATAGGTGTACATTCCAATTTATGTCTAAGTTTCCAATCAAGTGCTTGACAAGCTCTAGAACAGTAATTCACAGACCCACAAACCGAACACCTCCGGAATTCGTGTCTTCTCGTCTCCGGCCTTCCGCAACCGGAATGCGAACACAATCTCAGATCCTCGCCGCCGGAATCAGTCTTCCCTCGCAGAGCAAACCAATCGACTAAGAAATTATTAGCAGGATGAGATTCAGGCGGTGGAACATTACACCCAAAATCACTAAGCAATGGGCAACCAGAACCACCGGGGAGAATCGTCACATGATGCCCGCCGTGCTGATTAGGATGCCACGTAAGCCAAGGACAAGATGATGACTTGGACGGTTCTGACGACATGACGGCGGCGAGTTCACGAGCATTTGCCTGAACGAGAAACCGGCGGCCTTCGGAGACGTTTTGTCTTACACCGTAACCATCTTGTAAACAATGACCTAATTCACGCAACGCATCGATATGACCTAAGTAAGCCGCTCTAGCACATAAAGCTACACCGGCTCTTAAATCTTTGTCGGTTTTGGAGCCGCCACTTCCGTTGAATTGAATCACGGCTAAAGAGTACAGAGCCGACGAATGTGAATTCATCGCTGCTTTTGCCATTAGTGAAGCTCCATTTCCTCGGTTTTCTAAACAATAGAATCGTATCTGTTACAGAGAAAAACGAGTTATTCCCGATTCTTTTCCGATTCAGTGAACTTTTTTGAAAATAAAAGAAAAAAAACGATGTTCAGGAGGATATAGGAAGCTTATTACCATGCCGAGGATATAACTAGCTTCGACGTTTCCAGAATCAACACAGCGTTTAAGGAATCGGTGAGCTGAGTCAGACCAGTTTTTAGCTTTAACGGCTAACGATTTAGGTGAAGCTTTTGACAATACTAATCTGTGCAGAGCTAATCCATTCAATCTCTTGCATCTGTAGACACCGAAGAAAACCAGAAAAACGGCCGTTTAATCAGAGAAAGTTCCGACTAAAAAAAAATCCAGAAATAAAAATGAAAGTGCAGAGAGACAACTTACGTGGATAAGACATTGATGAAATGAGAAGGAGAATTTGAAGATGAACTCAACTTAACAAGAATACTAATCACAATATCATCTGGTAATCCATCAAAGAAATCAAATCTTGTTTTTAATCTCTTCCTTTCCATTTCTTCAGCATCCAACACAAAATCTCTACTACTTCTCTTCTTCATCATCAACACCATCAAATTTGTTTCTGTGGTTCTTGAGTTTTATGATTTTTCTGTCTGTCAATCTCTCTCTGTATTTTTCTTCAGACTAAACAATCCCACAGACCAAAGTAAAATGGGGAAGAAAGCATTGTTTATATAGAAGACAAGAAAGACAGAAAAATGAAACCACCGTATTGGATTCCAAACAGCAATATCTTTATTGCCCCTGAAGTATGTCCTTTATTGGGGATACACCCTTGTGTCAGGATTTATTTATTACTGTTGTAGTAATTAATTAGTGGTTTGGTCAAATTTACGTTGACCGTGATTTTGGATACTTGTTATTCTGATCCTCGTATCGACATGTTTTAATTTGGTTAGTTAGTTGAGTTAGTAGGGCTGTTTGGGGGATTAGATCGATGGCGGTTATTTTTGTTTTTTGTTTTTTTTGACTGTGGTTGGATTTGTTGTGTGGTAAAACAAACTTAACAAAATTCAGGTAGAAAACAAACTTGATAACAAAATTCAGGTAAGAAACAAACTCAAACACTCGTACCTTTATTACTGAATGGTCAATCCATTTTAATCTCGCAGAGTTTGTTTTTTCAGTTTTTAATTTTTTTGTTGCTCTGTGAAAAAGACAATTTTACCTTTATTCTCAAATGACATTGTTATCCTTGGATGATGCCAATTTTCTTACCATTTTCAATAAAAAAAATTCACCTAGTAATCATGATTCATGACTCGACCAATGTAGTTGGATAGCAGAAATAGAAATCACTCTCAAAAGTCAAGAGTAAAATAAATTTGCCGCGCATGGAGTCATTATTTTCTAGGTGGTCAGTTTAGAAAAAAATCATACTTATATTTGAGCTTTTTTATTTTTAAAAATTTAAAAATTACTTCGAAAATATGTAACATAATACATTTACACAATACTTACTTGCTTTCAAATAAAGATAGTTTCGCAATAAAATTTAAAATTATTGAAATTCAAACATTCGAAGAAAAAAAAAAATCAAAATTCTCTACCTTTTTTTTTCGGAAAATGGGTTATTTGTCCAAATATTTTTAAAACATGGTTCAGATTGACGAGTAAAAATTAGTATGAATGAAATGGACACCAAAAAAATAGCAAGGATGAAACTGGATTCATCCTGACTTAAACTTAAAAAATAGCAAGGATGAAACTGGATGCATTCTGATGTAAACTAAAAATAAGAAAAAGTATTTAAAAATGGGTAGGATGAAACTGTTTACATCCTGGCTATTTTTACATTTTTGTCTATTTAAACAGTATCAAAATCTAAATGTTCTTTTCACCCAGAAATTGTTGATTTTGGTCTTTTTAACCAATTTTGTGTTTTTTTCTTTTTCTCATACCATAGAAACACCAATTTTAATTACGTGTTGTACTTTTATTTCCATTCAAAACTCAATTGTTAAGTATGGGTAATATTTGTTATACTTATATAGTTTGTGGCTTAATCTAGATAAATTTTCTGCAATTTACATCATGTTATGTTTTTTTATCAAGAAAAATTGGAATTTATGTTCTTTTATTCAAAGAAAATCAAAATTCATAGTTCTAATCATCATTAAACAAAAATATAACACAAAATTTTGGAACCCTATATGTCATATTAATCGACAAAACACTAATAATTTACACATAACACTAATAATTTACACATAAATCGTTGCTCATCATACTTTTTGTATTTCTCATGCATCGCATGAGTTAATGGATACTCCCTCTGTCTCTAAAAAATAGGCAGGTTTGTGTGTAAATTTACACACAAACCTGCATATTATTTTAAAATTGAGGTAGTATATTTTATCGAAAAAACCAGTAAATTTAGGCGGTCTACGTTATTTTATTTGCATGGCTTTCTTCGTTCATATCTATATTTACTGTTTTTCTATCGCGAAAAATATAATTATTTAATTTGAAATTTTACAACTTTTGCTTTCTCATACATGCGAAATATGTTGGGGGTTTCTAATTAAGTTTAAATTAAGGTTATTATTTTTCTTAATAAAAAATGGAGTTCTGATTTACATAGTAGGATATATTTAGCTGGATACTATAATTTTCCAAAATAAAGTGGATGGCACGAATCCCATCTTCTTCTATTTAGTCTCCTTTTGTCAAATCATCTCTTTGCAAACTAGGAGGATACGGTCTCCATTATAATTTCTTTTAATTGTATACATTTTAGTGGTGTGCATGAAATTTAGGTACATTAATTGTTTATCATATTTTCGATGAACATTATATTGTCACGAAACAATCACATCAAAAAGGCAGATAGCGAATTTGATGATAAGATTATGGAAATCTTCATAAAAGATTTTTGAGTTAACGTTTTTACAGTTTTACTGTCAATGACAACGAAAATCTTACATGGATAGTAAAGTGGTAAAGAGTACAATAATCTAATTAATCTTACTAATTAAGGTCAAAATTTGAGGATCAATTGCAGGATTATGTCCATCAAAAGACAAAAGCTTTGAGAGATTTCACTACTAAATTTTACGCATTTTCTAGATTTCCTTTGGCAATAAAAGTCCTCGTAAGTAACCAAAAGTACTGTGATTTGCTGCAAGTTTTATGTCAAGATTCCTAACCAGCAAACATTTTGGTCGTATCTTTAGCATTAAACATGCATGTCGTTCTGGCAGACTCGAGCATTCTTGGGAACGTGGAGCGTAGGTCGGAAGTCGGAATGCTCCTAGGTAGGGATGAACATGGTTTCGGTTTTCCGTCGGAACCGGACCGAACCAAACCAAACCGATTAGGAAGAAACCGAACCAAACCATATATTAATGGATTGGTTATGGTGAAAAAAAGTGGAAACCACATTACTGGTTCGGCTTCGATTTGACCTGAAAGCCGAACCAAAAACCAATGGAAAACCGATAAGTATAGGCCGTTGATTAAAATCAGATAGATTTAATCTACCCCGTATATCTCACTCTTTGTAAACCTAAGTTCTACCCTTACCCTAAACGAGCTCATTTTCTCTTCTTATTTTCTTCATCTCCAGTCGGCATTCGCCAGAATCTTCAACTGAGTTATGAATTTGGAGCATGCAGAACTTGGAGTTTATGTATTTTGAATCTGTAATGTTTATGTTTTGAACTATGCTTACAAACTTGAGTTGTGAACTACGTTTATGTGTTAATTACATTCTGCAGGTTGGTTAAAAAAGTTCAATTGTTTTTTTTTTAAGATTTGAACTGTCAGTTTCAGAAAACTGACAATAGTCGGTTTTCCACTAACCCAATGGAACAAACCGAAACCGGCTAAAGCCATTTAGAAACCGAACCAATGGTTAATGGATTGGTTTGGTTTAGATTTTTAGAAACCAGTAGTATTGGTTTCGGTTTTGGTTTGGCTGGAAATCGAACCAAAACCGACCATGAACGACCTTATTCATAGGTAAACAAACAAAGCTAATGCGAAATAATTAACTTTTGTCCAATTCAATACGATCTTGCTACAGCTGGGACAATATGGACTGGTCCAGATTTGGGATAAGACGTAGCATAATCCGATTGATAGAGAGGGGAATAACTCTAGTATTGGGATTGGTTTCCGGGTGAAGAGGAGAATAATCAATGAAGTGATTGTCCCAGATTTGGCCCATGTTAGTTGTCCCAGCTTTAAATTTTTCCTTTATTCTGCAAGGTTGTTGTCAGGGTTATCTTACAATGTTGGGGTGTTCTATGCGAATACAAAGTATGAGGCATTTTTATGTAGAGGGATGATTCCTGGACAATCTCATATGGACACTATCTTACAATATTTGCAATAATTTCTTTTAGATTCCAAACAACAGTGAACTTGAATCCAATATTTTGATGATACGTTTTTCTTGTGAAACTCGACAATTCTACAGAAAATGAGCACAATTTGAAACGTATTAAACCATCATCTACCACTTTAAAAATTAACAGTCGAAATTAAAATCGGTATATAGTGGAGTTTGGTATTTCGAAATGTGCTCATTTTTTGTAGGAATTTAGAGTTTAATAAGAGGAAGTATCACCAAAATATTAGCTTCAATCATTGTTAGATATGCTAGGAGGCCGAAGGTCGTTAAACATTTACCTATATAATATATTTTTAGTTGGACTTGGGTTCGAAATTTATTTGGCATAAAATGCCTCTAAAATTGGTTGTTAACGGATATTTAGTGACACTCATATAAGTTACAAAAATTTAGTATCACCAGGTTCTGTTAATAATGAGAAAAATATGCTCACAAATAAGATTGGTGAACTAATTTTGTTCGAGGAGAATGGTGCTTTACAATCTGATTGGTTAAAGAGAGACTTCAATACAAGATAAAGCTAAGGAGTTTAGGAAATACTATAGTTAGGAAATGACAACTAAGAGCTAAGCAGAATAGTTTTAAGTGGGGTATGCAAAAACTGGCTACTTTTATAGGATTGCAAGCTCAAGAAAAAAGAGGAATACCATTGCTAAGCTACAAGTAGATGGAGTGGACCGTTTTGATCAACCTGCCATCAAAGAAGAAATAAGAAATTACTACATCCATCTTTTCTCAGATCATAATAATGTTTACTCTTCATTGAATTCTCTGAACTTTCCTAATATGGGTGAGGAGAAGAAGCTTGGTTGGAAAGAAGATTCAGTGAAGCTGAAGCCTGGGATGTTGTTAAGCATATGAGAGCAAACAAGAAGGCTTTTCAGTGGAATTCTATAAGAGATGTTGGAGTACTACCAAGGTGATTTTATGATAATGTTAGATGATTTTTTTTCTAGATCTGGCTCTCTAAATTGGAGGTTAAATTGCTCATTTGTCACTCTCATTCCTCCTGAAAATTTCAGACCCCTAAGTCTAATAGAGAGTGTGTTAGAGCATTGCTCGGTCGAGCTCACAAGTGTTGCTATATCAAGCTTGTTATCCAATTTATCTATCAAAACTATATCTTGATTTCTAATCTACAATTAGTTAAGTCTCGGAATACGATAGAAGTGTAGTTGAGAAACGAACATCACGGCAGTCATCATTGCGTTTTACCGTTTGAAGACGAAGATCAACCGAAGCGTTTGGAGAACTTCTTCAACAAAAGGTAAGTGAAGACTGAGCCACCTATTTTTCAAGTTATGTTCATCTTTCTATATATGAGACGTTGTCGAATAACTCATGAGACTATCGTAAGCATATCAAGAATTCCGAGTCGAGTTTATCTTGGTTAGGGGTGTCAACGGGTCCGGGTCCTCCCGGGTACCACTAGACCTGGACCCGGACCCTACTTATAAAGGTCGGATCCGGGTCCTAACGGTTCAGGGTCCGGTTCCTACATTTGTGGACCCAGAACCGGACCCGTTTAAATACCCGGGTACCCGCCGGTCCCGGGTACCCATTGGGTCTTAAGAAAACTATTAAAAAAACCTCAAAAACTTAATATTTGTTTCTTTTTGGCTTGGATTTAAATAACTTTTATAAAATTTATTATTATTTCTTATTAATGTACTAAATAAAGATTAAATGAATTTAAAACGAGTAAAATATCAAAGCTAAAACTAGCAAAAACATGAATAGAAGTATGAATAAACGGGTACCCGATACCCGCGGGTACCCAACGTGTATTACCCGTTTGGCCCCGTTTAGATTCGGGTCCAATCGAGTAATTACCCGTCGGGTCCTAAGTTGCTAATGGGTCCAACTTTAGGACCCGGAACCGGACCCAAGTCTACCGGATCCGGTTCCAGTTCCGGGTAATGGGTACCCATTGACAGCCCTAATCTTGGTAATTATTTCTCGAAATATATATGACTAACCTTAATGAACATTTATTCATACTTGATGAATTTCGGTTAAGAACAATTTATTGTTCGTAATCTAAATTATGATTCAAGATTATCATTCGCAAATAGCCTGGAACAGTAATATGTATCATTGATGTTATTTGGGAATGTTTCGAATTGATCTAGAGAGAAATATAGAACTACTGAAAATATGGATACAGGACAGTATGCATACCAGTTTCACAAACTGGAAAAACTGTTATAGGTCCGGAGCCGTAGTACATGTACCCAGTACACGTACCGGCATAGTTATAGTTCGGCAGCGACTTAGTAGTACGCATACCCGGTATCCATACCACAAATAGTATGTGAACTCGTGAACCTGAAATATTACGCATACAGAAAAAGAACTTGGTTTTGAAACTGGTGTGGTATCCATACCCGGTACGCAAACCGAAAAAGTTCTGTATGTTCCAGAACTTATATTTTTCTTAAGGTACACATACTCGGTACATGTAACATGACAAATATAGTCATGAACAAGTTTGAAGTACATGTACCTGGTACACGTACTTACACTGTCGAATATTTTCAGGTGCACATATAATTATTTCTGTGAGATAATTAGCATTTGAATAAATCTCTAAGAACACTATATAGACATGACTCATCACATTATAACCTATGTTTGTGACTCAAACTTAAAAGTCTTAAGTGTTTATAAAAATAATTAAGCTTATAGTTTAATCGGCTAGTTTCGGCTAATCATTTATAAACAATGCCTTTGTACACGGTTCGGTTACGGTTCATCCTAACCGGAGTGTATATCTTAAAATATCAATCACATTTCAAAGATTCATCTAATGGTGGATATTGTTTGCTTGGTTCCAAAGCTATCTTAGCTTAAACCTAGAACAACTTATGCTTTGAAAGTCTATAAAAGGGGAACCTCAAGCAACTGGGATCATGGAATCCCGACTACTTTTGTGTGTCCTAGTTGTAAACTAGAGGCGTCCTCTTCAAAAAACCCTTTTAGGGTTTAGCGACTAAAAATATTTCATAGGGGTTCATGAAAGCCAGGTCCAGTTATCTTTTATCTTCATAGTTCGAGTATCCTGATCTTGTTTGATTGTTGAAATTGCTCCATCAATCAAGATAGATAGAAATCACAAATTTCTCTCCGTCTAAGACTTTGTTGATTCCACAAGTTTAATACTTGTGAGGTGAATAATAATCTAGGCTACTCTTTGGAAAGCATAAGTCCGGATTTTGAGGATAGCTAGACTTTGTCTATTGGTATCGATTTCCAGTCTCACCTTGATCTACGATCAAAAAGTAAATCACGATATAGGCTTATCTGTGGGAGGTATATTGGTTTAAAGTCTTCAATTGATTTGAAGAAACTCTTAGGCTGTAAAAGACGTCAGCTAAGGGAATCAATTACGCGGAGTCCTACTGGGATTCAAGAGGCATAAGGGACGCGACTGTAACTGGATTGCTCTGAGGGTTCAATTCGGTCTCAACTAAATTCCAGTCCGAAGTTAATTGGTAGTAGGCTAGTGTTTGTAGCGGCTGAATACAGTTTGGTGTTCAATTTGGACTTCCGGGGTTTTTCTGCGTTTGTAGTTTCCTCTTTAACAAAATTTCGGGTGTCTGTGTTATTTCTTTTTTCGCATTATATTGTTTATCTTTATAATTGAAATATTACAGGTTGTACGTTAATCAATCAAAGTAGATACATCCATCCTTGTTTGTTGGATATGACTTGATTGATTCTTGTAAAATGATCTTTGGAATCGTCCAAGTACTCTCACAAGCAACTCAGGTTCACAGACTTGTCTCTGTAAACTTTCTGATTGTGGGAGAAAAATATATAATTCTAAATATTATCCTTGATTGAGATTCATTAAGTTGAACTCTCAGAATTGTATTTAAGTTTGTCCATACAGGTTTCTTAAGAAAAAGTTGGTGGTGTATTTTGGTACCCTCACATTTTCAGAGTGCATACAAGATAATTTCTAAGATTCTTGCTAAGAGATTGAAAACAATAATGCCATCTTTTATCTCAGATTTCCAAGGATCTTTGATCATGATAGGCAAATTCTGGATGGTGTTCAAATTGCTAATAAGTGTGTGGATAGCAGGTTGAAGTCCAAGGTGCCAGGTATCCGTTGCAAAATTGATATGGAGAAATCTTTTGATAACATTAATTGGCAAGTTCTCTTTTGTATCCTACACAAGCATGGCTTTGGAGAAAAGTGGATTGGTTGGATAAATTGGTGTGTCTCTTCTTCAAATTTTTCTGTTCTTTCAATGATAACTCAACTGAGAAATTTAAACCAGAAAAAGGTTTAAGACACGGAGACTCACTTTCACCTTATCTCTCTCTTCTTGTGGTTGAAGTACTCTCAAAACGTATGAATGATGGAGTGGAAAGGGGTCAAATTCATGGATTCAAAGTGGATGATTTTGGCACAATGATTTCACATCTCCAGTTTGCAGATGATATTCTCATATTCTTAGATACTGGTTCTGATGAAGTTACTAGGCTGTTCATTATTATTTCCATATTTGAAGTTCTTACATGCATGAGATTAAATCTTAAGAAGAGCACTATGGTTAGTATTTGTAAAGATGAGGTAGTTGAAGTGATAGCCAAAGAATTAGGTTGTAAAACTGAGAAGCTACCATGAAGTATCCCACTTGGTGTTAGTTCAAGAAGCATTTCCATATGGGACTCAGTTTTAGAGAAGATGGAGGTAAAGTTGGCTATTTGGAAGATATGGTAGTTAAATAAAGCTGAGAGACTAGTGCTTATTATACAATGTCTCTCTAGTCTACCTTATCTCTTTATAACCTACCTGTATGTATAGTGAAGAAAATGGTGGCTTTAATGAGAAACTTCCTTTAGGGGCCAACTCAAGATAGAAGAAAGATGGCTTAGGTGGGATGGACAAAAAAATTTAGATTAAAACAATGTGGAGGACTGAGTGTAAGAAGTCTGAGATTGACTAATAAATCTCTTGGTGAAACGGGTTTGGAAATATTCTTGAAAAAAGAAAGCACTCTGGAGGAGGATAGTCCAACAGAAGATAAAAGATACATAAGACTTGATATTGCCAATATATGATGGTGCATCTCACTGTAAAAGTTTATGGAGGAATGTCTCAAGAATAGTCCTAAAAATACAAGATTCTATGAGTTTCAAGCTGGGTAATATAAAAGGTATAAGATTTTGGTATGACAAATGCCTGCCTTAAAGACCTTTTTCCAGTTATCTTCAAAGCTTGTCTTAGTAAGAAAGTTTTAGTGACTGATATGATTCATGAAGGAAGATGGGATGGAGTGTTTGAATATCCTTTAAATACAAATGAACAGCTTGAATAGGATCTTCTGAAAAGAGATTTGGGAGCAGTCCCTAATCTGGTCGATGGAGAGGATGATGTGTAAATTTTTGATAATTTCTCAAATAGAGCTTGAAAAAATGATATCCCATCTAAAGTTAGTTTCATGTTGTGGGTAGTTTTCAATAACTCTTTGCCTATAAGAGATATGTTGATACATGGAGGAGTAATTACTGATAGTACTACTTGTGTAATATATAACTTGGTAGAGGAAACTGCAGATCACCTATTTCTTCATTGTCAAACAACTTTTGAAGTCTGGGATCACTTCATTAAAGGTTTTCATGTGTCCTGGCCATTACCTGATATTGTATTGCATCTTTTTGAAGCCCGAGATTGGAATGTAATGACTGGAAGACATAAATCAGTTTATGAGCTTATATTTCATGTTAAGCAAATTTTAATTCTGTGGAGCTCTGAGAATGAAACTTTTAAATTCATTGATAGTATGCAAATCTTGTAAAACTGGGAAACAATTATTCATACATAACCTAGTCTGTTGTGACTAGCCTACTGTATTTGGTTGGATTTTTACTTTAATATGACCTTTTCAATTCAGAAAGAAAAAAGAACTATTATAACATATTAGTATGTTTGTAACAATCTACATTGGTAACACTTACAATCATCACAAATTAACTACTAACCGGTACAACAAAAAAAAGATTTTACGCTTAAAACATCCTTTACAAGTTATCAAAATTGGGTCCTCTTAACTTATATACCCGTATACATGTTAAGGTGCATTAAATTAATATTTTTTTGCATTGGAAACAAGATTTGTTCAACAATTCTTTGCATTGGGAACATGATTTGTTGTTTTTAGTGCAAGAATTACCAATTTCTAGTAGAATAAGACAAAAAAACATAATTTTCAATACCATTAAACAATTATTTATTAAACCTCAACATGTATACGGGTATACAAGTTAACATAACCCAACAAAATTTATAAGAATTACCGATTCAAAAATTCAATAACCATGATTATTTTGTTTTATATGAATATATTAACCACTTTAATCATCGTTCCATATGCTTCAAAAATTATGCCTTTGTGTCTCGTTAGGTAATATGGTAACACGTGATAAGACACTAGTTATGGGTGGTGAAACCAAAGACAAAATCTACCACTACTAGTATGGTGTAGCTTGTGGAAAAGAGACTACGTTTTCTTTTAGTTGATGGTATTAATGTGCGTCCATCTTTAGGTGAGGAAATCAGAATCGGCAAAGTGAAGTTTTCGTCCATACAAACACGAATAAAGTAAAACACACTTTATCAAAGAAACGGAATAATTTTGTTGAAAGAAGTAATTAAGGTTGGGGACAAGCAAACCGTAAAAAATGGGGCATAACTATGAGTAAAAGCTAGCTAGCTAGGTAGGGCAAAGGCAAACCCAATTTCAATGGACCACCACCCAGCCATCTGTTTATGGAAGGCTAAGCAGGCTAATAGCTCTAGGTTAAGTACTCCATGGCTTGTAAGCTTTTAGTTGATTATCAGCCGTCGATTGCAACTCGTCTCAGATGTACTGGTAAAGTTAGAACAGAATCTACCTATAAAGCACCAGCATTGAGTATACCTATGTACTGATGCCCGTATATATATACCCTTAATTGTACAGACCCACAAAGTACACAAAAATCCAATCTATACGATAAGAAAATTTAAAAATAAACCGTAAATTTTCGAGTACACGACCACGGTCACGTCTGTTACCAAACTTCAATCACTGCTCTTGGAATTATTAGCCGGTACCGATCTACCTAACAATTTATGACGGTATCCCACCGGCAAGGTTCGTCTTGACCGGTAGATTACTGGAAAATTACTCAAATTTCATAATTGTACCACCATTTTCTCTAAGAAAATAAATAATAAATAATGTTTCAGTCCACGAATAATTCGAGAACATACTGAGTACGAGAGTGACAGGCTCCAAATTAAAGAAGAAAATCCTAGTCATCTTTGTTTGTTTGTTTATTTTAAGAATAAGAATGATCATTTTGATTAGTGATTATGATTAATAATAATATGTATTAATATGTTCTGTTTTATTCTAATGATTAAATCAACAAGGAAGAAAGAAAGTCAATAAAGGAGAATAAAAATTAAAGGGGGTTGCGTTTAAGAAAGGGAATTGGTTAATTATGCAATGCACGCCTACTGCTTTTTCTTTTAGAACACAGTGGTGGTGGCAAGGAACAAAGAGAAAGACACTGCATAGTGCTGCTGCACACCACACCACGTATTTAGACCCTAAACTTAAGCATAAAAGTTCATTCTGACCGGCTGCTTTGTCTTGTTTCTTGCACCATTTGTGCCGTGTCCTTTTGTTAGACCCGAAATGAACCGGATCTTATTTTATGCAGTGATTATACATTTACCGTGGAATTTTTCTGGGAAAATCACGGGAGACAGCCCGGGGTTCCACCTGGAGAAAACATGAGGGTCTCATAGGGCTGCATTTTCCGTGTTTTTCCTTGGGAGAATCCCATTGTAAACAAAGAACTATTTTATTTTATGCCGGTCTTGTTAACGCCTAAGAAATTCTGAGCGAATTTCGTTAAAAATGTTGTATGTGTGGCAACAAGTCTAATGGTGGAATCTGAACTATGAATTCTTGAACATGCATAAAATCTGTAAAAATGAAAATTGACAGTTTAAAAATATGCTGACATTGACGAATTTCAAACTGAGGCCACTGTTATGAACCACACAGTGACTTTATCATTGTATAACAATGACACCGGATACAACTTGCAAGTTTATTATTTTTATTAATATTTGTCTCTCAGAGTGCGTATACTTTGCACTCACAAGAAACTGCAAGTGTCACATTACTTGATGCATAGGTGTGTTAATGAGATTAGAATGGCATTTTGAAAACTCAAACATTTCTTTTAGTGTTAATATGAGTTATGACCCAACAACCAAATGTTGCAGAAGTAAGCGACTATTTCCTTCTTTTTGATCATTGCCATATTTTTCACTAATCTCTATCAAAGACGAGGCCTTTACAACTTTTAGAGTAGTAGTGGTCCATTTGCTTCGATGGTCATGATCATTCACTAATTTAATGGGTGAAAAAAATGGCAAAAGAATTCAATATGTACCTATATATAACCATCACTATGCATGCCCTACTTGAATGTGATGAGAAGATTAAGAACAATTCTGTGTCCATTAGTTATATCTGACAATAACAGATTTGAAGTTTACATTTCCGGAACATTTTTTCCTTCAAAAAAAAAAAGCTTTAGAACAGAAAGGAAGAAATTTATTATAATTGAGATATTGGAAGGTGACATTAAGAATCGATAATCCATACTTAGTAAACAGATTAATTGGTGTAACGTGGGGAAGTAAATTTGATTTGATGTGTTTGCTTGTTTGGCAACACGGTTGTAACAAGGATTAGGCTAGTTACCTCGATAAAGGCAAGGTTGCTCTAAGGTTACCGAATTCCGGAAAAAATACCTTATTGAATGTATAAAAACTACATAATTTTCACATTTAACTAGATCCACCTAAATTTATACTTTCTATGTCCAAGTTATATAGGCGGAGAATTAGATTTTAGTTGTCCATTTATATAGACATAGTTACTAGAAGATTTTTCCAAATAAGCCCCTATCTATGATAGTAATATTACATTACAATCAATTTAATACTTCTGATTTTCATCAGAAGTAAAGGGTAAAACAGGAAAGAGAATGAATATTTATGAAGTCCATATAGTTTGCTTAATTTAAGAGATTTGGTTTCTTCGCCTATATAATTTGGACGGAGGGAGTAATTCTCTATGAAATTTAATAATCTCTGCAACAGCCTTACTCCGGAAATGCTGATTAAGTAACACAGATTTGTTACGATGTTACATATATTGTCTTACTAAAGTTGTTGCTCAATCATAGTCAGGTGACTTGTCTAGCCTCGCAAGAATTCTGTATATAACTGGACTTTCAAGTCGGACGGCTATCTTTTCGCCATTATTTATATATTCAAAAATGAAGCCCACCTTTGTATTCAGTGGTCAAACGACCAATTAATTCTGTATGTCAAATTGTCAATGGAGAAAATTAAAGTGAAGCTTGCACGATTAGAAGTTTTCTTGATTAAGATTGTAGTCTTTGATCGTGTAACGCTAGTTTCACATTCTGTTTACATTAAGCATATCTGTCTACTTGAACCTTCTTTGTCACAGGAATTTCTTGTGTTTGTATGTCAATTTCTTTTACATAATCTTCCTGCAGAAAACAGAGCCTAGCATATAAGCTGGTTCGTATTTGACCAAGTAATTAAACGTTAGAGAACCCCGAAAAATAAAACATGTATACAGTCGTCTGATTGACAGAGTAGTTAGGTTTGTTTAGTTGTTTCACTTTCATTAATCAATTAATCACGGTAATTAGATAGATTACTTAAGTTCATGCATTTCCATCTTTTCATTTTTACTTTACATATCTTGCTTGGATTCTGTTCTTTCCATTTGTTTCCTAAGGATTAGACGGTTTTTGTCTTAATTAGCTGAATTTGATAAGCTCTTCTCTCTATAACATTGTTTAATATAGGTCTTAATCCCATTATTGTCCGGTGATGTTTAGTGAACTTTAAATGTTCTAAACAACACTAAAGTGTCCAGAATGGACGCTAGAAATAGCCACATGGATATATATTTAGCCGCTATTATGGATTAATTAGCTTGATCTCTAAATTTCTTTATCTTTGTCGATTTGTTACCGTGTGTGCATAAGAAAGAAATCATGAAATGGCGAGTGATTCATCATTTGCTTGGAACTTGACTACCTTTATTGTACGTAAGAGCTTGTTGAGATTTATCAATCCCATGTAGTAAGATAAGTTTAAAATCCTACAATTTATAAACCTTGAACAATTCTGTTCCTTGTAAATCGGTTTTCCAAAATATTTTATACTATAAATTCGTGCACGTGCATATTAAAATGACGAAAAAAAACTTTGGCTTTTTGAGTGTTGGCGAAACTTTTTTTTTGCTCTCTCTAGATTTGCACTTGCAAGTATATTGGATAATAAAGAAATGGAGCAGCCAGTTTCCTACCTTGGGTTGCTTCCGCCCCTTTATATATGTACCAGATATGGTTCCATGATGACGCTCATGCGGCTTCGCAACATTTACACACCTAATAACTAATCAATTACCATGATTATGATCATAATCATATGGTATCCATCAGAGTACTTTTTAAGCTTAATTTGAAATACTTGGGTTTAACTTTCAAGAAGAGATGAGGTGTTGAATCACTTTGAGGAAAACTTGCATCTTAATTGCTCTCTACCATCTGAAACGGAGCAGGCACATATCATCCTATATCTATATATATCGTAAAATGGGTCATTTGTCCAAAAATTTTAAAACATGGTTCAAATAGGCAAGTAAAAAATTAATATGGGTGAAATTGACAAATTTTTTTTAGCAAGGATGAAACTGGATTCATCCTCTTGTAAATTAAAAATAAGAAAAAGTATTTGAAAATCGGTAGGATGAAACTGGCTACATCCTGGTTATTTTTATATTTTTGTCCATTTAAACAATATCTTTTTAATTTTTGTCCATTTAAACAGTATCAAAATATACAAGTCTTTTTTACCTAGGAATTGCTGATTTTGATATTTTTAACCAATTTTGTGCATATATATATATATACTCTAGTCATTATTGTTTTGTTGATGGAGTCCGTGTAACTTCTAAACCCAACACATTATATGCGTATCTCATCATCATATATGAATAAGCTAGCTGAAGGAGCCTGCTACAAACTTTATCCGTTGACAATGATCGATATCCTACAGACAGAAATAATAAGGAACACGCAATGACACAAGTTTTTTTTTAGGTTTGAAAAAGAGAGACTAGAAACAAAAATACTAAGATAGGTGTGCTTCATGTCGTATCATAAGACGTGGTTTACATGTACTTCGTTTTTGTAAGCTCATGGGCATTACGACTTGAACCGTTATAAACATCACGGTGGATTTTCACTTGTTTCATCATTATTCAGCCTTTGACCTTTAGCTCGTATTTGGACGTAGTTGACATGCAAGGGTAAGCAATTAATTAATTAAGTGATGATATTACAGTATATGCTACGGTAGTAAATTAAAGCAGTCTTACGGTCCATATCCAAGTGGTATACTCAAGTCTTATGATTCCAAGTTTCCTTTCGACTTGCATCTTCTAGTTAAGGCATGTTCTGCATTTTCTTGGAAGAGCGTTGGAATCCAACCTGCGCCTGAATTGGGGTGAATACTAATGCTTGCACCAAACTCCTCTCATGTCGCAACACGTTATTGTAGTATATATGGAAAGTGGAAAGTCTGGGAGAGAAGCCATTCGCTCCCTTTTTAAGGTGACAAGCTAGCTAGCTAGCTAGGTTCTGAATCTTGTGATGATATCATACTCTGAGAGGTGGCCATCTGGAATTGAGTTATCATCACTTTCTGTCTTTCTGCCATGTCACGCAACCAAACTAGCTAGCTTATGTTGCGAATAAAAATAAACTTTTGAGGGCACCGTAATTGGACCGATCCACACCAAGTCACAAGGACAATATCTATATATTTTTACTGGCGTTAGAATTAAGGGAAGTAGATATACACACCAAATGGCCGTTATAATTGTGATCTTACTTACGAGTGGTTATACTAGTTAGTTTTATGCAATCCACACATGCATATATTGAGATTATTGGTTGAAGGAGATCTAGACAAGAGTAGAGAAAGTATACATATGCCATGTTCCATATTGGCATGCATATATGTTGCTTAGCGTAATTAGCATTCTCTTATACGTACTTGTACATTTACATTTGATAACCAATGTTGTCCATAATAATATCGGTGAGTCAGTGCTACGCCTGCACCCGTGATAGTGTGATAAGTATATTTGAAGATAACACAAACAACAATTCAGTTGTGTTTTCGATTTGGATATCAATAATGATTTTAAGCATGGATTTGCGTACGAAAGTACATGTCATCAGTGAGATATCAGTCAAAGTCAAACATATAAAACCACCGACAGTCGGTCTCAGACTCTCTCGGCTAGCCACGAACTCGAAATTATCTCAAAATGACCAAACAATCGTCTGTTTATTTATTTATTCAAGAGTTTAGTTTCTTGGATTTCGTTTGGAAAGCTATTTTGATCATCAGAACTAGATTGAGAATCGTTTTGAGATAGTGCTGTGTTGTTACGTACAATTGATTGAATCAGTAGAGAGCTGCTGCTGCTTTACGTACGTACGATCGCATCAAATCTACACATTTATATAATTGATGGTAGAGTGGTTGCATGGAGAAAATCCCATGGCTTCAAATCACGGGACTGCTGCATTTTATAACACGCCAAGTACTTTGATGACACATCTTACCAGGGTACTCTCATGACACATCTTACCAGTGTAGATCGATCATTTTCTTACCACAAATTATGGATAAGTATCTAATTCGACGATAAAATTACGGAACTAGAATTTGATGATACGGTGATAATCCAGGGAGTCGGACAATCCTTTGTCTGCTGGTCTTCCGACAAAGATTCTTGTTTCTTTTTTAACCTAGTTTAATCGGGGCCATAACTTTTAATCGGAGGTCATGGAATTTTATTTGCCCCACAAATTTTTCAGGGATGTAAAAATCGAAAGATGAATATACTATTTTACCTTTGATTAATATTTTTTTTTTCAAGTAACGACCCTCATTAACGACCCTTCACGGACATTAACGACAGTTTAGGATCGTCATATACATCATGATCAAAACACTAACGACTCTAAACTGTCATACACTAACGACTCTTTTTAGAGATTAACGACAGTCTATAACGACATTTCTAAAACATTAACGACTGTTTAAGTCATCAAATGCGTAACCAAAACTGTAACGACCTTTTCAAAGGGTCGTCAGGGTATTCATCATTTTTATGACGACCCCAAACTATCGTACATTTCCGCCATTAATGAATCTTCGACATTTTAGAGTCGTCACTTAAACAGTCTAAACATTAACGAATGTTAAGGGTCGTCAATGAAATTTTTTAATACCCTGACGATTTTTCATAACCTGGAAAAGTTGCGGGTTTGAGTCGTCATTTTTGGTGTCAGTACATTGACGACTTTCTAGAGTCGTTGGTGTATACATCCCTCGACATTGACGACTCTTTCTCGGTGTTGTGACATACATTCAATCCATGGGAGAATTTAAGATAATCTTACCATCAACACAATCATCTTTGTTGCTTGAACCTTCCCCAACATCATTTCCCTTACTTGAATTACTCACTTCTAAAATCCCTAAATTTTCCTCTAAAACCTACTCTTCTTCTTCTCAACTCAAACAACAACAAAAAAAAATAATTAAAAAACAAAATTGATTCTAAAATCTGAATTTAATCTAACATAATCTAACCACACTAATTAACTTAATTTAATTAAATTTTAATACTAATCATTCAGGGATAGTTTAGCCATTTAAAAATATTTTGGTTAAGGGATGACTCAATTTGAGTTTTAATGACCTTTTTTTATCCTCTAGTGGGAGGTCCCTAATTGTTTTTTGGGACCCCAATTAAACTAGGTTTTTTAATTGTTGATAATATAGTAAGAAAGTTGATATGGTCATTTTGATACCGCTTCTAATGCCACGGCTGTCTATCTATATGCTTTTCTACTATTACCAGTAACATAACATGCATATTCTCGTATGGTGAAGATGTAGAAAATTCGGCCGAGAATGCAGGTTTTCGCGATTGATATAGCACAATGTCGATGATACCGATACATATAAAATAATACTATCTCTATTTCCGAGAAAAGTGATATTATATTTATTTACTTTTAGAAATGAAGGGAGCACATGACTACTGGATCTCCGAATTAATATCCCACCCCTTTATAGACCGCGCTAGTTCATGTTTCGAAAACCTTAAGTAGCCCATAAAAATGGGAAATTACCTTGACCCAAATACACTTCAAATAAGAAAAGAATGAAAGAACGTGTTGGTAAAACTGCGACCAAGGAACAAACCACATGAATCTTACATGATTCTTTGAACAAAAACATACTCATGTGAACAAATTATTGTACCAAAAGATCATCACTTAAAAGACACAATAAGTCCTTCCTTAAACCATTGTCGACATTGTATTTGAGGGAGAGAGACTAGCCTATGTTGTTTGTGACTTGAAGCATTTAAGACTTGGACCGCAAAACTGTCCTGACTTCGTAATCAGTCAAGACACCATAACACTAATTACCCCCATAAGGGTTTGTCAAAAGAATCCATCCATAATTCTTCGATCTTACCCTACTTGATTTCCATGGTTTAGGATGGTCAACATAGAGAGAGTTAACTAATTGAATGAAAATCAGGCAGCAATGTTGTCGACCCATTCGTTTTCAACATAGCGTTCACCGTTTTCAATATCCCTACAATAAAATTATTCGTCTCGAAATTAGCTCAAAAAGCATTTTCAACTGACTCAAGACTTGGGGCGCATAATTCAGACATAAACACAGAGTGTCCAATGTGTAATTCCCAAGAGCAAGAATCATAACAACATCTCTTTCGCTTTTGCTCCTTTGCAAGAGAAATTTGGTTTGGTCTTTCTCTAGAAACGGTGAACGCTAGAATTACTCCGGATTCCATAGAAAAGTGGATAAAAGAGTGGATCACGGACCAAGATTTCAATCAACTATCGGATAAAATAGCTACTATATCCTGGTTCATTTGGAAGCATAGATGTTCGGTAATTTTTGAGAAAATAAACCCGAATCCGATTCACCTTATGGAGCAAATAAAGAAATTTCTAGACCAGAATAATCAGGCAAGGGTCCAAAATTTTATGAAAACAGAAAGAAGAAATAACCCCAAAGAGGAATGGTCTAACCTATCTTCGGATTGGATAATATTTATTGATACGACTTTCAAAAAAGAGGATTCGACCATGGAATATGCTTTTTTACTTTATTCTGTAGACAACGAAATATTTATGTATATTGAAGATGGTTCGGAGAGGGCCTTTCATGCAGAATCAAAAGCTTTACTAAAAGCATCTTCATGGTTAAGTAAAAATATATTATCCACTGTCTCAATAGTAACGGACTGCAAAACTTTGGCGGAGACGATCTACAAGTCCTGCAAAGACCCTCCTTGGACTGCGGATAACACCATATAAGAAGTGATTTCAATACTGAAGAAACTTCCGCAAGCCCAGGTAAAGTATATAAACAGGAAATATAACTCTGCAGCGGACCACATAGCAAAATAAGCTCGAGTAAAGCATCTTCGACACAAATTCTCTCACATTCAGCACAAAGTTCTAAAATCTAGTGTTATTTCCAATGTTTTTGATAAAAATGAGATTTTAAACATGATATACTATATTTCTTGTTTAATAAAATTCTTGTTTACATAAAAAAAAGAATCTGCTTTGAGTAGATTATTTAATTAAGTTATGCCCGACATTTTTCTTAATCGATACACAACTTTGTGCTAAAAAACTTTGAAATTAGATTATTCATATTGTCACGTAAAATCTTTCTTTGAGATTTTGATATGTGGATCAAAATTAAGATGGATATGTTAGATATTTTCTTAAATGTTTGCCACTAGAAAAGGGTGGTCCGGAAATTTCTACAGACACGTCTCTTCGCATAAGGTGTTACTAAGACACCATTAATGGACGCCCTTTGAAAGCATCTGTTGGAGGTGAAGAGTCATCTCCAAAGATTTTTGAACAATTTTTGGAGTGCATTAGTATGACCGGTCCCAACAGTGTTGCAAAATCATTGCGCAATACTGAAGTTGTAGCCTGGCAGATGGAGATGCACAGCCCGACGATGTAGCACCAACATGTCTGAGACAAGAAAGGCTTCTTAGCACATGCAACAACTATGCGATAATGTTGCATATCCTTATTCAGAGTTGGCCCATCTCAAGTAAGGAATAAAGGATGAAATGCAAGTCATGGAATGACTTTGGAATTGTCCCAAACATTGGCCAAGGCTTGGGCAATGCATATGCAACAATGGCGGGGCCAAACGCGCCATTGGTATCAATTGCTCAGGAAAAAGGAATGCAAGTGATGCATATGAAGTATGAAGTTGAACTAAGCAAGTCAAGACTCAACTGACATGAATCTTCTTTTGACAGCAGGAAAGCTTCCTCGACTAAATAGTTGGCATCCAAATAAGCTAAGTGCATGACCTGGATGAATGAAGCACAACCATTTCCGAATACTTGGCATAGGCCAAAGTTGAGTGTTACACAATCATTGCCGAACATTAGCATGAGCCAAGTAGTGCAACGCAATGATTGTCGGATTTGATTTCAAGCTGTCAGTTGCGAGTGTGTGTGCATCACACACATGCCAAACTGAAAGAGAAAGTTAGAGACGGTTATAAAACAGCCGAGTTTGGCATGTCCTAACCGTCCAAGACAAGTGTGGCGCAATTCTGCAAGCCAGCACTAAAGTTAGTAGTTAAAAAGGAAGGCTGGCGGTTAGGGGAACTGCCTATGGACAGATGGTTGTTCATAGGGCGTGCAACTGAGTTGCATACGGATTGGCCCTGGTTCTCGACAGTATAAAAAGGCCAGAGAAACTTTACAAGTGTAAGTCTTCATGTGTAGAGGAACCACATTGTAGTAGCGAGTGTTTTTGTTGTAGGCTTAGAAAATAAGCTTGTAAGTCCATTGGTTGGACGGATTTTGTAATCTTTCCCTTAAGCTAATAAAAGAGAGTTTGTTGACTTATATGTTTGCTTTAGTATCCTGTTGATTCAAAACTACTCCTCAATTCTGTGAAACATAAAAATGACATTAACCCCTTTGTATTGCTGGTGAAGAGAAAATCTAAGTAAGTCTTCCGTTGCATACTCAAGGTAGAGTTGGCTATTTTCATATGTGCAAACTTATAAGGCTGAAATACGAGTAGGTGATAAGAGATCACTAAACCACTATATTGTCGGGTTACAGATGCGCAAAAATTTGTCAGGGACATTTGCAGGTGTGATAATTCGGGTATCAGAGCCAAGTTGCTCTGTTTTGGCTTTGTTTTGTAAGATTTGCTCTGTTTTACTCACGTTTAGTTGCTGAAATTGCTAGAGATAATGGCTGGAAAGAAGAGTTCTGCAGATACCTTGACAGATAGGATTTCTAACTTGGAAGATAAGATTGGTGGAGAGGTCCTCCATCCTAATGATGCCAATTATAAAGCAACGGTTATGGATCACATTCAGGCTCTTGATGAGTATGCTGCTGATATGCTGGAGTCAAACTAAGAAGCATGCTGATTTGGAAGGCCAAATCGCATATGTTAAGACCATGTTCATAGATTCCTTGAAAGAGTTAATTGATGAGTTAGGCGTCTTAAGGAGAATGTTGAGTACGATTGGCTCGGATCAAGCTACTGCGGGTGGTAGTGGCAGTGACTTTACAAATATTAAAGTCCCAGAACCTATGGCGTTTTCTGGCGCAAGAGATGCGAAGGCATTGGAGAATTTCATGTGGGACATGGACCAATACTTCAAGGACGCCAGAACCCCGGAAGAGCAAAAAGTCACTCTTGTTAGTATGTACCTGGAAGGTGAGGACTAGAACTGATGATGACCTTACTCCTGGTCGTCCAGGCATCGTGACATGGGATGTCATGAAAGAAGAATATAAGGGTCAATTCTTACCAAGCAATGCTGCTTGGCTAGCCAGAGAGAACTTACGTAAGTTGTGACAATACCGGTACACCACGAGAATAAGTCAAAGAGTTTTCGTTTCTGATGCTAGATATTCGCAACATGACTGAGGAAGATAGTTTGTTTAATTTTACATCTGGTTTGCAAGCATGGGCTCAGGACGAAGTAAGAAGGCAGGGTGCGAAAACCTACCTTCAGCCATTGTAATCGTGGACAGCCTTGCTGATTTTAGGTGAGTCAATACCTCAGCTGATGCTAATAGGAAGGGCAACGATAAGAAAGTCCAGAAGAAGAAGGATGATGGAAGCAGGAAAAGTTCTGAGGCTAAGTAAAAGAACTATCAAAGGGATGATAGTCAGGTCGTGAAGAACAAAGCTGGTGGATATTTCCTATGCAAGGGTCCTCACCTTGCGCGTGATTGTCCTAAGAGAGAAAAATTGTCCGCAATAGTCACTGAGGGCAGTGGCAAGGAATAAGAAACCGATAAAGTAGAGCATGTTACCCCTATTCAACTATGCAACATAGTAGCACAAAATGCAGCAACACAACATGGGTTGAGTGGCGATGTCTTAGTTTATGTGAAGGTTGGCATTCATAATCATCGACTCTGGGGCATGGCCGATACAGGTGTTTCACACACTGTTATGATCTTGTCTATGACAGAGTACTCGGTTGGAAGTATATCAGGCTGATCACTGCATGAAGACAGTTAATGGTGTAGCTAAACCAATCAAAGGGATGGATGTGGAAAATATTGAAGTGGGAAAATGGCGTGGCCAAGTCAGTGTAATGGTGATGAATGTCAATGACTTTGAGATGATCATTGGTAACAACTTTTTCAAGCAAGCATAGGCAACAGTAATGCCTCACCTTAGCGGGATTTTCATACAAAGTACAAGTGCACTTTGTTTCATGAAAGGTGTAAGGAATGTCAGTCCGTATGATATGAGGCGCGACAAAGGCAGGCCAAGTGAGTTTGCGCCTGTAAAGTCGTTTGAAGAAAGCTTAGCTGAGATTCATGAGGAATTCGGATATCCTATGGATCCTAGCATTCCTTGCTCGCCGTGACTGATAGATGTATGAAGCAGGGGACTTGCATTATTGTTTGCAAGTGCCTGAACCTGCAAGGTTGCTTAAGTATGAAGACTTTGGCGCATTCTGTTAGCTGTTTCTGTTTGAAGTTTAAGTTGGGTGTTGCTGATCTTATGGTCTTAAAATATAACATACTGTTTGTTGGTGTATTTGCTTTGATTATGTATTTACTTTCAGTAAGGCCGAGTGTTGGCCAATGGTGTGAATGGGAAGGAGTCCCTATGTTTCTTATGTAAAGCTAGTGTAATGAATGAAGGTGGTGTTTAAGAAAAAACCTTGTCTCTTTTTTCTTAATGTAAAGCTAGTTCATTGGGGAAGAGCTACAAGTATACTTAGCCAAAGTATACAATAAGAAACGCTGAAAGCAAGGCCAAGCAAGAATTGATGTTGGTGGCATATGCGGGTTTGTTGTTGGGAAAGTTACGTGGAAGTGCGAAAGTATTTGGCAATGATAACATGAAGTAACACAACAAGAATGAAGATGTAAGTCCATCAAGCATATGAGTTGAGAGTAACTCATAGTTAGGGAGAACATGATGTTGTTTTTCCGCTACATTAAGGCGTAGCAGTATGAAAGAACAAGTGAGGCCTTTTTAGTTTTAAAGGCTCGTGAAGAGGTGCCTTGTCCAAAGTGACGGTGGGATGTCCCAGGTTCCCTAATTCATGGCTAATGTCATGTATTTCAATCGAATTTTCATTAGAGAATTACAAAGTGATTGAAGAACACTTAGTCTACAGTAAGGCATGTTGAATTGCAAGAGTGCAATGTCAGTCGGAATTGAAGGCAAGTAAGCTAAGTTATGCATATCAGGTTGATATGTTGGATGTTTCGCGTATACATTTAGGCATGGAATGGCTTGAAGGAAAATTTGTGTGCTAATGCAAGAGGCATAGCAACAGATTGCAATAGCTTTTGGGTGTTAAGATACGAATGAAGTGGAATTGAAGCATAGTCGACGATGCAACAGTGAAGATGGAATTTGTAGGCTTAATGGAAAAGAACATAAGCTAAGTGATGGTATATGGTACTAGGAAGAAAGAGTTGGCAAGAATGAGGGCCAAACAAGTTTTATGAATTCTGAGAGTGGCTCAGAAGCGTACAAGGCCGAAGAAAAAGTATAAAGAGTATACTTTGTTGCGTTCAACGAGGACATTGAACAGATTGGGTGGGGGAGGTCTATGACCGGTCCCAACAGTGTTGCATAATCATTGCGCAATATTGATTTTGTAGCCTGGCATATGGAGCTGCACAGTCCGACGATGTAGCGCCAACATGGCTGAGGCAAGAAAGGCTACTTAGCACATGCAAAAACTGTGCGATAGTGTTGCATATCCTTATTCAGAGTTGGCCCAGCTCAAGGAAGGAATAAAGGATGAAATGCAAGTCATGAAATGACTTAGGTATTTTCCCAAGCATTGACCAAAGCTTGGACAATGCATATGCAACAATGGCGGGTCCAAATGCGCCATTGGTATCAATTTCTCAGGCAAAAGGAATGCAAGTGATGTATATGAAGTATGAAGTTGAACTAAGCAAGTCAAGACTCAATTGGCATGATATTTGGATGTTGGCATCCAAATAATCTAAGTACATGACCGGGATGAATGAAGCGCAACCATTGTCGAATACTTGGCAGAAGTGCAAGTTGAGTGAAGCGCAACCATTGACGAATACTTTGCAGATGCCAAAGTTGAGTGTTGCACAATCATTGCCGAACATTGGCATGGACAAGTAGTGTAGCGCAATGATTGTCGGATTTGAGTTCAAGCTGTTAGTTTATCACACGCATGCCAAACTGAAAGAGCAAGTTAGAGACGGTTATAAAAGCTTTTTAACCGAGTTTGGCATGTCCTAACCGTCCAAGACAAGTATGGCGCAATTCTGAATGCCAGCACTGAAGTTAGCATTTAAAAAGGAAGGATGGCGGTTAGGGGAACTGCCTATGGACAGATGGTTGTTCATAGGGTGTGCAACTGAGTTGCATACGGATTGTACCTGGTTCTTAGAAGTATAAAAAGGCCAGAGAACCTTTGCAAGTGCAAGTCTTCATGTGTAGAGGAACCACATTGCAGTAGAGAGTGTTTTTGTTGTAGGCTTAGAGAATAAGCTTGTAAATCCATTGGTTGGACGGATTTTAAGAGTTTGTTGGCTTATATGTTTGCTTTAGTATCCCGTTGATTCAAAACTACTCCCCAATTCTGTGAAACATAAACATGACATTAACCCCTTTGTAGGATGGGATGTATTGCTGCTGCAGAGAAAATCTAAGTAAGTCTTTCGTTGCATACTCAAGGTAGAGTTGGATGTTTGCATATGTGCAAACTTATAAGGCTGAAATACGAGTGGGTGATAAGAGATCATTGAACCACTGTATTGCCGGGTTATAGCTGCGCAAAAATTTGTATGGGACATTTGCAGGTGTGACAACTAGTAATGTGTTGGGTTAGTCAACTGGACTTAATGTTACGCAGTCGACGGTCAATAGTACGTTCAACTGGACTCAATGTTACGCAGTCGACGGTCAACAATACGTTTGTTGTAGGAAACTGGACTCAATGAGTCCTCGTTTGACCAAAACAGTTGCGAAAAATTTATTATGGAGGGTAAAATACATGTAATATCGTTTCCAAAATTCCAAAATGTTGCTTTTGGAATTTTGAGCCAGAATAGTACGTGCCCAGAATATCACTTTTTCTTAAGTCATTTCCCGGTCAATAGCTCCAAAGAAAAAACACATGAAATCCTCTATAAATAGTGAAGGGTTCTTCCAATATGAACACATCAAAAAAATCTTTGTTTTCTATTTTCTCTAAGCATTATCAGAATCTCATATTGTGTGTTCTTGGTTGGGTCAAAGGAGTCCAACTCTTGAATCCAACAAGTTGTTACAGCTTCATTGTATCCTAAAAGCGATATTTCATTGACCAATTATACTCGCCAATTTCTTGGGAAAGGTCGAAATAATTGCTGAAAAGAATTGCAAGGCCTTGAAGTTAGTGATACAATATTCTCTTATGTTCTTTGTTTTCATCCCCCGGTACCCAAATTCCCAACAGTTTTCAGCAATTAAAAATTTTCAAAAATGAAAGGTGAAACTTCAAATGCGCCAACTGCTCAATTAATTTTGGATGTAAATGAATATTCAAGTGAAAGTTGGATACCGATGGTTCTATTGATAAGTTCAAACACAGATTAGTTGCTAAAGGTTATAAAAAAACATGGGATTTAAATTCTCCGAGCATCATAGTTCGTACCCAAAATTACTTTTAGGCACTAAACACGATGATTTGATGATGATTATGCGAATTAGGGCTAGAAAAAGATAAATATAGGAGACAGGAATTTAACGTGGTTCGGCAAGTGTTGCCTACATCCACGGTGGACTCCCATAGAGAGTGATTTTATTGATGATCGTGATACAATTGTATTTCTTCGGGTTAGCTAACCTAGGATTCCATGTCTTCTTAGGGTTTAGGATACATGTACTTATAGTGTTTATGTAACCCTAATTCTGATACAAACTTGATATGCAAGCAACTTGAGCAACAAGACTTCTCTGGAAACTTCTGGAATCTTCCTTCACGGGCTAAGCGGGCTTGATTAATGTGCCTTCCATGTATTTATTCACGTTACAAATATCGCCCCCTCTTAACCTCCAACTTGTTGGTGGTTAAGAAATTTGTTTTTCCTTTTGCGTCGCGTTGATGATGAAACTCTCCCCCAAGCGTGAGTAGAGATATTACAAGACGCCCCCAACTGTGATAACCTGCAATAAAATTTTCTCACGTTCTAGGAGAGACTTTTTGCCATGTGGTGGACTTATGATGCTCGAGAGCTAGTCGAGTCTTGAGGAGAATGTAGTGTGCTTGCGGCTGGGGAAAAACTTTTTTCTCGCAACATAACAAGGCTGTAGCGCTCGCTGCTCGGGAAGGAAGGATGTATTGCTTGTGTTGAGTACGAGTCTTTGGACCAATATCGGGCATTAGGCTCGTGGTTCGACGAGACTTTGGACCAACATCGGGGGTTGGGCTCGTGGTTTAGACGAGACTTTGTGCTTGCCAAGGTGCAAGTCTTTCATAATCGCGTGCAAGACTGGATTTTATGCTTGCGATAAGAGCAAGACTTATGTACTCACGTGCAAGGTGAGGCTTTATGTGCTTGCGATGTGATGCAAGGCTAAATATTGAAGGGTCTAAGCAATCCTCATCTCGAAACTCGATCATGTCACGATCCACGAACCTCGAACTCGATCATATTGCTGCTCCAAGTGCATATCAAAGTTTCTCTAACACTGTAATTTTTTCTTCCATATTGTAGGGAATTGAAAAACTATTCCAACGAGCTAAAACTCACTCAATTTGGACTTAAAACGAATAAGTTATTGACGAAACAAGATTTGAACGAAACGCGCGTGTTGTTGCTGACGAGGCAGTGATGACAGTGACGTGGTAATGCTGACTGGATATTTATGTTGACGTGGCACCGGACGTGCTAACGTGGAAGTACGCATCAGTTCCAGTAACTGACATCTCAGCATGTTGATGACGTGGCGATGAATGCTGGCGTGGCAGATAAAAGCTGATCTGGCTTTTCTGACAAGACAAGTGTTGCTGACGTGGTAGTCTTTAGTTGATAGGCTCGGTCTGGATCTGTTCGGACCGATCGAACCGTCGGTTGGACCAATGTTGAATCGGTTCCGGTGAACCAAGATGGACCAGTTGATGAACCCGATGGATGGCTTGCTCAGTTGCTTGGCTCAGCTCTGTGCGGCTCGAACAGCTCGGCTCGGCTTCGTGACTTGAGTCAGATGGCGGCTTGGATGGATGAACAAAAACTTTTGGCAACAGTTTCTACAACATTTTCGCTACACTTTCTTCAAGTCTCGCAACGCTTTCTTCAACTGCTTGTAACGGTTTCTTCAACCCTCGCAACGGTTTCTTCAACCTTCGTAACGGTTCCTTCAACCTTCGTAACGGTTTCTTCAAGTGTCGTAACGGTTTCTTTAACCTCGCAACGGTTTCTTCAACCCTAATTTTTTTCTTTTTTGCGACTGATTTTTGCATGGAATCTCGTGCATGATTTCTTCCACACTTTTCTCAATGATAAAACACGATTGTTTTACACGAATCCCCTTAGTCGGCGCCAATGTTTGTACCCAAAATTACTTTTAGGCACTAAACACGATGATTTGATGATGATTATGCGAATTAGGGCTAGAAAAAGATAAATAGAGGAGACAAGAATTTAACGTGGTCGGCAAGTGTTTCCTACATCCACGGTGGAACCCCATATGGGGTGATTTATTGATGATCGTGATACAATTGTATTTCTTCGGGTTAGCTAACCTAGGATTCCATGTCTTCTTAATGTTTAGGATACATGTATTTATAGTGTTTACTTAACCCTAATTCTGATACAAACTTGATATGCAAGCAACTTGGGAAACAAGAATTCTCTGGAAAACTTCTGGAATCTTCCTTCACGGGCTAAGCGGGATTGATTAATGTGCCTTACGTGTATTTTATTCACGGTACAAACAATCATCAGAATCTCATATTGTGTGTTCATGGTTCGACCAAGGGAGTACAACTCTTGAATCCTGAAAATGCGGGGGTACCAAAATTTACCACAAACTTTTTCTTAGGCAACCTGTATGGACTAAACTCAAATACAATTCCGAGAGTTACAACTTGATGAATCTCTATTAGGAATTATACGAAGAGCTTATATCTCTTTCTCTCACAATCAGAATGTAAACAGAGATAAGTCCGTGAACCTGATTATTCCATGAGATTACTTGGACGATTCCAAAAATCAGTATCCAAGATCAATCAAGTCGTATCCAACAATTGCGATGGACTTATATACTTGAATTGATTTTACGTACAACCTGTGATATTTCGGTCATAAAGATAAACAATATAATGCGAAAAATAAATAACATAAACACCCGAAATTTTGTTAACGAGGAAACCACAAATGCAGAAAAATCCCGTGACCTAGTCCAGATGTTAGAGCACTGCTCGGTCAAACTCGCATGCGTTGCTATCTCAAGCATGTTTTTCAATGTTAGTGATCAAAACTATAAGTCTTGATTTCTAGTCTCTTATAGCTAAGTCTCGGACTAGGATAGTAAGTGTAGTTGAGCTCAAGGACTTCATGGCGATTCATCATACAAGTAGAAGATCTACTCAAGGAACCGGTGGAACTTCTTGACAAAAAGGTATGTGGAGACTTGAACTTATCTGAAAAAGCGGGGGTCTAACAACACCACCCAATATTTCGTTTGGCAATCTGAATAGACAAACTCCAATATACTTTCAAGAGAATCAACTAGAGAGTTAGACTCAATCTATCAAAAGTATATCAAAGAGTTTTATATCTCTGTCTCTTGATTCAATCCGCAATCATCAAATAGGGATTTGCGAGCCCGATTGAATATAAGAGGATTAACTTGAACGGTACCAAATACCAATGTTCAAGTGTCAATCAATTCACTCAACAATCCTAAGGTCGGATACAAGAACTGATTGATCTTAACGTACAACCTGTGATATTTCTATTATATAAATAAAATATAATGCGGAAAAGAAATAACACAGACACCAGAATTTTGTTAACGTGGAAACCGCAAATGCAGAAAAACCTCGGGACCTAGTCCAGAATAAACACACACTGATAATAAGCTGTTACACTAATTTCCTACTACCTATTCGGACTAGATGTAATACCTTCTTCAACACTTGTAGAACTCCTAGCAGAATACCGATTCTCTTTAGGAACTCTTCACACAAATCTTCTAGTAGAACCCAAAGTTCTCTTTAGAAGATACACCACAACGATCGATACGATTTGATATTTTGTTTGCACAAAACACCAGTTTGATTTCCCTTTAGATGTGAATCAAGGTTTTAGAAATCTTGTGTTTATTTTGATAAAAACAATTACTAGGTAAAAGTAATATCAAAACAAACTTGTAAATTAGGGTTTTAACTTACAATCAGTATGCGTACACACAAGGAGTCCGTGAACCTGATTTCAGTAAGTAAACTTGGGTGATTCCAAAGATCAATTTCCAAGTTAAGAAAACCCTAATAAATCTACCACAAGAACAACTAGAATAAATCTAGAGATATCTTGTTTAAAACTTCTCAAGGGTTTTTACGAGATGCCTCAAAAGAAATTTTCTTTCCAGTCTCCGATTTCGACTAACAAATGTTGGTATACGACCGGAAACTGAAATCTATCAAAACCTAGGTTTTATGATCAACAACTCTTGAATGGTTTTATATCAGAAGAGAAAATCTTAGAATAGACAAGAGGTGAAAAACCTAGATTACAAGTTGTATGATCAATCACGAAGATTAAATCCAACTTGGCTTTGTGATCCCTAATACAAAGACTTTTATCTCACTCTCGTTCACGAAGAACGGAAGACGTGGAAAACAACCTGCAGAGCTTACGCCAATTTTCTAAAGGGATGAAAAACGTGTAAACTCGTGAACTCATTATTTATAATGAATAATAGCTTGGAAGCTAAGCAAAGCTATTTTCTTTTTACAAGGCTCTCCTAAATATGAGAGCCTTTCCTAAGTTAAAACTCTTGCCAAAATAATTAAATAAATAACTTATTTAGCAAAAATTATATTTATGTGAATAAATCACATTTTAACTTAGGGAGGAATCACAAACACTTTAATATGGTAATCAAAAGTGTTTGGACCAATAACTAACTTGCCTAGATAAGAAAACATCATCAACTTGACCAAAAATCCCTTTTAGTCACGTATTGGGCCCAAGTTCGCGGACCACTCCAAAGCCCATGGAATGTTTCCTACTAATGAACTTAAATCACTCATAACTTTGTCGTTATAACTCGGAATTGAGTGATTCTTTGCTCATTGGATTCGCAAGCTCATTCACTATAACATGAGATCCTTTATAGAGATAAAGGTTATTATCACCAAAGTCATGAATCAAATAACCTCAAGTATATATACATAAATGTACATTTACCGTCATAGGAATTGTTCCATGGAGTGAGCATTTATCTCGATAGATTAGAAAGGTAGAATTGAACAAGAATCCAAATGAAATCAATCGCATACCTTTATTGATGAAGTACTTTTTAATGTCTTCTTGTAGCCTTCAATCATCAATCTTCATCCTTAAAGGATAGCTTCGATTCAACTTCTTAGACCTAAACTAGTCCGAAACTATCTTTAGTATGCTAAATCAAGAATGCATTTTGGCAGCTAAAATGGACAACTAACTTGACATACCAAGGCTAGTGGGTTCAACCGAGCAGTGCTCTAACATTATGTGTCGCTCAAAAGTCTATCTATTCTATCTCCTACTCTTTGAGAAATATTAGCTTGAATCTAAATCAGGTTTTCATCTAACGGTGAACATTGATTGCTTTGTAACTAAGGCAAAACCATGATTTGAAAGGCTATATAAAGGAGACATTTAGCATTGAGAAAACCAATCCCCACACGTCCGTGTGATACTATTTTCTCTGCTAGAGTCGATTCTCCTTTAACCTTTGGTTTTCTTCTTCTAAAACCAGGTTAACGACTTAAAGACTTCATTGGGATTGTGAAGCCATACCGATACTACTTTTATCGTAGTTGTGTGACCTGATATTGCATCTTCTATCATAATAGTACAATCATATTGATTGTCTAGAGATCGTGAGAGTTCTCCGATAGGCAAGATATAAAAAGTAATCACAAACACTTTCGTCTCATCGTTTGTGATTCCACGCCATCTTGTTTCGCTACCATACGATTAAGATTGTTGTGAGGTGATTGATTAATCTAGGCTGTTCTTCGGAATATAAAACCGGATTATCAATTGGTTCCTGTTCACCTTGATTATTATCAAAAGACGGAATAAAAACTTTCAGGGTTTTTCTGTGGGAGACAGATTGATCCTTTGATAGACTTGTCTGTATGCGACAGATTTGTTTATTGTTAAAGCCTGCGACTTTGGGTCATAGCAACTCTTAGTTGTGGGTGAGATCAGCTAAGGGAATAAAATGCGCAGTATCCTGCTGGGATCAGAGGCATAGGGAATACAACTGTACCTTGGATCAGTGGGAGACTGATTGGGGTTCAACTATAGTCCAGTCCGAAGTTAGTTTGGAGTAGGCTAGTGTCTATAGCGTCTTAATACAATGTGTATTCAATCTGTACTAGGTCCCGAGGTTTTTCTGCATTTGCGGTTTCCTCGTTAACAAAATTCTGGTGTCTGTGTTATTTCTAATTCCGCATTATATTTGTTTATATAATTGAAATAATACAGGTTGTGCGTTTGAATCAATAAATTAGAAATCCGACCTTTGGTTGTTGATTGATATTGATTGATCCTTGGACATTGGTCTTTGGTACCATCCAAGTTATTCCTTGTGTTTGATTATAGACTCGCTGATTTCTATTAGCTTGAGTGAATCAAAACAAGAGAGAGATATTAACTCCTTGAGATACTTTTATCTAGATTGAGTCTGACTGTCTAGTTGATTCTCTAGTAAGTGTTTCGGAGTTAGTCCATACAGATTGCTAAGCGAAATATTGGGTGGTGTTGTTAGAACCCCGCTTTTTCACCAGAGTTGAATACCAAACTGTATTAAGCCGCTACAGACACTAGCCTACTATCAATACTCCAGACGGAAATGTAGTTGAGACCGAATCTACGGTCACAGTTATTCAGTTTCAGTCGTGCTTCTTAAATCCCGCAAGACTCCGCGCAATTAAAATTATCAATCTTCATTAGAGGAATCCGATTCACCCATCATAAAGTCCGGGCCACACTCTGAAATTATGGATACCATGAAGTTATAGCTTTCATCAAATATGAATGCTTCACCATTTTCATCCAAGTAGCGAGCTTTCACGGCTTCATTCTACAAAAACACGACACAAACTGACTTTGTTAGTTACAAATTGATAAAAGTATATTGTGTAAAACCATAAAAAATACTTACAAATTGTTGAAGGGACAAGCAATTGTTGGATAGCTATAAAATCAATTATTGCATCTAAGATTGGTGCCTATCATGGATTTGTTGAAGAGTTCTTTTCTTTGGATTCCCATAATCTTGCTTAAATTTGTTATATATCTTCACCTAAAAGGTCTCAGATGAGGAGTGATCTATAACTCGACTTTCGGCATACCATGCTTTGGTGATTGCCAAATCTTCCGCGGAGTCAAACAATGCCGAATCTTGTATCTGGAGGTATGAAATGAGTAGTTGTGGAGTATATGGAGTAGTAGCGAATAGAATGAGCAAGTTTGCGGCAAATTGGGTCCTGGGATGAGATTTTTTTATATAGAGAAAGACCCCAACGACTAGTTTTTTCGAAAAATGTGAAATAATTTATCACAATTGGTATTCTTGGATGTCCAAAACACCCGATTATGAATTTATGCCCAGAAGAATCGGTCTTTATGTTTGGAAACATAAACCGATTGTGCGCCTGTAAAAAATTGGAATTTTCACGGACAGTAATTGGTTTATATAGCTGCACATGTAATCTAATTCTGACTAGAAAAAGATACAGAAAAACTGCATTTCCAAGGATTGAAGAATCGGATTATACTAACCCCCACATAAATCGACTCCATTCTGGAACCACACCAATTAGTTTATAGGTGCAATCGTATATCCCGATTGTTTTCCTGTATTTGCAAAACACAGTGTGAAGCAAGCATAAACTTGTTTTGGCATAAACCCATTATACACATAGTTATAACTAAAACCATTCATCCAAAAAAAAACAAACCTTAATCATCCAAAAAAGTGTTAAACTTAAACCACCCAAAGTATTAAACACTTAAAACTTAAAATATTTAAAAAACATCATCAACATCATGGTGCACCAGCATCAGGAGCAGTAGCAGCAGCTTGTGCTTCAGCAAAGGCTTGAGCTACATACAACCATTTCTTCAAACAGATCATCCAAATGTCTGTCACGTGCCCTCCTAGCTTCAATCGCATCCCTCCTTCTCCTGGCAAACCTGATGAGCTCAACGAGCTCTTCTAATGCAAGTTTATCAACCATTGCCAGGGCCTGCTCCAAATGGGTCTCACACCCATAGTCGAACTTATAGAGGCTTCTCGGTTGCCTGTAGTACCCTGTGAACATCCTCCTGGTTGATCTCTCGAGAATAAAATGCTAGGTGGCCGAAGTCCATATCTACAAAAAAAAATAAAAATTGGTTCAACAATCGGTACATAGGACAATATATGTAATCCGATCTTAACAAGAAAAACATACATGAATTTCAAACATCAAAAATCGATTTATGTGATACATATATAAAAACCGATTGTGAAATGGAATCTGAAGAGACAACTTCATAACCGGTACATCACCACATAAATAAAACCCGATTGTAGGAGAGCATAGTTAAAAAAAAAAAATTACTACCCATAATCGGTTTACGCTAATGCACTTACAAACTGATTCTGATGATGTCTTTTCATATTCTGATTTCTACCCATAATCGGTCGATGCCAATCATCCTATAAACTAATTCCTCTACATGTTCTTCATGGACGAAGAACAAAACCCAGAATTGGTGGATACGATATATCAACATAAACCGATTCTGGGAAAATCATAATTTTGATTTTTCAAAATTGAAGTTTTAAACATGTAAATCAATGTATAAATGCTAACAATAGAATGGGTTGATAGAGATTTACTTTTTCTTGGTTGGATCGGAGATCATTGGAGAAGAAGATCAAAAAAAAATATTTTATTAGGAGAATTCAAAAGGATTAGATGAGAATATAGTTTTTTTATCTTTTAGGTTTTTATGTTTTCGATTTTTTACTGAAAACGATAATGAACTTTTTATTTATACGAATTAGTTTTAGGAATTAATTGAAGGTTAAACTAGTCTTTTTATCAAGTTTGGTACTCAATAGCCATTTGTAAAAGATAGAAGAGCAATTTGAAAGCCCTAGATAAATACCCAAGAAGACCCCAAACTAGGAAGGCTTAGTTATTATTGGTGGTGAAACCAATGACGGGACCTACTGGTATGTTCTAGCTTGAAGAAAAGAGACTGTTTTCTTTTACCTGATGGTATTAATGTTCATCCATCTTTAGGTGAGTAAATCAGAATCGGCCAAGTGAAGTTTTTATACATACACACACTTTATCAAAGAAACAGATTATTTTTTTTGAAAGAAGTAATTAGGGCAAACGCTAACCCAATTTTAATGGACCACTCAGCCATCTGTTTATGGAAGGCTAAGCAGGCTAATATCTCTAGCTAAGTACTCAATGACTTGTAAACTTTAGTTGATTATCAGCCTTCGACTGCAACTCCTCTCAGATGTACCCGTAAAATTCAAACAGAATCCACCTATAAAGCACCAGCTTGAGTATACACATTATAGGGGTGTACAGAATGTCCGGAAGTCTGCGACCTGCAATGTATCGCCCGGGTTCGAAGGAATCCATAGGCCTGCCTGGCCTGCCCGATAATTATAATTGGGCGGACCCAAGTTTTTGTTCAGATATTGGAGTCCGGCCTGTTAGCCTACCCGGTAGCCTGTTTAATTACTCGGCCTACCTGACTGCCAATAGTCTTTAATAAAGTTTTCTACTAATGTGATGATTTCTGAAGAACTTAAATTTCAAATTTGGACAACTTATTGGGATTCGAGAAAATTTTGAATTACATTTCACATTAATGAATATGAATTGCTTGAACTATCATTTGAATGAGTTACAAATATATCCTTATTCATCAAGTCAAAAAAACAAACATATATACTTTTTAAATGTTGAATTATTTTTTGAGCCCGAGGCATGTCTGACCCGACCTGTCCTGGCATGTATTGTTTCACGGGTATGGACAGGTCATGAGCATTAAATTTTTGCTATTATCCGGCCCGACCTGTTAAACTTAATGGATGGTAAGGACTACAAGCCCGTTTGGCCTGACCTGTGCTATAATCGGGCTTGGGATGGACTGCCCGGACCGATGTACGTACACCCTACATACATACTGATGTCCGTATATATATACCCTTAATTGTATAGACCCACAAAGTACACAAAAATCCAATTTACACGATAAGAAAATTTAAAAATAAACCGGCATTTTTCGAGTACATGATCACGGTCACGTTTGTTACCAACTTTAATGTTCTTGGAATTATTAGCCGTGTGACCGACCAGAAAATATACGCCTAGCGCGCATAACTTCTCCGATGCGCCATGATAAGAAAATAAAAACTTTCTTAAAACGGCAAAAACGGCCTTTTGAGACCCTAAATGATGGAATTTGGCTAAAATTCCAAGATCGCGATGCATAAGATCACATCTTGATCGTTGGGACGTTTCCAATCAATTTAGATCCGTCTTGAGATAAATTACGACACTCGGGTTTTTAGCCTCGATATAGGCTATAGCTTGCTCATCTGTATCGACTTGTTTTGCTCGTGCCAATGGTGCATCTATTAGGCTCATGTCGTACTTTCCTTAGGTTTATGTGAGCTCCACTTACTTGCATAATGATGTAGCTTACTTTTCATGCCATGACCAATGCACCATTGGTACATGCCTATGTCGAATGCCTTGATAGGAAGTATGAGCATCCGAGGAATGGAATGCAACTTTTCTCATCAAGTTTGGCCATAATCATCTCTTGCGTCGAGCTACCGATCTAAATGATACGAGAGGCTAGTATGCCGCAATTATCTCACAATTAGATGATATGAGCGACAAAGTGCTGGACCGGCAATGCTGCAACTCATTGCGGCTGCCTACGTACCCTTCCCTACTCTAAAAGGATCAAGAACTGACCGTAGTTCATCCTCGTAGGGACAAACAACTAAAACCAACACATTGGCAAGGCCATGGCCTAGCAATAATGGTAATGCCCTATTCCGTATAGGCCGTTTCGTCAAAATTCACAAGGATCACCCATTATCGGGTCCGCGACATGGCATGGTGATGTTTAAGCATCAAATGCCCTATTTGCAAGGCTATGTAGCTATAAATGAGGCTTACGCATCATTTATACTCTTTCGGCTAAGCTATGAAGCTTACTTGGTGCATAGTCCGCATATGCAACTTCAACCAACTACCCCTCCCTATATATGTTAACTTACCATTTCTACAACTTAGAAAAGGGGAGAAGATTGACATGCTTGCTTCACTATTTATGGTCGTTCACATGAAATTCTGAGTAACCGACAATGATTGTTGAGTTCTGTTCTGTAATGCACGTACAATGATTGCGAACCACTCGTTCTGGCTGCTGCACAATGATTGCACGCCACTCGTTCTGGCTGCTGCACAATGATTGTGCAACACTCGTTCTGGCGTATTGCACAATATTCACTTGGCCAGCCCACTCTGCCTGATGCACAATGATTGTGCAATATTGGCTCTAGGTCAATCGTCCGCATAATACGCAATGATTGCGATGCAACGCTCAAGGCCATCTACCCAACTGGCCTAATGCATCGTGATGATGCAACATTGGCTCTAGGCCGATATTCCTCTTAACGTGATAGAAGATTGAGATGAAGCTTCTCATGCCATGACACATCTTTGAACATGAGCCATGCTAAAAATTCGGGGTGTTACAAGCCGATACTGAATTATTATCCGGTACTGATTGACCTAACAATTTATTACCGTGTCTCCACCGGAAAAAATTATAATTCTTCCCACCATGTGATAAACATCCCCAAGACACAACATTTTTTTTCTTCCATGGATTGCCTTGCCTGACAATTTATCACGGTTTCTCACGGGAAAAATATATAATTCTTACCGGCATGTGCTAAACATCTCTAAGACACAATTTTCATTTTTCATGGATCACAGAACAACTCTAAGTCTAAGAAAAATGCAAATCAGATATTGTGTTATGTTCTGTTATGACTACCGTAAGTGATAGTCAGGGGCGCAACCACATGGAAGGGCGGGTGTGCAATTGTCCACCCAGCCCAATTGGCTCCCACGCCCAGTTTTGATCATTTAAGTTGGATTTTAGGCATTTTAGTCCTTTTGCATCCCTAAAATATGTGTTGATTGGACCCCACCTATTTTCTAAAACCTAGCTCCGTCCTTGGTGCGGGTAAATCAAATTTTTAGTGTTTAAGATGAATCACAAGCAAAATTTATATAGTTAAGCGGCAAATCTTCGAAAAGAACGAAAAAAATCACTTGTGGACAGTCATTATTTTTTGGTGATAGAATGCTCAGAATTTAAATTGGAAGAATTTTCATCGGTTCTAGATGACGAAATTTCTATTAAAATTATTATTATTATTATTATTATTATTATTATTTTTCTATAAAAATAATTTCTTGAATTATTCGGTTGGGTTCATGAACAATTCGAGAACATACTAAGTAAGAAAGTGACGGACTCCAAAATAAAAGAACAAAATCTTAATCATCTTTGTTTGTTCGTTTTTTATTTTAAGAATAAGAATGATCATTTTGATTAATGATTATGATTAACACGTATTTAAGGTAGGTTTCTATGAAGATTTGTTCATTTTGCTCCCTCTATGGACTCAATAAATATGAAAAACGAGTGAATAAACCAACAAATTTATTGGTTTGTTGAGTGCGGACAAACATTAGCCGCGTGTTTAAAACAGAACCGAGCGGAGCAAGGAAACCCGCTGGCGGGTGTGCTGAAACCTCGCAGATTGTGGAAACTCGCAAGCGGGTGAAAATAAACCGCCAGCGGCTAATCCCAATTTCATCATTCAACGGATCTTACTCTTTTCACTATAAATTCAGCTCATTTCGAACTTAAAACTCACACCTTCTACATCTCTAACTCAGAATTTCACAATTTCATACCATCTCAATGCTAACTTTTCCTTCATTTCAAGCACAACTACTCATATCATCTCAATCTATCAGGAAAAAAAACTCTAAAAATGTCATTTCTAACAAATATGACACCCCCTCGCAACGATCACAACAACAACAATCACAACAAAAAACACAACAATCACTAAGAAGAAACACTAGAATTGGTGGTCGCAAGTATACTATGGATGAAGACGAATCAATTTGTAGTAATTATGTATTATTTACATTAGATCAAATCAATGGTTGTCAGCAAGAAAATAACACTTTTTATGGAAAGATTTTTCAAAACTTTTGTGAAGAAACCGGTAACATGAACAGTCGTGATACTGAAGGGTTGTCTCATCGTTTCCACTCAATTTTAGGAGCCGTTAGTGAATAAGTGTCTTTGATCATGAAAATGTGACGCGACAAAAGAAGCGGTGAAGCTCAATCGTATGTGGAACGAAGATGTTGGGAAGAGTGGAAAATATCCTACAAAACTAGTTTTCAACGTGGATCTTGTTTCACCTTTCTGAAGGTGCTTAAAAAGTTTAATCCTGGTGCCTGCAAGATCACCATATGGTCCAATCTCGCAGGATTTTCAGAATGGTGGGCCTGTTTCCTCACCTGGAGAAAATGGATCTCCATATGCTGGGTCTCCAAGTAGTCAGGAACAACACAACTCCAATCTAAACGTTAACACCAACGTCAAGAGAAGAAAAAGAGGGGGTCATAAAGTTGGAAAAGCAGCGAGCGACGCATCTGAAAGAGCAGCAGCAGAAGGAGGTTCAAACGAGTTCAACTATTATGATCACAAGGAATTCGTGATGAAGGTAGAAAAAGATATAAGCAGGACCGTGGCATTGTGATAAGGCAACTTCGAAAAAGTCATCTTTCGTGAGGACAACACTACAGTGGTTTTAAGATAAACAAGCTACTCTAGTTAAAAACTTCAACAATGAATGCACGAAAACTTGCTATACGGACTAGGAAAATGGATATGATGGAACAACAAGTCTCTGAACATCTTGAGAATGTGGAAGACGACGCCAATGTCGATGATGCCTCGGAAGAAGACGAAGATGAATACCGTCTTGATTAGATATAACTAATTTTAATTCTTATTTAAGTTAAGTTTAATTTAAATATAACGGTTAAATTAAAATTAATTATTTATTCAACGAATTTTTTATAGAATTATTTTCTTTTTTTACTTATTTTCTAATTAAGAATCGTACAAAACTTTAGGTGGCAGCCTAACAACAAGCTGGGCGCCAACACCTAGCAACACTTAGTCTATAAATTTTTTTTATCGACACCATTACTAACTAAACAATTATTCAATCTCTTAAAAAAACACAAAGTATCATCACTAAGCTCCCCCAACGTGGAAAATGCTAGAACATCCAAACTATAACCATGCGAAACACATTGATCTAAATATTTGGTGCATTTGCGTAAACAACATTCGCAATAGCTTGGACCGGAATATAAAAGCACGAACACCTTCACCTGTAAAGGGTGAAACGCCTGTAACATCCATACAAACATCTTGTCCATTCTCCCAACTATGAACAAGAATGTCTGCAGAGCGCAAATCCCTATTATCATCTGACAAAAACCCAAGGGAAACTTTTTTACGAGCGGGCACACCATCTTTGTAACAGATGTCATCAATTACGTCACGTACAAGGTCATGCCGAAACTTGAGACCATCATCCTTGGCACAAAGAATAGCGTGATCACCAAAAATATCCATAGGTCTATTGCAGCTTGAGCATAAGCCACCTTCAACGACCAAGGGGATACCAAGGCGGTAGCAAACTAGGGCTCTAAACTGTCTCGGTCCAAGGTATTGATTCATAGCACTAATGGTTACGGTGAAAAGATAATCTTGAGCATGCTTAACACGTTGCACTGCCACAGAATTGAATCTCTTGCAGACATAGAAAATTGGGTGGGGATTTGCTTCTTAACTGTATCAAAATAAGTGACTTCCAGGGAGTGCATAGAAGGGAGGACAATATCATCAATGCAATAGTTAGAAGGTAGTCCATATACCTGGATGAAATTTTGAAGAACCGACTCATATGCAGATACTTTGTCTGATTAGAATAAGCTACCAAGTATCACCTTTTGTACCGAAACCGTCTGACTCTGGGAGGCAAGGTAAAAATTACTTTTAATATAGTTTTAATTTTAAGTTTATTCGTAATGCATTAAAATAAAAATGAAAATGCTTTATAAAAAACAAACAACATTAAATTAAAAAGAGGGAGTTGAATAGCACTGCCGAAATAAAAACATTAAATTGAAAAAACAACAACATTACATATAATTAAAATAAAAAACATTTAAATTCAAAACAACATCTATCTGCCTCGGCCTCGCCCCTGCACATCGTATTTTGCTCCTTTTAAAGCCAAAATGTGCTTAGTTAGATCTTCTCTTAGTTGTCTATAAAGTCCCCGGTTTTGGATTATGTTAGTGACAAGTTTATATTCTCTAGCCGGACGGCCATGCTGCACCACAAGCCTCAGCCTCAAATCTTCATTTAGAAAACTAGTCTAGATTGGGTCACGTCTGGTTTCCTCCATGTTATGCAGTATGATGCAAGTCAGGATAATTTTTTTCATTTTTTGAAGATCAAAAAAGCGTGTCGGCCCAGCTATGATGGCGAATTTCCTTTTCAGTATGCCAAAAGCACGCTCAACATCCTTCCCGCATTTCACTTGTTGGCGGTTAAAGTACTTTATACTTTTTGCAGTAGTCGGTCCAAAACGTGTTTGACTATAAGCTTGAACCATTAGTTGACCATTCTAGATAGATCTCATCTGCTAGATAATAACCCTTAGTGAAGTCATGACCGTTGGTGGTGAAATTACAGAGCGGCGCAATCCCATGCTTGAGATCTTCAAACAATGGTGATTTATACAAAATGTTGAGATTTTTATTTGAACCCGGGAATCCAAAAAAAGCATGCCAAAACCAACAGACATAAGTATCCGAAGCTTCCAAAATTACAGTTGGTTTTGGATAATGACCCTTATATTGACCTGTCCATTCAACCAGACACGCATGCCACGTGCAGTGCATGCAGTCAAGACTACCTACCATTCCTGGAAAACCCTTCGTGGTGTTTTCGGCAGTGATTCTTTGAATATCTTCCTGAGTAGGCTTTCTTTAAAAAAATTGAACCAAAATGCTCGACTATTGTTTCGCAAAACAATTTGGGATACCTAAAAGTGGTTGTTTTGCCAATACAGATGTAGTCATATGTGGAATCCGCTGGTATGCCGTAACATAGTATACAGAGGGTGGCAATGACCTTTTTTTCGGGACTAAATCCTCGTACATGTCATGTATAATACTGATAATTAAACAAAGGTTGTACCTGACAAAGCTCGGTAATAATCCTTTGGGTCAAGTTGCGACCCATGCAGAATCGGCGCTGAAAAGCCTCATCGCAATAGACACATCCATGATTAAAATAATCATGCGTCATCTTGTCGTGGTAAAAATGTCGATCTCGCCACGTCTATTTTCTAATCATAACTTCATGTAGCTCTGAAAGCTTTGGTAGCATCCCTGTTTATAATTGCAACATAAAATTTCTCCTTCTTCTAACTTGAATTGCATTTTCATCCATTTGACGTAAAATCTCCGTATGCATTTCTTCTTCTTATTCTTCTTCTTCTTCTTCATACAAGATTCCATCCATCTCCATATATTCTTCAGAAGAACCAAAATCAGGATTCATAATTTAAAAACAATTGAAATTAAGAAGAGATTGATCAGATGAAAAATTATTGTGAATTTGTGAAATCAAACTCGAGTAGTATTTGTAGGGGTAGAAACTAGTTGTTCCGGTGACCGTTTAAAAATAGTTGTTCACGGTCTTAGTAAACCCGCCGTCGGTTTTTCATAACCCGTCAGCGGATCCTGTTCTCCCGCTTACAGGTTAAGGTCGTCCGCGCGTTTGCGAAATGACGTTTGCGGTTAAGGTCAACCGCACACTGCTTTTTCCATAATGCAAAATGACGTTTGCGGTTTGTCCATCCACCTGGCTCAACAAATAATTTGTTTTGTTGACTACCGTAGGAATTGCCCTAAATATTCTGTTTTATTCTTATTATTAAATCAACAAGGAAGAAAGAAAGTCAACAAAGGAGAATAAAAATAAAGGGTTTGCGCTTTTTTCTTTTTGAAAATAAGACTTATACTGAGCCACCGTTAATTTGCTAATTCAGACTCTTCTGAGACTAACTCATGTTGAGTTGCTCTTCCAATGACTGAATTTGTTGGATTAACAATGGCAGAACCAGATACAAAGATAGTGTCATTAGAGTTACATAATTCATAAGCTTTGACAATATCAAAAGTTATTGCTGGAAATAAAAAACTAGGAGCTTAATCGGACTAAAAAGTTGTATTATTACCAAAGGGGGTTGCCTTTAAGAAAGGGAATTGGTTAATTATGAAATGCACGTCTACTGCTTTATAACACAGTGGTCGGAAGGAACAAAGAGAAAGACACTGCCATACTACATAGTGCTTCTGCACACCACATATTTAGACCCTAAACTTAGGCATAAAGTTCATCCTGGCCGGCTACTTTGGCTTGTTTCTTGCAGCATTTGTGCCGTGTCCTTTTGTTAGACCTGAAATAAACCAGATCTTATTTTATGTAATGATTCTGCATTTACCGTAGAATTTTCATGAAAAAAATTACGGGAGACAGCCCGGGGCTCCACTTAGAGAAAACAGGAGGGTCCCATAGGACTGCGTCTTCCATGATTTTCCACCTGGAGAAAACAAAGAATTATTGTATTTTATGCTGGCCTTATTAATAACTTAGATATCTTATTTGGTAATTCTGAGCGGATTGGGTTAAAAATGTTGTATGTATAACAACAAGTCTAATGTTGGAATCTAAACTACGAATTCTAAAACATGAAAAATTTCCACATAAAATCTGTACAAATGAAAATTGACAGGTAAAAAATATGATATTGACGAATTTCAAACATAGACCATTGTTATGACCACGCAATGACTTTATCATTGTATAATGGTGACACCGGATACAACTTGCAAGTTTATTATTTTTATTGATATTTGTCTCTTAAGAGTGCATATACTTTGCACTCACAAGAAACTGCAAGTGTCACATTACTTGATGCATAGGTGTGTTAATGAGATTAGAATGGAATTTTGAAAACGAAACCTTTCTTTTAATGTTAATATGAGTTATGACCCAACAACCAAATATTGCAGAAGTAAGCGACTATTTCCTTCTTTTTGATCATTGCCATATTTTCGACTAATCTCTATCAAAGATGAGGCGTTTACAACTTTTAGAGAATAAGTGGTCCATTTGCTTCAATGGTCATGATCATTCATTAATTTAATGGGTGAAAAGAAATGGCAAGCAGAATTCAATATGTATGAGCATTTGAAGTTGCTTATTCAAGCCATCACTATGCATGCCCTACTTGAATGTGATGAGAAGATTAAGAACAATTTTGGGTCTATTTGATTATTGACAGTAACAAATTTGAATTTCACATTTAAGGAATCCTTAATAATTTTTTTAGCACACAAAAAGGAAGGACGAAATTTATTATAATTGAGATTATTGATTAGTGTAACGTGGCCAAGTAAAATTGATGTGCTTGCTTGTTTCACAACATGGTTGTAACAATGACTACACTAGTTACCTCGATAAAAGCACCAAATTTCAGGAAAAATATCTTATTGAATGCATATAAAACAAAACAATCTTTATTATTAATTTTGATCATCTAGATTGATCATTTCGTATGAAATTTGATAACTTCTTGCAACAGTCTTGTCTGGAAAGGCTAATTAAGTAACACAGCTTTGTTACCATGTTACTCGTATTGTCGTACTGGAGTTGTTGCTCAATCAGAGCCTGGTGACTTGTTTAACCTCGCGAGAATTCATAGAAAGTTTTGTATGTAGCTGGACTTTCAAGTCGGACGGCTGTCTTTTGCCATTATTTGTATATTCAAAAATGAAGCCCACCTTGTATTCAATGGTCAACGACCAAGTCAATGGAGAAAATTAAAGTGAAGCTTGCACGATTAGAAGTTTTCCTAATCTTTTTTTTTTAATATGAAAGGAGATTTATTATTAAGAGAAGAGATTACACTTGTTCATCCTATGGATATATTCTAATATCTAAGCAGAGAAATTAGAAGATATTTCTAAAATTTGATAATCTAAGATACCATGTTTTGCTAATGCATGAGCCACATGATTTACATCTCTTTGCACATAAGTTTTCCTAATTAAGATTGTAGTGTTTTGGGTCTCTTTAATCGTGTAACGCTAGTTTCACATCTATTGTTGATTTGTGTTTGGACTACTTAAAATCAGACTAAAATTCCTACAGATCACAAGACGTGGTTTACATGTACTTTGTTTTTGTAAGCTAATGGGATTACACCTTAAAACCGTTATAAACATCACGGTGGATTTTCATCATTATTCAGCCTTTGCGGCTTTGGACCTTTAGTTCGTATTTGGACGTGGTTGACATGCAAGGGTAAGCATTTAAATAAATGATACTGTATACAGTATATGTTACGTAAGAGCAGTCTAATGGTCCATATCCAAGTGGTACCCAAGAAAAGAAGAAGTGGAAACTCAAGTCTTATGATTCCAAGTTGCCTTTCAACTTGCATCTTCTAATTAGGGCATGTTCTGCATTTTCTTAGAAGAGCGGTGGAATCCAATCTGCACCTGATTTGGGACGAACACTAATGCTTGCACCAAACTCCTCTGGTGTCGCAACACATTATCGCAGTATATATCAATATATTTATATTTATATGGAAAGTGGAAAGAGCGAAAGTCTTGGAGAGAAGCCATTCGCCCCTTTTAAGGTGACAAGCTAGGTTCTGAATCTAGTGATGATATATACCATATTCTGAGAGGTGGCCATCTGGAATTGAGTTTTGTCACCTAATGATTCATCATCACTTTCTGTCTTTCTACCATGTCACGCAACCAACTAACTAGCTTATATTGCGAATAATAATAAACTTTTTGAGGGCACCGTAATTGGACCGATCCACCTTCATAGTTTGCTTCTTCCTCAAATTTCCTAACCTTCTAATCTCTGTTCTGCTTTCTTTCTTTGTACTCGCAGAGACCACTATAGAAAAGAATAATACATTAGGGTACGTATTTTTGTATATCATGTGATCAGATGCAAAATCAATAGATACAACCTGATGAGTTAGGTCTCCCGGCCAGAAGCATACATGCGTCAATGGCTTACGTATCACACCAAGTTACAGGGACAATATCTGTACATTTTTACTGATATTGATAATTGAGGTCTTACTTCTGAGTAGTTATATTAGTTAGTGTTAAGCATTATGCTCACATGATATGGAGATTATTGGTCGAAGGAGATCTAGACAAGAGTAGAGTATGCTATGTTTATATTGGCATGCATATATGTTGCTTAGCGTAATTAGCTTTCTTATACGTACTTACACATTTGATCACCATGATAATATCGGTGAGTCAGTGCTAAGCCTGCACACGTGATAGTGTGATAAGTATATTTGAAGCTAACACAAACAAACATATAAAAAACCAAAGCTAGCCAAGTCTTTTTCAGTTGTGTTTGCAATTTGGATATAATGATTTTACGCATGGATTTACGTACTAGAGAGTAGAGAGTACAATATATTGTCATCAGTCAGATTTTAGTGAAAGTCAAAGATATAAACCAACAACAGTCTGACTCAGTCAGCTATTACTTTTTTTTTTTTAATAAATAAACCAGGGGATTACCCTGTAGAAACTGTACCACCAATATTGTTATTTTCCTGCCTGACCAAATTAAAAGAAAAGGCGGTGATAGAGTTGTAATCCCATTCTCTAAAATAAGTTGCACTCATACAGTACTCTGCAAGCTTACATGCCATAAAATTAGCAGAATTAGGAATAAGACTTAAGCTTTTCACGCCCAACATGCAAAGTTTAAAATTGAGAGAATTGCTTATATGCAATCTGTTCTTCTCGTTTTTCATCTCCAGAACTTGTTCTCGAACTACTTCCAACACTTTCACTTTGTCGCTTTCAAATTGCACTTGTGGAAAGTTCAATTGTTGAGACCATTGGATCGTGAAAGAAGCCGCCTGATGTTCTATGCTCTTGCCCGCAGAAGCTATTGCTTGGAAACTCCTCGCTCCAAGGAGACCTCCTACATGATCACAAACAATAAGAGTTACAGCTGCTTTTGTCTTGCATACAGAATAAAAAACAACAATGTTCATTTTGACATGAAAGCTACTTACTGTTACATTATTACTTGACTTAACTATATCAATCTTATCTTTTCCTTCTTTGTTGTTTAACATGTTTCTATTGGAACTTATCATTGACATAATTTCCTGCCCAGTCCTAGTGACAGCGAGCTTCTTGTTTTTGAAAACCCAATCACATCTAGATTTCCATATACCCCATTAGAAAGTTTTCATTATCTCTGGCCAATCATGCACCTGATATTCATACATGTCTTTTCTATGGAACCAATCTACTAACCAAGTATGAAACTCTAAATGATTATTCCTAACCATCAAAGTGTCCAGACCTATGTAAAGCAAGACAGATATTGTAAATTCACAATGCATAAAGATATGAGTGAGTGTTCCTTCCTACTTCCCACAGTTGGGGCAAATTTTATTCACATCAGGGAGGATTTGTGCAATTCTACCATTCAAAAGGAGAATCGAATGCACACACTTCCAAAGGAAAGTTTTGAGTCTTGGCTGGATGTTCAGACCCCATAACTTCTTCCAAAACCTTGTTTGATCTCTATCAGTTGGTTGGTTTGTTCTTATGAGTTTGTTGTATAGAGATTTTGTTGAAAATTTCTCATTCTTTTCTAGCTGCCAGACAAGCTGATCATCTCTTTCGCTGTTGATTGGGATGTCTTGTATGTCTGTAACCGTTATTTCCTCAAATAACAATCTTAGTTTGTTGGTGTTCCAGATCCATGGATGATTATTACAGTCCATGAGACTGTTTACCATTTCCCCTTGCAACAGCTGGTCTTGACCATTCTTAAGAGATAAACCTTGAGGACACCAAACATCATCTATTATTCTGATTTTATTTCCATTGCCCACCTTCCAAACCGAATTTTCTCTGATCTTTCCCATTTCCCTTATTATGTTCTTCCAAACCCAGGAATCAGTATTCCGCCAACACATCTTAGCCAACATTGCCGAATTGAATATCCTCAGACTAAGGAAACCCAATCCCCCTAAGCTCTGAGGTTTACAAAAAGAAATCCAAGATTTCAAATATAAACCTCTATTTCCTTCTTTGTCCTTTCCCCAAAAGAAGTCTCTCTATCAATCTTTTTTATCACAACTTGTGGCATTTTAAAACAATTCATTTGATAAATAGGGACAACGGAAGAGGATGTGTGAACAAGAGTTTTTTTCCCAGCAGAAGAAAGAGTAGGACTCCAAATTTGGAGTTTAGATTCCACTCTATCAACATGTTGAAAACACTTTATTTTGGATGTGTGTGTGTGAAAAGAGGGCTGCCTAGATATCTATCATTTATGGATATTCTTTTCACCCCCAAGATGTCAACAACCCATCAATGACTGTTTGGTGAGTATTTGAACTAAAAAAAATATCAGACTTTTCAAAATTTATGAGCTGGCCCGAGGCCTTGCTAAATTCAGTAAAAAGGTTCAAAATGTTTTGTCCGTGCTCAATGTCCGCTTTAGTGAAAACCAGAAGGTTATCCGCGAAAAGGAGATGGGATATAAAGGGGGCATTGACCCCTACTTTGATGCCTTGAATCAAGTTGAGACTCTCAGCATCAGAAAAAGCTCTAGACAACACCTCCATGCATATTATAAACAAATAGGGAGACAAGGGATCTCCTTGTCTCACACCCCTACTAGGTTTGAACTGTTCTCCTGGAACCCCATTAATGAGAACACATGACGACACAATACTGATGCACTGATTAACCATGCCACACCACTTAGTATCAAAGCCAATTATTTTCATGATTGAGAGGAGGAAGGGCCACTCAATCCGGTCGAAAGCTTTAGACATATCGATTTTAATTACCATGAGGAATTCATTTCCTCTTTTAGTTCTCATAGTGTGGATTAACTCATGAGCGATTATGATATTATCATAAATTTGCCTTCTTGGGACGAAGGCGGCCTGATATGGGGAAATATTTTTTGGCAGCATACTCTTGAGTCTATTAGCCAAGGTTTTTGAAATGACTTTGTACACTATATTGCATAGACTTTTTTTTTTTTTTCTGAAAAGAACTTCATTAAACAGAAAACTAGGTGGGTCTGAAGGTATCCCACTTAGCATATAACAACGACATATTAGTGTTTTCCGGCATTAGGTCTTTCCATGATTCTCCCATAGTTGGGTAGCTTAGAAAGTTGTTTGCCATATCACAGAGGTTTGACCTGATAGGTCTCTTAGGAGGTTTACATATTAGCGAATTAAAATAGTAAATTAAGCTTTTAGCAGATACAAGAAGGGGATTTTCTGTTGCGCCTTTCTCCATAAGCTTTATCTTGTTCAATTGTCTTCTGGTTTCTCCATCTTCTTAGCCATGGTGGTGGATCTTCCACTCCTGCTGTCCCAATAACACCTTTTGGGTCAATAATGACAGACCCAGGGAAGTTTAGTTTTTTAATGAAACGTTGAACAAAGACTTTGTCTTGCTTAGTTTCAGAAATGAACAGAATATCAGGGTGGTACTCCTTTACTATATTCATGAGTTGATTTTTGGTGAAGGGCTTTCCCATTCCTTGGATGTTCCAAGCAATAACATTGATGGACATGATTGGGAGAGGATTAGCAGAATCTTTAGAAGCACCATAGTGGTTATGGTTACTAACAAGACTACTCAGATTATTTTTGTTGGTAGCTATTTCTGGTTTTGGGTTAAGTTGCACAGCTCTAAGGGGACGACAAACTTAGTCCTAGACGAGAAAGGCTTCCAGCAGTAGATAAACAATAACTCAGCTAGACAATCCTTAGTATAGTACAGCCAAATGTGAGTGACGTAGTAGTTATTGAGCATGAGGTAGTCACTGCAGCTTCTTGTATACTTGATGAGAAGAGATACAGTGCATGTAGTTATAAACGAGTAAATCATGGTGTATCGGATAACTGATAGATTTTATGTGAAAAGTAACACTCTTGTTGGATTGAGAACATACCTGGATTTCCTTTTCTACATCCATCTTTTCGTCGCTTCCTGGTGCCTCCTTTACCAATTGGGTCTTTTCCAAATTATCAAAGTTTCCTTCCGGTTCTTTCACAGTCTCGCTTGGTGGTGCCTCCATTTTCTCAGCAGCAAAGGAGATTGGAAAGTTGAGAGGTGGGACGAAAATAGACTTTGAGGGGTGGTTATGACCATTGAAGAACGAGATCACACTGTTTTCATTGATTTGTTTGGTATGGAATTGAAAGGTAGGCTGAGGTTTGAGAACAAATTGATTTGTGAGTTCAGGAAAAGATGTGAAGTACAGATGGGGTGGTATCAGCACTTCTTTCCCAGTCTTATTCTCAGATTGATTCTTCTTCTTTCCTTTAGCTTCTCCATCTTGAATTTCACCTATTAGATTTTACAATTTTCTTTTGAACATCAATGTCTCCATCCTTGATTTTCTTGCCTTATCTGCCTTGGATTTGCCATTTGAAATCTTTCCTTTAGCCGGGATACCCGTCTGATTGATTACCACTCCTTTTGATCTGTTTACGGATATTTGATTTGTTATCCCCTCCGATACACAGATTGGGGTTTGATTCAGATCCATCCTTTGACCTATCTTTCCATCTTCATTTAATAGTTTGAGAAGTTTCCCTTTGTTCAGTTGCAGCCTGATTCCTTTGGGTAATGGTGATGATGTAGTGATCGGTGCTAGCTTCAGTTTTTCCTTTTGATTTTTCCACTCAGCTGACGTTTTCTTTATTCGTCTTGACTCCTCATATTCTTCATTAGGGGTCATTGCTTGTTTGCCTTTAGATCTCATCTTTGTTCGAATGCCCATTTCGGTTGGTTCTTTTAAAGCTAACTCAAAACCAATGGATAAGGGCACCCCTGAGTGTGCCTCTACAACAATATTAGGCACTTCAGTCATTAAATGTTGCAACATCTGGCTGGAGTTCTGGTGGTCCATTGGTTGATCATCATTTGAGAGAACTGAGCTTTCAGTAGTCCACAAAACATTTGAGACTATTGGTGGACCATGTATGAAATTATATGATCCTGACAAATTTGCACTTTCTTCGACCGGACAATTCCACCTCTGAATTTTGGTGCATCCTACTTCCACATTTTCCATCCATTGTCTTTTGTGAGATCCTACTTCCATATCCTCCCTCCATTGTCTTTCTAGCTGTTGAGATAAAACCATGTTGTTTTCATTTACATTCGAGATTTGTAGTGAATCATCAAAGTCATCATCTGAGACTCTTATGTTGAAGCCAGGTGGGATAGCTGGTGCAATAAGATTTTGCTGAGTTGATGAAGATGGTGTCATCAGATCTTGGAACTCATATACGACTTCGGGAGCAAGGATTGGTGCTGGTTGATTCACTGTCGATTGGCTTATATACTCCATGATGTCATACACAGCTGCCATGTTGGGAACCTCCTCATATTCCGTCTCATGAATAACGTGTGAGAAGTAGTCTTCAGTCTGGACTCTACATCGTTCCTTGGGGTGATTGATAATCCTGCAGATCTTACAGAAAGACTTTGGTAGTGGTTTATAATAGAGCATGACATCCAACCAGTCATCCACAGTATGGTATAACCTGAAAGTTTCATCTAACTTCTCATTCAGATCCATTTGCACTAGGCAGCGAGCAAACGGGCGTGCTTGATTGCAGTCTTGTGGTAGCTCCTTTAAAATGAATACTCGAATGGCATTTGCTATTTTCTCCGGAATACCTTCTTCAAAAAACTCAACTGGCAAGTTGAGATAGCTGACCCATAGGTGAACTGACATCGTAATGATTAACGACGCCGGTATACCATATTGATAAGCTTTCACCACCATAAGCCAGACAACATATTTTGTTGGAGAGTACCTTATTGCTTTTTGGGCATCTGCAGGGTTTTGGAGATCGAGTATGAATTTGTTTATTTCATTCGTTCCGCTCACAAGGGTTGCTAATGGATGGTAAGTGAGAACCCAGAGGAATTGCAACATCTCCATCATTTTCCTCATATTAAGTTTGAAAGGGCAGAAAATGTGTGCTACTACATAGCATTCAGTTTTGGATTTTCATTTGGAGGTTGTTTCTGTCGGGATCACAAGGAATCTTGAGTTGGTTAATTGAGTGGTCAATTTGTCAACCATTTTTTTTACTCGGTCAACAAAAATAGAATAAAAAAAGCGAAACTGTACAGGGACTAGGCTATATTAGCGCTAGGCCAAAGGCTGCACGCCAATAAAAACCTATTTAAAAACGAAAGAAAACCTCTCCAGGCCATTCAACAGATTGAATAAAACCTGGTCTACCCTCATAAAACTCATAATTTTCCTCAGCCAACAAACAAGCTTGTTTCGCCGCGGCATCAGCTGAACACATTAGCTTCTCTGTAGCTATGAACATAACTAATACTGTTGTAAAAAATCTTCGCCATTCTCCACTTCTGCATTAGCTGCCACGTCAACTCTCCTTTTTGGAGAGCAAAAATGCAACTCATCGAATCCGATCTGACGCATAGATTTTTGACATTCCATCTTTGAGCAACAAATGCGCCATAGATAACCGCACAAACTTCAGCATAAAAGTTGGTCTGCCAGCCCAGTCCAACGCACAAAACTCCCAAAACTGCCGAGTTAGAATCACGAAAAACTACACCTGAACCAGCTTGGCCCGGATTGCCAAGTGATGCACCATCACAACAGATCATAAGCTCACCTGGATTAGGAGGCGTACAAGTAACTTCAATTGGAACATAATGCTTGCAAGATCTATGCTTCACTCTAAAGAAATTGACAATTCGCAAATCATCTAAGGTATTATACATGTGGCCCTTCATTCTAATAGAGTTATCACGAATTACCTGATGAAACCTTCCCTTAAATTCAAGCCATCAAACTCGCATGTTGTCATAATAAGCCTTGTTGCACAACTTCCATAATTCCGTAACTATTGCAAGATTTGTAACAAGCCACAGATCCTTTATCATTCTACTCCGCCCTTTTGCAACCTTGTAAGAGGCCACAAGATCCTCATTCGGTTTTAGATTAAAAATATCAGTTGCCCAATTCCAAATCTTCTTAGCAATTTTACAATGCCAAGTAATATGGCTGACATCTTCGCAATCCTCCCTACATAAAGGACACATAGAAGGCATCTCCCTACCTGTCTTCCTCATAATATTATCATCAGTAGCACAACATTGCTTATGAAATAACTTCCAGTACTGAACACTTAAAGTAGGATGCACAACACTTCTCGAGAATAAAGCTGCAGTTGGCGAAGTTTCTGCAGGCCCCCTGATGGCAGCCTTAGCCGACTTGACAGAGAACACGCCCTTACTGTCCAAGTCCAACATTTTGTAGTCATCTCCACCACCAATAAGAGGCAAATTATTAATATCAATATTGCATCGTAACATCAATTCCTTAGTGTTTGGAGGAATAACCCAAGAGCCATCAATAATAATATCGCTAACTTTGGCCTTAAAATCATTATGACCCTTTTTAGTGATGCCAAGTCTTTGCGCAATTGAAAAATCAGCACACCAATTATCAAAAAATAAGGAAGTATTAGCACCATTACCTATAATTGAGCGCATATGCCTTTGCACAAAACTATGCACCAATCTGATTCCTGGAAAAACCGAAGAACCCAACTTATAATCGATCAAGTTGCCATTAATCTTGAAATATTTCGCCTTCAAGAATCTTGCCCAAGTCTTATTAGAGTCGCGAATCGAAACCCACAACTTCATAAGCATGGCACTATTAACATCAATCAATTTCTTAAGACCAAGCCCACCTTCACACCTAGAACGACATAAATCATCATAAAGAACCGTAAAATATTTACGCTTCTCAGCATCTCTAGACCACAAGAAATTTTGAATGTCCCTCTCAACTGACTTGATAGCCGTGCATGGCCATTTATACACAGCCATGGAATGAAGCAAATAACTAGAAATCACTGATTTAGTCAAAACTAGCCGAGCCTGAAAAGACAAAAGCTTACCCTTCCAACCTGCCAGTTTATCCATAATCTTCTCCATTACTTGTCGAACATGAATATGACGCACAATACCAGGTTTTAATTGGATTCCCAAATACTTATCTGGGAATAGCGCCCTTTCCATGCCCATAAAATTTGCAAATAGCAACATCACGAGAATGCATGTCGCCACCATAATAGAACTTGCTCTTGGCATAACTAACATATTGCCCAGAAGCAAGTTGATACCTTCCAAGCATCTCCTTCAGATACTGCAAACTGTGAATATTACCTTTACAGAAAATAAGAATATCATCCGCAAAGAGTAAATGAGTTGGTGCCACACCTTTCTTACTCACCATATGGTGCATACTTTTCGCTGCAAACAACTTAGAGAGATTGCGGCTCAAGACATCTTCAATAATAACAAAAATCAAAGGTGAAAGAGGATCACCTTGACGTAGACCTTTAGTGACACTGAAAAAACCTTCAGGGCTACCATTAATCATAATAGAAATCCGAGCAGAGTTAAGAATACTAAGCAGCCACGGACACCAAGCATCAGAAAAACCGTATTGACGAAAAACTTCAACAACAAATTCCCAACTAACCGTGTCAAAAACTTGGGATATATCCAGTTTGAGGCCAACATTACCATGCTTCCTTTCCACACTAATCTCATTGATCAGTTCTGACGCCAAAGCTATATTTTCATGAATGTTTCTTCCTCTCATAAACGCCACTTGCTCTTCAAAAATCAACTTATTCGGCACTGTACCAAGTCTGGTATCCATAATTTTTGTAATGATTTTGAAGAAGAAGTTGCTTAAACCAATTGGCCTATAGTCTTTAATAGAATCATATTTATTATTTTTTGGGATTAGAACAATAAAACTAGAGTTAATGCCATTAGGAATTTTCCGCATCGCCAAACAGTTTGCAATAACATTAAAAAGATCTCTAGAAATAATGTTCCAACAGACTCTAAAGAAAGAACCTGTAAATCCATCAGGTCCAGGTGCAAAATCCACTCCCAGATCAAAAACAGCTTCCTTAACTTCATCCAAGGACGGAATAACATCCATAAAAGCACTTTCAGCAGCTGAGATGCTTTCGTGCTCATAATCAAACAACTTTGGATCGATATGCACTGCTCCACCATTGAATTTTGCACGGTAGTGATCAGCAATGTAATCTTTTATTTCATCCTGCAAAAACAAAGTAGAGTTAGTAGAAATATTCAATTCAGAGATTGTGTTTTGGCTTCTCCTCATACGAATGGTGTTGTGGAAAAACCGAGTATTTTTATCACCATCTTCCAACTAACTAGTTCTCGATTTTTGCTTGAGCATAACTGCCAGTTCAGTCCGCACCTCATCAACAGCTTTCCTGGCATCGAAAACCTTCAAAAAATTGCATCTCACACCTAACATTTTGATCCAGAATATCATTCTCCTTATCCAGATTCAATTCCGCTTGTTTTAAGCGAAACTGAACATCCCCAAACACAGTTCTATTCCAAATCTTCAATGCATCCTTCAGTCTCTTCAACTTAGATGTGAAAAAAAAGGAGGCGCACCATCCATCCTAACACTCCAATTTTCCGGTACAAAATCCAAAAAAGATGGGTGAGAAAGCCACATCTTCTGAATTCTAAAAGGAGCCCTATTTGGCCTTGGACTATCAAAAGAAAAACCAAAAAGAGGAGAATGATCAAAGCAAATTCTTGGCATAGCTTTGCACCTCCAGTTAGCATACTTATCATGCCAAGCATCATTAATAACAACCTTATCATGCTTAGAAACAATTCTATGAATGCCACTCCGACAATTAGACCAAGTATATTTCTTCCCAATAGCATCTGCTTCCACCAAACCATTGTCAGAGATCCAACTTCGAAATTCATTCATAAATATTTCTTTGATCGGCCTCCCACCCTTCTTTTCATCTAAATGCAAAACACAATTAAAATCACCCAACACCAACCACGGAATAGAAATAAATTCCAACCCCAGTTGCCGCCAAAGAGACCTCCTTGCCACCGCATCAGAAGAAGCATGCACAACCGTGATGTAATTACCAGAAAAATCCAAAGTGATAGCCTGTTTTGAAGAAGATAGAACATTCGGCCTTGCCAGAGAATTCCTCCAAAAGACCCAAATGTTACCCCTCTTACCATTCACCTCATTAGTGATAACATCTTCACTAAAATCAAGCAAATTTAAATTCCTAACAAAACGTGTAGTGCAACGAACCTGCGGCTCCACAATACAAATAATATCAGGATTGTGCAAGCGATTAAACTCACTCAACTTGGACCTTGCACCATCTTTAGCCAAGCCTTGAGCATTCCAGTAAAAGACACGCATTAATTAACTCTGTTCTTTGAAGGGCTTGCCGAACCCTGTCTAGAAGATTTACCACCTCGTGTTTGAATTTGACTAACATTTGCCACAGTAATAGTCTTCTTTTTAGTACCTTTTGGTTTTTTCTTTTTGTCAGCCAATTCCTTCTTCTCACTCTCATTCAATTCTTTGTTAGCAATTAACTCCAAATTTCTTGCATCCTCTTCGGCTACCTTGGAAGTATTTATTACTACCATGTCTACAGCATCCGCAACTTCATCATCAGTTTCAATAGCTACCTTATCAATTTCTTCGGTCCCAGTGTCAAATCTATTAGAAAGCGTTAAGTTCTCTAAAGACTTATCTGGAGTAGATCTTCTTGAAGTTTTAGTGGCTTCACTAAAACTAGCTTCATCATGATCACCCATAGGAGTCGGACTAGTAATTGGGGAGTGTTGCAAGTCTAAAAACTTCTTCCTCAAATTCTCTAACCTTGTCTTAGCAATCTCTTGTTGAATTCTGGGAACTTCAGCATCAACCTCACGTTGCCGAGTTGTCTCTTTCATGGCCTCATAATTCTTATAAGCTTCCATCTCTTGCATCTCCAAATTGTTATCACCCTCCATGCACAAATTATCGTGCACAATTTCCGCAAGTTCAGCACCATAACTGCGCAAAGTTGATTCAGCATCATCTTTGCGCAACACAGATTCCACATCATCATTGAGCATCCCAGACTGAGCCCCACCACCATCGTTGGCATCATCTCTGCGTTGTATGGAATGAACAACACCATCGTTCTGCTGCACAGATTGGACAACATTTTCATTGCGAACCCCAGATAATGACGTACTACCATTGTACGGCACGGACGATGCTGCACCATCCTTATGCATCTCTAATTCATTACCATCTTCATTCAATTTTCCACCAGAACTAGCACTATGCTCGGGGAAAATTGTGTGTTTAAAATTTCATAATCCTGAACAAAGATTTCATCATTCTCTTCACCATCAATCAAAATCCTTCCTAAAGGTTGAGAGAAATCTATGTCGATCAAAGCAGCAGCAAAATAACCATATTAATGACGCAAAGTACGCGGATCAATAGAAACCGGCTTACCAAGCCCTCTTGCCATTCGAAAAATCGTCTCTTCATCCCAAAACTCCATTGGCAAAGCCGTGAAACGAACCCAAACTGCAGCTCTAGTAATCTTATCCTTCCCAGGATCAAACATAGGCGTCCATGGATGGATTTTAAGCTGTTGGAACCCTGTTTCAGATTTAATCTTCCACGGACCATCATAGCTTACACGTTTTCGATCATCTTCATTGTCTAGCTTAATAACAAAATATCCCTTTTTCCATGAAATAAATTGAACCGAACCAGATAATTTCCATTGATTCAATAAATCTTTTTTAACATCCTCAAATTTTAGGGTTTTGAAAAATACCAAACACCCAACCAAATTAAATCTCCACACAGCCTTAATCCTTGCGTGAGTCTCTCGTGGAATTTTAATCAAAACATCATTGTTTGTTGTACAACGAATTGGAGGATGAGAGAGCGTTTCAGCATCAATCCTTGACAAAACATGTGTTCTCTTCTTTAATATAGCCGCATAAGATCCTTCCTTATGCACGCCTTGATTGCCATCTTCATGCGGATTCCTAAACGCGTTAGGATTGCCGTCTTCATGTAGATTCCTAAAAGCGTTAGGATTGCCATCTTCGTGCTGCTTCCCAAACTCGGTCAAATTAGGGTTCATAGCATTAGGGTTTGCAGCGTTAGTCCTTGGGATATAGATACTTTTTGTACGAGATTGATTCCATATCCTTTTAGGTTGATTATCTTGACGATTGCTTAAAACAAGTGGATTATTATCTTGATTTTGCACCATTAGAGCGCAAAATCAAAAGAAAACCTAAAGAACGCGAAAGAGAAAAAGGAGGGAAAAAAAATCGGAGCTTCCTCTCGTGAAACCCTAGAGTTTGCTTTTTCCAATCTGTCAACCATTTCACATTCCAAAGGGGAGGCTGGGATTGAAATGGGGGAACTGTTCATTGAGTTACACAGTGTGAGATCACCAGGAGAGACAAAGGTTTTCTTTTTCTCAAAGAGTTTTGAAAGTTTTGTGCAAAGACTAGCCATTAACTCATACATCCACAGTCCAAATAGCCATCTTTTTATTTTGATTCCACAATTTACTTCAGTAGGTAAGGTGGTTGAGGAATTAATTTTGTTGAGAGGCATTTCACTGTTTTTCATGATAAGCAAAAGAGGTGAGAGTAAATGGGATGATAACAACGGGTGAGAAGAGCAGGCTCAAGGAAGGAAGGATAAGAATATTAACTGAGAGTCGGATAGATAAGAAAACTTAAAGATACCAGACAGGGACTGACAGAAAAGAAATAGCGCCGAATAGCAGGAGAAGAAAGTCAGAGAAACACGGAGACGAAAGACAGAGAAACCGGAAAAGAGGAGAGGAGAAGAGAAAGGGGAATAGGAGAGAGCTAGAGAAAATGCAGGTGCCTTTAGCGAAACCTGAAAAGCACAAACCAGAGCAGAAATTATGATAATAAGGGAAATTATAAGATTTCTTACCGGAGAGTTGCACCAAATGGACTGAAGTAGATCGGAAATCCAGGCTAATTAGTTAATTCATCATCCGTTATCAGGAGAGATAAGGTGGTGTTTTTGGAGGTTTTGTAGGCTTGAAATTATGGTTGTATCTTGTTTCTAAAAGGTATTTTCTTGAGGGTGTTAACTGATATCAGGTTTGAGGAAGTTTGGAAATATGTGACGTAATGCTGATTTGCGCATAGCGTCTCTCTCTTCCCTTTTAAGGTGTTTGCATAGACTAATGGGCCGATAAATTAACTCAAAAATTAATTTATCTATTCTTTACTTTAATTTGAAAAAAACACTATATTGCATTGACTTTATACACTTTATACACTCTACCTATTCTTTACTCTTGCCACTTCGAAAAAATTAACTCAAAATGACCAAGTTTATCGATTCACAAGTTTAATTAATTTCTTGGATTCTGTAGAGCTACTTCATTCAATTTTGATCATCAAAGAATCGTTTTGAGATAGTGTTGTGTTGTTACGTACGATATTGATTGAATCAGTAGAGCAGCTGCTGCTTTACGTACGTACGATCGCATCAAATCTAGACATTTATATAATTGATGGTAGAGTGGTTGCATGGAGAAAATCCCATGGCTTCAAATCACGGGACTGCTGCATTTTATAACACGCCAAGTACTTTGATGACACATCTTACCAGGGTACTCTCATGACACATCTTACCGGTGTAGATCGATCATTTTCTTACCACAAATTATGGATAAGTATCTAAATTATGGAACTAGATTTGCTGATACCGTGATGATCCAGGGAGAATGACAATATATCCTGTCTGCTGGTTTTCCGACAAAGTTTTTTCTTCTTCTTTTGGTTGTTGTTAACAGTAAGAAGGTCGATATAGTCATTTTGTTCTCCTGCCACGGCTGTGGTAAAAATTATCATATCTGGAAAACCTAAAGTAACCCATGAAAATGGGAAATTAACCCTGACCCAAATACACTTCAAAACAAGAAAAGAATGAAATAATGTGTTGGTAAAACTCCGGCCAAAAAACAAACCACATGAATCTTACATGATTCTTGGAACAAAAACATAATCATATGAACAAATTATTATACCAAAAGATCACCCCTTAAAAGACACAATAAGTCCTTCCTTGAACCATTGTCGACATTGTATTTGAGAGAGAGAGAGAGAGAGAGAGAGAGAGAGAGAGAGAGAGAGAGAGAGAGAGAGAGAGAGAGAGAGAGAGCATTTAAGCTTGGACTGCAAAATTGTCTAGACTTCGTAATAAGTAAAGACATGATAACACTAATTACCCCCATAAGGGTTTGTCAAAAGAATCCGTTGTATAATTCTTCAATCTAACCCTACTTGATTTTTAAGGTTTGGGACGGTCAACATACAGAGAGTTAATTAGTTAAATGAAGTAATGTTGTCGACTCATTCATTTTCTATATCGAGTCTGCTTTAAGTAAATTATTAAGTTTTTTTTTCCCGTAAAGAAGATGATATTGATCAAATAGGAGAGGTGCTCCTGATACTAATCCCTTCCATGCTATTTGTAATGATGGGTTTTTTGGGTCTGGAAGGGTGTCCATAAAGATCTTACGATAGATTCTCAAAGATTTCAGTATCCGGAAAATTGGGGATGGCAAATTGGTTCACATCTAGGAAGATAGGTGGATCTCAGATGAGAATGACAATCCTATAAGTCTGGAAGACTTAGAGATTGATTTGTAACTACAACACGGTTAATGAGTTGATGACAAAGTCTAGGTGGAATGTTGAACTGTTAAATAAAATGTTTAATTGGGATATTGTTACTAAAATCTTGACTATAACCCCTAATATTAGTAGAGAAGACACTCTACGATGGATGGATTCCTATCGTGGGATATTCTCTAGTAAATCTATTTATAATCTTCTTGATAAAAAACAAACTCAACCAACTGATCTGCTGGCACAAAAAATTTGGAAGCTTAATGTGATTCCTAGAATACAATTTTTCATCTGGAAGATGAAGAATAACATTCTTCCTTTTAATGGTCATCTAGCTAGATACATCAGACACATAAACCCGATTTGCACTATGTGCAATAACTTTATCGAAACAGGTGAACTCTCCCTCATGCATTGTAGTTTTACTAGAGCTGTTTGGGCACATTGTCATATAAACCTTGATATTGCTTGCAATGGTTTCAATAGCTTGTCAGATTGGTGTAACAACTGGTTTGTGAGTGGGGCTCTTGGGAAAGTGTTTTTTCTACTATATGCTGGTTTGTCTGGAAATCTAGGTGTGATGCTAAAACAAAACCCTGCCCCTCCCACACAACCAATCTAATTCTAAATAACCTGAATGAAGCTTTTACTTATCAGTCGACTACATGTACTGCTCATAGGACCATAAGGATAGCAAACCCTGAACAATTTTCAGATAATCTTATCTATTTTGCTTATATGTCTGTGATAGACAATGTAACAAAGCTAATAGTAATTGATGTTTCTATATTAGATTCCTCAGGAGAAACTATTGGCATAAGAACAAGGTGTATCAGAGCTCATGGACCAGAAGAAGGAGATGTCCTAGCTTCTCAGGAAGCATTGGATTGGGCCTCAGAACTCAGTTGGGTAACTTTCAACCTACTGGGATGCAACTCAAACATCACAAACTCTCTGAAAGGTGGAGAAAGAACAACCAGTTGGAGGTCTGACCAAAGAATGGATCATCTCACTTTAAATTCTTAGTCTTTTGGAAAAATATTTTGTAAAACTATTAGAAGTAGGAACTTCCCAGACATTCTAAGACTTGCTATAACAGGATGGGAATCTTTAAGTCCTCAATTGTGGGAGGCACCTCTTTTATCAGTAACCTGTGCTTGATTTTCTTTTTATCTATTAAAAAAAAATCAAAAAGGAGAGGGTACAAAAGGTTTGTACCGCCCTCAAGAATTACACGAGAATAAGAGAAGGGAAAAATAGAAGAGGAGATCAAAGAAAACTACAAAAAACTTCTTTAATCAAAGTACATCCTAGGCCAGCTAGATATTACATCTTTGAAACTCTTGTCTTCAAAATTTTTGAACATTAAACACCAAGTGAATAAGGTGTACTTAATTATGTTTTGAACAACAATCTCATTACTATTTAATTCTGTTTTGAACAGCAATCTCATTACTTTCCTTGCCCTGAAAATCTCTTGCACTTCCCACCTTCCAAATGCACCAAATAACAACAATATAAATCATATGCCATATTTGAAGTTGTTGAGCATGATATGTATTGAGAATTACTCCAAGATAACAACATTGTGAAAAGATCATCTGATATAATGAAGTTCCATTTCATGTTTTCTTTAAAATGATTCCAAATCTTACCTGCAAAACTGCAATGGAGAAAGACATGTTTTACTGATTCATGGTGATTGCAGAATAAGCAGTTTGGAGTGACTTCAATTTTTCTTCTTCCCAATGATGAGTGCCAAATATTGTATATATCTATCCCTTTTTGTTGGCATTTAACTCATCTTTTGTGCAGTAATTATACATTTTATCCCATATTCTGTATTTTCATTGTTTTCAAGAATAAATATTTTTCTTACTTAATTTTGCATTTTTAGGTAATAAATAAAGTCTGGATGAATTGCGGAGCGGAATAGAGCAGAAATGTAGTGAAAAGCCGGGAGGAATTACGCAAGGAAGCCGCAAAGAATGGAGCGCACGTCCAAAAAGCTAGGAATGGGCTCAAGAAGGAAGAATTGTTCTTAAAAAAGATATGGGCTTGGCATACCCAAGGCCCAAAACCCTTACCCAAACCCATTTTCTATAACCAAAACCGCCTCCATCTTCAGCCGTCGGATTGGATCCATCTCATCATCCGATGGTCGCTCCTTCATCGCGCATCAAACCTCGATACTTCCGCTTAACACTACAACACCTAACTCCATCCGGCACCGTTAGTTTCGTTGTATATCTGCATCCAACGGTCTCTGCCAGCCTCTTCACTTTTAGCCGTTAGATTGATCCATCATCTCCACATCCCACGGCTCATCCTCGCTGTTCATCCAATTTGCTACAACCGCCCAACACATGAGCACCCGAAACCTATACCCATACCAAACATCCCCTTCCCCTTCTTCCATCGACATCTCCTCCTCCATACCCTGTGCAGAACCACCACCACCTTCTCCACCTGCTCTGACATCGCCACCACCACTCCCTACGCCACCAAACCAACCCTAAACCTAAACCCATCATTACCATCACGTCCTATCTCTTTATCAACCACTAATTTCTCCAATTTCTCATCTTTCTTCTCACTGAAACCCTAGGTGAGAAATTGGGGATATAAGTGATGTTAAAGCAGAAATTGAAGCAAGAGATGAACCAGGAGAAGAAATTGGAGAGTGGGTCGACGAGTTGGAGTGAATATTTCATCTAAATTAGGTAAATCAATTTTACCTAATTTCTGTTTTTGGGGAAAAGGGTGTTAACCCTAATTTTGGTTTTGTATAATAGGGGTCTTTGGGTGTTGTAATGGGGGATGATCTCTGGACTAGCCAAAAACACTTTGTTTGTTTTATGTCACAATTCCAAATTTCAGTTCATCTATGCAGTTAACAGTGAAAATTGTGATGTTTTGATTTTTATCTTGAATGTTGATTATTGTGTTTAATTATCATATATTATGAATGTTATTGTTATTCATGTGTAGTATGAGCTAATTAGCAACAAGCTAAGGCTTTGATGAAGCCTTGGTGCACTGTCAAATGGAAAATTGCTAGGATAGGATGCCATATGCTTGTTTTCTTGTGCATTGGGAAGAAAGCAGTGCTATGAGTGCTTGTGATTGATTGTGCTGTCAAAAGACAGTCAATACTAGGGGTATTTGTTAGCAAGCTGTTTTTATTTCCTTTCTATTGTATGCATATGACTCAACTCAACCTAGGAATATGCTATTTGATTAGGACACAAGGTGGAATCTAAGCCTTAGCTTAGCCACAATTCCTTTCTTCAGTCATTTACAATTCCTGCTCTGCTTTTATTCACTGCTTAGTTACATTCCTTTACTGTTTTGCTTAGTTCTTGCATTTTGAAGCCTATTGTGCACTGAAGTCAGTGCACAAACTCACCTCTGCCCTTGGCTTCCAAGCCTTGGTTCTTAGCTGTTTTCCTTGCTGCTTTGGTTCTTTACTTCTGCCACTTTGTATGCCATATTGCTTTGTCTTGCTCACTGTCTTCATTGATAGCTTAGGAAAATTCTTGTATGCTCCCGCTCCCTGTGGACTAACTCTTTCTTATCCCTATATTATAAAACTTGACCTTGTATACTTGCAAGTTTCTGTGTGTTTTCCATTGGCACACCAAGTTTTTGGCGCCGTTGCCGGGGAGTGGTGCTGCCATCTGCTGTTACCTGAGCTGATGCTGCTGCTGTTGCTGCTGCTACTGCTGCTGTTGCTTCCCCTGCTGTTGCTGCTGCCAAGCCAAAGCCTGCTGCTGCCAAGCCTGCTGCCAAGCCAACTGGGCTGCCAACTGAAGCTGTCAACTGGGCTCGCATATTTCTGTTGCTGCCGGGCTTGTGCACCCTCTGCTGTTGGGCTCTGTTCCAACCTTTGTTGCTGGGCTTGAACCAACTGAGCTGGGCTTAGTAACCTCAATTTCGCTGGGCTTGCAACTTCTGCTCCTGGGCTTGCCTTTTCTGCTGGGCTTCGCTGCAGATTCTGCTGGGCCTGTGTTGCTGAGTCACTTCAATTGCTGCTGGGCTTGAGCGTGAGCTGCTTAGGACGATCCTAAAGCCCAACTGGGCTGTGCAACTAAAAGGGGACTAAAAGCCTATTTTTGGGCTTCCCTCCAAAAAAACAAGTAAGCCTAACCCATGAGTTAACCCACTTGGGCCTCATTTAAATTCAAATTCGGGCTTGTAATAATTAATTTAATTATTTATTTGGGATTGTAATAATTTTTATTTATTTTCTTTTTCTTTTTTTTTATATTTGGGACTGTAATTATTTTTTTTTGTTTTTTTTTTTCTTTTATTTTCTTTTTTTTTTTTATGGGCTTGTCTTAATTATTATTGTTTTTATTTTCTTTTATGAGTTGTGCTAATTTATGCTAGGTTTAGTTCAAAATTTTTTCAAAGCCCAATTTTAAACCAAAAACAAAATCCCTTTTACCAAAACCCATTCAAAACCAAATCTTCATAACCCTTGTGGGCCAAATTGTTTCCGATTGCTCTGTCTGACCAACATGTTAGTTAAGGTACCTACTAGGACATGATTGTGACCTACAGAGACCAAACAAACAGACTTGTTAGAATTAACCCAGACGAACCTATCGAAATTCTAAGTTCTGAGGGAGACAGTCCAGATCAACCAGAAACAATGGGAGAACCCCGTACCCTCAAGGATTATATGTACCCAACTAGAGCCAGTCAACCTTCTTGTATTGTGCTACCCGAGGCTAATGGCCATTATGAGCTGAAATCAAGCACAATACAGATGCTTCCTATTTTTAGAGGTGTTGAGAATGAAAACCCGTACCACCACGTGAGAGAATTCGAGGAAATTTGTGGAACTCTGCGTTTCACTCAAATGTCCGACGAAACCCTAAAGTTAAGGCTTTTCCTTTCTCCCTGAAAGATAAGGCAAAGGCCTGGCTCTATGCTTTACAGCCTCAATCCATCATGACATGGGATGACCTCATAAAGGAGTTTTTCAAAAAGTTTTTCCCGAACCACAAGACTGCGACAATTCGTCAAAGTCTGAATAGCTTTGTGCAATTAGAGGTGAGACCTTAGCTAGATACTGGAGAGATTCAATGAATTATTGCTCCAATGTCCCCATCATGGTTTTGAAAAATGGAGACTTGTGCAAATTTTGTATGAAGGTCTAGATGTGTCCACCCGAACAACGGTTGAGTCGATGTGTAATGGTCTATTCGTAGACAAAACTGCTGATGCGTCTTGGGACTTCTTGATTGAAGTAGCTGAAAAGACGCAACAGTGGGAATCCATCCGTGAAACCAGAAAGACTACATCCGAAGCAAAGGCTTTTAGGATTGAAGCGGATTTCGAGGGAAGAGCAAACATGGCATCAATAGTTAGGAGATTAGAAGAGTTAGAACTACATAAAAATTCAAAACCTTCCACCACTACTCTCCGAGAACATGTCGCTTCGTCTGTTTGTGCCGCTTGTAACGATCCCAACCATCAATTCCAAAATTGTCCCGATTTGCTTGCAGTCCAGGAATCTAGGCTTGAACAGGCACATGCCATGTTTCAAAAACCAGAGCATAACCCTTATTCACAGACCTACAATCCAGGATGGAGAAACCACCCTAACTTTTCATGGTCAAAGGACCCACTCAGGGAGGACCATCTCAACCCAATCAGAGCTATCAAAACAATCAGGGATATCAGAACAATCAAGGTTATCAACACCCGAGAAACCCTCAACAACAATCAAACTCTCAACAACAATCATATCCTCAACACAATACCGACAAGAGATTATCCACCCTAGAGGAAATGTTCCAGAGTTTGATGCAAAGTCAGAAAAATCTAGATCAAAAGATGGATCAAATGTGTGAGAGAGAAAAGGGTAAACTTCCGAGCCAACCCCAACAAAATCCAAAGAGGATATTTCAAACAGGCACAACATCCTGCACTGAAACCTCACCCGATCAAGTCCATGCCATTACCACCCTCCGAAGTGGTAAAGTCATCGAGAACAACGTGGGCGAACCTAATGAATCTGATACAAATTCCACGCTGTCTCCACAACCCCAGAAAACCAAAGAATCTGAGCAAGTTGGAAAATCTGACAATTCTACTGCTGTGAATGTCCCTTTGCCAACTCATTCTCCTGTTGCCTCATTTCCTCAAAGATTGATCTATCAACAGAAAAGTACCCATTACAATGAGATGTTAGATCTGTTCAAGAGAGTCAACATCAACATTCCTTTTCTTGAAGCAATCAAGCAAATCCCTGCTTATGCCAAATTCCTCAAAGACTTGTGTACTCAAAAGCGCAAGCTCAATGTGCAAAAACGTGCTTTCTTAGCTGAGCAGGTGAGTTCCATCATTCTGAACAAAACTCCACCCAAGTTTAGGGATCCAGGATGTCCAACAATTTCTTGCACTATAGGAGAACACACGGTCAATAAAGCGTTATTAGACCTAGGTGCAAGTGTTAACCTACTGCCATATTCTGTTTATGAGCAGTTAGGTCTTGGGGAGTTGAAACCAACATCTATCACTCTACAACTGGCAGACCGATCTGTCAAGATTCCTCGTGGAGTGGTCGAAGACGTTTTGATCAAGGTTGACAAATTCTATTTTCCCGTAGACTTCATTGTCTTAGACACTCAACCTGTACAAAACCCAGACTGTCACATTCCTGTCATCTTAGGACGTCCTTTCTTGGCTACGTCCAACGCGATCATTAATTGTCGAATGGAGTGTTAAAACTGTCTTTTGGTAACATGACGGTAGAATTGAATGTGTTCGATATTAGTCAACAACCTGTGAATCTTGATGATGATGATGTGCATGAAGTTAATATGATTGAAGGATTAATGCAAGATTCGTTGACTAACATTCTATCCGTCGACCCCTTTCAAGCATGTATGGAGAACTTTAACCCAGATTCCTATGATGATGCATACTGTAGTGACGTCCTATCTCTGCTCGAATCTGTACCTCAAATGGACGTCACTGAAAGGAAATATGAAGTGGAACCACCCTTACTCTCTGATTCCAAGCTTATTCCATCCATTGTTGAGCCACCCAAGCTTGAATTGAAAACATTGCCTAGTACGTTGAAGTACGCATTCCTAGGTTCTTCTGATACTTTACCTGTCATTATTTCATCATGTTTAGACACGGAACAGGAAAGTAAGCTTTTAGAAGTACTTAAGGAACACAAAGAGGCCTTAGGATGGACCATCTCAGATCTCAAAGGAATTAGTCCCACCATTTGCATGCACCACATTAACCTTGAAGAGAATGCCAAACCATCGAGGGAAATGCAAAGGAGACTTAATCCTAACATGAGAGATGTAGTCAAAGGAGAGATCCTGAAACTACTTGATGCGGGTATCATATACCCAATTCCCGATAGCAAATGGGTTAGTCCCATTCAAGTTGTGCCTAAGAAGTCAGGCATTACTGTAGTTCAGAACGACAAGAATGAATTAGTCCCTACTCGTACAACCACAGGATGGCGAGTATGCATCGACTACAGGAAGTTGAACACAGTAACAAGGAAGGATCACTTCCCGCTCCCTTTCATTGACCAAATGCTAGAACGTGTGTCTGGACACAGTCACTACTGTTTTCTAGATGGCTTTTCCGGTTATAACCAAATTCACATTGCTCCGGAAGATCAGGAAAAAACTACATTCACGTGTCCATTTGGGACGTTTGCTTATAGACGTATGCCCTTCGGGTTGTGTAATGCACCTGCTACTTTTCAGCGTTGCATGATGAGCATTTTTTCTGACATGATAGATAGTTTTCTCGAGATCTTTATGGATGATTTCTCTGTTTTTGGTTCCTCGTTTGACGAATGTTTGAAGCATCTTGCCCTCGTGATATCCAGATGTAAAGAAAAGAACCTTGTTCTAAATTGGGAAAAATGCCATTTTATGGTGAATTCAGGAATAGTTCTAGGACACATCATCTCAGAAAAAGGAATTGAAGTGGATAAAGCTAAAGTTGACCTCATTCAACATCTACCACAACCTTGCTCTGTGAAGGAGATCAGATCATTTCTAGGTCATGCTGGTTTTTACCGGCGATTCATCAAAGATTTCAGCAAAATCTCCAGACCTCTGTGCAGTCTTCTCTCCAAAGATGTTGCCTTCAATTTCGATGCTGCTTGTGTGAAGGCATGGGAGGAATTAAAAACCCTTCTCACCACCGCTCCTATAGTCCGACCACCCGATTGGAAGCTTCCGTTCGAACTTATGTGTGATGCCTCTGATTATGCTGTTGGTGCTGTTTTAGGACAGCGAGTTGATAGACTACCATATGTGATATACTATGCTAGCAAAACCCTTAATGATGCCCAACTCAATTATTCAACTACCGAGAAGGAATTGCTTGCCGTCGTTTTCGCATTAGACAAGTTTAGATCTTATCTGATAGGGTCTAAGATCATCATATACACAGACCATGCGGCTTTGAAGTATCTTCTTTCCAAGAAGGATGCTAAAGCTCGCCTTATTCGATGGATACTCTTATTACAGGAATTCGATCTCGAAATCCGTGATAAGAAAGGTTGTGAGAATGTGGTTGCTGATCATTTGTCTAGATTAACTTTAGAGTCTATTGATGAATTGAGCTGATTAGAGAATCATTCCCAGATGAACAGCTGATGTCTATCTCAGACCTTCCTTGGTTTGCTGATATTGTTAACTACCTCGCTACAGGTAGGATGCCCTCACGTTGGTCGAGACAAGACCGCTCTAAATTCCTGGCTGAAGTCAAACATTTCCTTTGGGATGACCCATATTTGTTTAAGTACTGCCCAGACCAAATCATTAGGAGATGTGTCCCCAACACTGAACAGAAAGTGATATCTTTCTGTCATGACCAAGCATGTGGAGGCCATTTCAGTGCCAAGAAAACCGCTGCAAAGATCTTGCAGTGTGGATTCTATTGGCCATCATTGTTCAAGGATTGCCATGATTATTGTGTTGCTTGTGAACGCTGTCAAAAGCTAGGAAGCATTTCGAGGAGAAACATGATGCCATTGAACCCCATTTTGATTGTGGAGATTTTGATGTTTGGGGGATAGACTTCATGGGTCCATTTCCCATGTCTGACAGCAAGTTGTACATCCTAGTCGCAGTTGATTACGTTTCTAAGTGGGTAGAAGCCATAGCAACCAGAACAAATGACCACAAGGTGGTACTTTCATTTCTAAAGGAAAACATATTTGCACGTTTTGGTACCCCTAGAGCTATCATCAGTGACGGCGGTTCACATTTTCGTAACAAGTACTTTGAGTCTTTAGTACGCAAGTATGGCATAACTCACAAGGTTGCTACTCCGTACCACCCTCAGATGAGTGGACAAGTAGAAGTTTCTAATAGGGAAATTAAGCACATTCTGGAAAAGACGGTCAACCCGTCCAGGAAAGATTGGTCATTGAGATTGAATGATGCTTTGTGGGCATATAGAACAGCTTATAAGACACCAATTGGCATGTCCCCCTATCGTCTAGTGTATGGAAAGCCATGTCATCTACCTGTGGAATTAGAACATCGTGCCTACTGGGCAATCAAAGAGCTAAACTTTTCTCTGGACGAAGCTGGAATTCAACGGAAACTTCAACTCAACGAGTTGGAAGAATTGAGAAATGAGGCTTATGACAGTGCCAAGCTGTACAAGCAAAAGATGAAGATATTTCATGATAAGCGTATTATGCGCAAATCCTTCACTCCTGGTCAGAAAGTCTTGCTGTATGACTCCCGATTACATCTTTTTCCAGGAAAACTGCGTTCCAGATGGAAGGGTCCGTACCTAGTACGCACAGTTTTTCCTCATGGAGCTGTAGAGCTGGAGGATGTCTCCAACAAGAACATTTTCAAAGTCAACGGGCAGAGATTAAAGCCATTCCTTGAGCCATTTCCACCCGACATTGAAACAACCAACCTGGAGGACCCAGTCTATGTGGACTAAACTGGTCCACTCTTTCCCTAAATAACCAAAAAGTTTTCCAAATCTTTCCCTAAAAACCAAAATTTTTCGTTTTCCCATCAAAACCAAATGTTTCCCAACAAAACCAAATTTTTTCCCAAAAAGTCCAATCCCATTAAAAAACCAAAATTTTCTTGTAGATAATGTGTTAGTTAAATTTCCTTTTATATATATTTTTTGTGCTCATCCATTGTGACTCCTAATATGATGGATTTTTGCCTTGAAATAACGGAGTTTTAATCGAGCTGCCGCCGTACAATCGGGTATTCTCTCTCCTTTTACTCTACTCAGCATGTTCCTCTTCATATATTGTTTTATAATTCTTTCCATATTTTGAAACATTGAGGACAATGTTTAGTTTAGGTTTGGGGGTATAGAGTAGATACCACAATAATATGCTATAACTGAAATCGAACTCCTTCTTCTTTTTGAAAAAAATTGAAAAATTCCAAAAAAAAATTGAAAAATCAAAATTAAAAATTAAAAAATTAAAAAAATCATAAAAATGGAGCTCATTTACCTTGAAATGTTGACTCTTGTGCAAATATGTATTTTTATTAGGAGTCTTAGTCTAGATATTTAGGCACCCTGATTCTAGCACAATTCACATAGTGATAAGAAATTTGCACGCGCACGATCTACCAATACATGTATGGCCTCGATCTTCAAGGTGTTTGATAGGAAGTTACGATTGCCAATCACTTTAGAATACTGAACGAAACTTGACTAGCTTGTTCTTTGGTTGGTTGGGATAGAAGGTGGAGGTTACATTAAGAAGACAACCATCGAATTTAACTGGGTGCATCAAAAAGGGCTACCTCTTGCAAAGTGTCATGTAATTTTGTTTCCTTTTGTATATGTATCAAAAGTGTTTCTTATCAAAAAAAAAAAAAAAAAAAAAAAAAAAAAAATCAGAAAAATACAAAAAAAAATCAAGTATTTGTCAATTCCATCATCTCTTGTTCTAAAAATAAAAAGATAATAGTCAATGTAAATAAGAGTCATGTAAAGAGTCATTTTGTTGTTTCATTGTAATAAGCAAGGAGGGTGTATGCCATTGATGTACAACGCGAGTAATTGTGAAATACCTCCAACTCATTCACAATTCTCGTAAAGTCCGGACAGCTAGCTAGATTTCGACCTCAGTTCTTAGCCTGAGAAACTATCTCTTGGTGATTAGTAGTCATAACTTCAGATCTTTCTTTACACATGTGTAGATACACTTTACACTCTTATCACATGTCTTTTTTTTGTTATCAGTGCTAGGATTATGCCTTCGATAGCTAGATTGACATCTCCATTTTGCTGTGAGCTTAACTGTTTTGCACATGTTACATTTGATGGAATCTGAGCTTATATTTTGACCTAGAACTTTGTAGGTACGTTCTAAGCAAACCTTCACGAGACTTCAACTCGTCCACTAGGGACACTTAGTGGTTTAAAAGGCTTAGTGCATACGCTAAATGCATTCGAGAGACCAGCGACAGTGGTATAGTTAGGATTTCCTTAGTTTTGTTTTACTTGAGGACAAGTAAAATTCAAGTTTGGGGGTATTTGATGAGTGCCAAATATTGTATATATTTATCCCTTTTTGTTGGCATTTAACTCATCTTTTGTGCATTAATTCTACAGTCTATCCCATATTCTGTATTTTCATTGTTTTCAAGAATAAATATTTTTCTTACTTAATTTTGTATTTTTAGGTAATAAATAAAGTCTGGATAACTTGCGGAGCGGAAAAGAGTTGAAAAGTAGTGAAAAGCCGGAAGGAATTACGCAAGGAAGCCGCAAAGAATGGATCGCACGTCCAAAAAAGCTAGGAATGGGCTCAAGAAGGAAGAATTGTTCTTAAAGAAGATATGGGCTTGGCATACCCAAGGCCCAAAACCCTTACCCAAACCCATTTTCTATAACCAAAACCGCCTCCATCTTCAGCCGTCGGATTGGATCCATCTCATCATCCGATGGTCGCTCCTTCATCGCGCATCAAACCTCGATACTTCCGCTTAACACTACAACACCTAACTCCATCCGGCACCGTTAGTTTCGTTGTATATCTGCATCCAACGGTCTCTGCCAGCCTCTTCACTTTTAGCCGTTAGATTGATCCATCATCTCCACATCCCACGGCTCATCCTCGCTGTTCATCCAATTTGCTACAACCGCCCAACACATGAGCACCCGAAACCTATACCCATACCAAACATCCCCTTCCCCTTCTTCCATCGACATCTCCTCCTCCATACCCTGTGCAGAACCACCACCACCTTCTCCACCTGCTCTGACATCGCCACCACCACTCCCTACGCCACCAAACCAACCCTAAACCTAAACCCATCATTACCATCACGTCCTATCTCTTTATCAACCACTAATTTCTCCAATTTCTCATCTTTCTTCTCACTGAAACCCTAGGTGAGAAATTGGGGATATAAGTGATGTTAAAGCAGAAATTGAAGCAAGAGATGAACCAGGAGAAGAAATTGGAGAGTGGGTCGACGAGTTGGAGTGAATATTTCATCTAAATTAGGTAAATCAATTTTACCTAATTTCTGTTTTTGGGGAAAAGGGTGTTAACCCTAATTTTGGATTTTTGTATAAATAGGGGTCTTTGGGTGTTGTAATGGGGGATGATCTCTGGACTAGCCAGAAAAACACTTTGTTCTGTTTTATGTCACAATTCCAAATTTCAGTTCATCTATGCAGTTAACAGTGAAAATTGTGATGTTTTGATTTTTATCTTGAATGTTGATTATTGTGTTTAATTTATCATATATTATGAATGTTATTGTTATTATCATGTGTAGTATGAGCTAATTAGCAACAAGCTAAGGCTTTGATGAAGCCTTGGTGCACTGTCAAATGGAAAATTGCTAGGATAGGATGCCATATGCTTGTTTTTCTTGTGCATTGGGAAGAAAGCAGTGCTATGAGTGCTTGTGATTGATTGTGCTGTCAAAAGACAGTCAATACTAGGGGTATTTCTGTTAGCAAGCTGTTTTTATTTCCTTTCTATTGTATGCATATGACTCAACTCAACCTAGGAATATGCTATTTGATTAGGACACAAGGTGGAATCTAAGCCTTAGCTTAGCCACAATTCCTTTCTTCAGTCATTTACAATTCCTGCTCTGCTTTTATTCACTGCTTAGTTACATTCCTTTACTGTTTTGCTTAGTTCTTGCATTTTGAAGCCTATTGTGCACTGAAGTCAGTGCACAAACTCACCTCTGCCCTTGGCTTCCAAGCCTTGGTTCTTAGCTGTTTTCCTTGCTGCTTTGGTTCTTTACTTCTGCCACTTTGTATGCCATATTGCTTTGTCTTGCTCACTGTCTTCATTGATAGCTTAGGAAAATTCTTGTATGCTCCCGCTCCCTGTGGACTAAATCTTTCTTATCCCTATATTATAAAACTTGACCTTGTATACTTGCAAGTTTCTGTGTGTTTTCCATTGGCACACCACCCAACATATCTCTGGTAGGCAAACTATTATGTGCTAAAGTCCAGAGAAAAAAACATATTTTTGGAGGTAAATTTTGTCTCCAAATAAACTGGAATATGTGCTGTTGTTCATGATCAAACTCATTGTTGGCAAGAGTATCATAAGTTGATTTAACTGAGAACTGACCTTTGATGTTTACATTCCAGAGCTTCCAAACTGTTCTGCAAATATGAAAGTTCCAATCTAGCAGCATGAGACATTTTTCTTGGTAAAATTAATTTCCATTCAGCTTCATTAACATCGAATACATGTATGCCACTGTTAGTTCCTTAGCTCTAGATAATGCAAAAAGGTGAGGAAACTTTGAACATAAGGGAATATCAAAAAGCCATTTATCTTTCCAAAAACTGGTACTACTACCAGAATTGACTTTGAATTTGATATGACTTCTAAATATATATTTGTATTGCACTTCATAATTCCCTTCCATAGACATCTTCCATAAGTGATTTTTGGAGTTTTTGAAAACCAACCCAGCTGATCTATTCCATATTTCTCAGCAATGATGTCTTTCCATAAAACATTTTCTTTAGTTGCAAATCTCCACGGCCACTTGGTAAGCAGAGCCTTGTTCATCTTTTTTAAACTTTTGATACCAAGACCTCCATATTTTCTTCTTCTACAAATAGCAGGCCACTTAACCAAAATCATTTTTCTTCTTACCTTTGTTATCATTCCACGAGAAGTTTCTCATGATCTTTTCAAGCCTCTTAGCCACAAAAGAAGGTTTAACAAACAAGGACATATAGTAAACTGGGAGACTTGTCAAACACTATTGATAAGTGCAATTTTACCTGCTCCATTTAGAGTTGATTTCTTCCATCCAACAAGATACTTGAGAAATCTTTCAATAACCAGCTCCCATTTTGCAACACCACAACTCTTATCCCCAAGAGGAAATCCAAGATATTTAGTTGGCAACACACTGTTGTAGCAACCCAGAATAGAAGAAAATTGAGCAACGTCTCCAGAATAACCAACACCAAAATTTTCACTTTTTGCAAAGTTTATTTTTAAACCTGTCAGCTGCTCAAAAGATAAAATAAATAAATTCTCAACTTCATTAATATCAACATCTAAGAAAATAAGGGTGTCATCTACAAATTGCAAATGACTAACTATAGTACCATTATCAGTAACCTGAAAACCAGAAGTTAAACTATTTTCTTGAGCTTGCTTGATCATAAATGATAGATCCTCTCCTACCAAAAGAAAAAGAAAGGGAGATAAAGGATCTCCATGCCTGATGCCTTTTTTTGATTTGAAATATCCCTCATAAAATCCATTCACCAAGACAGAGAACCTTACCAACTCCACACGACATTTGACCCAACACCTCCATCATTTATCACCAAATCCTATTTTTTCCATAATTTCATCAAGGAACTCCCAGTTCACATGATCAAAAGCCTTCTCAAACTCTACCTTAACTAGAATTCCAGGACTGACACTTCTAATTCTAGAATCAATGAGCTCATCGGCAACCAGAACTCCATCCAGAATTTGCATTTTTCGAAAAAAAAAGCAGTTTGCTGAGCAGAAATGATATCAGGTAAGATGGTTTTGAATCTATCTGTAAGAATCTTAGAGATAATCTTATAAACTCCATGGAAAAGACTATTTGGTCTTAAGTCTTTGATTTCTTCAATTGTATCTTTCTTTGGAATTAAGGAAATAAAAGTGCTCTTTAGCCTCCAATCCAAGAAATTTTTGTGTTGCATCTCCTTAATCACCAGCATTAAATCCTGCTTAATAATATCCCAGACAAGAACATAAAAACTTATAGGGAAACCATTTGGCCCTGGAGCCTTTGATTGCCCTAATCTTTTCATTGTTGTTAAACATTCATCTTCAGTGATGTCACTCTCTAACCAAGTATTTTGATCCTCAGAAACTTGATTGAAGTGCATGAAATCCATAGAAACATTCTTGGCAGCTTGAGTTTGAAATATATTTTGGAAAAATTGCACAATACCTTCTTTAATCTCCTTCTCATCATAAGTCAACCTTTATAACACCTATGTAACTTTTCATTCTTCTTTCAGTTGCAAGTTTGTGAAAGTACTTAGTATTATCATCTTGCGGTTGCATATGAGTAACTCTTTCCCTTGCTTTCTACTTTTCTGCTTTGACAATTGAAAGTTTGCATAATTTTTGTCTTGCCTGTAATCTTGTATCCCATTGCTCCTCAGTAAGCCCATTATTGTTATTTTCTTCAGCATCCAAAGAAACAAAAATTTCCTCCAGCTCTTCCAATCTCCTATCCAGATCTCCAAATTTTTGTTTACTCCATAATTTGAGTTTTGGCTTTAAGAGTTGTAATTTATTGCAAAAATAAAATCCAGCATTACATGAAACAACAAAAGAGGACCAAGTAGTAGAAATAAAGGAGATAAATTCAGGGTGAGAATACCAGTAAGACTTACAATGAAAAGGTTCAGGCCCTGTCTTCACACCATCACACAAAAGAGAAATAGGAGAATGATCAGAGAAACGTCTTGGTAAAATTTGCTGAATAATTCTAGGAAATTGTTGTTCCCACTCCAAAGAAATTAAAATTCTATCAATCCTACTTCTTATATTATGAACTGATTATTTGTACATGTAAAAGAAGTTCATTTCAAAGGAAAATCAACCATCTCATGTCTTGGTATGAAGTTATTCATTTTTCTCATGCCTGCAGTTTGGTCACTATCTGAAGATCTTTCATAGGTAAATCTGATTTCATTAAAATCCCCCTAGTACCCAAAGCAATCTCCAATATCATCTAACTTCTATATTTCCCCTTAGAAAAGCTTTCTTTAACTGGTATTATTAGAGTTAGGAGCATAAATACCAGTAAAGATCCACTCAAATGTGGTATCTCTCATCTGACAGTGAATTGTGATTGAGTAATGTCCTATAAGAGAGTCTAGAACAGTAACTTTAGAATCATCCAACAACATAAAATTCCACCTAAACTTCCTTCATAAGGGGCATCTAACCATTTTACATTTTTTACCCTAAGTTTCCCAAACAAGTAAGTCATTACATTGTTCTATCTTGGTCTCCTGTAGAAGAAAAATACTAGGCCTCCAATCTCTACATTTTTTCTTAATGATATCTCTTGTGTTAAGATCATTAAGACCTCTAATATTCTAGCAAATTATTTTGAAATCCATGAAAATAAGAACCTATTAACCCAAAAACCCAAGAAAGACAGAAGAATAAATGAATTTACCATTTTCTGCCTTGAATTTCTTGAGATGATCATTCATAGTGTCCATCACCTCTACATTTTCCTCTTCATTGCCTTTGAAGTATAAACCCAATTTGGGCCCCAATTGAATCATTTGAGTTACAATGTTCTCAAATTATTGTCTCAAAGTTGGATCTACACTACTTCTGACATGTTGCCACTATCCTGATGAATGAGTATTATTGCTGGTGTTAGAATGTGGTGAAACATTATCCTATAGTGAGACAATTTCACTTAGAGACAGATCTAATTTTTGAAGGTAAGGAATCGAAACTGCTTCTTTCAGATATTCATCAACATTTTCATCATAGGTAAAGTTTGTTGTAAGAGCCTTTGAGGTGTTATTTTTTGAATTCCAAGATGTTGGTTGAATAAATGATGGAATTTTCAAAATTGGCGGTGGCCCCAAGATTGATTTAGAGATGCCCTGATCCAAAATTTGAGTGCGTCTAGCCTTCCGCTTAGGCTCAACGGTCTCATTAACATTCAAATTTAAATTCAAACTTGCAGAAAAAGTTCCGATAATATTCTTTCTTTTTTGTACGCACGTGCATTTATTCATGCGACAATCTTTGCTAGAGTTACTCGATATTGAATTTTCCTATTGAATACTCGTCGAACCAATTTGGAAAGTTTAAAGATCCTGAGAAGACGATGCAGAATCCAAAACAGTAAGGTTAGAAGTTGAAACCTTAGTTTTTTTGAAAGTTTGATCAGAAATACCATTAATGAAAATCAAAGGTTTGATCAAAATTGGGAAAGATTGATCTTTATGACGTAAATAATTTGTGTGTTCCTGATGATCATAATCTTGAACCAGAAGACGAATTGCAGAAGCATATTTCCATTTTATTGTAGATGTATGAACCTCAAAAAGACCCCCAAATTTGGTTCCAATATTCTCAAAAATCTAATTACACCAGAGATTGAATGAGACATCCTTGACTTCGATCCATGTTCCTTCTAAAACTTTGGATGGAGCAGTTATTGTTTAAAGAGAAGGACACTATGGATAAAGTCTAATTTTAATACCCTGATCAAAAATACAAAGTCCCTTGTTTAGCAGAAGATTTCTAAACTCATTTTTTCTCCTAAAAGGAAAAATATCAAAATCAATATTAAAAGAAAATCGATTTTAAATCTCCCTTCCAATGTTGCACCAAGATTCCACCCTGTGGGAGGACTCAATTACAATACAATTATCCCAATCGTTTTATGTTGAATCTTCTATCTTATCTTCAATAATCATCATTTGTGGATTCTTTTCTTTAGGAATAAAAACTTGTTTTACCCTTTTAGAATCAGGAATTTCAGATGATGATTTTCCTGATCATCAAAGCTTATCAAAACCAGTGAATTTTTTTCCACCTGTTAGTGCCCTTCTCAGCAGGCATAACCCTGTGATGCTTAGATTTATTGTCAGATATCGAAAGACTAAAGAATTCACCATATCTGTTTTTATCACGAACCATAATCATATGTTCAGGTCCTTTCTCGAAAATCCAATGCCATGCTCCATAAAAACTCCTTATTAAATTCTTTGTGCATGATGTTCTTCAACCAAACAAAAGCAGATCTGCTTAAGGAGAACTGAATCAGAATCTTTGTGTTTCTGGTTTCTTCTTCAAAAAGGATATCACCATCCTTTTTGCTTAAAACAAAAGATTTGTATTCACACTCAATTTTGATCGAAGAGTCTGAAGCTGTTACCAATCTCTTCTTGTGAGATACATAAATCCAACCTTCTTCATCCTTTTCCTTTGCACTATCAGATGTTTGTATTTGTTTTCCTGCGACCACTGAAGCCCAATCCTTTGCCTTTTGACCTCGATCTGATGACTGCTGCTGCTGAAACCCATCTTCCTTTCTCGATTGCTTACCTTGTTGTTCACTAACCCATTGCGCTTCTCTTTTTCTACGTGAAGACGACCCCAAAATAATTTTCCCCACGAGAAACCCGTACATTCTCCCTCTAATGTTTTCTAGCTAGTTGTTCGATTCAAATGTTTTTAAGTTGTGTCAGACACGATAATTTTTATATCGATTCATAACTTGGTGTAACGGATTTTGGAAGCTGGTCATTGATATCATCACAGAAAGTTTTTTCTCGAATTTTAGGATCAAAATTAAGACAATTATCATTCATATAAAAATAACAACATAAAATCAATGACAAATGAACAATAAAAGAAAAATATACATGCCAAAATCATAACAGAGATGGTATTTAAGGTGGTTTTGTCAACTCGACTTATGTGCACGAGCAAAACTTGAAGGGAGAATCATATTATTGATCATCTGAACATTCTGAAATAACTTTACAATTGCATTAACACTCTTATTTATAGAGTGGTATTACAAAACCTAAGAAGATAATTCGAAATTCTAAACACTTTTTACTAGGTTAATATTTAGGAAACTATAAATATTACAGAGAATATCCTTATTTTGTACTCATTTAATAATTTATATTCACGTATATTGCACAAATTCCTTGGTAGAGTTATCTTCATGATCACCTGAACTTCTTGTATACATGTTATAGTCTACTTCCTCTACCACTATGCTATAGTGACTATTAGAGAATTGCTCGGTCGAACTCGCATGCGTTGCTATCTCAAGAATGTTTGTCAATATTAGTGATCAAAACTATATGTCTTGATTTCTAGTTTACCTATGACTAAGTCTCAGTCTAGGATAGTTAAGTGTAGTTGAGATCCAGACTCCATGAAGATCATCTTACGAAGACGAAGAACTACTCGAGGAACCAGTGGAACTTCATCCGACTAAAAAGGTATGTGGAGACTTTAACTTATCTATCACTCAAAAGTCTACTCTGTCTCCTACTCTTGAGACAATAGTCGTATAACTATGATAATTTTCATACATACATATTTGCTATTTCGAGACGAGTTTACTCGCCTATCTGTGTCTCGGAATATGTGTTGGTAAGATTTTGCTTTAACCAATTTCATCTTTACCCGTGACGAAAGTCATGATGACGTTTCAATCTTGAAAATAGCTTTGATGACGATAGTCGTGAATAACGATTGTTATAACATTATATAAGAATGTTTCAATGATTGAAATGTAAAGTTGAAATTACCAACTATGGATATAAGCATATATAGTGTGTTCGCACATTAGTGTATAAATCCATCTGCCGGAAACCAAGTGAGTGCGTATGTGTGCATACGGTATTGGTGAAGGAGACAGGTTGGGTACGCGTACCAGCGGAAATTTTCCAACCGAAAATTTCTGCTGAGTTTGTAGTTTGGCAAACTAGTAAACCAGTCACCTTAGGTACACATACCCGTACGCGTACCGACGGAAGTATTCGAACCGAAAATTTCTGTTGAGTTTGTAAACTCAAATCCGGTAGCTAACGTACGCATACCCGTACGCGTACCCAAGCTGGTTATTTCTCAAATCGGTAGTTCATGAACTTAAAACAATAAAATTTAAGGAATGCAATCTTTGCAAACCGTGGGTATATTTTTCATGAATTGATTCAAATGGATCAAACCGATTTTATTTCAATTGTGTCTATGAATAAAGACCTGAGCAATTGAACAACTCTTCAACTATTTCTTATGAGTCATTTGAACTAGTTATGAGAAAGATGAATACGGTTAATATGAAAGTGCTCATATGGATAACCATTGGTTAACTATTTGTGAACCAACTAAGTGTACACGTTTAGGTACGGTTACTCAAACCTAAATGAATACATTTCATTTGTGTGTGACCTTCTAAGTTTCGATCTAACGATTGAAAGATATTAGCTTGGTTAAATCAGTTTTTTCATCTAACGGTGAATATTGAATGCTTTGTTACCAAGGTAACTTGGATTGCAAACCCTGATTTGAAAACTATATAAAGGAGACATCTAGCAACTGGAAAAACTAATCCCCACACCTCTTGTGTGATACTAGTTGGTTTTGCTAGAGTCGGTTCTCCTTTGACCTTAGGTTTTTTCTCGATATCCTGTAGGTTAACGACTGAAATACTTCATTGGGATTGTGAAGCCAGACAAAACTACTTCTCTTGTAGTTGGGCGATCTGATCTTGCCATTTTCTATCGTACGAGTTAAATTGAATAATTGACTTGAGATTATATCTCCGATAGGGAAATATAAAAAGAAATCACAAACATCTTCGTCTCATCGTTTGTGATTCCACAATATCTTGTTTCGCTACCATACCATTAAGATTATTGTGAGGTGATTGATAATACTAGGCTGTTCTTCGGGAACATAAGTCCGGGTTATCAATTAGTTCATGTTCAGCTTGATTTATTAAAAGACGGAACAAAACTCATAGGTTTATCTGTGGGGGATAGATTTATCTATTATCGTATACTTTTCTTTGTGATACAAATTTTCTTATTAAATTCTTCGACTTTGGATCGTAGAAACTCTTAGTTGTGGGTGAGATCAGCTAAGGAAATCAAGTGCGTAGTATCCTGCTGGGATTAGAGACGTAAGGAGTGCAATTGTACCTTGAATCAGTGTGAGATTGATTAGGGTTCAACTACAGTCCAGGCCGAAGTTAGTTTGTAGTAGGCTAGTGTCTGTAGCGGCTTAATACAGTGTGGTGTTCAATCTGGACTAGTTCCCGGCGTTTCTCTGCATTTACGGTTTCCTCGTTAACAAAACTTCTGGTGTCCGTGTTATTTCTTTTATGCATTATATTTTGTTATATAATTGAAATATCACAGGTTGTGTGTTGTATCGACCAATTGTGAAATCCAATCTTTGGTTGTTGATTGGAAATTGATTGATTCTTAGATATTGGTCTTTGGTACCATCCAAGTTTATATCTCTAGTTTTTGATGAAGACTCGCAGATTTCCATTTGCTTGAGTAAAGATCAAATCGAGAGATAGAGATATTAACTCCTTGATATACTTTTTATTAAGATTGAGTGTGACTGCCTAGTTGATTCTCTTAAAAGTATATTAGAGTTAGTACATACAGATTTCTAATCGAAATATTGGGTGAGGTTGTTGTACCCCCGCATTTTCAATTGGTATCAGAGCAGGCAAACACGTTTAAAAGACCTTACAAGTCTGTGTTTTTAGCGATCTGACTCTATGGACATAAGTGCTATCTCTATTAACGTACCACCAGTCTTCGATGGCTCTAATTACTTATGGTGGAAAATTGCTATGGGAGATTTTCTTCAAGCGCGTGATTTTCAATCATGGGTATATGTTGTTAATGGATATGATGCTCCCGTTGTGGCAATAGGTAGCTCTACTGTTCCAAAGAATATTGGAGAATACGATGCAGCAAAGCAAAACTCCGACGGTTTGAATGCCATCATACATGCCATTACCCCAAATCTTCAACACCATATGTCAAATTGAACTATGTCTAAAGATGCGTGGGATATCTTAGAAACTGTATTCGAAGGTAATACAAGTGAAAAGGAAGCTAGGCTTCAAAACCTTAATTCCGATTGGGAAAACCTTTGTATGGCAGATGAAGATTCATTTGATGAGTTTAATCACAAAGTGTCTGAAATTGTTAATGCATCTTTTGCATTGGGTAAGACTATTCCTGAAACGGACATTGTGATGAAAATTCTCAGATCGCTGCCATCTAGATACGATTCTAAGAAGCATGCCATCGTTGAGGGAAATAACCTTGATACACTTTCCAGAAACACTCTGATAGGAAAGTTAAAAATTCTTGATCTTGACACAAGCAGAACGTTCGTGATTAATGTTGTGACCAAAACGGGTGTATCCTCTCACTTGTCTTGGGCTGATGAATGTTGCTCCAATCATGTTGATCTTGATAATTCACTGATAATAAGAAAGGTCAAGGATTTGATAAAGAGGAAGAATAAATGTGATGAATATCCATCTTCCGTTAATGCTTCAGATGATTCCACAGAAGACAAAACTACTCTGGATGTCTCAGATGAGTCTAACAGGTGCAAGGGACTTACTTCCCTTACTACAGATTCTCTCTCCTCTTCAACTTCTGATTCAGAAATTGAGTATGACATAGAGTTTTTTGATCTCTTGAATAAAGAGATTCTTCAAGATAACCTTCACCTAAATGCCTCCTTGAAGAGAGTTGAATCATCACTCCGGGCGAAAAATATTGAAATAGAGCGTCTTAATGATAATTTCGTCAGAACCATATCTCTAAAGGAAGAAAAGATTAATACTTTCAAATATGACCTGCAAAGGTTATCTGGAAGCTCTGACAAAATTGCAGCAATGTTATTTGGTCAAAGATCCTTTGGAAACACTAATGGTTTAGGGTTCAAAAGCAAAAATCCAAGCTCAAAGTTGTTTGTTCCAACTAATCAAGGAACAACTATTGTTGATTGTTGTGTTAAACAGTAAGAGCCACATAAAGACGAAAAAATCCTCATTGATTTGTTCCTTTTGTGGACATTCAAAGCATGATCAGAACACTTGTTGGAGATTCAGAAGGAGCAATAAGAGAATCACCAAACTTCAAGAGAACATGCAAAAAATGAATCTGGGTCCGGATAACCAAGCTCTTTTAAAAAAATCCAGATCTAGACGAGGTAAGAAATCTGTTTACACAACAAACAATGATAAACCACGAAAAATAAGAGGTGTGAGCATATGGCTCACTCGGTCACCAACTAATGTTGGTGACATCCGCATCCTCATTTTTAGCTTGGGAAAAATGAGGTTTGCACCAAAAATGGCTCAAGTCTTTGTTTTTGTAAATCTTTTTCTTATATTTTCTAAGAAAATATTCTCCTAAGAAGATGGAAGGCGAATAACAAATCCTGAAAGACTCATTCAATGTCTTCTAGGGTTTTGAGTTCATAAATCCATTTATATTTCGTGTCCTCCCTTTCTCATTTCTTATCAAAATATACAGTCTCACGGCTCTTGTGACTAGAGGGATCACAAAAAGAAATGCAGTTGAAGCAGTTAATGTGTATCTTTGTGATGGAATCTCTTCCTCGAGAATAAAGAAAGTGAAGTCGACAATGAATGGAGAAGGTTCTTCCTCTAACTGTCTCTTATCTGTTTGTCATCATGATAATGATTTTAGAGGCATGGTGAAAGATTTCATCAACAAGTGAAATGATTTAAAATCTCAAATCGTTTCCTCTTTGGAAAAGATAACTCACTATGAACAAATGTTGTCTCTAACCAAGAACACCTCGTATGAACTAAAAAGAGAACTTAGTGAGTTAACTGACATTTCTGAAGATCTAGAGGAATTGAATGATCCCATAATCAATAGTTTCTTCAATAATGAGAAGGAGTTCTCAGTAGATGCTCTGAGAAAGCTCTATAATGTCTAGGAAACTTCTTAAGAGAATTTTTATTCTTGTTTTTGTTTAAGAATGATAACTAGGGTTTGGAATAGCCATTATTGTGAGTACACATAGCTATGTCCGGCGTTTTCATCTTCATGTTTTTAGATTTATTTATTTAAATTCTAAAGTTGATTTGGGAAGATGATGTTTGCAGTATTAATCTTTATGGTTTTATATATTACAATATGTTATGGGATATGTGTGTTTGCGTCCGTGAACTATTATTTTCCCATACGATGTCAGAAGTTATCTCGTATATATGTCGATATGCATGTATTGATACAAGATCGATGAACTTTTGACAAACAAAGGTTAAGCCTATTATGTCATTTATGGATGGAAGATAGGTTAAAATCTTTTGTTTTACGAGGATTATGTCTATTGTATGTCATTGTACAAATAGTTAAGCAAAATAGAATGAATCCTTATATATTACGCAGTATTGATCTTCCCTGATCCATATTTTATGTATATACTGTGCGGCTCCATAAATATTCTTGTGTGAGCATTTCCAACTAGACTAATCATAGATTCGTTTGTGGTTATTTTGGTTGTGTATTACGATCATGGGTTGTCTTGTGGTTAGTTTAATTGAAATTTTTGGATACCAAATCATTTTGTAGTTTTTAGTGTCCAAAGAAATCCTTCTTTTCTCGTAAAAGTAAGGTCGCTCTTGTTGTTCTTTCAGGAAGGACATCAAATGGGGGAGAGTTCTTTTGAACTTACGCTTAATTTCCATTTCTTTGTGGGAAGTATGGCTCTGGAATATTTGAGGAGTTATCTTGTATCTTTATAAACTCCATGATGAATGCATTTAGCTTCGGCTTTATGATTGTATCTAAACAAAGTTGATATGTACTTTTCTTTGGTCTTGAAGTGTCTCCATGAAAATTTCATTAGGATCCCGTTTTCGTACCTTTGCCAATTTTATTGACAAAAAGGGGGAGAATTAATATGTAGTTCACACTACAAATACATATAGTTTTCGGATCATTATGTAAGGGGGAGTGGTTTTCATGTTGAGACGAAGTATTGACTAAGGGGGAGTGATACACATATCACCAGAGTATTGTTGTCGAAGTTGTGATATAAGAACTTTGATGATGTGTGATAATACTATGACATTGTATAACAATGATCAAGAGCTTTTGTTTTCTCATTGTTATGGCTACGGGACTTCAACAACTATGATGCTGAACTGAACATCAATGGAATCATGGGAGTACTTGGAAAAGACGAAGTTTTCGAGTAATGTTGAAGCACCAAGGAGATCAAGCATGTGGACGAGAAGCTACAAATTTTTTTATCTATTTTGTAATCCATATGTATTGATAGTTTTGTCACTAAAATTGACAAAGGGGGAGATTGTTAGAGCATTGCTCGGTCGAACTCGCATGCGTTGCTATCTCAAGCATGTTTGCCAATATTAATGATCAAAAATATATGTCTTGATTTCTAATTTACTTATGGCTAAGTCTCGGTCTAGGATAGTTAAGTGTAGCTGAGCTCAAGACTCCATGGCGATCATCTTACGAAGACGAAGAACTACTCGAGGAACCAGTGGAACTTCATCCGACTAAAAAGGTATGTGGAGACTTAACTTATCAATCACTCAAAAGTCTACTCTATCTCCTACTCTTGAGACAATAGTCGTATAACTATGATAGTTTTCATACATAGACATTTGCTATTTCGAGCCGAGTTTACTCGCCTATCTTTTTCTCGAAATATGTGTTGGTAAGCTTTTTCTTTAACCACTTTCATATTTACCCGTGACGAAATTCATGATGACGTTTCAATCTTGAAAATAGCTTTGATGATGATAGTCGTGAATAACGATTGTTATAACATTATAGAAGAATGTTTCAATGATTGAAATGTAGAGTTGAGATTACAAACTATGGATATAAGCATATATAGTATGTTCGCACATTAGTGTATAAATCCATCTGCCGGAAACCAAGTGTGTGCATATGTGTGCATACGGTATTGGTGAAGGAGACTGGTTGGTTACGCATACCAGCGGAAGTTTTCCAACCGAAAATTTCTGCTGAGTTTGTAGTTTGCAAACTAGTAAACCAGTCACCTTAAGTACGCATACCCTTACGCGTACCGACGGAAGTATTCAAACCGAAAATTTCTGCTGAGTTTGTAAACTCAAATCCGGTAGGTAAGGTACGCATACCCGTACGCGTACCCAAGCTGGTTATTTCTCAAATCGGTAGTTCATGAACTTAAAACAATAAAATTTAAGGAATGCAATTTTTGCAAACCGTGGGTATATTGTTCATGAATTGATTCAAATGGATCAAACCTATTTTGTTTCAATTGTGTCTATGAATAAAGACCTAAGCAATTGAAAAACTCTTCAACTAGTTCTTATGAGTCATTTGAACTAGTTATGAGAAAGATGAATACGGTTAATATGAAAGTGCTCATATGGCTAACCATTGGTTAACTATTTGTGAACCAACTAAGTGTACACGTTTAGGTACGGTTACTCAAACCTAAATGAATACATTTCATTTGTGTGTGACAAGCTAAGTTTCGATCTAACGGTTGAAAGATATTAGCTTGGTTAAATCAGGTTTTTCATCTAACGGTGAATATTGAATGCTTTTTTACCAAGGTAACTTGGATTGCAAACCCTGGTTTGAAAAATATATAAAGGAGACATCTAGCATCTGGTAAAACTAATCCCCATACCTCTTGTGTGATACTAGTTGGTTTTGCTAGAGTCGATTCTCTTTTAACCTTAGGTTTTTTCTCGAGACCCTGTAGGTTAACGACTGAAAGACTTCATTGGGATTGTGAAGCCAGACGAAACTACTTCTCTTGTAGTTGAGCGATCTGATCTTGCCATTTTCTATCGTACGAGTTCAGTTGAATAATTGACTTGAGATTATATCTCCGATAAAGAAAGATAAAAAGAAATCACAAACATCTTCGTCTCATCGTTTGTGATTCCACAATATCTTGTTTCGCTACCATACGATTAAGATTATTGTGAGATGATTGATAATACTAGGCTGTTCTTCGGGAATATAAGTCCTGGTTATCAATTAGTTCCTGTTCACCTTGATTTATCAAAAGTCGGAACAAAACTCATAGGTTATCTGTGGGAGACATATTTATCTATTATCGTAGACTTTTCTGTGTGATACATATTTGTTTATTAAAGTCTTCGACTTTGGGTTGTAGCAACTCTTAGTTGTGAGTGAGATCAGTTAAGGGAATCAAGTGTGTGGTATCCTGCTGGGATCAGAGACGTAAGGAGCGCAATTGTACCTTGAATCAGTGTGAGATTGATTAGGGTTCAACTACAGTCCAGACCGAAGTTAGTTTGTAGTAGGCTAGTGTCTGTAGCGGCTTAATACAGTGTGTTGTTCAATCTGGACTAGGTCCCGGGATTTTCTGCATTTGCGGTTTTCTCGTTAACAAAACTTCTGGTGTCTGTGTTATTTCTATTCTGCATTATATTTTGTTATATAATTGAAATATCACAGGTTGTGCGTTTTATCGATCAATTGTGAAATCCAACCTTTGGTTGTTGATTGGAAATTAATTGATCCTTGGATATTGGTCTCTGGTACCATTCAAGTTTATATCTCTAGTATTTGATGAAGACTCGCAGATTTCCATTTGCTTGAGTAAAGATCAAATCGAGAGATAGAGATACTAACTCCTTGATATACTTCTTATTAAGATGGAGTCTGACTGTCTAGTTGATTCTCTTAAAAGTATATTACAGTTAGTCCATACACATTGCTAATCGAAATATTGGGTGAGGTTGTTGTACCCCGCGTTTTCAGTGACATTAAAAATGCATATAATATCTCGAATGCATGTCGTAGTGCATGGAAGTTTCCTACTATTCATCATGATAATTCAAACATAACTTTGCAAGTTAATTAATTAAGTTTTGGCATACAAGACTACCTTTCAGAAAGTATAGGATGAACACATACGAGCATATTTTCATCGTGGTAGTGGCATTTCCACGTGGCACAATTTCAACATCTCAATTGTAGGCATCCCGTGACTACCTTAACGTTTTTCTATAACCTTAATGAGTAGAAGCAGAAGGTCGATTGTCTCCATAAATAACCTTAATGAGTAGAAGCAGACGGTTGAGGTGGCGGCGAAACATAAACATTAAAATCCCATGGCTGAAATACGTCTGATTGTTGTGAGTTTGTTTGAGATATAGATTGCAGCCTCATATGTTATTGTAAAGGTTGGAGTATCGCACTATTGGTGGTGATTTAATATGACTTCAATTAAAATATTAAGGTGTGACCTAATGAAAAGTTTTCTTTCCTAACATGTCACTAACTTGAGAAATCGGGATGTAAAATTTTGCGATAAATATGTTTCTATCAAGAAAATGCTAGTAGATTTGCTTTTCCAAACATGCTTTACAAGTTACAACGACATTACTTTAAATGTAACTCAATAATTTTGTCACTTGCTTCTTAACTCTGTTAAGCGGGCAATGCTGATGCATTTTTCATGCGCCACTTAATTGCAAGTACTGATCTGGCCTTGGACATACATTGGGTCAGTACGTAGGTCATGGTAAGGCATATTTTCTAATCTTTAACCCATATTGAAATTGGGATTACTCGAGTTCCTTTGAACATTAATCTCTTTGCAAAGATCACCAAATTTATCAAGGGTCTCTCACCATTCTATTTTGAGGTCCAATTTTTTGTACACAAAATTGGTTAAAAATACCAAAATCAACAATTCCTGGGTGAAATGGACAGTTAAATTTTGATACTGTTTAAATGGAGAAAAATGTAAAAATAGGCAGGATGTAACCAGTTTCATTGTGTCCATTTTCAAATATTTTTTCTTATTTTTAATTTGCACAGGATGTATCCAGTTTCATCCTTACTATTTTTTAAATTTAAGTTAGGATGAAACCAGTATCATCCTTACTATTATTTTTTTTGGCCATTTCACCTAAACTATTTTTTACTCGTCCATTTGAACCGTGATTTAAAAATATTTGGATAAATGACCCATTTTCCGTTTTTTGTAACCGTTTCGATTGTGTGTTTTATGCATGTAATTGATCTCGTTGAATGAAAGTGGACAGCTAACTAAGCTGATATAGTGAGACACGTGAAAATAACTGTCATGAAAGATTTTAAAACTTGGTAATAAGCATGCGTTTAAGAATGTTTTTTTTTCTTTATTTGATACTAAAGAGTTTATTGATTAAACAGAGCAGAGTCTTACATAATTATCTTCTATCCAACTGATGTCAGGGGATAATTCAAATGGAAAGAAAAATCCTGGACATCAACCCTGGCCTTTCTTGCCAGGGCATGAGCCACACTGTTACCTAGACTATTGACTGTCTTACAAAACCAATTATTTTTACTAAAAAATTTATTCTTAACTGATAAAATCAAATGTTGATTGAACCAGTACACAACCGAGTCATCTCTGCAGATAGAGTTTACTACATTTTCGCAATCCATCTCGAAAATCACTTTATTATAGCCATCGTCTTCCATCCACTCCACAGCTTTGACTAGAGCTTTACATTCAAAATGTTCAGGTCCAACCTCAGCTTCCACCTCTTCCTCAAAGTTCCATCCTTTAACTCCTACGGCTTTACCTGCAAAATCACGAGTAATTAGTCCAATGCTACCTTTCCTTGTATCAAACATATATGAAGCATCAATATTAATTTTGATGAATCCTTCCTCTGGAGGAATCCATTTCTTTATAGACAAAGTACTGTTCTTGTTTGTTGTGACATGGCTAAAAGCAAATTCACATTGCTGCACCAGATTGCGAATTCTAATCACAGTACTATGTACACTTGGTTCAACATCTTTAAAGATTAAGTTACATCTGTCTTTTCAGATGTACCAGATGATACAATAAATCTGATCACATTTAGATCAGTAGCAAATTCCATTTGATAGTCTTCATTGCTACCTGTAGAAAACCCGGTTATAACCCAATCCTGAAAAGATGCAAAGAGATAAGATATAGCAGAAATATCAATATTCAAACCATTCCAAATTTCCTTAGCATAAGGACAATCAATTAACAGATGAGCAATAGTTTCAGTATTGTGATTGCATAAAACACAGTGAGGCTCTACATCAGTTTTATATCTAGATATTATATCCCTAACAGGGACAATATCTTTGAGGCATTTCCAAACAAAGAGCTGCACTCTGTGAGAAACTTTAGTCTTCCATAGATTCTTCCAAACTTCTTTTGGAATAGGGTCATTACTAATGGTGTCATTAACCTGTCTAGCACAGAGAGTGTTATAGGCACTTTTGGCAGAAAACTTACCTTTTTAATCTGGTTTCCAAATAAGATAATCTTCTCCAGTTATAGGAACATTCATACTAATGATGGCAATAGCAGTTTCATTGTTAAAAAGAGAGTGTATTAGTTGCTCATTCCAAACTCTAGTGCTAGGGAGAAAGAGATCACACACAAGAGTAAAATTGACAATGCTAGAAAGACCCATAATAGGGACAGGCGGATTATTAATTCCAATAATCCAATTATCTAGCCAGATGTTTATTTTAGTTCCACATTGAACTATCCACGTAGAATGCTGTTGAACAATTTCAATACCAGAATAAATACCTCTCCAAACCCAAGAACTATCTTCTTTCAGTTTGTCTAAATGAAGTAAACTGCTATTTTTGCCATATTTGGCTCTAACAATCTGCATGCAAGGAGAATTATCCTCACTACAAGCTTTTCAAGCTATCTTAGTCAATAATGCAGAATTCAAGTGCTCCAAGTTTCTAAAGCCAATGCCACCTAAAGCCTTAGAAATACTAAGCTTGTTCCACCCTATAGGACAAGAACCTTTATTATTACTATGACCCCACCAAAAATGTTTTTGGATTGATTCCATCTGATCTATAACGGTTTTAGGAACTCTAAAACTACTCATTTGATAAGTTGGCATAGCATTTAAGACATGCTTAACCATAGTGGTTCTAGCAGATTGATTCATGGTCTTCCCTTTCCAAGTTTTCATTATACATCCAAAAGATTGCATGACAGGTCTAAAAGCTTTAGTTTTGTTTCTTCCTATCAAGAGAGTTATACCTAGATATTTATCTGTATCTTTCATTTCAGTCATCTTAATTTCCTTAGCTAGAAATTCTCTAGTATTGGGACTAATATTATGACTAAAGTAAATACTAGATTTATCCAGATTAAGAACTTGACCAGAAATTCTACCAAAAAAATCAGGAACTTCCATAATACCATTAATATTGTGCATGTCTACTTTTGCAAATATAAGAATATCATCAGCAAACATTAGATGGGTAATACCTGGTGCATTTCTAGCTGCTATAACTCCTGAAATAAGATGGTTAGACTCAGCATTTAGTAAGAGTCTAGACAAATATTCCATACATAAAATAAAAAGATAGGGTGATAGTGGAACACCTTGCCTAACACCTCTAGAAGGAGAATTAGAATGAGTAGGAGAAACATTCAACAAAACAGAGATATTAGTAGTGGATATACATTGATCAATATAACCACAGAATTTTTCATCAAAACCAAATTCTTTGAGGACCCTTAAAAGAAAATTCCATTCAATCCTATCAAAGGCCTTAGAAAGGTCAAGTTTTAAATCCATGGTTCCACTATAACCTTCTTTATGTTTCATTATATGGATCATCTCACGAGAAATAATAATATTGTCATGGATATCCCTTTCTGGTACAAATGCAGCTTGGTAGGGAGAAATCAGATGCTTGGTAGGAAGAAACTTCCTTTAAATGAGGTTTAATTCTTCAGCAATTATAGTAGAGATAACCTTATAAATAATATTGCATAAGCCTATGGGTCTAAAATCAACAGGTCTTATAACATTATCACATTTAGGAATTAAACATAGATAAGTTTTATTGAATTCAGAAGGCATGTAACCATATTCAAAAAAACATTGAACAACATCGGTAACATCTTTACCTACAATGTTCCAGTTGTAATGATAGAAACCAGGTTGAAACCCATCTGGGCCAGGAGAACTCCAAGGGGACATATGCTTGATGGTCTGAAATGTTTCTTCACTAGTTGGAATTCTAGAAAGTTGAATATTGTCCTGAGAAGTGATTATAGTAGGAATGATATCAAAAGTATTCTCACCAAAAATAGGATTTGAAGTTTTACTAACATGAGCAAAGTGGTCAACAAGAATGTTAGCAATATCCTTATTATCATTGAACCAAACACCATGAGCATCACATAAGCAATCAATATTTTTTCTAAACATCCTTTTATTTGCTAAATTGTAAAAATAATTGGTATTATGATCAATTTCATTTATAAAAGTGTCACCTGACTTTTGTTTATAAAAATCAGCTTTAATGTTGAACCATTCATCAAGTTGCTTTGTGAGAGAAACTATATTATCATACTGAGAAGAAGAAAAGTGCTCATTTTGGACAGTCTCAAGTTGATTCTGAAGATTATTGATATTCCTATCAATATCTCCAAATTCAATTTTATTCCAATGAGATAATCTCTTCCTAGTAATGTGATGCTTACTAGTGAGTTTAAAAGCAGCGGAACCAGAGACATCAGATTTCCAGGCTATATTAAGTTGGTTTTTGAAAGCAAAATGTTTCATCCACATAGAAAAGAACTTAAAAGGTCTCCAAGTATTCCTATTTATCTCAGTTGGAATTAAAAGGATTGGACAAAGGTCAGATCCTGCTTGAACCAAATGTGGAAGTTTAGCCTGAGGATAACAGTTACACCAATGATTATTACCTAAGGCCATATCTATTCTTGATATTCCTACTACTAGTACCAAATCTGTTACTAGACCAACTGAAATTCTTACCATTATAACCAAGATCCATAAGACCACAAATATTCACTTTTTCCTGAACATATCTATCTTCAGTAGAAAAATTAGAGGATTCATAAGATTCATGAAGATGAAAGTTAACATCACCTATTATTAACCATGGTTGTAATATATTTTCACTGATTTGCATCATGAAATCCCACTGCTCTTTTTTCCTATCAAAATACGTTGAACCATACATGAATGTAATAAGAACATTTGGTTTACTAGGGTCTATTTTAGAGATATTCTGAACTTCACAATGAATACCATCCTTCCACATAAGGAGGATGCCTCCAGCAAGACCTACCCTATCCATATGAACATGGTTGCAATAACTAAGAGAGTTAGCTAGAGAGAACATAGTAGCACTATCAACTTTTGTTTCTGAGAGAAAAATAAAATCTGGAGATTGCTTTTTAACTAAGACAAAAAGTTGATCTCTAGTGAAATTTTTTGCTAAGCCCTGGACATTCCAGGCAAAGATTTTTTTTAATGCGTTTAAGAATGTGTAGCGTGGAACTACAAGAGTTTTACATTTTAACATCTTTATTGTTAATAGCTTGATGTAGTTCATTACACCTGGTATGTATATATACTCTTATTAACAATATAATGCTTTTTTTAATCTAAGAACTTAGATTGCCTACAAAAAACGAATTTAAAATAAACGAATTATGTTAACATTAATAAAAATTGAAGATGGATCAAAGGGTACTAGTCAGAACACATGTACGATGAACATTCTTGAGTCTAATTCTTTCAACAATACAAAATTTGATAACAATGAAAACTTTTACAAAATAAGATAACTCAAAGGGAGTATGTCTTATGCATAGACGAGATTTTGATCATCAATTTATTGCGTTTGAAAGGTATTGCATATGAATTTCTCAGACACACCCCTCCACATGCAGTCATTTTAATTTTGTCTGATGATAGAGTTTGGCCCGTTGGGCGTTCGGTACCTAGTTATTATTCCAATTTTTTTTTAATTTAATAACATAGGGAGTATATACCAAAATGAGTCGTATCATAATCATTATCTTATCAGTCTTTGAAACTTTTACTGGGTTGAAGTTGAACATAGACAAGAGCACCATGATCAGTGTAGAGGAAGATAAGGTAATTGGGATGTTGTCTAGAGAGTTGAGCTATAATTTTGAAAAATTATCCATTACTTACTTTGGAATTCCCATTAGAGAAGTACTTCTGCATGGGAGCAGGTGATGGTCAGAAATAACAAACATTGGCAGCGTGGAAAAAGAAAACTTTAAACAAAATAGGTCGACTTGTTCTTAAAAAGTTGTTTATCTTGTCTTCTGGTATATTTCCTAACTTTATTTCACTTCCCTATAAGTGTCGAGAAGAGAATGATTATGACAGTGAGGAATTTCTTCTGGGGTACGTTGTGCCCCCGAAGAAAGAATCTAATTTGGGTAGGTTGGACAAAATTAGCAGGCCAAGGGAAAATGATGTCCTGGGCGTGAGAAATATGAGAAGCACAAACCATGATTTTATTGCTAAGGGAGTCTGGAGGTATTTGAAGAGCAGAAATGCTATTTGGAGGAGGATTATCCAATAAAAGTTTTAATCGAAGAGGGATATGTTACTGCCTAGAATAGGTGACCAATCACAAAATAGGATCTTTTGAAAGAATATGATGAATGTGGTTCCGACAACTCTGAATTTTCTGTGATTATAGTGAGAAATGGTAAAGGTTTCCGTTTTTTGGATGGAAAGATGGTTGGATGGAGGATGTCTAAAAGATATCTTCGTCATTTTTAATGTTTGTAAAGAGAAGAATATTTATTGGCTGAGATGATTGATAACAATGGTTGGAAAACCAATTTCAAGAAAGAACCTAATTCATATGAGAAACTCAAATGGGATTTAGGGACTAATTGACTGTTGTTTTCTTGGTTGAGAAGGATGATGATCTGAATATTTTGGAGAATTTTACCATTATGAGGTGCTATGGGGCATTGGTTGGGATGATGGAACCGTGCAGGTATGAGAAACATATCTGGAATAGAAATATTCCATTTAAGGTAAGTTTTATTCTTTGAGTTCGTTTTCAAAATGCTTTACCTTCTAAAGATATGTTGATGCATATAGGTATTAACATAGACAATAATCTATGTGTTTTGTGTAATTTAAAGACGGAAGCTGCTGACATTTGTAGATCCAATGTACATATCCCTTTGATTGAGTTTATTGATACGTGGTCTATTAATGTGCTACAAGTAAGAGGAAATAGGTGTGGAACATCCTACACTATGGTGTTACCTGGTGTTGATGTGACGTCACTCTGCAAGAAAACGGTGTCGTGAGTGCTAAGCTCTCCATAGACATATTTATTGAGCCATTCAATATATTTACATGAAATTTATCCAGACTGGCGAATGTAGCAACCATCTCAAACACTCTGTAAATTTTGGCACCTCGCCAATACAAGACTCACTGAGTACTTTCATGTGCTATTTTCCCCGGTATGGCATGACGGATTTATGTTCACTCGCAGCGAAGTAGCATAAACCTCTAAGTACCAAAGTTAAGGCCATCGCAAAAAATGCTCAGACGGAAAGCACGTTGCATTCTGTAGATAAGGATTTTGGTGGCAGCATACAAAATCCAACCAATTATTCAGATAACTCACAAAAAACTCATAAACCCGACTAATTTGCAAAAATTAGGGTTTCGCGCCACGCGTAGTACACTAGACCCCATTGGTCGAAACTACGCTTAGCCAAACTAGGAAATTTCCGCCACAACGCACACCAGAAGTGTGGCCACGCCCTAGCTTGTAGGCCCTATTTCCATCGACCAATCAGGTCGCTTTAAAGCCGCCACACACACACCAGAAGTGTGGCCACACCCTAGATTGTCGGCCCTATTTCCATCGACCAATCAGGTCGCTTTAAAGCCGCCACGCGCACACCAGAAGTATGGCCACGCCCTAGCTTGCCGGCCCTCTTCCCATCGACCAATCAAGTCGCTTGAAATCCGCCACAACGCACTGGAAGTGTGGCCACACCCTAGCTTGCCGGCCCTACTTCTCATCGACCAATCAGGTCGCTCTAAAGCCGCCACACTCACATCAGAAGTGTAGACACGCCCATGCTTGGCCGTCCCCCCTATATTAACCAATTAGGTTGCTCTAAACTCGCCACAGTGTTGAAAAGGAGGAAACCGCGCCAGATGGACGCAAAGCCAATTGGCTTCCCCAAAACCGCGCCAGATGGCGCAAAGCCAATTGGCTTCCCCAAAACCGCGCCAACATGCCAAACGACATGCCATATGACAAACACGCACATGCCAGGCACAGATTTCAGACGCGCATGACAAACGCGCCAAACATGGCCACTCACCACATGCGACATGCCATATAGGCTAATTAGGATTTCGACAATCCAAAACCTAATTTAGGCAAGATTTCCACACCAGCTTGCCAAAATTTCAATGGCCATAGCTACGCCAGGCGCAACCATGCCAGCAATGCCGCAATGCCGCTAGCGCGAGTTAAAGGCGCCACTGCCAACTAAAGGTAGCCATGATCGACGACTACCTTTCCTCATGAGATGCAATCTCAGCCATTCAAGTTCTCCACCAAACTAACAGGTTTGTGGCAACTTTTAAGCGACCATGCCGCCAAATCCTAAACTTTGGCCATGACATTAAATCCCAGTTTGGCAGCGACACCTAATTTCGGCCACAGTGCTAAACCATAATTTTGGCCACAGTGTTAAACCCTAATTTCAGCCGCAGTGCCAAACCCTAACTTCGGCCACAGTTCCAAACCCTAACTTCGGCCACAGTGCCAAACCCTAAATTGGTCACGACACCCAATCCCAACTTTGGCCATGCCACAGGCGCGGCTATGCCACAGGCGCGGCTACGCCACAGGCGCGTTAAAGGCGCCACTGCCTACAAAAGGTAGCCATAATCGACGACTATCCTTACTTCTAAGATGCAATATCAGCCATTCAAGTTTTCCACTGAACTGATAGACTTGTGGCAACTTTTAGGCGACCAACCGCCTAAATCCAATGGTCGTGGCTACGCCGAGCGCCACTTGCACCACCGTGCCACTGACATGCACGAGCCATGCCGCAATGCCACTGACGTACACCAAAACATCATTGCGCCATTATCAGGCGCCAACATAAGGTATCCACAATCAACGGCTACCCTAATTTTATAAGATGCGATCTCGGCCATCGAAGTTCACCACTGAGACGGTGAGCTCGTGACAAGTTTTAGGCGACTAGCTAAAACGAGCCTAACATCACATGCTATTTTTCCTGAGGAAAGCCTCTCAATTTTAACTTGCTACACGTAGAAAATGCTACATGTTTTCCACGAAAACACTCGAGACATCAAAACATGTCACAAACTGGGGGATACTCATCAGGGTATTGGTCTGACGGTTTACAGCGTGCAGCGTGCAATACGCCCGTTACAGGAAAGTGTCATAAAGCGGGGCAGTTAGTAATGGCAAGAAGTAATGGTGTAAACGTATCCTTCATTATGGAAACATAAATTCTAGGCATTACTCGTTACTCCCTTCTTCCACCACTCAATGGTTTCCACTTCCTACGAGACCAGGGTACGTTTTGTTGCGACTGGTATAAATAGGTCTCACCTATTTTCCACCAAAAAACAAGTTTTGGTCAGGAGAACAATACCACATCCGGAAATCATCTGATAGCTTTCATTCAGCCAGCCAGTTCAACTTTCTTATACAAGTCACAAAATACCCACACTTCTAGAATAAACTATTCTGGTCTCAACACTTTCTTCGCTTCCCTCCCTAAGACCAGCTCTTCTACTTCACTTTGTGACCGAAGCAAGCATGGAACGACCATTTCTTGGTTTAGGCCAGGATTGTACAGATTGATCTATCGAATCAAAAGTACTCCCGTGCAGTACATTGTTTGGGGTTTAGACTCGTTTCTCATCCACACACACGAAATTACCAAAAACAACAGAAACCGTTTTCACCCACAAACAATTGGCGACCACAGTGGGAGATTAATCTCTCGGTTGCAATTCCAATTTTAAAAAGATGGTCGGTCTTAGAATAGATTCCACAAATCGAAGTTCCGTTCAGAACCTGGCGAATGGCGACATCCCTCTTTCCAACGTTATACCTAATGGTGCAGCCAATGAAGAAATCCCAATATTGGACCAGTTGGTACGAGTCCATGAGATCCACACAAGGAACATGGACCTGATGAAGGAAGCAATAAACAACATATTCAGTTTTCTTGTCATATTAACGTCAGATTGGAGCGGATCACCTGTTCCAGAAATTCTAGCGTTGGGGACTGACGCCCCGGATGATCGTCCTCAGATCAACAGTTTTGCCATCATCCAGAGGCCGGTGGACCAGGAAGCAGCATCTTTGGTAGAAAGTTTATGTGAACTTCTACACCTTTCAAAGGATCAGCGAGCAGAGACGTTTGTTGCAATCAAATAGCTCTAGACGCACGTTTGGCTCCTATACAACCAGAGACTTCAAGAATCTCAGGGATGACACAAAATGTTGAATCCTTGTCTGAAGCCTGTGCCCCGCCGACGAAGATGCATACAGAGTATGTGGACGTATCCAACGAGAGCAAAATGGAATGACCAACACCGCGGCACCGTAAACTCTACCACCAACACCAGTGGCGTAGGAAACATTCCCTCATGCGTTACATCTCCAATCACCAGAGCCAAAGCCGCTGCCCGCCACCCCCGATGTTTCTTTAAGTGTGATGCCCCCGGTTGTCACCAGAGCTGCCGCCACTCCCCATCAGGACGAGAGACTGGAGGATCCAGAGGAAGCAAACCCACTATTACCATTGCTGATTTGATGGAAAGACAAGAAGTTCTTTCTAAGGCTCATATGGACATGGCTTCAACTCAGAAAGAGTACCTCAGCAGGACGCACCTTTATACATGAAAAGGCCCGTTTTTCTCCTGAACGTCCATTGGGGAAGAATAACAATCAAATTTCATCACACGTGAGGATCAGGAACGACTTCTCCAAAATCGAGGCAAAGGAAATCAGCAATTCTCCTGAGTTCACCGAGACCCTATTCCCGTCAGGAGCTGCATGATTTCTGGGGACTCCGTCCACAAAATCAAAAGCAGTTTTTTCCAGCCAAGGAAGACGTTCACAAACCACAACCTCTCCTGCACGATTGATAAATGGAACTGGGGACTCCTAACCACTGCTCACTCGAAGGATGTCGAGTTTGACAACAGCTGATTGACGCGTTCGCTCCAGAAGCCGCTTCAATGTTCGCTCCATAAGCCGCTTCAACGTTCGCTTCAGAAGCCGTTTCAACGTTCGCTCCAGCAGCCGCTTCAACGTTCGCTTCAAGGGTCGTTTCAGTGTCCTCTACAGGAGACGAAGCCGCTTCAACCACACTCCTTCCTTCCAAGGTTCGTGCCAGTAGCCACCGCACTCCTCCTTGTCAAGGGTCGTAATCGCATCCAGCCAAGGTTCATAGTTTTGGCCACCTTTTGTCTCATCCCTCCAAAGCTCGTGGTCGTGGGCAGTTTTGCTCGCTTACACATCCAGCCAATTCCTTTGCTTCCATGGATGCCCATGCAATTCCAGCCGACCTAATTTTTTCCCACGACAACGTAGTCTCTTATGATCACAACTGCTGCCAAGAACCGTTTCTTCTCGTTTGTTGATACCATCCAGAGATTCACCATAGCAACAACCTCTACAAAGAAACATGTAAACCACATTTGGGGACTGAGGCTTTACACGAAATCCGTTCACTTTCAAAGCTCAGAAGACACGGTCAGCCAAAAATTCATAACCACGACAAGGTCATCTACTCTTCAAAGGTGTAACGTAAGGATATCATCACCCCTCTTTCTGGAAGGCGCCTGCAACACTTTACGAGGCTGCGACGGATCCCAAGCCTACTCAGAAAAACAACTTCAGTAACTAAATAAAAGTACGACTAGGGAATGCTCATCGTAGTCCATCCATGACAACAATCAAAGATTCATGAGATAACTCCAGAGACGCGGCTGAAACATTTTCTTGAAGAAACAGGGGGAGCCGAGATCAACAACTGGCGTGGATTCAAGGTGATGCAATAAAAGTAGGCTACACTTGGGGACTGAAGCCTCCTTCGGGTTTAGAAGTTTAAACGCAGTCACTACCTTACCAGTGAATGCAGAAAAATCACGTCTTCCACGAGAAAGTAGGCTCAGGATACACATGGGAACCACCAGCATGTGATGCCTTCACTTCCCTCAACCAGATAATTTCTGATGAGAACATCGTTACTGTCGAAGCTTTACGAGCCGCAGGAATTTCTCAACATGAAGCCATACACGTGCATCAAAGACTCCAAAAGCATGCCGCAGAGATCTTCACATATTCGGCCACGCCATCGGATCTATGACCAGACATAACTGTAACTGGGGACTCAAAGGATGTCACTTGGAATGAAGTTCTCGAAGACTTGATAGCAACACGTCGGCAACAGAACGCCTCTAAGCTCGTATACTTCACCCAACGGCTCCGGAAGGTTTCGACCATACAAGCTACCACAACATATCATCACCACAATCATAAAGGCAAAGAATAATCCTTCCAGACACCGGCTCAGCAGTCTAGACACCAAATAACTTAAAGTCAAGGAAGGATCAACAATGCAGCTACACTCTCCAAGATCATCCCTGACATGATCATTGCCGAGCATATATTACATCCATCCATCCAAGGAGTGCAATGGGGTTTGGTAAATTTTGAAATCTACTGGAGAGGTCAGATACTCATTCTTCTGGAGTCAGAACCTTATTACACATTCTAGAGAAGATCGATGGTACTGTTGAGTGGTTACATGCGCAACATGGAAAAGAGCACTTACCTTGAGTTCTCCTGGCTCGCCTTGCTGCTGATTACAACTACCGGAGATTGCTTTGTTGTTGTTAATGCTCTCTCTACCACCGCTAAAAAATAACGAAGGGGAGACGGACGCTGCAGACAAAAGCACGGAGCCAGATGAGCAACAAAAAACAGAAGAGGGTCGATACTCCTTTTCATACGAACAGAGTTTCTAGAGTTTGAACAGAAGCAAGATTCCTCCTTGCTTAATAAATGGTAATAGATGACTGGGCTTATCACACCCATGATCCATAGCCGAACAAGCCACGTGCCAATATCTCCCCTCCATGGCCAAACCAGCAGCGCGCGCGCCAGCACGAGGAACACCAGCTGCTCAACCTGCAACGCTCCGTGGTCAGGACAGCGCCAACGCTCCATGCCACCAGCACTCTGTGGTCAATCCAGCGCCAACTCTCCGAGCACCAACATCAACGTGGTCGAAGTTGCAACACTATCAGCGCTCCGTGGTTGAAGTTGCAGCACCATCATCACCGCTCCATGGACGAAGTAGAAGCGCCATCCACCGTTCCACGGACTGAATCCAAGTGCCATTTCCACCTTTCCACGAACCAGGAGCCATCAACACCATCTCCATCCTCCAGCTCCACGGTGGAGCCAAAGTTTCAGCTCCATCTCTACCCGTCCTGTGGTCAAGAAAGCGGCGTCGTTTCCACCATTCCACGGACTGAAGCCGTTTCCGCCATTCCACGGACTGAATCCGTTTCCGCCATTCCACGGACTGAAGCCGTTTCCACCATTCCACGGACTGGAGCCAAGCGCCATCTCTGTTGATCAGTAGCCACAATTCTAGCGCCATCTCCGCTCGTGGTCAAACCAGTCATCATCATCATTCTGTAGCTAAGGTTGCGACGCCAGTATTAGCATTCCGCAGCCGAACCTGCACCACCAGCATTAACGCTCCGTGACCCAATCCAACAGCGTCATCATTACCGCTTCGTGGTTGAAGTTGCAGCTCCATCATCACCGATCCGCGGCCAAAATCGCAGCGGCAGCATCAATGGTCAGTGACCGAAGTTGCAGTGTCAACATCATCCCCATGGCCTAAATTGGCGCCAACGTTCCGGGAAACAACAGCTCCACGCCCAAGACAAGCCAGCTCCAACGGCTCTCGCCAAGCCAAGCCAACGACGCCAAAGCCAGGACGACGCCAACAACCTGCGTTCTTTCCAGTGCCATCTTCTATGCCAATGCCAACATTCAACTCTATAATCGATGCAAACAGCCTGCGTCCAGCGCCATCCACCTTTCTGTGGCCAGCCAGAGCACCGTTTCGCGGACCAAGTTGCAATGGAACCCCTGCCAATCAGTATCCAAAGATGCAACACTGAGGCCAACGTCCCATGGTTAAGACGAATCTATGCAAAAGCCGCAAACACAAGGATCACGGATTCCTCATGCCTTCTACCAAAGGTTAGTTTAATTTCCTTGGCAATCTCTTCACGTCTTTCTCTTTCGATTTTACTCTTGTCTGTCACCATCTCATGCTTACCACGCAACAATGCCACTGTTACGTGCTAAGCAGAGACTTAATGTTGATGGTGGTTTTTAGCTTAGGGTTAAAATCGTAAAACCTTGCATCTGATGTGACGTCACTCTGCAAGGAAATGGTGCCGTGAGTGCTAAGCTCTCCACCGGCATATTTATTGAGCCATTAAATATATTTACATGAAATTTATCAAGACTGGCGAATGTAGCAACCATCCCAAACACTCTGTAAATTTCGGCACCTCGCCAATACAAGACTCACTGAGTACTTTCCTGTGCTATGTTCCCCGGCAGAACCCGTAATATAGGTATGGCATGACGTATTTATGTTCACTCGCAGCGGAGTAGCATAAATCTCCTAGTACCAAAGTTAAGGCCATCGTACAAAATCTCAGACGGAAAGCACACTGCATTCTGTAGATAAGGATTTTTGTGGTAGCATACAAAATCCAGCCAATTATTGAGATAACCCACAAAAAACTCATAAACTCGACTAATTTGCAAAAATTAGGGGTTCGCTCCCCGCGCAGTACACTAGATCGCATTGGTCGAAACTACTCTTAGCTAGGCAATTTCCGCCACATCGCACACCAGAAGTGTGGCCACGCCCTAGCTTGCCGACTCTCTTTCCATCGACCAATCAGGTCGCTTTAAAGCCGCCACGCACACATCAGAAGTGTGGCCACGCCCTAGATTTCCGGCCCTCTTTCCATTGACCAATCAGGTTGCTTTAAAGCGTCCACGCGCACACCAGAAGTATGGACACACCCTAGCTTGTCGGCCCTCTTCCCATCGACCAATCAGGTCGCTTTGAATCCGCCACAGCGCACTGGAAGTGTGGCCACGCCCTAGCTTGCCGGCCCCACTTCCCATTGACCAATCAGGTCGCTCTAAAACCGCAACACTCACACCAGAAGTGTAGACACGCCCATGCTTGTCCGACCCCCTTATATTAACCAATTAGGTTGCTCTAAACTCGCCACAGTGTTGAAAATGAGGAAACCGCGCCAGATGGACGCAAAGCCAATTGGTTTCCCAAAAACCGCGCCAACATGCCAAACGTAATGCCATATGCCAAACACGCACATGCCAGGCACAGATGCCAGACGCGCGTGCCAAACGCGCCAAACATGGCCACTCACCACTAGTGACATGCCATATAGGCTAATTAAGGTTTCGACAAGCCAAACCCTAATTTAGGAAAGATTTCCAAACCAGCTTTCCAAAACTTCAGTGGCCATGGCTACGCCAGGCGCAACCATGCCAGCCATGCCGCAATGCCGCTAGCGCGAGTTAAAAGCGCCACTGCCAACTAAAGGTAGCCATGATCGACGACTACCTTTCCTCCTGAGATGCAATCTCAGCCATTCAAGTTCGCCACCAAACTAACAGGCTTGTGGCAACTTTTAAGCGACCATGCCGCCAAATCCTAAACTTTGGCCACGACATCAAATCCCAGTTTGGCCACGACACCTAATTTCGGCCACAGTGCTAAACCCTAATTTCGGCTACAATGCCAAACCCTAATTTCAGCCGCAATGCCAAACCCTAACTTTGGCCATAGTGCCAAACTCTAAATTGCTCACGGCACCCAATCCCAACTTTGGACATGCCACCATGCCACCATGCCACAGGCGCGGCTATGCCAAAGGCGCGTTAAAGGCGCCACTGCCTACAGAAGGTAGCCATAATCGACGACTATCCTTCCTCCTAAGATGCAATCTCAGCCATTCAAGTTTGCCACTGAACTGATAGACTTGTGGAAACTTTTAGGCGACCAACCGCCTAAACCCAATGGTCGTGGCTACGCCGAGCGCCACTTGCACCACCGTGCCACTGACATGCATGAGCTATGCCGCAATGCCACTGGCGTACACCAAAACGCCATTGCGCCATTATCAGGCGCCAACATAAGGTAACCACAATCAACGGATACCCTCATTTTATAAGATGCGATCTCGGCCATCGAATTTTGCCACTGAGCCGGTGAGCTCGTGACAAGTTTTAGGTGACTAGCCAAAACGAGCCTAACATCACATGTTATTTGCCTGCGGAAAGCCTCTCAATTTTAACTTTCCACACGTAGCAAAATGCTACATGTTTTCCACGAAAACACTCGAGACATCAAAACATGTTACAAACTGGGGGATACTCATCAGGGTATTGGTCTGGCGGTTTAAAGCGTGCGGCGTGCAATACGGCCGTTACAGAAAAGTGTCATAAAGCGGGGCGGTTAGTAATGGCAAGAAGTAATGGTGTAAACATATCATTCATTACGGAAACATAAATTCTAGGTGTTACCCGTTACTCCCTTCTTCCACCACTCAATGGTTTCCAATTCCTACGAGACCAGGGTACGTTTTGTTGCGACTGGTATAATAGGTCTCACCTATTTTCCACCAAACAACAAGTTTTGGTCAGGAGAACAATACCACATCCGGAAATCATCTAATAGCTTTCATTCAGCTAGCCAGTTCAACTTTCTGATACAAGTCACAAAACACCCACACTTCCAGAATCTACTATTCTGGTCTCAACACTTTCTTCGCTTCCCTCCCTAAGACCAGCCCTTCTCTTTCACTTTGTGACCGAAGCAAGCCTGGAACGTCCATTTCTTGGTTTATGCCAGGATTGTATAGATTGATCTCTCGAATCAAAAGTACTCTCGTGAAGTACATTGTTTGGGGTTTAGACTCGTTTCTCATCCACACACGAATTACCAAAAACAGCAGAAACCGTTTTCACCCACAAACACCTGGTCAACTGAGTTAAATTTGTTCCTTTTAAGAGGTATTTTCAACAATGATTTAACTATGAAACTTTGGAATTTCTTCACCAAATTTTTCCAAAAAAAACTAGTTACTGTTGATATATGCATTACGTATATAAATTGTTGTTGATGTTCCCCAGAATTGCTAGATATACACCTACATAAACCGACGTCAACCATAATCAACATAGATTAATGCTTATACCAACCAATTCATTAACCATGTTTGAAATTTTTTTACAAACCCCAATATAAGAGTTGAACGCAAAAAGAAAGTCATTCTGACATCGGACGAAAAAGTTATGAGCAAAATATTCGAAGAAATGCCTAAATTTACAATTGGTTGATAAGGACATTCACGTAAACCGATTCTGAAAAAAAATTAACTAAAAAACTTTCGAATTTTATTTTTCACAATTTATTCACAGGGGAAACTATGCACACTGATTTTGATCAATCGTCTACGAATGCATGAACATCCACCAATTTTTGGTTGATGTTTCTTCAAAAAAATCATAAATCTTTTTTTTTTTTGACGAGGAATTAAGATTAGATGAATTCCAAGTTAACAAGTTTAAATATTAACTAATCACTTGAATTAATACTGATTAGTCATAGATAAATTAGTTATTAAGAGAACTAGTTAGATAAAGGTTTTTGATTTTACGTCATAATGACCCGTTTTTTTTATACGCGAAAGCCGGACCCAAGCCCCTACCCGAACCCATCCAGTTGGACTGGCCTCACTGCCAGACCCAACACCGCTAAACCAACTATACAACTAATCTACTGCAAACCTTTACGGCGACGGGAATTGAACCCCTGACTTCCTCCTTACTGGAGTTGATGGGATACCACTGATCTATGCTCTTGGACCCATAATGACCCGTTTTTGTATTGTAGTGATAAGCCTCAAATAGTTTCTATACGTCTCAAACTATCCAGGTTATTTTACACCCCTTCCCTCCTAACACAAATAATGCTATGATAATCAAACAAGAATCAAGGAAGAAAGATTACAAAAAGAAAACTTCTCATAAACTAATAGTAGTAATCGTTGTGAATTTCTTCTACAATATCAGACCTTATATAGGACTTCAATAAACTAGAAAAAGAATCAACAAAATTAAGAAATAAACCACACACACAAAAAAAAAAGACAAAAAAATTCTAGAAAATCTTATATTAAGAAGCATATTATAATTAGGAAAAACGACCAACTCATGTCGGTAGGAAATCCTACATGCTAAGATACATAAGAAGCACTAATTTTTGGACACTCCCTCTTAGTGCATACTTACAATACCAGGATCACTCCTAAAAATTTTCAAACCTAGTTCTTCCAAGTGTTTTAGTAAAGACATCTGCAACTTGTTCTTCATTTGGGATGTTCTGTAATTCAATTTCTCGATTTAACACCTTTTCAGAAACAAAGTGATAATGAATTTCAATATATTTACTGCGAGCATGAAATACTGGTTTTTCTTCGAGCTTTATTGCGCTTTGGTTATCACATCTGATTGATACCGGATAATCTACCTAACAGATAATGTCATGACCAATCAATATTTTCAGCCAAACACACTCTTGTGTAGCCATAGTTGATGCCACATACGGTGCTTCGGTGCTAGAAAGTGCCACAATTTGTTTTTCCTTATTGCACCAAGAAACTACTCCTCATATAAAAACAATACTTAGTAGTTGAGCGCTTATCGTTTACATCACCATCCCAATCTGCATCAACGAACCCACGCAAAGATGAGTCTTTACTACCTTTGTACATAAGTCCATATTCTGAAGTGTCTTCCACATATTGCAAAATTCTTTTTGTTGCATTCCAGTGAGAAACACAAGGTTTCTCCATAAATTGAGAAATAATCCAAAGTCATATAAAATATCAGGTCTTGTGACAGTTAAATAGATTAAATTACCTACAAGTTGTCTGTATAAGATTGCATCTTCTAGCAACTTCCCTTTATTATTCTGTAATTGATGACAAGTCTCCATAGGTGTAGCAATTGGTTTCAATTCATCCATGCTAAACTGTTTCATTAAATTTGTAGCATACCCCTTTTGAGAGACAAAATAACCATTCGCCTTTTCAACTTCAATCTCGAGAAAATATCCTACTTCTCCCAAGTTTTTCATTTCAAACCGAACATATCAATCACCTTGAAGACGTTTGATTTCAGCAACATCGTCTCCAATAATTATCATATCATCTATATATAATAAGATCATGATACATATATCTGATTTCATCTTAACAAATAAGATGGAATCTGAATATGAAATCTTAAAACCAGAAAATGTAAGATATTCATCTTATCGTACCAAGCTCGTGGAGCTTGTTTAAGACCTTAGTACGACTTTTTCAATCGGCAAACATAATCTAGATACTTTTCAGAAATAAAATAAAAATTTCTTGATCTAATTCACCATAGAGAAATGCATTCTTCATATCAAACAACCATAAACTCCAAGAATTATGAGCTTCAACGGAGATAACACTTCTTGCGGTTGCCATTTTTACAATAGTATTAAACGTTTCTTCACAATCCAACCCATAATTTTGTGAGAAACCACAAGCAACCAGATGTTCTTTGTACGGTCGACAGTCCGATCAGCCCCTTTTATAACTTGTAAACCCATTTACAAGTTTCCAGATCCGTGTCTTTCGGATTAGGTATAAGCTCCCATGGAAATTTCGTACTATCCATTTGTTAGACCCAAAATGAACCAGATCTTATTTTATGACATACTGATAGTAACTAAGATATCTAATTTAACTGTTCATTACTGTTAAACTTGTATTTCCGTAATTTGTTTCACATGTCTGTGGCATAAAAGTTGGAACTTGAAAAATCTCCGCATTAAACTTGTAAAAAAGAAATCGCCCGGGAAAGATTATGAGGTTTGGTCTCAGGCCACCATTATCATCACACAATGATGGGAGACCATCGTTATCATCATTATACCACAGTGACACCAGAACATAACTTGCAAGTTTATTATTTTTATTGATATTTATCTCTTAAGAGTGCATATACTTTGCACTCACAAAAAAACCGCAAGTGTCACATTATTTGATGGGAAGATGTGTCAATGAGATTAGAATGGCATTTTGAAAACTCAAACATTTCTTTTAGTGTTAATACGAGTTATGACCCAACAACAAGTGTTGTAGAAGTAAGCGACTATTTCCTTCTTTTTGATCATTGCCATATTTTTCACTAATCTCTATCAAAGATGAGATAGCTTTTAGAGTATAAGTGGTCCATTTGCTTGAATGGTCATGATCATTCACTAATTTAATGGGTGAAAAAGAAATGGCAAAAGAATATAATATGTATGAGCATTTGAAGTTGCTTATTGAAACCATCACTATGCATGCCCTACTTGAATGTGATGAGCAGATTAAGAACAATTCTGGGTCTATTTGATTTTTGACAGTAATCGATTTTAATTTCATATTTCAGGAACATTTTTTCCTTTGAGAAAACTTTTTGGCACAAAAAAAAAAGAAATTCATCATAATTTAGATTATGAAAGGTGCCATCAAGAATCGTTAATCCATACTTAATAAACAGATTAATTAAGGTGGGCAGGTAAGGGCAGGTAAACTGGATGTGCTTGCTTGTTTCAGAACATGGTTGTAACAAGGAGTAGCCTAGTTACATCGATAAAGACAAGGTTGCTCTGTTACCAAATTCCAGGGAAAATACATTAAATGCATATAAAACAAAACAAATTCACTAATAATCTGATTACCAACAACATAAAACATGCATACGGTCGTTTGATTAAAGAATTAGTCATTGCCATTTTATTTTCCAGTCATTGAACGATGAATTCAAAACTGACTAGTTAGCACAGGATTCTTTATGAATCAGTGTTTTATGTTTGGACTGCTTAAAATCAGACTAAAATATCGGAGAACTGAGTCTAGCGAAAGTTTGTTCGGACCCAACAACAACAAAAAACATGCATACAATCGTCTGATTGAAAGATTAGTTAGGTTTGTTTAGTTGTGTCATTAATCAATTAATCACGCTAATTAGATAGATTACTTAAGGTCATAACTTTCGAGCCATCTTTTCATTTTAACTTTGTATCTCTTGCTCGGATTATGTTCTTTACTTTTGTTTTCTAAGGATTAGACGTTTTTTGTCTTAATAGCTGAATTTGATAAGCTCTTCTCTCTATAATAGTTGTTTAATATAGGTCTTAATCCCATTATTGTTTGGTGATGTTTAGTGAACTTTAAATGTTCCAACCAACACTAGAGTGTCTACAATGAACTCTAGAATTTCTTTCTAAATCGCTTTATTTTTGTCACTTTGTTACCGTGTGTGCATATGAATGAAATTATGAAATGGTAAGAGTGATTCATCGTTTGCTTGGAACCATAATCTTGACTACTTTTGCTCTACGTAAAAGCTCTCGCGTGCGAGACATATATACCTAGATGAATATTAGGGAACATGTACCGGATATGGTGTGGGATTTTTCCAACATAGCACAGAGAGGAGTGAGAGAGATTGAAACACTTAGAAAAATAAGAATCTACATTGCTAAAGCTTATGTATATTTTTATTGACATAGAAATGGCCTTAAATAGCCTTTACACACGTTTAAAAGTTAAAACACTAACCACTGATTAACCCACTAACAATTAATTCCTAAACTTTAGTTCCCATTTCCTATATTAAATCACGTTCAACATTACCTAAATAATAGGAAATACCAAATAATAAGTCTCTCATAATCACACGTATAACAGTACCTAGTTATTAGGATTAATTCTGGATATTTTGAATTAATATTTCCAACATATGGTTCCATGACGATGCTCGGTGACATGAGTTCGAAAATCGCCCGACATCAATTTCTTTACTGATCAAAAAAAAAAAAAAATGGATTGGAAAAATGTGGAAGGTTATGATTCCAAATTGCTTTCCAAGTTGTATTCTTAAGAAGGGTGTCGCATACTTTCTTGGAAGACACCTTGGAATCTAACCTACGACGTTAGGTCACAATGTCACGTGACACCCAGTCTGATAGTTTTGAGCAACGACTAAATTTCTTACGCACGAAAACAGGATATGCAAAAGATAAGAAGTTATGGCCTCCATCCATTGGACGAGCAACCGGTTGGGAATGCTTTGGGATGAATGCTTGCAGCAAACTCCTCTTGTACACATGGAAAGTGGAAACGATTGGACCTCATAATACTGAAAGTGACACCGCAAATCATTCGTCTCCTTTTAAGGTGACACAGGTTCTGAATCTTCTGATGATCAAATCATCATGAGAGGTACGTGGCAATAAAAATATGAGTTTGATCACCAAATGACTTATCATTCCTGCCATGTCACGCAACCAACTAGCTTCTGTAGTGAATAATAAGCTTTTGAGGGCACCGTAATTGGACCGATCGACCAATGCACCTTCGCAGATTGCTTCTTCCTCAAATTTCCTATTCTTCTATTCTCTGTTCTGCTTTCTTTCTTTATACTCACAGAGACCGCTATAGAAAAGAAGAATACGTTCGGAGTGCGGTGCGTAGTTTTTGTATATCGATCATGTGATGCTAATATAAAATCAATATAGATACAACCTGATGAATTAGGTCTCCCAGCCAGAAGCATACATGCGTCAATGGCTTACGCTCACACCAAGTTACAAGGACATATCTTTATATTTTTACTGGCGTTAGAACGAAGGGAAGTAGATATATACTCACACCCAATGGCCGTTATAATTGCTGTCTAATCTTACTTGTATTAATTAATTAGTATTAAGCAATTCACACATGATACAGAGATTATTGGTTCAAAGAGATCTAGTTAGAGAGGAAGGATGCATGTTGCTTAGCGTAATCAGCATTCTTATACACACATATCGTTCCTCCGATTGTCCGTAATAATATTGGTGAGTCAGTCAGTGCTAAGCCTGCGCACGTGATAGTGGGAAAAGTAAATTTGAAGCTAAACAAATACAGTATATAAAGAACAAAAGGTTGCTAGGCTTAATCTTCGATGTTTGGATGAAATGAATGATTTTGAGCATGCATTTACGTACGAGAGAGTACAATATTTGTCAGACATCAGTCAGATTTTAACAAAGTAAAGCGATATAAAACCCGCACCAGTCAGTCTCAGCTACTAGTCTAGTAGTCTCTCAATATAGCCACAATTCACTCTTTTCGTTTCACAATTCACTGTTTTTTTAGGTTAAGAAATTAGGAAGTGATTTTTTTACGTACGGTGGTATCAAATCTACACAATATATATCGACGGTAGGGTGGTTACATTGACAAAATCCCATGGCTTCAAATCACGGACTGCTGCACGTTATAGCACGCTAAGTACTCTCGTGTGATGTCATCACATATATCTTCTCCGCTGCAAGCAGCAGGGTACTACTCCAGCTCATGAGTCTCATCTTACCTGAAATTATGGATAATTCAATCCAGTTTGCATGACAAGATGATAGTCGAGGGAGTCCGATACTCTCTTGTCTCCGGTCTTGCAACAGTATTTTTTTTTTAATTTTTACAGTGTGGTTAATAAGAAGGTCAATGTGGTCATTATGATATCAACACGCTATTTTCACGCAGTGGCGGAACCGGAAGTACATACGAAAGCTATGTGATATTTATATATAAAACAAAAAAAGGGCTGCAGAGAAAAAAAAGTTTGTCTGGGCATTGTAGAGTTTTTATAATAATCCATCACACTCTGAAGAAAAAAATAACAAACAACTTCTTGCTCAGGATTGCGTGAACAAGTAAGTTTGGCAGGCGGCAACCCGGGCATTATATCCCATTCACGTCTCAGTAAGGCAAGGCATGATTCATGTTGGCATTGTGTCACATCTCAAACCATACTATACAAAATGGAGCTAACAACTTTTTGCCGTGTTACACGATGTGAAGTTGTTGCTATTGTAGTAATGGTGGGACCCCATCTTGTTTGAAGATTTGGAGACTGGATCGGTGCCATCTCTTAGCATGCTGTGGCTTTGAAGTCTGAACAAACCAATGTGAAACATGGCCGTAATGTCAGCTCATATGACTGTACTTGTAGTTTTTGCCACAAAGAAATCCACATAAGTTCCACAATTAGGGTCAATCGACCAACTTGAAAGCAACTCGAAACAGCTTCAACTAGTGGCTTTAGTTTGACTAACATACGCGAAATTTCCTTAAATCTAGTTCATATTCCACTAATCTAACTCCTTCTAGAGAAATACATATCGAGCGTGCACACGTGATAGTGTGAATACATATTGAAGAGTAAATTTGAAGCTAAATAGAGTAGAAAAACAAAGATTTGGTAATTTTTTTTAAGTGGAAAGGATATATTAAAAAGAAAAAAAGAATATGTACAGAGTATATACAAGGTCGAAAGACCTTCTCAAAGAGCAAAAATTAAAGCTCTACAAATTCATAATATCCTCCCACTGATGCATTATTTGCGAAGCAGTGTAGTTTTTAAGAACATCTATATTTGTGCCCCAGAGATGAATCGTTTGCTTAATGGCCATCTCCATCTCATAGTTGGTCTTTGCCCTGTCACCGTGAACCCTTCTATTTCTCTCATTCCACACCTCCCAACACAAAGCAAAAGGCAGCATATTCCATACCGTCATGATCATTGTCTTCCCTCTATTCATTTTCCATCCTAACATCAGCGTCTTAAAGTGCAGCGGCATGACCCAGTTCATCTTCAGTGATGCTAAAAATAAACTCCACAGCTTTGCAATCTCTGTATAGTGAATGAACAGATGTTCCAATGTTTCGACTTCATTACCATAGAAAAGACATAGGTTTGAGCTAATAGTTACCCTCCGTTGTTGCAGCATATCTCGAGTTGGGATCGAGTTGTGGAGAGCTGCCCAGAAAAGAAAAAACACTTTTGGAGGCACGTTCTTATTTTCCAGAACCCTGTAGCCTTCCCAGTCCATATCGCCACCAGCTAAATTCATATACATTTCTTTTGCAGTCACTGCTCCTTCCACACAGTCACTTTCCCCCATAGCTAAAATCACCATTCTGATATCATGCTTCATCTCTAGAAGATATATTCTCTCCACCGTATTCAACTCCCTGCTGTAGAGGAAGACTCCATTATTACCACATAATTCACCTACAGATCCTACCTTCTGCATGCTAATTATGAATAACCTCGAAAACTTCTCCTTAAACGTCCTTCGTTCGCACCATGCATCCTGCTAGAAACGCAAAGTAGTCCCATCTTTTACCTGCACCTTTGCTGAATCATAAAAAACCTTACTATCTCTAAGGATATCAAACCACATGCTTGTCCCTGTCGATTCTCTGACTTGTAGTGGTAGCAGGAAGTCAACTTCAGCATTTGTTTTTTCACAGACTATTCTTCTCCAAAGTGTTGTTTTCTCCTTGCAGTACCGTATGTGCCATTTCGCCAACAGAGATTTATTAACCTATCTCAAATTACATATACCTAACCCACCCTTCCTCTTCGGCTTGCAAATCATCTTGAAAGAAACCCAACTCATCTCTTTTTCCCTTCCTCTTCACCCCATAGGAAACGTCTCATGATAGAGTTCAATTTCTTTTCAACTGAGGCAGGCATATGATGCAGAGACATGAAGTATACCGCAAGACTCTCAAGTGAGCTCTTTATTAGAACCACCCTACCCGCTTTGTTTAAAAATCTTTTCTTCCATGGTGCAAGTTTCTTCTGCATCCTTTGAATGATCACCTCCCAAATTAATTCACTACGCCTATGTGAACCAATGGGCATACCCAAATATGTAAATGGGATTGTCTCGACCCTACATCCCAACTTCAGCGCTAAATCACCCACCAAAGCATCTGCTGCTATGCTAATCATCGTGCTTTTCTCAAGATTTAAATGAAGACCAGTTAGAATCTCAAAAACCGCAAGAATGATTAAAAGTCGTCTTACCTCAACTGAAGTAGCATCTAGAAAAATAATTGTATCTTTTGCGAACTGTAAGTGAGTTACAACGGTACCACCTTCCTTCACCCAGAATCCACTGAACTTACCTTGAGCAACCGCATTATTGATAAGCATAGATAACACCTCCACCACCAACAAGAAAAGGAAGGGTGAAAGGGGATCTCCTTGACGAATTCCTTTGGTTGGCTTAATTAGATTAGTTGCTTCCCCATTGACAAGGATAGAGAATCTCGCAGCCGTAACGTACCATTCCATCCACTTAATCCACTTACTCCCAAATCCATTCTTCTTCAAAATAGAAAAGAGAGATAGCCAGCTTACATTATCGAAAGCCTTTTGCATATCAATTTTGCACATAATACCAGGATTTTGTTGTCTCAATCTTCTATCAATCAGTTCATTAGCAATCAGAATTCCGTCCAATATTTGTCTATCTTTAATGAAAGCTCCTCTGTGCATTAGAGATTAAATCCGTCTTAACCACCTTCATCCTCTCAACCAATAACTTACAGAGAATTTTGTAGAAGCTGCTAATCAAACTCAGAGGTCTAAAGTCCTTCATCGTGGCTGAATCTTCCTTCTTTGGAATCAGCTTCAAGAAAGAGACATTGAGTCTCCAATCTAACGTCCATGTTGAGTGAAATTCATTCAGCGAAGCAAGCACATCATTCTTCAAGACATCCCAGCATGCTTTATAAAACTCGAGGTTGTATCCATCCGGACCTGGTGTCTTATTAGCTCCACACATCTTAACTGCTTTAAGAACCTCATCTTCTTCAAACGCCCTTTCCAGCCAACTCTGCTATGCTGCATCGATGTTCCTAAACTCCATATTAGCAAAAGTAGGATTTACAGTATTCTTAGCAGTAAACAAACCTGTGTAGAAGTCGTGGATTTCCTTTTTGATAACTTGTTGATTAAAAACATCAGCCCCATTCACCTCCAGTTTTGTTATAAGGTTACGTATTCTTTTACCACTATCAATTTTGTGAAAATAGCTTGTGTTTTTATTTCCATACTCAAAAACCTTCACCTTCGCTCTTTGATCACCCATTCTGGCTTTGGTGATCTTTACATTGTTTAAAGAATGCAATAAAGCCGCTCTTTCGCCTAGCTGAGAAGAAGATAGAGCTGATGATTCTTCCGCCAAATTCAGGATTTGAATTTTCTTCTTAAGCTCCTCCTCCTCTCTTCTGACCGAACCAACAGTTTCTCTGCACCAGTTTTTTATGAAAAATTTTAGGTTCTGTAGTTTCTTAAACAACACGTACCCTGGATTGCCAACAAAATCAAGAGAATACCACCACACCTCCACCAATTTAACGAAATATGGATGCTCCAACCAATGATTCTAAATCTTAAATCTAGAATGAGGTTTTGTTGATGGGTGTAAATCCAGAAGTATAGCATTATGATCTGAAACCGTACGAATTAAGGAAGTTTGAGTTGCACTATTAAAACGTTCATCAAAAAGAGAGCAAACCAAACATTTATCTAGCCTGCAAAGCAAAGGGTCCCTTTGCTTATTACTCCATGTGAAGGCTCCACCATGCAAAGGAAGATCTATTAACTCTTGATTCAAGATAAAGTCATTCAAAAACTGCATGTTTCTTGCATCCCCACAGGCCTTGTTCCTTTCAGAGTCACTTCTAAATGCATTCGTGTCTCCAACGAAACATCAAGGAGCATCAGACCAAGTTCTTATATCATCCAAGTCATTCCAGAAGCTTTCCCTCCTATTGTCACAAGGAGAGTAAGCATTCGTAAGCAAAAATTTGAAACCAGAGTTCCTGAAACGGAACATACAAGTGATGGAATTTAAACCAATCTTCTTGTCCAGAAATTCCAGCTGCAAATTATCCCATACAGTTAGGAGTCCTCCGCTGTTACCCACCGTCCCTTGAGAAGGTAAGAATTCCATCCCAAAATCAGCATCGTACCATAACTGACGCACAAACCAGAAAGACATGGAGCTCATCTTGGTTTCTTGGATACAGCAGATGATGCATTTGTGTTCAGCAATCACATCCCTGACAGAAACTTGCTTACCATAGTCGTTAATGCCTCTAAGGTTCCAAGTTAGGATTTTAGTTCCCATCAAGACCAGTGTTGCCCCTTGAATTAACCTCAGCGTTCTCATCCTCATCTTCAGAGGATTTTGAAACATTTGAGTCACAACTGTCGACTATTCTCTGTCCTTTCGCAATAGACTTATATTTGTCCCTATATTTGAACAAGATTCCGTCTACTACAGCTTTAGCTTGTGCTTGGTCCGTTTCGGAAATCCCACCCATCCTGCAACAGAGTTCCACCACTAATTTTGAGGTAGAAAAGATCACCTCATTAGAATTGATGTTGACATTTTGTATCTCCCCCAAATTGATGACAATCCGATCGTCAACAACATTAAACAGTTCCCCACGATGATCCTCCAGTGAGTTCTGCACTTCAAGTGGTGTTGCTGACTGATGAGCATTCCCCGTCTGACTTGAATGCAATGCCAAAATAAGGTCGTCAGCCTGAGCTGAGGAATCAAAACCTCTAGCATTGCACAAATCTACTTCAGGCTGATTAACAACTGGTCTGGTGTGTACCACTCATACACCCCCACCACAATCCATTGCTAAAAAACCTAAGTTAACTGAGTTCTCCAGGTTTACAGGATTGATGGGAACTTCCCCTTCACTTCCATTCAAACATTGTGGACCAAGAACTTCAGCGGCCAAAACGCTGTCAATAAGATCAAGTCTGTCTGAGGTGGGAACTTCACTTCCACACACGTCAAGAATTTGAAACTTATTGGCAGTGTTAAACTTGAAAGCTCTTAGAGAATTACCTCCTCCATCATTCTCTAAAGAATAATTCAAAACCAGCCTCTCAGAATGTTGTGTTTCTCCAACAACATCTCTACCTGCTGAGTTGAAATCAGAATCACCTCCCTGATTATTCTTTCTAAAGACTGGGTCTTGTGCTAAACCTCTTTCGGGTCCAGCAACAAAAGATTCCGTATCGCTTCCTTGTCTAATCAGCTGATCCGAAGAAGCCGACTCCAAAATAATAGGATTATGGTTTGGCTTTTAAAATCTGGAATCCAAATCAGCAAGTAGCCTAACATATTCCTCCATTGACGCCATGATTTGCGGCTCGAATTTGAAATCCCATTCCATTGATGTCGTCCAAACTTGGCCTCCATCTTCAACCTTCGGAACCGCCGGGATCATAGAGAAATCACCTTTGACCTTGATTCTGAAGAATTTGTAGCTCTTCAGTTTGAGAGAGCTTGTGGAAACTTCAATAAGGCCACCTAACATATCCCCCACCTTCTTAAATAAATCCTAGCTCCAAAACCTCTGAGGAATCCCTCTGATCTTCAACCACTTACCATACTTTGATAGGGATTGTAGTGGGATGATGTCATCTGACAAAGGTTTCTCCCTCTGGGTTTGACTCTCAGTTTCTAAAGCATACCTGACATGAATTTCTCCTGCCCCCGTAGCCTGTGAAAGATGCACGACCGCCATATCAACAAAAAGTTGTTGAGGCTTCCAAAGATCGAGGCAATAGTCCTTGTCTAAAACAATTTTGGCTGTGTGATCATCCACAATCTCCATATCAATAAAGGACTCCCACTCCATTTGCCTCCTAATCTCCCTTGCTACCTTCTTCCATCGTGCCTCTCCCTCCACACGAACTATACCTTCATAAGATTGTTGTTGCTTACTACCCCCTCTCCTTGGCAATTGAGATGCAAACTCCAATTTTGATGGAATGTTTTGAATCGGCTTCTTGATGAGATTATGCTTCTTCAACAGTCTGTTGATTTCCTTGCAAAGGACTGCCTAATAATAACCACTATCACCACTCGGAACACAGATTGCAAATGATTTTGAATCACCCCTCCTTACTCTAGAAATTCGAAGGCATCTTCCCTCATCATTAACCCTAATCTCACACAAGAAAGAGGATTCGCCTTCTCTTTTTGGCCATTTCTTCTTCATCCCTCCTGGTGCCATTGCCTCCTCCAAAACCGAGACCAGCCAGTTTGTGATCTCAACAGAGAAATCCATCCACCATCTAAAGACTCCACGCTTCTTTTCCTCCATTCTCATACCTTGAGAATCCATTGACACAAAGAAATCTTCCTCTCCAAATACAGCGGATAGTCTGCTGCTTCTCTCTCCATTTCTAGCTAGATCATCAGCTGGATCTGATGATATTGCTAATAACCTGTGCGATGAAGTTTTCAACTAATTTTGATTTTGGAGAATTCAGGATGAGGAAACTAAGATTTGGTAATTATCTTATTTCTAGTTGGGTTGGGATTTCAGATATGATTTTCAAGCGTTCTTTTGCGTATGGTCGGAATTTTAATCATCAATTGGAGTACGATTCCAGTTAGACGTATACGAATTCAAAGTAAAAACTAACAGTCTATCTGACCACAGAGTCTATGCAGTAGACTAACACTATGTTTGTTTACTCCTGACTCATTTGAGTCGTCTGGATCTGAGTGAAATCACCTGACTCATCTGGATCTGACTCAATATGTTTGTTTTGAGTCAGATATGACTCATCTGACTCAAAAAATGTGAGTCAGTGGTTTGGTCCCGTGAGTCAGGGGTATTTTGTTGCTTGACTCAAATGGGTCCGAGTCAGATATTATGTCTGAGTCATAGGTCGAGCCAGATCTGACTCAAAATGTAAAACAAACGGTCTGACTGTTGACTCGGCCCGAGTCATAGGTTGACTCAGATCCAGACGCCGAGTCAGCTGCAAACAAACAAGATGTAAGTCTGACATTTTTTGTCTCCCAGTCTTCCGACAAACACTTTTGTTTGTGGACCTTGACGTGAATTTCATTTTTGTTGAGTGGTCAATCATATGCCTTGCATAAACTGATGACATGTCTCCCCGTGATTTTCCATCAACTTAACTCTATTAATGTAAGGTTTACTTGTCTGGATAAGCATTAAGGTGGTGCGGTTCGTAGGTAAGGTAGGTGATGCCCGTGATGTCTTTGATGCAGCGGGTGCACATCATATATGCTGACTTTGATTTGTAGTTTATTTCTGGCCGTTTTAGATTGTCTTGTTTGGATGCCTCAAGTCACAGAGAGAAAGATGAGAAGAGTTAAATATAAGGGACAATATCCAAGTTATACGGAAGATATTTGCAGCAATATCTCATCAAGTGCCGCAGAAACGTTTGGCGTGGACGGACATAATTGTTTAAGAGCTTCTTAGATGATGGTCGTGTGTATTTCCTAGGTGGTAACACAAACAAGATATCTCATTATAATTTTTTCTTAAGTTTAGGGAGGAAAAATAGTTCATCTCCAATGGTGTTGTTTGTTATTTTTTATGAATTAAATGTAAATATTATTTTTAGTAATTTTTAGATTTTATTAGAGCTAAAAATAGTTATTTAATATATTTGAATTAATTTAGGTAAGCAAAAACTTACTAGGATAGGACATTGTCAAGATGAATGTCTAAAACTAGACATTCACCTTGACAATGCCTAAAAAAAATTAAGCCATCTCATAGTAACAGTACTGCATAGTATCTGTCATAGTAAGAATACCCAGACCACCATCTTTGATGGGGAGAGTGGCTAGTCGTTGTTGGACTAAGCCAAAACCAGCCCCATCTCCGACTATAAGACGACGAAGATACTGCATAAGATAATCATCAAAGCGCGTGGCAACATTCTGAATCGCCTGGGGGCAAGTAGTGCGTATGGCAAAATATAACCTCGAAACTCCAGTACAGTTGCGCAAAAGCAAAAGTTTACACTGAGGATCCTGCAGCTCTTGAATCTTGTCAATGAGCTGAGAGGTTTTGTCAACCCTGTTCAACACCACATTACTACAGAAGTTCATATCTAGGCTGACTGGTCCACCAAGCAATTTAACACCATCTTTTAGCTTACCAATATCCGCAGAAAAGGCAATATCGGAATCCCTTCTCGGGTCATAAGAGGGCCAAAATAATTCAGTCTTCGAAATATTCAGATGTAACCGGTAGATTGGTCCATCCTCTTGGAGAATCTTCAATGCCTTAGACACTTCCATAGTGTCACCTGCGATGGTGCCATCGTCTAAATACCAGGCATGGAAATCCAACATACAAGTGGATGCAATCTTCTCGATAAGAGGGTGCAAAGCTAAAGCAAAAAGAAGGGGACCAAGAGGGTCGCCCTGTTGAACCCCTTGTGTCGAGGAGAGTAAGTGCTCTTATTATTATTATTATTATTATTATTATTATTATTTCTCTAATTTCATGAAAAAACTCCTTGATTTCATGGTATTTTTGCACAAATCATCAAATAATAATAAAATAAAATAAATTATGAAAACTTGTGGGACCGAGCCTTGGCCGGCCGACCATGCCCTAGCCGGTCCCACATGCCCCTTTATTTTATTATTTTATTATTAGTTTTCCTTGAATTCATCAAATTCCTTGATTTCATGGTATTTCTCTCAAATTAGGAAAAATCCCCTCAATTCATCAAAAATACATGAAAAATACACAAAAATTAGGGAAACTCGTGGGACCGGCCCAAGCCGGCCGGCCATGCCTTCCGCTGTCCCACACGCCCTTGGTTTTATTATTTTAATATTTTTTGCTTCCTTGAACTCATGAAAGCTCCTTCAATTCATGGAAACTCCCTAAATTCATCAAATTTCTCAAAATTCATGAATTTTTCATAAAATCATCAAAATATTATAAAATTAAGGAAAAGGCACCACGGGACCGTGGTCACGACCGGACGACCATGCCTTGACCACGGCGGTCCCACGCCTCCTCATTCCTTATTTTATAATTATTTTTCATCATCTCATGGTGTTTTCCTCAGTTTCGTCGAAACCCTAATTTTGGCATATTTTCTCGAATGGATGCTCAATTGCACGCCAGAAAATATCAAAATTCTCAGGACTGAGACGCGGACGCCTTGGGGACACGAGCACGCTATCTTGACCGACCATTGGCTCTTTGGCTCACGGAAGCCGGTCCCATCAATTTTCACAGTTTTGACCTAATTTGCACAATTGCTCGTATTAGGTCCAAAACTCTCCAAACACTTTGGATTTTCATGAAGTGATCGTCAGGCGGTCACGTGACAACCCAGGGCCTTTTCATGACTCCATGGTCGGTCCCTCGCTTCATAATTAATTAGGTTTTCTCACCTAAGGCTCAGACGAGCATTTTTGAATAAATGATTAAGCCAGCATTTAATCATTCTTCCACCAACAAATCGTCAACTCTTCAGGAGTTCTTTGTATTTGCTCACGTGAGCATATGGACACTACATGGTTGATCCGGTCCCATGTAGTCGCTCCCTCCTTCGTCCCATGGTTGAAATTCTGACGAACCATGAATTGATCATCAATTGATCAAATTAGGGTTTCTGAATCCAAGGATCATCATTCCAGATTCCAACCTTAATAATTTTACGACCTCATGGTCATTAATTTTAATTATGCTCGGTTCAACGACCAGTATTCTAATTAATATTTTTGGTACGCTGCCAATAATCCATCAGATGAGCAACACATGCTCAGACGATCAAATATTCAACAATTCATCACATGAGCAACACTTGCTCAGATGATAAATATTTTTCAAACCAAGGAATATTGGTTCAACAATCAATCGAATGAGCAATACTTGCTCACTTCATCGTAAGAACTATACCTCTGTCTCATGACATGTTCAATTCATGAGTTTCAGAACATCATGTTCAACTCAGCAACTACATGGACTCATCGTCCCATCAAACCACGAAGTCATCAATTGACTAACAAACCACGAGACGTCAATCGTGTCACTTGGGGGATATCACTTAGGGTTTTGGTCTGGCGGTCTACGGCACGTGTGTTCAAACACACGATGGAATGTGAGCAAGTCGTGCAATCAGTTGAAGGAATTCACGAGGTAGTGGGTGGAAAATCGACCAAGTCTCCACACGTTGAGCAACTGGTTTCAAACACGATCTCCACTTCCCCACTCCTTGATTCCATCAACTGTCACACTTCATGGAATCATGGTGTCTAAATTCCAGCAATATAAATAAGTCTCTGAATCATGATTGAATCATCACATCAACAATCATCAATCTCACGTCTCATACAACACGAGATCATCAACTCATCAATTGAGCAACTACTCTCAATTGAGAATTTCAATCATCAGAGCTTATCGTATTCAGAATTCACACACCCACAATCTTTGATTACCATTGATTCCACCATTTCTCAGCTTCCCTCCTACAGATCAACCCATCCTCTCTTGTGACCGAATTTACTCTGGAACGGTCATTGTCTTGATTTAGGCCGGAGTACTACAGATTGATCTCTCGAATCTAAAGCACCCCCTTTGCAGCGGTGCATCTGTGTGAGGTTTAACATTTCGCTCGGTTCGAGGAGTCTCCTCCGTACGGTCGTCTCCTCAATTCCTTAAAAACCAGCAAATCGTTTTTCCCCATCTACAGATTGGCGACCACAGTGGGAGATCATTCTCTCGGTTGCAATCCACAATTTCACAAGATGGTTGATCTCAGGTCAGGTTCAGTTACGAATCCTAACACAAACCGTGCTAGCACTAGCAACAACAACAATCAGAATATCCCGGAGACAATTCCGACCTCCAACACTGATGGTGGTGACTACTCCTCCTCACGCCGAAGGTCATCCACTGTCCGGACGACACCCTGAAGAAGTCAGAGGAGATCCACCACCTACCATTGCTGATCTTATCAAAGCGCAGGAGACTCTTGCAAAGAACAGACTGACATGGCTGCTACACAGAAGGAGCTGTGTAATTATCTCAAAACTCTTACTGACAAGATGTCAGAGAAGACTCAAGAAAAAAGGAGAAGGAGAAATCCTCAGACGACGGTCCTGAAGTAATTCCAATCCATACAGTAGAAGACGACGAAGTCACAAAACTGCTGCAGACAACTCATCAGCGAAGGGATCATCGAATTTCATCACTCGCGAGGATCTGGAGCACCTTTTGGAGAACCGTGGAAAAGACAAACATCGCATGTCCATCGTCATCAACCTCCTTATCCTGCCGCTACGCAGAGGATTCCACTCCCCAAAGGTTACGTTTCTCCAACTTCACCTTATATGATGGAACTGGAATGCTAGGGAACATGTCTCTCGTTTTCTCGAACCTGGGAGAACATGAACATAATCATGTCGTCCGTCTCAAGGAATTCTCAAAATCTCTGAAAGGCAGAGCATACACCTGGTATAACAACATCGCACCAGGGACTATCAACAATTGGGGAGAAATGGTTAACGCATTCTACAGGAAATACTTCTTCGTGTCAGAACAAGTCACCCTCTCCGACCAAGATGTTTCAGAGGGTCAGTGAAAATCCCAATGATTATGTGAAAAGGTTCAGAGTCCAAGCCCTGGATTGTCATGACCCAAACGTCACGGAGCAACAACTGGTGGACTTGTGCATCAATGGCATGCTCCCGGTCTACAGGGCCTTGCTAGAAAACCTTCGATTCCAGACTTTCTCAGAGCTTCACGAAGCTGCGAAGAGGTCGGCAACCACTGCACCCTCTTTTGGAAAGAGCAAAGTCTACAAAGACTGAAGATTCAAAAGACACTCGAGGAAGCAGGCGTTGATCAACAAGCAGTACATAACCTGCAACCTTCAACAAATGTGTCGCGGAAGGGAGTAAGCGAAAAGCAGAACCACAACACACAAGACTTCCTCCACCCCTTCAAAGACACACAAGAAGGAGAATTCGAAAATCCCTCCTCAGCATACGGAAGATCCAGAAGCACCTGATTTTCCCTGTTCAATGGAAGAAGTTAATGAACTACTCGATGCCTGGATTCAAGACGGCGCAATCAAATTGCCTTATGTCAAGAAGGAACCAACTGAAGAGGCCATGGAAAATCCTCGGTATTGCCTTCCATAGATACGTCAGCCATCCCACGAGTGATTGCAAAATTTTGAAGCGCATATTCAAAGAAAAGGTCGAATCAGGAGAGCTCAACCTGGGGACTGAGGGGTGCACAAAAACCCCTCCCAGTCAGAACTTTTACCATCTCTAACCTCCTGTCAAGGAAACGGTCCAATCTCTGATCGAACATGTCTGCGAGTTGTTATATCTTTCGAAAGCTCAAAGGAAAGACATGTTTGCTGCACTGAACCACATCGTGTCCGGAAGACGTCCGCTGATCCAAGAACCACCACCGACTTCAGCCACCGACAAAAATGTATGACTGGGGACTGCTCACCACAGTGCACATTAAAGGAAATGAGTTCAAGAGGGCGTTCGTCGATGTTGGTACCGCTCAACATCATCCCTTTGAAAACTCTCAGAGCTGGTATTACTCGACGGGAAGCCACCCACGCTCCCATAGCAATCAGGGACCACGAAGGAATCTCCAGAACGCATACGGCTTCATCACTCTCAAAGTTACGGAAAGATTGATCTGCACTGAGGCCAAGTTTTTCATAATCCGGGAAGACCCTGGATACGACATGGTCCTTGGAAACTTGGATTCATGTGAAAGGACAACGATGCCTTCAACACATCCTGTCATCGACAAGGATTCCGAGTCGGAAGACGAAGCAGAGGACACACACCGTTTGAGCATCTGGAAGAAGTAAAAACTCTGATGGGACTTACGCAGGAACTTGGAGAAATCCGCACACCTTTGTCAGAAGGTTTCGAGCTCAGGCAAGTCTTATTCCTCCTCTTGCTCCAATATTACCAATGTTCAAATACGCTACTATGGTCCAGGGACTTCTCCCCATGAATAATTTAGCAGTCATCAAAAGCTACGAGTGGGTAACTTCACCTCAGCAATATTACACTCAATGGTTGGGTTCAGAACTTCTTCAAATCGGTCACTCCATCGAGAGGTTTATTGCTGAAGACTTGGCTAAGCATGATCAACACTATGCTGGATACTCTCTTCGCGAGTGTCCATACGGGCCACAATCGAATTCCATCAAACAGGGAATTCCGAATCAGCGGAAGATATTCAAGGCACGATCGACCAAGCCTAACAAGTTTCATGAAGGGGACCTGGTTCTCAAAGCAGTTCAGCGCGGTCTTCATTCTACAAGGAACTCCAATTGGGAAGGACCATTCATGGTCGCTGAGTCCGTGGCCGGAGGATACTACAAATTGACCAACACAGATGGCAGAACCCTACCAGTAATTCACGAAAATTGGCTCAAGGCGTTTATCTGAAATTATTGGACATTTAAGGTATTGGGCGTTTGAAGCACTCATGGTGTTGGGATTTAACATTTAGGATTTTCTTTCATTTGTATTTCAATTCCTCCAAAACATTTGCAATACTTGCAATCAGTATTTGAATTCAGCAATTTATCAAAATTCAGTTCATATTTCGTAAAAGAAAATCTCTATCAAATCTACAAGAAAATCCTTAACCATCAGTCAATCCAAAACCATCTAAATATCAAAACCCAAGTATAAACCTCACATCTCTCAGAAGTTCAGAAGTTCAAGAGATCAGCAAGAAAAGGCTTTCGCTCATCAGCATCCTTCAAGATTTGCAAAGCCGCCCTCTCCTTGTTCAACTCCTCGGTCAGCTTGGAATCTTGTCCTCCTTCCCTTCACAGCATCATTGGAAAGGGTATGTTCTTCTCACATGAATCCTTGATAACGTTTATTTGCTTACGAAGCCATTTCACGTTGAGGCCAAGTCTTTCTGAATTCTCCAAGTTAAACTCCCAATCAAAGAGTATATCTGGAGTCACGGTATTCCTGGGTCTCGTATGCATATCACTCACGACACGCAAGATAACGCCTACTTGCATGGTTAAAGCATAAGCACGCCCAGGGTTCCTGTCAACGATCATATGGCCAACTTCTTCCATATCGTCTCGTACAAGCGTGCATATCCAATGGGAACGCTGAATCCACCGACCAGTTCATGATACGGGAGTGAAGTGTTAAAGGGAGGATCGAAAGCAACCCCTGCAGTTGGATATTCATACACTATTATACGGTTCTCAGTCACTGGAGCGGCTTCCACGACCAAAAACAGTTCCTTCGGTATTCTCCGTGCTATCTCGGTTTCTTCTATCACTGAGGCAACAACCATCTGGTTTCCATAACATCAGCAGCGACCTCTCATGGCCTCGAAGTGCAGGGATGGTTGTCTCTTCATCAATAACTCGGAAGGTTAGAGTTATCATCATTGGCTCCAGTATCCTCAACTTCGGTATTTAGCACCTAATACGAAGATTACATGAGGTTAGAGTCACGAAGCCAAAGGAGATTATGAAACACAGTATACCACAAGGCAAATCATCAAATTCATCATACTACATTCAAGGCACGAGCAAATAACATGAAAGTCATGAAAACACATTTTACGATGAGTCCGTCTGAAGAAACTGAACTCTGCCCTGTACTAAGACGAACTGGGAGAATCTACAAGGAATCTGAGGATGGGTCATATTCCATTCTCTTCGTATGGATGTCCTCTATGACATGTCAAAATTTCATGACAATCCGATGAACGAGCGAGTAGATGTGGCCAAAATATCAAGTGATGCGCAATCTGAAAAAGTTCTGGAAGTCTCCTGGAAGTTTACTATTTCGCCTTTTTCAGGCTCTGAACGTGCTCAAAACTTAAAAAGCTTCTTTAAAGCTTGGAAATTTTCCGGGCTTGAATTTGCACATGCAGATCATCAAAATCCGACTCCGGACGAAGATTCTACAGCGTTTCTACTAAAAGCTGGGTTCTGAATTTTCTGACGACGAAATTCGACTAAGTTTTCATATATTCACATGGGTTCTCATTCATTCATTCACAGTCAGCACTTTTATACTTCTATGAAGAATTACATATATACTTACTTGAGGAGTCTCCAAAGTGTCCAAGGGGTTGGAATTGTCCACATCAACGACAAGAGGAACATCACTTCCATCCGGCTCCGAATCTTGGGAATTACCTCCATTCCCATTCCCAGAGGATGATTGAGTTCCAGAATTCTCCATCTCCATGACGACATCCTCCTGTACACGTCCTTTACAATCAATATTTTCATCTATGAAGCACCCATTTGAACATGTGAAGAAATACTTACAGTTTCTTCGTCACTCAAATCAGCGATTGCTTGTTCAGTAGCAGAAAATTGAAGACCTTCAAGACTCGATGGAGTAAAATTCTGCAACAAAATTAACAACATTGGCTTCATGATTCTAATGTAATAGCAATGAAAGTCACGGTGAGAAATATTGGGAACTCACCAAAGCACCAACTGGGGACTTTACGGTATTGGTAACATTATAACCTTTATGCCTGCCTTCTCCGCCATGAATAACCGCCTCAGTCTCTGAGAAATCTACACTATCGAGTTCGAGGTCGTATATTACGACCGTCCTGTGGTGAAATCCAGTAATATAATCAGAATACAGTTCTTATAATTTCGTGAAGATTATATGAAGAAACATACCTGAGAGCATCCTGGAGACGACTTTCGTTTATCACCAGAAAGATACTTCAATCTTGGTCGACTGGAAATCATCTCAGCCGAAGGAAGATCCTTGAATGGAGGTCTGGGAAATCTTACAAAGCCACGCAAACGCCCAAGTTGCTGATCCCAGAATTCTACATAACCTGGGGTTACATAGGCGAATCTATCAGAACCAGGAAACCAGTAGCTACTCCCTTCCACGTGAGTATGATCCAAATGAGTCCTGAGTTGCTCAACTGATGGCTTCCTTCTCCGTATGGTTGGAACACACTGATCCATACCCATTTGTCGAGCTGCTCTATCAATATTATACTCCTCCACTGAAAGCTCTCCAAACGTGACTGATAGCAAATGACCAGGGTGCAACTCAACATGAAAGATCTTTCGCCATCACTCAGATGCGCACCAGACGTCAAACTCGTGCTTTCTCCAGTATTGAAAGTCATCGGCTGAGAAACATAATCAGGGACTGACACCCACGGGAAAATTGAACTCAGATTCTTCATCTAACACATCAATAAACGTATTTTAGAACGAGGTTGCTTTGGACCAACGCATGATCCTAGCATTATCTTTCTCAGGGAAAGTATGGCGCGCATCAGTATTCGGTCCTTGCAGAACATTACGTGGAGTAGGTGCATAATTCTTAAAATGCTCCCACATCAAAGCTTGAAGAAACATCGTGTTGGCATAACACTCAATCTTCATAGAGCCGTTCGACACACTGGAGTCTATAATCAAGGAGTCCAGGTTGTAATACAAGGAGCCTAAGAATAAACTACCTATCGGAAGTTGCTCACCTTGAGCCATCTTAATAGCAAAGGGAATCACAAAAGGCTTCAACAAGTTTCCACTGTCTTCAAAAACGTCTCTGGACAACCATAAACATAAGAAAGCAGCAATGGGTAACATACCGTCGATGGGTTTATCAGAAACCTCGTCTTTGGGCCACCAGTGTGTCAACCAGGAAGCATAGCATCCTTTACTACCAGCCTTATTCGCTTTCTCCATTGCAGCTGTCAAGACATGAGAAACGACGGTCTCCTCTCTGAAAGATCCCCAGGAAGATTGCCCGTGATCGGGAGATGCATCAGAGCCGCCACGTCTTCCAAGGTAATGGTAAACTCTCCCCATCTACATATGAAAGTGTGAGTGGGAATGCACCAGCGAGCAAACAGAGCCACAATACCACTTGCGTCATGATAAATGAACAACTCTCCAGAAGCTTGAATAGCTCTCGTCACCTGCGCCTGGTCGAGCATAGTCCTCACATGAGGAAAACCCAACATATGCCTCGCCCAGCCGGCAAATTTCTCCAAAGGTCGTCGAGAAAGCTTAAACTCTATGATTGATGAAGACCCTCGTTCAAGACAAAATCGAATCACTGTCTTAGGAGTCACCAATTTCTTCTGAGTAACAGTTCTGGGATTTATCAAAAGACGATACACTGGGGATTTCAAATGTTGCTCAGCTCCTGGAATATCTTTTTCAAAGAATGCATCATCTATGTTCGGGACATTCTTAATCCCAGGGATTTCGTCTTCGTCTCCCCCAACGGAAGTTTCATCCATGCATGTCTCATCTCTGGAGATACCATCATCAACGCACATCTCTTCCCTCGAGGCGTCGTCAGCTTGGGAATTGGTCATCTTTGCTGAGTAGCTGAAAATTCTACTTCAGTATGCCGTCCAGATATAAATCAAGGAAATACAAGAAAAATGGTAACTCTTAACTCTTACCTTTTATACTTCCACTAACAATAGTGATAGTAATGCTAGAGTTAACACCTCAAAATCGTTCGTCTCTTCGAAAACCAAAAAAAGAAACTTTATTTAATTTCCGAAACTGATTTTCATGAAATCACGGACACAATTTTCATAATGTGAACATTCACACAACTGACCTATGAAGTTTAACAATAAATATTTCATCAAATATATTGTCTATCTTCGAAGGTTCCTCAAAACCCACGTTTTGATTTTTCGAAAAAACAACAATTAATGCAACTTGCATACATAAATTCTCAAGGATTTTATCTAATGAAAAAAACTCATGCAAATAAAATATATCATCATATTTTGCACAATATATGTCACGGCTGCATATATATATATATAATAAAATTATTTTTCCTTCGTATCGTCGTTATTTGTCTTTAAAACGAAGGTTTATTTCAAAAAATATTGTGAAAGCTCACATCTCATACATATGATAAAGTTTTGTATTTACATGAAAGCTCATAAGAAAATTTTATCACTGGACACAAGTTCATCATACATATTTTCCTTCGTGTCATCGTTATTTGTCTTTAAAACGAAGGATTATTCCGATTTCATGAAAATTCACTTCTTTTATGATGAAACCTTGGTACACATGAAAGCTCATAACTAAGTTTTATCACTGACCTAGGTTCATATACTAAAAAAAAATCTCTCCTAAATCAGGGATTATAGTTAGTTTTCAAAACTAACGATCGAACGAACATACGTTTTCAAAAACGAGGGTTTTTCATAAAACTCACACTAATATACACACATGTATATAACTTCATCATGATCAAACATGAACAACTCATGAGGTCATAAACATCAAAAAAAAAAAAAACGCCTGGGGGCGGAAATCGGCGGCGGCAACGGCACGACGGCGGCAGGTGGTGGTCCGGCCGGCGGGAATTTCTCCTGCTGGCGTGAAGGTGCAGAGTGATGGAGATATTGTAGTGAAAAAAAATAAAAAAAAGGATTAATCCCTTTTATATCAATTTTATTTCCAAAACCTAGTTTTCTAAGGATTTCCTTATTGGGCCCGACCCGCGAATCCTAACCGACCACGGACTCGCCGTCCAAACCAGCGGTTCAACACCAATTTATGCTCATCAAACGACGTTCCAATCATGACATTGAAGCCTTCATCAAGTCGTGGTTTGCTCATGTTCTGTAAATCCGGTAACGTCTCAACTTACGACTAAGTTCAGTTACTGGTATTATTATTTATGGCCGGAAAATCACCATTTAATGCTGACTGAGGAACATAGCTTTCCTCAGTAAGCAGGGGACTTAATATAGATGGCGAATTTTTGACAAAGGCTAAAATCATAAACTCATTATTATACGAATCTCTGATTCAGCAATCAGGCATGAGTATCGAGACACGGGTCTCTCATCGAATTTTCAACGGAGAGTACTTTCTCTCAGAGTACATGTAGATATGTAGTATCACGACTGGACAACGGCATATCTCATGAATACTGAATACTTTCAGTGATTATTTCTATATAGTATCACGAGATGGACGGCTCCTAGACAGCTTTCTCTGCTAGTATAGAGCGATAACATCTTCAGGAACAACCAACAAGTTTACCCTGACTATATAAAGGATATGACTTACCGACAAGCTCATATCGGGATAATTAATTCTCCTAGATAGCTTGCTCTGCTAGTATAGAGCCACAAAGTTAATTATTCCTAATTAAGATTAATTCTGCCGTGACATTTATTACTGAATTCCCAGAATAATCTATTATTGCTCCTATTCCATGGTGGAATCCACGACTGGTCCCATGGAATGGCAATAACAATTGCTCCTATTCCATGGTCGAATCCACGACTGGTCCCATGGAATGGCAATAAACACTTGTTCTGATTCTATGATCGAATCCACGGCTTGATCTCATAGAATAGCAATAACTATATTATCTCATTACTCCGATTTCATGATCGAATCCACAACTGGTCTCATAAACGGTAATAGATAAATCTTAATTACTCTGATTCTATGGTCGAATCTACGATCCAATGGAATGGTAGTGCTCACTTTATTATTATGAATTCGTAGTCGAATCCTCAGCTGATCTTATGAATTAATAATAAACATCTTATTACTCAGTTTTGTGAATTATTCTCCACCGAATTCCACAATTAGTAATAAATAATCAACAACCGGGTGTCTGAGCTACCTCTAAGTAAGACCCAATTCAAATGGTGAAGGTGTATTCAACGACGATACACTAACAGTCACCGCACGAACGAGTATTTCAAAAATACAACGAAACGATGAACCTATGCAAAATAGAGAAGAAAATAATAAATAATTAAAAATATTGACCAGGGTGCAGGGAGCACGGACACACGACCGACCGACCAACCGTGTCGTGGTCAATCCCACGCTAGTTTTATATTTTTTAATGCATTTTTATTATTTTCCATGATTTGATGAAAATTCTCTCATTTTATCAAATCTCTTTCGTCTCGAGGAAACTCCTCGATTTCATGGTACTTCCATAAATCCATAAAAAATAATATAAAATTAAGGAAAGGAGTGTGGGGCGTGACCATTGGCCAACCGGCCATGCCTTGGTCCCAACCGGCCCCACACCCCACGGTTCTTTATTATTATTATTATTTTATTTTTTTTATTATAAAAGGGAGCCACTAAGGCATTTATTAACGATTCCTAGCCTATGAAAAAGAGAATTGCCTATCTTAAAGTTGGCATCATGTCCTACCATGCAATTCCTTAATCTCTTCAGGAAAGTTAATAAATCCGTACTAAGATCGCCAAAAGTGGATAAAGCCAAAACACCGAACCCATACCCGAGAGAAGTGCAAACATCTAAATATTTAGTGTTCTTGCAAGTAATTGCTGCAGAAATGGTGTGACCTGGTACGAAGTGGCGTGACTTAGCACTGGTAAACAGAGAGACCCTAGTGACATCGAGACAAACATCCTTCCCATCTATCCAATTATAAACCATGATGTCCGTTGGCCGAAAATCCTTATTATTGATGACGCCCAAAGAAACCTCTTTTCTAGCCACAAGCCCAGCTCTGTAACACATGTCTGCCAGAATATCTTTTACTAAATCATGTCTGAATTTAAGCCCGACCTCGCTACCACAATGGATAACGTGGTCTCCAAAGATATCCATGAGTTTGCCACAACAGGTAATTTATTGCCTTCCTCAAAAAGGGGTATAGCTAAACGATATTGTAAGACCGAGCTAAAATTCCTAGAACCAACTGCCTGGTTGAGCCCAGGAATAGGTATTGCCTTAAGGAAATCCATAGCATGATCAGATCTATTACATTGCCAAACAGTAGCTTCACGTGTAGAAAAAGAAAAGCGAGTAAGTACCTTTTCCCTGATAGCTCCAAAGTAGATAGCAGCCAATGACTTCATGTAATGAGAGGCGGCATCATTAATGTTGAAATCATGGAGGGGGATCTCACAAGCTTGTGTGAAACTCTGTAAAGTAGTATGGAAACCAAGGCATAAGTCGGTTGTTGCAGGCATCCTCAAAATAGAATTCTGCAAATGCTGGGTCTATGCCTGAGATGCAAGGTAACAGTACTGCATAGTATCTGTCATAGTAAGAATACCTAGACCACCATCTTTGATGGGGAGAGTGGCTAGTCCCTGTTGGACTAAGCCAAAACCAGCCCCATCTCCGACTATAAGATGACGAAGATATCGCATAAGATAATCATCAAAGCGCGTGGCAACATTTTGAATCGCCTTGGGGAAAGTAGTGCGTAATCCTGTTCAACACCACTTTACTACAGAAGTTCATATCTAGGCTGACTGGTCCACCAAGCAATTTAACACCATCTTTTGACTTACCGATATTCGCAGGAAAGGCAGTATCGTAATCCCTTCTCGGGTCATAAGAGGGCCAAAATAATTCAATCTTCGAAATATTCAAATGTAACCCGTAGACAGGACCGTCCTCTTGGAGAATCTTCAATGCTTTAGACACTTCCAAAGTGTCACCTGCGATGGTGCCATCGTCTAAATACCAGGCATGGAAATAAAACATACAAGTGGATGTAATCTTCTCGATAAGAGGGTGCAAAGCTAAAGCAAAAAGAAGGGGACCAAGAGGGTCACCCTGCTGAACCCCTTGTGCCGAGGAGAGTAAGTGTTCCTGATAATATAGCCTGGCGGGTTGCATATAGCAGAATTCAACCCAACGCGAGATGTTAGGGCAGTGTGTTCTTACCTCACGGATAATAGTAGATCGATCAACCATGTTGAAAGAGTTTGAAAAATCTATCAATAACATCGATTTGGTGTTATCAGATCCATGCATTTCAAGCAATCTATTCGCCGCATGCAGAATACTTTCTCCGCCGCAAGGGATGCCAACTCCATATTGGTGATTGCCAAGATAGTTGTTCAAGTTTTTGCAAACAGAAGTAGCTTCTAACTTAGAACACAGCATGCGCCATATTGTGCCTACCGCAATTGGTCTCAAACCACCACCAGGTTTAAGTAGTGGGGTTAAGGGAGCACTGGCTACAAATATACCAAGGGAAGGAGGGCATTTACCAGCAAGCCACAGGTTCACAACGCCAGTAATCGACAGCAGAAAATCATCAGAAATCGCAGCACCATCTCCACTCATGGCGTCCAACAAATGCTGAGCACGTAGACCGTCTCTGCCACAAGATGTCCCCTTGGGGAAGCTCTTAAGGGCTGCAAGTACAACCTTGGAATCAACAGTCAGGGAAGGTGTCGAGACAACTTCAGTGGGTATAATAGGGGGTGGAGCATATGGATGTTTCTGCTGGAGTTCGAACAAAGTGTCTGCGGTAGGTTGAGCAACGCCACAAGAAGAAAGAATGCGAATTTCTGTTGTGTAGTGTCCATAACTCAGCTTTTTACGACAGGCTTCTAGATATCTCATCGTCTTCTTTTTGTTAGGAGCACGCTGTGTAGAAGCTCTTTTGGTCACGCCAAGTAATTGTTGTACCAAAGTGATGCAGCCGACAGGTTCTCTCCAAACCAACAAAGCTTTGTTTACAGCAGCAGTCTGCAACTTCTTTCTCGTACCGGAGCGTTCCTCACTGGAGCTCTGAGGTTCATACATGTTTAGTGTACAAATTGGCAGCAGTAACAAACGTATCCAGGCCGCAATGTTCATGGGATTAGCAAGAACAGAATCTAATGCAGACTTGAGAGCACGCGAAAAATGTAACCTGCAGTATGGAGGAATACTAACAGGTTTATTATTATTATTATTATTATTTCTCTAATTTCATGAAAAAACTCCTTGATTTCATGGTATTTTTGCACAAATCATCAAATAATAATAAAATAAAATAAATTATGAAAACTTGTGGGACCAGGCCTTGGCCGGACGGCCATGCCTTAGCCGGTCCCACATGCCCATTTGTTTTATTATTTTATTATTAGTTTTCCTTGAATTCATCAAATTCCTTGATTTCATGGTATTTCTCTCAAATTAGGAAAAATTCCCTCAATTCATCAAAAATACATGAAAAATACACAAAAATTAGGGAAACTCGTGGGACCGGCCCAAGCCGGCCGTCCATGCCTTCCGCGGTCCCACACGCCCTTGTTTTTATTATTTTAATATTTTTTGCTTCCTTGAACTCATGAAAACTCCTTCAATTCATGGAAACTCCCTAAATTCATCAAATTTCTCAAAATTCATGAATTTTTCATAAAATCATCAAAATATTATAAAATTAAGGAAAAGGCACCACGGGACCGCGGTCACGACCGGTCGACCATACCTTGACCACGACGGTCCCACGCCTCCTCATTCCTTATTTTATAATTATTTTTCATCATCTCATGGTGTTTTCCTCAGTTTCGTCGAAACCCTAATTTTGGCATATTTTCTCGAATGGATGCTCAATTGCACGCCAGAAAATATCAAAATTCTCAGGACTGAGACGCGGACGCCTTGGGGACACGCGCACGCTATCTTGACCGACCAAGATTGGCTCTTTGGCTCACGGAAGCCGGTCCCATCAATTTTCACAGTTTTGACCTAATTTGCACAATTGCTCGTATTAGGTCCAAAACTCTTCCAAACACTTTGGATTTTTATGAAGTGATCGTCAGGCGGTCACGTGACTACCCAGGTCCGGTTTCATGACCCCATGGTCGGTCGTTCACTCTGTCATAATTAATTAGGTTTTCTCACCTAAGGCTCAGACGAGCATTTTTGAATAAATGATTAAGCCAGCATTTAATCATTCTTCCACCAACAAATCGTTAACTCTTCAGTAGTTCTTTGTATTTTCTCACGTGAGCATATGGACACTACATGGTTGATCCACGATCCTATGTAGTCGCTTTCTCCTTCGTCCCATGGTTGAAATTCTGACGAACCATGAATTGATTATCAATTGATCTAATTAGGGTTTCTGAATCCAAGGATCATCATTCCAGATTCCAACCTTAATGATTTTACGACGACCTCATGGTCATTAATTTTATTAATTATGCCCGGTTCAACGACCAATACTTTTAATTAATATTTTTGGTACGCTGCCAATAATCCATCAGACGAGCAACACATGCTCAGACAATCAAATATTCAACAATTCATCACATGAGAAACACTTGCTCAGATGATAAATATTTGCTCAAACCAAGGAATAATGGTTCAACAATCAATATTCAACGATCCATCGAATGAGCAATAGTTGCTCACTTCATCATAATAACTATACATCTGTCTCATGACATGTTCAATTCATGAGTTTCAGAACGTCATGTTCAACTCAGCAACTACATGGACTCATCGTCCCATCAAAGCACGAAGTCATCAATTGACTAACATACCACGAGACGTCAATCGTGTCACTTTGGGGGATATCACTTAGGGTTTTGGTCTGGCGGTCTACGACACGTGTGTTCAAACACACGATGGAATGTGAGCAAGTCGTGCAATCAGTTGAAGGAATTCACGAGGTAGTGGGTGGATAATCGACCAAGTCTCTACACGTTGAGAAACTGGTTTCAAACACGATCTCCACTTCCCCACTCCTTGATTCCATCAACTGCCACACTTCATGGAATCATGGTGTCTAAAATTCCAGCAATATAAATAAGTCTCTGAATCATGATTGAATCATCGACATCAACAATATCATCAATATCACGTCTCATCGACAACACGAGATCATCAACTCATCAATTGAGCAATTTCAATTATTCAGAGCTTATCATATTCAGAATACACACCCACAATCTTTGATTACCATTGATTCCACGCATTTCTTAGCTTCCCTCCTACAGATCAACCCATCCTCTCTTGTGACCGAATTTACTCTGGAACGGTCATTGTCTTGATTTAGGCCGGAGTACTACAGATTGATCTCTCAAATCTAAAGCACCCCTTTGCAGTGGTGCATCTGTGTGAGGTTTAACATTTTGATCGGTTCGAGGAGTCTCCTCCGTATGGTCGTCTCCTCCGTACGGTCGTCTCCTCAATTCCTTAAAAACCAGCAAATCGTTTTTTCCCATCTACACATGGATACCTTGGTCTGCCAATAAAACCTTAAATCACTTTATTTCGCTCACCCCATAAAGAAAAAGATTATCAATACAATAGGTGGTTAATATTCGTTACATTTAAAAAAAAATAGAAAATAGGGAATAACCTTGAACTTACATTAAGAAACCGTAATATATATGACTTAAGTAATTTCCATACATCCCTTAACCAGAATCCTAAAACTACAATTTCGTATGCCGAATTTAGTAGCTGCAATCCAAAATCAGTAACTGAGCCATTAAACAACCATAACATAACTAGTAATAGTTACACCCGCATATGTACGAGAAGTCTGAATCGATGGTGCGTGATTTATAATTTTTTAAAAAAAGTTTTGATAACCAAATGATAAAAATAAAAGATGCCGAAAGTCACAACTTGATTCCCATTTTTTTTTTAATTTGGTAAAAATAAAAGTTAACCGGAGTACTCGTCGGAACTTTTTGACCACCGGAGGAACGAACATTGACACCACTCTTAAGAAAAATAATCATTAGATAACATACAACAACATACAATATCAAAACTAAAGAAACGATCACAAGATCAATGATCAGAGGAACTAGGTAAGGAAATATCACTACCATCAAAAGCCCCGTAAAAGTATCACTGAAAGCATAAAAAGCTGAAAGTAGAAATATAGTTGGATTAAACCTGACCATACAAAAACAAGTAGATATACTCATAGTTGTTGGAGAAGAATCTAGTACTCGGGTCGAAAATATTTTGACTTGGCCAGAGATTAACAACGAAGGCGATGATATGCATACATATATTCAGAACTATATATCTAAGAAAAAAATAGAAAATTTGCAAAAGAAAAACCAAAAACAATAATTAACTAGGGAAGAAAATCGAAAATAAAGAAAAAAGAACTTTTGAAGTTAATCAGCCTGCTCAGACGCTCCAACTACACCATTTTTTGTGTGTATCATCTCATCTAGGTAGCTTATACTATTGCTTACCACCAACATTTAAGTATATAGTTTTTGTATTCGCAGGTTAATCAAATGATGCTTAGTTATGAGATCGGAAAGGTTGGAGAGTAAAGAAGTCATTAGGTCCCTTAGCAGCTGCAAGGTTTATAAATTCATATGTAGGGAGCTTCTATGAATTTAGGAAGCTTCTATGTATTCTCTTGGAATTTGATACTTTATAAAAAAAAATTGGTACTTCGAAAAATTTATGTTACGTTTTTTTTTTAATATGAATGAATTGAATGAGTGTTATATGAATAGATTGTAGAAACTACTATGGATGATGGATGTAATGAAAGGTGTATGCAGGTTATTGGAATCGCGACATACTTCCCGCCTGCAAAATAATTGGTAACACAAAAAACTATCAATGTTAACTAGTTGTAATTTTTTTTGTTATTACAAAAAAGTTCATAATGACTAAGAACCGTTTCAATTGGCCACGTAGTACCGAATCCATACTGTTTTAACGTTTCTGTTACGAAAATTCGTAACGGCTTGTGCTTGTTACGTATTCCCACGTAGTAACGGCTGAAAGTTGTTAGCTGTTATAACTTCCGTTGCGAATCCAAATTCGTAACAGCTGATGGGCTGTTCAAAAAATTTGTAATACCCCTTTTAGCAACAGTGGGTAACCTTTATAATCCTCTCGTAACGCGGAGAGTGTTCTAATTAACTTTTGCAGCTGCAGAACAAATGGTACAAAGTAAAAATTTTGGGTGAAAGGAGGAAAATTAGTAGATACTGGATCTTTTTAGTGCACGCCCGAATTCTCAAAAAAAAATAACCAAAATGGTTCAATAAGTTTTTCTTTTTTAACGAAAAGAAAATGGTCGAATAATTATTCTAATCACAACCCATTCAGTATTTGAAAGCAAATCTAAGCAAATCAAACTTTCTACTATGTGCATTACGTGGCTTATTTCTCCAAGCTTGAAAATAAGCGAGGAGATTTAAAACGAGATTTCGAAGTATAAATTTCCGGAAATGCTATTCCGCTCTCTGAATAGCACTCTTTTCAGCGCACTGATCTACGTGGCCAGTATACGTGGAAGTCCACGTGATACTTAATTTTTATCGGCGGTAACATCGTTTTTTTTCTCTCTCCGCCTTTGTTGATCAAAAATTGTTCTTATCTCCAATAATCTCAGAAAATTGAATTCTTCCTATCATAAAATATTGTTCATCGATTACCCTATTCAAAATCTCAGAAAATGAATTCTTCTTATCATAAAATATTGTTCTGAAATTTAATCATTTGCTGCTAAAGGTTAATTCATTGATCTTTTATGATCTGATCATCTTCAATAAGAAACTAGTACTAACCCAGAAATCATAATTTGGATCTTAGTTTTGCAATACAAAATCCGAGAAACCCTGATTTATGCTACCTATCAGAACTCATCGATAAAGGTTTTATCTTGACATTAAGAATCCATGTAGAGTCTTAATCGTTGACTTTTCAAATTAAAAAATTGAAGGGAGATCGAGATTATATAAGTAGACTATAGAAGTACAGTTCGATTTTGTCGATGGGATAAAAGGCAAGTAAGCAATTCTTGCTGTGAAGATTTTAAATTCAGGGTTCTCTTAAAATTTATTAAATAAGTTCAACAATTTGGGTTTAAAGCAAATCGAAACAGCTTCAATTAGTGGCGGCCAAACTTCCTTAAATCTAGCTCATTCTTGTTCCTTAAACATATCCATGTATTCTTTCGGCGGTTTCCTGTCGAGTTCAATAAAACTCATTTTACTGATAAAAAAGAAAAAAACATATCCATATCCCCCATGTTCCCACTTATCCAATCTAGCTATCTTTCTGGAGAATGAGCGTGCACACGTGATAGTGTGAATATATATACTGAAGAGTAAATTTGAAGCTAAATGGAGTAGAAAAACAAAAGTTAAGTTCGGTCTATATCTTATTTCTAGTTGGGTTGGGGGCCGTTTTAATGAAAATGACTTGAATTGGATGGATATACTTTCATTTGATTCAGATATGATGATTTTCAAGCTTTCTTTTGCGTATGGTCGGAAATTTATTCATCAGTTGGAGTACAATCCCGGTTAATCAAATTCAAAGTAAGAGACTAACAGTCTAGAGATGACTAGATAACAGCAAATTAAGTTTGACATTTTTTGTCTCCCAGTCTTCCGACAAACACTTTTGTCTGCGGACCTTGACGTGCATGGGAAGGTTTCCTTGTTGAGTACGAATCTGCATAAGCATAATCACGTAGGCACACAGACACATGGATAGATTAAGCTAAACTTAAAAAGTGATTACTTGTTCTGGAATCTGGATAAGCATTAAGGTGGTGCGGTGTGTAGATAAGAGTAGTGACGCCGTAATGTCTTTCATGCAGGGGGTGCATATTTGTAGTTTATTTCTGGCCGTTTTTGGTTGTTTCGTTTGGAGAGATGAGAATAGTTATTAAACACAAGGGACAGTATCCAAGTTACACGGAAGACATTCGCAACATTAACTCATCAAGCAGAGCAGAAACGTCTGGTGTGAGACAGATAAAATTTGTTTAATTTTTGGCGTTTGGATAACTTCTAACTTCTAAGACGTGGAAATCCTTTGTGTACAAAATTGTGGATAATATCATAAATTGTAGATAAAAGTCGTGTATTTAATTATTAAAAAGAGATATATTGATGTTGTAGATGTGGAAAATCCTACAACTACATCCAAAGAAACACATACACACACCTAATGAAGTAAACAAGCAAGAGATGCACAAGAACACAAGATATACATGGTTCGGTATGATTACCTACGTCCACAGGGGTAAGGGATTATCTTTATTACTTGATTCAAGGTTACAAAGGATGTCTCTTCTTACAAGCTCACAAGTCTCACTTTCAAGCTCTTAGTATTCTCTCTTCCCTCACTGATTACTTGCCCCTCAACTCTCTACATAGCCCTCTATTTATAGCTGTAAGTGATGATACACTCAAGTTACAGCGTAAGTTGTGGTGCATCTTTGTTGATGTCCTTCTCGAGTTAGGAATGGAGTTTGTCCCGAGATTCTGGGCCGAGCCTAGAATACCTTCTCCTGATGTTCCTTTGCCCGATGTCGTCTACTTAATGAATGCTGTCGATGTCGCCCTTGATATATTTAGTTGAGTCTCACTTTGACCAGATTCTAATTATCTCTTTGTTTGAGGGTGAAAACGGTTTCTGCTGGTTTCGGTAATTTCGGGTGTGTGGGTGAGAAAAGAATTTAAACCCTAAACAATGTACTGCACGGGAGTACTTTATATTCGAGAGATCAATCTGTACAAGTACGGCCTAAACCAAGAAATGGCCGTTCCAGACTTGATTCGGCCACAAAGTGAAGGATAATGGGTTGGTTTTGGGGAGGGAAGCAAGGAAAGCGATGAGACCAGAACAGTTGATTTCTGGAAGAGTAGTTATTTCTCTGCGACTTGAATCAGAAAGTGGGAAGCTAACAAAAATGGGAAGTTAGCAAATGTTTTTGTGAGTGTTGTATGCTCCTGACTGAACTTGTTGTTCGGTGGAAATAGGTAAGACCTATTTATAGAAGTCGAGGTGTAACGTACTCTGGTCTCATTAAGGAATGGAAAAATGGGTGAGTAAATGGGAGGAGGTGGTAACCGTTAACGCATGGAATTGATGTTCCATAAAAAAGAGTGTTTCACCATTACTCCCTGTATTTACTAACCGCCTCATCCTTATGAAACTTCCTTATGACGGGGGTAGTGTACGCCGCACGTTGTAAACCGCCAAACCAATACCCAAATAGGATCCCCTAGTTTGTGATATGTGTTGATGTCTCAAACGTTTTCGTGGAAAACATGTAGCATATTGTTGTCGCCTGGCAAGTCGAGCTTGAGAGACTTGATGGCTTGGTGACCTTCGACGGTCGAGATTTCGCATCTTAAGAGGAAAGGTAGCTGTTGATCGTTGCACGCTTCCGTTCTTGGTAGCCGCATAGGGAAGGCCAACATGGTGGCGCGGCATGGCATGCCTTGGCGCGGTTTGGCGTGGTCGAACTAGGGTTTTGGGTCAAAGGTTACCATGCGTTGTCTGGTAACCTTGGACGGCTAGGATTTGCTCCTGGGATTGAAGGGAGACCGTTGATTGTCGCACGCCTTCGTTTTGGTAGCCGCATAGGGAAGGCCAGTATGGTGGTGCGGCAAGGTTGGCATGCCATTGGAATGGAATGCCTTGGCGCGTTTGGCGTGGACAAACTAGGGTTTTGGGTCAAAGGTTACCATGCGTTGTCTGGTAACCTTGGACGGCTAGGATTTGCTCCTGGGATTGAAGGGCGACTGTTGATTGTCGCACGCCTACGTTTTGGTAGCCGCGTTGTGCATGGCTTTGTCTAAGTTTTGACATGCTGAAATCCTAATTTGCTCCCTTTACTAGAATCGCCGTAGAATTCGCGTACGAACTCGGATTTTGACGGTCCTCCCCTCTATCTGACCAGAGAAGAATTCTATATCTCCTCAAGCGAGAATATTCATGTTTTGAGCTCGTTTGGGTGGTGAAAACAGCCCGACAGTGAAAACCAGGAAGAATTCAAGAGGGATGGCGGCATGGCCAGGCTAGATTTTGGGTCAAAGGTTACCATGTGTTGTCTGGTAACCTTGAACGGCTAGGATTTGCTCCTGGGATTGAAGGGCGACCGTTGATTGGTGGCGCGACTAGGTTGGCATGCCATTGGCATGGCATGCCTTGGCGCGGTTTAGCGTGCTCAAACTAAGGTTTCGGGCAAAAGATTACCATGCGTTATCTGGTATCCTTGGATGGCTAGGATTTGCTCCTGGGGTTGAAGGGCGACCGTTGATTTTCGCACGCCTTCGTTTTGGTAGCCGCATAGGGAAAGCCAGCATGGTGGCGCGGCTAGGTTGGCATGGTGCGTTTGGAATGTGGGACCAAGGGCTTGGCATTTCGTTTGGCACATGGTGCGGCTAGCATGGCTAGGTGCGCTTGGCTTGGCATGGCGGGGCCAAGGGCTTGGCATGTCGTTTGGCACATGTGCTGCTAGCATGGCCAGGTGCATTTGGCTTGGCATGGCGGGGCCAAGGGATTGGCATGCTGTTTGGCACATGGTGCGGCTAGCATGGCTAGGTGCGTTTGGCATGTGGGGCTAAGGGCTTGGCATGCCGTTTGGCACATGGTTCGGCTAGCATGGCTAGGTGAGTTTGGCTTGGCATGGCGGGGCCAAGGGCTTGGCATGTCGTTTGGCACATGTGTGGCTAGCATGGATAGGTGCATTTGGCTTGGCATGGCGGGGCCAAGGGCTTAGCATGAAGTTTGGAACATGGTGCGGCTTGCATGGATAGGTGCGTTTGGCGCGGAGATGTGGCTGGCACGGTTTGCCATTGGCACAGTGGTGCGGCTGGCATGGTTGGCATGCCTAGGCGCGGAGATGTGGATGGCACGGTTTTCCATTGGCATAGTGGTGCGACTGGCATGGTTGGTATTTCTTGGCGCGGAAATGTGGCTGGCACGGTTTTCCAATGTCATATTGTTGCGGCTGGCATGGTTGGCATGCCTTGGCGCGGAGATGTGGCTGGAACGATTTTCCATTGGCACGGTGGTGCGGCTGGCATGGATGGCATGCCTTGGCGCGGTAGCATGAGAATTTAGGGTTTTGCACAGGTGATGTCAGTCAATGTTAAAGGTTCTGCCGTGGAACATGACACATAGAAAGAAAAAAGGTACCCTGGTAATTCTTACGTAAGCATGTTGATCAGTTCAGTAAATGTGCTAATGGTCATAATGACGTCTTGCCAGATGTGCGGTTTTACGATTTTAACCCTAGGCTAAAAACCACCATCAACATTAAGTCCCCTGCTTAGCTCGGAACGGGAGCATCGTTGCGAGGTAAGCATAAGATGGTGCCAGGATAGGACAAGAAATCGAAACAACAAATCGTGATAAGATGGTCAGGAAAGTCCGACTAACCTTTTTCGAGAGGTAAATAGAGTTCACGTTTTCCGTGTTGGCGACCTTGCATAGATTATGCTGGGGACACGTGGAGTGCATATATGAGAATTACCGGCTTGGTCTGGACATGCATCTCCTCAACTGGGTTAGGGAACATAGCGACACTGGCTCGGCTAGTTTGTTGGTGTTAGCGTGGACAGCTTGGAGAAGCAAAGCATGCGCGGACGGCTTGGAGAGGCAAAGCATGCGCGGACGGCTTGGCATGTGGGGCCAAGGAAATGGCACGGACGGCTTGGCCTGTGGGGCCAAGGAATGGCGCGGTCTTGGAAAGGCAAAGCATGACGGACGGCTTGGCATGTGGGGCCAACGCAATGGCGCGGACGGTTTTGGCGTGGTCTTTGCAGGACGGTTTCCTCTTTTCCTTACTTGGATCGAATAGGAAATCCTTTCCTTGTTCAAAACTCCCAAGTATTATGCTTTCCGCGTTTCTCACCAAACCCTAATCATCTTGTATGGACATGTGTGAAACTTTCCTAATATTCGCTGGTAGAACAGGGTTTAATTAAAAATCTGATGTCACGCCTTAATCCACGGATGGTATAAGTCTTTCATTTTCGGGACCTTATTTCCCTGATGTTTATAAGAGATGGTCTTGGATCCCTCGTTCGCACATGTCATCTTGAAATCGTGTCCATCTTCTTTCACAGGTATCGTCTCGTGTTACTGGTTTCCCATTTTGTCCTCTTTCTTATGTAGGTTTCCGGTGCAGACAAGGTGAAAATTTATCATTTTCTTTGGTTTTGTAGCGCGTAATGGGATCTTCCAGCGATGATCAGACCTCTAACTCTTTGGACAGAAATTTTGGGATCGGCGTAAACAATTTTTCTTCTCATGAGGAGGCATTAGATAGAATTAAATCTCTGTTCCGTGAAGCTGCCGAAATTATTCGGGACATTCCTTCTTCCTATTTAGGTGAGGTGCGGGCACGTGTCCAGACCCTCTTGGATTTGGTGAACATGAAGGAAGAGTGGGAAGATGACGAAGTATCCCAATGTATTGACAGGCTTTAGTGTAACAAAACTTCTTCACGGCCAGGTGCTAGGGCGGAACGTCCGCCTCTCGGTTGAAAAGACAGAAAATTAAGTTTGTAAAACTTGTAGAAGAAGGCCGTCGTAACTTCTATGTCCAAGACGGTGTCATAGTCCTTGATTCCGATGCGGATGAATTGGAGAATCCTCTTCAAGAGGTTGCTGAGGAGATTGTCGAGGAAAATGACGCTGCAGTTGACGATGAAACTGAAACAGCTTACGGAGCGGACAACAAAACTGTTGTTAGTGATGTTGGGGGAGTCATGGTGGCCTATGTTGCGTCAGTTGTTGAATCGGATGTTGGGAAGAAGACGGATGCTGTTGTCGCTGAGACGGTTTCCCGGTGGGATGTTGAGGTGCCGGATACTGCTGATATTGCTTTCGGATGAAACCTTTGCTGCCCGAGAGATTGTTGGGGAAAGTTCTTGGAGAAGCTCTGACAGAGGAGTTGGAAACTCGTGTGTCTTCTTTTGATGACCATTTTCCCCTTTTCCGTTGTTTCACTTTGTTACATAGAAACTTTGATGGTTTTGCAGACTTATTGTTATCTTCGTTGTATTCATGGCGAAGTTAGGGTTTCGTCAATTAGCATCCCGCTTGCGGTTTCACATCTTTGAATAAAACTTCTCATTTGAAAGAACTCAATCTTCCATTAGAATAGGTTGTTCGATCTTCTGTTCCCTTTAGAGATCTTGAGTAATTGAATGAGGTATTTCCTGTATGTTTTCGGCTTTTCTGGTCGTGATTTGATGGTTGATCGTGTCTTCTGAGCTTCGATAGTGAAGGGATCCCGTGTAGATTCCCAGTTCCAAAGTGTAGTTTGCAAGTTTCCATCCTGGGTGGTCGGTGGGTTGACTATGATAGGGATATCACCATTGTGTGTTCGTACTTGTGATTTTGGTACTTCTTCCACGTGCAATTGAAATACGGAGGAGTACGGGTTACCTTTACAGCTATTGTTTTATGGTGAAACTTTGGCTGGTATCAACAAACTGGCGGTAACAGTTCTTGGCAGCAGATGTGATTAGAAGAGACTTTCCATGGAAGTAAATGGATTGGATATATGCGTAAGCGAGTAAATTGTATATGACCACAAGCTTTGGTGGTATGGAACAAAAGGTGGCCATGACTACGAATATTGGCTGTCTGTGATCATGATCCTTGACATGAGGAGCGTGGTGGTACGACCCTTTGCAGGAAGAAGCGGCGTTGAAGTAGTTTTGGCTCCTGGAGAGGATGTTGAAACTTAGGAAGTCAAACGCTAAAGTTTCGGCTTCGATCCTGGATCATCTTATGGAGAGAACACTGAAGCGGAGCGGTTGCGTTAATCAGTGTGCTGTCAAACTGGACACCCTTTAGGCGAACAAAGGTTAGGAGTCCCCAGTTTCATCTATCAATCGTGCTTTCCAGGAGAGGTTGGGGTTTGGGAACGACTTCTCTGGTTGGAAACGACTGCTTCCCTGATGCAGTGCGGTTGAGGGATGCAAATATGCCTTGATGCTGCGCCTACAGAATCTCACGTAAGTATTTCATCATAGACTGCATGATTTTGTGAGCGAAGTCCCCGGAAATCATGCAGCTCCTGACAGAAAGAAAGTCTTTGTGAACTCAGGGGGGTTGCTGATTTTATTTTCCTCGATTTTGGAGAAGTCATTCCTGCTCTTTACGTGTTATGAAATTGGATTGCTGATTCCCTTCCACAGGGCGTTCAGAAATAACACTGGAAGGACGCAAGCTGCCGTAATGATGCAAGTTGTAAGTGCTGGAAGGATGCAAGCTGCTGGTGCTGGGAAGATGCAAGCTGTTAGCACTGGATCGGCTTGGAATGGGCGCTGGCTCGGCATGGCGTTGGCTTGGCGTGGCGCGTTAGCAATAAAGTGGTCAAGCATATTCCTGGTCTGTACTCCAGCATTTCTCTTCCAATTTGTTTTCTTGTGTTGGTGCAGACCCTAGCCATAGGTATGCCTTCCATAAATATGTAGAAATATTGTCCTTCCGAACTGGTGTAAACCTTAGCCGTTGGTACGTCATTCTTAAACTTGTATAAGTACTTATTCTTCTCTTCGAATATCATCGTAGTAGTGTCGGCTACCTCATGAATAGTGACTGGTAATCGTTATTATGCAAAGTAGGTACGTACGGGTAGGTGACTGATTCCACGAAGAACTGGGCGTTATGGTTTCTCTGAGATCCAAAAGTCGCAGGCCGAGGTGACCGAAGGTCCTTCCGCGGACGTGGTCAAATAATAAGAAGCGTAGGTCGAAAGGCGGTCCTCCAAATGACGAAGGACGCCTTCTTAGAGAAGAGAAAAACACTGTTGAATGGCTTCCTTTGAATGCACTTTTGTCTTCTGAAATTCTTTTGTTTCGTCTTTTTTTTTTTTTTGAAAGGCAAATGGAACACCTGGCTTATGGTTTTGATTTTCTGGAATTTTGGGTTGATAGACAAGTGTATCACCTATGAGGGTTTTGGATTATTATTCTAGATGAACTGTTTTAGGATGATGTGGTTTTTGGTTGTGATTGTAAGTAACAAAAACATCCCAGGGAATATATGGAAACATGAACGTTGCGTGTCGGTAGATGACATGGGATGAAACATAACATGGCTATCGGTTTTGTCATTCCCGTGAAAACTGGAAATAGTAAACCATGTATTTGGTCTAGGCAAGACTTACTCGGTTTTTTGGATCTGCTAACGAAAAACGAGTCAGATGCAAGTACGACTTTCGTGGGAAACACCGCGATTGTGTAAAGTCCCCAGTCGTCCATGACTCACTTGATGGTCGAGTCGTCGATCCCTGAGTGGGTCTGCTAACGAAAAACGAGTCAGGTGCAAGTCCGACTTTCGTGGGAAGCCCCAGCCCCCCTTGCCGCGTCAAGACTGGATGGGTCATTCGCTTTTAAACTCTAGGCAGTCCCCAGTCATCCCTTGTCATGTCAAGACTGGTTGGATCGTTCGCTTTTAAACTCTAGGCAGTCCCCAGTCATCAATTGTCGTGTCAAGACTAATAATCGGGTCGTCTGGTAACTGAGTCATCGATCCCTGAGCGGATCGCCTGCTTCTACCGTCTTGATGTATGGGTCGAAGCATGAAATCGATGGTCGAAAATTGATATTGTAACCGAAAGATCGATCTCCCACTGTGGTCGCCAATTATTTGAGGGTGAAAATGGTTTCTGCTGGTTTCGGTAATTTCGGGTGTGTGGGTGAGAAACGAATTTAAACCCTAAACAATGTACTGCACGGGAGTACTTTAGATTCGAGAGATCAATTTGTACAAGTCCGTCCTAAACCAAGAAATGGTCGTTCCATACTTGATTCGGTCACAAAGTGAAGGAGAATGGGTTGGTTTTGGGAAGGGAAGCAAGGAAAGCGATGAGACCAGAATAGTTGATTTCTGGAAGAGTAGTTGTTTCTCTACGACTTGTATAAGAAAGTGGGAAGCTAACAAAAATGGAAAGTTAGCAAATGTTTTCTGAGTGTTGTATGCTCCTGACTGAACTTGTTGTTCGGTGGAGATAGGTAAGACATATTTATACAAGTCGAGCTGTAACGTACTCTGGTCACATCAAGGAATGGAAAAATGGGTGAGTAAATTGTAGGAGGTGGTAACCGTTAACGCATAGAATTGATGTTCCATAAAAAAGAGTGTTTCACCATTATTACCTGTATTTACTAACCGCCTCATCCTTATGACACTTCTTTATGACGGGCGTAGTGTACGCCGCACGCTGTAAACCGCCAAACCAATACCCAAATAGGATCCCCAGTTTGTGATATGTGTTGATGTCTCGAATTTTTAGTGGGAAATATGTAGCATATTGTTGTCGCATGGCAAGTCAATTTTGGGAGACTTTTTGGCTTGGTGACCTTCGATGGTCGAGATTCTGCATCTTAAGAGGAAAGGTAGCCGTCGATCGTCGCACACTTCCGTTCTTGGTAGCCGCATATGGAAGGCCAGCATAGTGGCGCGGCATGGCATGCCTTGGCGCGGTTTGGCGTGGACGAACTAGGATTTTGGGTCAAAGGTTACCATGCGTTGTCTGGTAACCTTGGACGCAAGGATTTTCTCTTGGGATTGAAGGGCGACCGTTGATTGTCGCACGCCTTCGTTTTGGTAGCCGCATAGGGAAGGCCAGTATGGTGGTACGGCAAGGTTGGCATGCCTTGGCGCGGTTTGGCGTGGCTAAACTAGGGTTTTGGGTCAAAGGTTACCATGCGTTGTCTGGTAACCTTGGACGGCTAGGATTTGCTCTTGGGATTGAAGGGCGACCGTTGATTATCGCACGCCTTCGTTTTGGTAGCCACGTTGTGCATGGGTTTGTCTAAGTTTTGACATGTTGAAACCCTAATTAGCGCCCTTTACAAGAATTGCCGTAGAATTCGCCTACGGACTCGGATTCTGACAGTCTGCCCCTCCATCTGACCGGAAAAGAATTCGCTATCTCCTCATGCGGCATTATTCATGTTTTAAGCTCGTTTGGGTGGTGAAAAAAGACCGACAGTGAAAACTAGGAAGAATTCAGGAGGGATGGCGGCATGGCCAGGCTAGATTTTGGGTCAAAGATTACCATGCGTTGTCTGGTAACCTTGGACGGCTAGGATTTGCTCCTGGGATTGAAGGGCGACCGTTGATTATCGCACACCTTCGTTTTGGTAGCCGCATAGGGAAGGCCAGCATGGTGGCGCGGCTAGGTTGGCATGCCATTGGCATGGCATGCCTTGGCGCCGTTTGGCGTGGCCAAACTAGGGTTTCAAGCCAAAGGTTACCATGCCTTTTCTGGTAACCTTGGATGGCTAGGACTTTCTCCTGGGGTTGAAGGGAGACCGTTGATTTTCGCACGCCTTCGTTTTGGTAGCCGCATAGGGAAGGCCATCATGGTGTGCGGCTAGGTTGGCATGCCATTGGAATGGCATGCCTTGGCGTGGTTTGGCGTGGCCAAACTAGGGTTTCGGGCCAAAGGCTACCATGCGTTGTCTGTTAACTTTAGATGGCTAAGTTTTTCTCCTGGGGTTGAAGGGCGACTGTTGATTGTCGCACGCCTTCGTTTTGGTAGCCGCATAGGGAAGGCCAGCACGGTGGCGCGACTAGGTTGGCATGGTGCGTTTGGCATGTGGGGCCTAAGGCTTGGCATGCCATTTGGCACATGGTGCGGCTAGCATGGCTAGGTGCGTTTGGCTTGGCATGGCGTGGCCAATGGCTTGGCATGTCGTTTGGAACATGTGCGGCTAGCATGGCTAGGTACGTTTGGCTTGGCATGGCGGGGCCAAGGTCTTGGCATGCCGTTTGACACATGGTGCGGATAGCATGGATAGGTGCATTTGGCTTGGCATAGCGGGGCCAAGGGCTTGGCATGTCGTTTGGCACATATGCGGCTAGCATGGCTAGGTGCGTTTGGATTGGCATGGAGAGGTCAAGGGCTTGGGATGCCGTTTGGAACATGGTGCGGAGATGTGGCTAGCACGGTTTTCCATTGCCACAGTGGTGCGGTTGGAATGCCTTGGCGCGGAGATGTGGCTGGCACGGTTTGCCATTGGCACAGTGGTGCAGCTAGCATGGTTGGCATGCCTTAGCGCGGAGATGTGGCTGGCACGGTTTGCCATTGGCACAGTGGTGCGGCTGGCATGGTTGGCATGCCTTGGCGCGGAGATGTGGCTGGCACGGTTTGCCATTGGCACAGTGGTGCGGCTGGCATGGTTGGCATGCCTTGGCGAGGTAGCATGAGAATTTAGGGTTTTGCACAGGTGATGTCAGTTAGTGTTAAAGGTTTTGCCGTGGAACATGACACATAGAAAGATAAAGGTACCCTGGTAATTCTTACGTAAGCATGTTGATCAGTTCAGTAAATGTGCTAACAGTCATAATGACGTCATGGCAGATGTGCGGTTTTACGATTTTAACCCTAGGCTAAAAACCACCATCAACACTCTTCAACTACTTCGTCAGTGCATTAATTTCTCTTGTACTCGATGGTCGTCTCTTCAGTCACCTCCAACCTTTACACGTATTGTCTTAACGGGTTCCTTTGGTATCTCTTTTCTCACGCCAAGGACAAGTAAGGTGATTTGGTGCTCCTTGGTTCATATGTTATCGATGATTCACTACCTACGATTGTCCCACCTGGATTTGTGGATTATTTACACCTACATTTATGCCCCTTCTTTCACTCGTGTGACCGACACGAAGGGAAGAACTGCTTCGTCTTCCACGTCCGCTCCCATGCAGCATTTCACGCCATGTTGTTCTCCACTACCGTCGTCTTTGTGACCTGTTTGACCTTCTCCGTCGGTTACTACTACTGAGGGTATAAATATGTCCCTTAAACCCTTAGTCCTTCACTTCACCCTTTTCAGAGAACCACCTTCTCTTTCTTCCCTCAACTGCAGCTCCATTGTTTCTTTATTTTCTGAGTTCCTTGAGAAACTGAATCATCCTTCGTTCATCTCGCGACTCCCCTTATTGCTGCTGTTGTGTCTTAGCTGATTGTATTCATATTTTTCAGTCCGAGTTTTGCTGTTTCTGCTCTTCAATGGCTTCTTCAACCCCTTCCATGATATAAAAGAGGTGTGTGAGTTATACCTTTTCTGATGAAGATGACGCTCCTCTTGATTCTTTGTTTCTTATTGACAGTCCTTCTAATCATGATTCCCATGCCCTTAATTATATCCTCTATGATGGTTCTCCTTCATTTTTATGTAGGATTGACAAGAAAGTTGCCAAGGAATTGACTGATGATCAGTTCATCAAGCAGTTGAAGAATGATTTTGATCTTCACGGTTATGACATCAGGCTCTTGTCGGGCCAAAAAGGAGTTCTGAAGAAAAGTGATGTTATGAATTTCCCTCACTCGGCCGAGGCGACCGTCATCACCAAAGGTCAATTGGAGCTTCGGCTACGCTTCCCTCTATACAACCCTAGCCGTCTGTTTATGTATGAGGCTCTTTCGAAGCTTCGTCCTTATCGTGCCTTAGCTCAGTGGAATGGCAATACTTTTCGCCTTATAAACGAGTGGGAGAAACGAATCCGGGGCGAGTGTACTCCTACCGCCTGGTCAACCTATGATCCGTTCACTGCAGGTGACTATACTCCCGTCAGTTTTGCTGCCAACTACCGGAGTGGGACTTCCACTAATGGTGACCTTGCCGGTTTTGCTGCTATTCCTCACCGTAATAAGACTATCCCTGAGGTTTTCAAGAAGCTTCTTTTGGACGAGGACCCTGAGGGGAAGACGACTAACAAGCATGCCCGACATACCAGTGACGTAGCTTGGGACCGAGTTCCACTTGCTATTCATGGTCATCTCCTCAATGGCAAGTTTCCTTCTCCGGCCGAGTCCTACCCCGTTTTGGGTAGTCAATATTGATCGAGTAAGTTTCCTTGTTTTTTTTGACTTTGTCGGCACGAGTATCCCGATGGGCTATGTTTTGATTCATTGTTGTTTTGCAGTCTCAGTCTCAAAGTAGTCAATTTAAGGCTTCGGTTTCCAAGAAGAGGGATAGGGGTCCTAACACAGGAGTCGATGGAGAGACAGGGAAGATAACAAATATATTGCTTTACCTACAATACATGTACTTTCCTCTATTTTTTGCCTTGAATGGATCTAACGATAACTCATGTGCAGAAATCGAAAGCTGATCAAGGAGATGTGGAGAGTACTTCAGTGACTGAGGGTGAGGACCCCGACGAGCGGCTTCCCTTGTCTCATTTTCTGAGGAAGTTGTCTCAGAAATATTCTGATGTTTCTTCTACCGTTGTAGGTGTCAAGCCTAGTGTAAGGGGGAAAGAATCGAAATGCGATGAATCTGCCCCACGAGAAGTTATGCCCAAGCAATCTGCTGGTAGGAGTGTCACCCTCGCCGATGGTGTTGTGTTCCTTGTTTCTGATGGTGAGGAAGATGAAGATATTTTTGAAGAGGAGAACAGTACTGGTGCTGCGGGCGAAAAAGAGTATCCGAAGCTGGCAGAAGGGTCTGGTGCTGGTGAAGAAAATCTTGGTCCTGAGGGTGTGTTGTTGGAAAATGTATCTCCTGTTATCTCTGTCCCGAGCTCGGGTGGGACTACCTTCTTTACTATCTCGGGTCCGATGTGCAATTCTCTAGGGGCTCTTACTTGTCCCGATTTTGCATCTTTGGTTGATGCTCAGATGATCAGTGTTGTATCTTTGTACTCTGCCGGTATGAAGGGCACTTTTGATCAGATGGTGTGTTGTGTTTCTTTATTCGTACATTTATAACATGGGGTGGTTGCTAACGCTCATAATGTTTTCAAGTTGCCAATAAGGAGTTGTTGGATGTTGCTCTTAGGAGAAGGGAGCTGGCAGAGAAAGAGAGTCTTCGTCTGCAATTAAAGCAAGAGAGGGATCGAGACTGAGAGTTAGAGAAACGATTGGCCGAGACTCAAGGTATTTGTTCAAAATTTAAGTAGCTATGATTGATTCCGTGGTGCAAATATCCTGAACTTAGTATTATCTTGTTAGCCGAGATGTCTAGTATAGATGCCGATGCAACTTCTGAATATCGTTTGTTAAAGAGAAAACTGGATATTGAGCTGAGCCATGTTGAGAATCTCCGCCAAAGAATCGTTAACCTAGATGAAAAAATTGATCGCCAAGAAGCCGAACTTGAGGAGCTCCGAGATAAACTATACAGCTATGAAACCTTTGAATATGTGCCCGAGGAGTTAGATAATATGTGGGCGAGTCTTTCCCGAGCCCAAGGTATTGTTGCCTATATGGCTCTGTTGGTCGATAACTTGGAAGGCCAGTGTGAACGTTTAAGGCGTCAGAACATGGACATGCATGCTGATCGTCGGCGCATTCTAGAGGAAAAAGACGTTGCTGATAGGTCCAATCATGAGTTACAAGGGCGACTTCAAAACTTTATCCAAGTATCCGAGGAGTTAGAATGGTTTCGGGCTCAGTTGTTGGGTCTGCAGATGGCACATGATCGACAGAAGTCCGATTGGAGTGATCATAAGAAATATTGCCCCACAAACGAGTTTAGTGAACAACGTTATCATGAGTTAACTTCCAAGATTTCATCTCTTGAGTGTAGTCTACTTAAGTCCGAGGAAACCATTAAAGTAGTTTTTCCCTTGCTTGAAGGTATTGTATCCCTCATGGTGTTGTGCTTGCTCATGTTTTGATGTTATGATGTTGGTGCCCCTTTTACTAATCATCTTTTCTCATTTGCAGTTGAACAAGGAAAAGTGAAGTAGTTGGAGGAGGAAGCCGCTCGTCTAAAGGCGAGGGAGACCCAGCTACTCAGGCAGGTAGCCATTGCCGAGGTGGCGTTGCTTCAATTGACTCAGGATCTTGCGGCCGAGAAAGAGAAGTTCAATACCGAGCTTATCGCCAAGGTCAGAGATGGTGTGAAGGCGGTCATGGATAAGAAGCGAGCTGATGCTGCTGCTAAGAAAGATGGTTCGGGATCAGTTCCGCCAAAGGCCTGAGTAGATCTTTCGTAGTGCTGTACCACTATTATGCTCCTTATGTCTGGCTGTAAATCGTTTGAACATCCTTATTTTTTCTAACATCTTTTTTCAAGGGGTGCTGCGTCTCCAACCGGTTTGTTTGATCAGTTTCTGATATTTTTATGCTTGTTGCTACGATTACCTTTCGTTGTTTTGTTATGATATGTCGACGTTTTCCTGCATGACAATGGTTTTAACTAGTTAGTATAAATTCCATTTCTGTCGAACACACTCAACAGGGAGGGTCATCGGGCCCAATGCCATGTCCCGATTGAGGTATCTCATCACCGTCATTTTGATCTAGTGGTAGGGTATTCGGTCATTCCTAGGTTTTATTTGCTCGATATCCCAAGAAGTTATTAATTAACTATCTTGGGCAAGTGATTTCGGCTACTTGTGATGGGAGAAATGTTGTATGCTCGACTATCGGGTACTCGAGCCCCAACAATCGGCCACTGGTTTCCAACGACCAGGGTCCTTAGACTACCTCGGCACTTGCACACTATCACTGCCCCGAGTTCGAATAGCCCGTCGAGTGTAAGACACCTCGGCACTTGCACACTGCCGTCGCCCCGAGTACGAATGTCCATTCGAGTGTAAGTCACCTCGGCACTTGCACACTGCCGTCGCCCCGAGTACGAATGACAATTAGACGCAATTGTCACATTCCCTACCCCTCGTGGATTTTTAAGGAAATAAATGACATAATATCATACCTGCTTATGCACCTCTCATGGGTGATATAGCTTCAGATGTTGAGTGTTCCACGGTCTCGGCTCGGGTGTTCTGTCTGGTTTCAATATCTTATACGCCCCTTCGCCGACTTTTTCCACTATAGAGTAGGGTACGCCCCATCTTGCTGCCAGTTTCCCACCCTTCTTGTCATGTTCGTAATTAGGTAGCTCCTTCAATACCAATTGTCCAGGTTGAAACTCTCTCGGCCGAACTCGTTTTTTGTACTCGCGTTGTAATCTTCTTTGGTAGTTCTCCATTTTTTGTAGGGCCATTTCTCTAGTTTCTTCTAAATCATCGAGCTTAGCCAAAATGAGGACTGCCGAGATGTTCCCCCAGTGCAAAACTAGTAGGCTTGCGAGATGTTGCTTAATATTTTGGAAGGAATCCTCACATTCCTCGCTCCATTTGAATTTTTCTCCTTTATTTAACGTCCCGAAGAAATCTTTACATTTATCTGAGGATCGTGAGATGAATCGCCCTAATGCCGCCAAGTTTCCGTTTAGTCGTTGTACATCTTTGATCGTCACCGAGGACGGCATTTCCAACACATCCCTAATCTTCTCTAGATCGGCTTCTATACCTTTATCAGTGATTATGTATCCCAGAAACTTACTCGAGGTAACCCAAAAGGTGCATTTGGCCGGGTTTACTCGCATCTTATATTTTCTCATGGTTCGAAATATTTCCCTAAGATCATAAATATGATTGTCTGCCACCTTGCTTTTGACTAACATATCGTCCACATAGACTTCGATGGTGTCATGTATTTTGTCCTCAAACATGTCCTCCACTAACCTTTGATAAGTGGCACCGGCGTTCCTCAATCCGAACGGCATTTTGGTGTAGCAATATAACCCTCTAGGTGTGAATAAAGACGTATGTTCTTGATCCTCGGGAGCTAGGGGAATTTGATTATATCCCGAGTACCCGTCCATCAGTGTTATCGCCTTGCACCCAACTATGGACTCTACCAATTGATCGATGTCGGGGAGGGGAAAACTATCCTTCGGGCAGGCCTTATTCAAGTCGCTGAAGTCGATACATATTCTGACTCCTCCATTCCTTTTAGGGACTATCACCATATTAGATATCTACTGGGGGTATTGAGCCTTCCGAATGATCCCCGCTATCTGTAGCTTTTTCAACTCGGCCTCTATCGCTGCCTGCAACTCGGGTGCAATCCTCCGTATTTTTTGTCGGATCGGTTTGAATTTAGGATCTATTCTTAAGTGGTGTGAGCATACTGTTGGATCGACTCCCTCCATATCATGCATCTGCCAAGCGAACACATCCAGGTGTTCCTTTAACAAGGTTATTAGTTGTTATGTTTGTTCATCTGATAGTAAGGTTCCAATTTTTACTATCTTAGGTTCCTCCTCGGTCCCTAAGTTGATTTGTTGGGTAGCCTCTAAGGCCGAGAAGTTAGGCTTTGATTCCTCGACCGACGTCGCCTCCTTTGATTGCTACAAAATTTCTTGCTCGCCTGTTTCATAGGCCGCAATGGCTTGTGAGAGTACATTCTATAACTCTTCCGATGATTTAGCCTCCTTAGCTTTGTTCTTTTCTCGGCGCTGTTTTGACCGTCTTTCCTCATTTTGTTGAATATCCAGCTGCATACATTGTCTTGCATCCTGTGGATCGCCCAGTACCTCCACAACCCCTCGGTAAGATGGGAACCTTAATTTTTGATGGTATGCCGATGCCACACCTTTGATACCTGCGATTCAAGGTCTTCCAAGGATAGCCTCACGGGGCGATACGACATCCACTGCACAAAAGGTGGTAAGTGTGTCCAAGTATCCATGTCCGTCCGAGACTCTGAGAGTGACCTCCCCCTTTGGCACTGTCAATGTATCGTTGAAGCCGTAGATCCGATAAGTTGAAGGGATAAAAAAGTCATCTGATAGCTCCATCCTCTTGAACGTGTCGTAAAATAGGACCTCGATTGAGCTCCCACTGTCCATCAGTATCCTTTTTACCCCCCACTCCTCGATGAGTAAGGTAACTACTAAGAGATATCCATGTGCTTGGGCAATCGATGGGACGTCCTTGGCTAAGAAGGTGATTTGCTGCATCATCCAGGGTTCCATTGGAAAAGTTTTAGCCACACTAAGGATCTATTTTCCTTCCTGATCCCTCTTGTAGATTCTAGAAGTGATACTGCCCCCTAAGTCGAATCTTTGGGTCGCCGAGTGTGAAATGGTGTTGCAGGTGAACTGAGTTCCTCGGTTGATCCTCACTTGATGCACGGGAGCATCGGGATTTTGGGTCGATGTCGGCGTTGTCTTAACAAAATATCGTAAGTAGCCATCTCGGATCAAATGTTGAACAATGTCTTTTACCTCCCGGCAGTTGTTAGTCGAGTGGCCTCGGTACTGGTGGTAATGACAAAACTCGGGATGGTTTCTTGTCTCGTCAAATTGGATTCCCCTTGTCTTTGGGTATCTGATGTCGTTTTGCTTTTATACTTCCTTGAATATTTCCTGACTGTTTTGACGTTTCTATTACAAAATATGTGTTAGGTTTATGAATTTTTCCAGTCATACCAACAATATATGTGTTCCTTTTGTAAGTCAACTGTTGAAACCATGCATCATTTATTATTTGAGTGCAGGATTTCTAAGGAAGTTTGGAATCGTTGTGATAGTTACTTAGCTTCTTCTATGTCAAATGTTAATTTTGATGCCTAGATTGTTAATGTTTTTGCAAAAACTTGTAATGTTAATGTGCAGAAATATTTACAGGGTCAAGGACTAGCAGGTGTCGTATTATGGCATTTGTGAAGATACTACAATGATTGGAAATACTCTTCTGTGGTTGGTTCCATCAGGAATAGTGATACTAGATTTAGACAACCAAGTTACTGGAAGCCACCATATGAAGCTATTATAAAAGTTCATTTTGATGTTGCTTTTGTTAAGGAAACTAATAAAGCATGTTTGGACTGATCTTTAGAGATTTTGCAGGTGCACACCATGGAATTAGATCATGGTCACTACCATCAAAAGCCCCGTAAAAGTAGTACTAAAAGCATAAAAAGATGAAAGTAAAACTAGAGTTGGATTAAACACAACCGCAAACAAAAAACAGATATACTCATAGTTGCTCGAAAAGAATCTGGTACTCGGGTTGAAAATATTTTGACTTGGTCGGAGATTAACAATGAAGGTGATGATATGCATACATATATTCACAACAATAATTAACTAGGGAATAAAACCGAAAAAAAGAAGAAGAACTTTTGAAGTTAATCAGTCTGCTCAGATCCGCTCCAACTACACCATTTTTTTGTGTGTATCGTCTCATCTAGGTAGATTATTATATTGCTTACTACCAATATTTAAGTATATAGTTTTTGTGTTCGCAGGTTAATCAAATGATGTTCTATTGTGAGATCAGGTTATTGGAATCCCGACATACTTCCCGCATAAAAAATAATTGGTAACAGCTAAAAATTATCAATGTTAACTAGTTGTAATTTTTTTCCTATTACAAAAAAATAATGACTAAGAACCGTTTCAATTGCCCACGTAGAGGCGAATCCTGACTGTTTTGACGTTTCTATTACAAAATAATTCGTAACGGATTACTCTTGTTACGCATTCCCACGTAGTAACGGCTGAAAGTTGTTACAACTTCCGTTGCGAATCGAAATTGGTAACGGTTGATGGGTCGTTCAAAAAATTTATAATACCCCTTTTTGCAACAGTAGGTAACCTTTCCAATCTTTTAATAACGTTGAGAGTGTTCTAGTTAACTTTTGCAGCTGCAAAACAAATGGTACAAGGTAAAAGTTTCGGGTGAAAAGATGAAAATTAGTAGATACTGGATCGTTTTAGTGCACATCCGAAATTTTAAAAAGAAATAACCAAAATGGTTCAATCGGTTTTTCTTTTTTAACGAAAAGAAAATGGTCGAGTAATTATTCTCATCACAACCAGGGACGGTATTGGGAGTGGCTTAGGGGTGCTCTAGCCACCTCCAAATCCTAAAAGATCACCCAAAAATCAATTTTTCATGTGTAATTCTTGGAAAAAAAATAATAACCCCCTAGAAATTTAATGTTTAGCCCATAGTGTTATTTTAACTCGCGTTTTTAGGGGTCACTCAAAAGGATTTAGGGGCCAACAATGAAACAAAAAAGGTCACCCAAAGGGAAAATGTAGTCATCCCTTATCTCGCGTAATTCGTAATGGCAAATTTACCTTTATATATTCGGAGGATATGATAACATTTTTATCCTCCGATTTCAATCGGAAGCCAAAATATTAGCCAGACTTCCGATTGTAGTCGGTGCAGTATTAGAATGATTTCGGTTTCATTTTTTCCATTTCTTTTTCATTTTTGAGTTGTTAGATTTATAGAGAAGAAGGTGAAGGAAAAAGGGAAAACCCATTTTATCACTACAAAAATGGATGGATATGAAGAAGAAGGTGAGAATCATGGCGAAGACGATTTTGGGTATATGTTAAATGATCCAAACTTTTGTGGAGAGAAAAACCTAGACGACCCTTTCATGGAAGAAAATGGAGAATCGCCTGATATTGAAGCTAACGATGCATGTAAAACACAGGTATTGTGTTAAGAAACTCAAATACTCGATTTGCATGCGTTTGTGTGCTTTTGTAAACAAGAAAAACCGATTATTGCATGCATTGAATGCCATGAACTACCCAGATTCGGTAGATAATTTCTCGAATAAACTTACGAATATAACACAGAGTACCAAATATGTATATTCGGTAGTTCCAAGATAGTAGTTTACTGCCGAATATGAGAAAAAACCCCAAACTGGTTTTCCAAAAAAATCTACATTCGGTAGTTATGTAGAGTTATTTACCCCGAATGGCCCCAAAACGAATTCCTCAAAAAATTTCAAAACTCAGTATTCTTATCCTTTACAATCGGTAATAGTTTAACATTATTTGACTGCCGAATATAACAGTGGCCTCAAAATAAAATTTCCGAAAACTTGAAAATCGGATGTTTATCGATTAAAGTTATCTCCCGGTTATTTATATTCGGCTGTTTTACTATATATTTTAGCTTCCGATTATATCATTTTTTGCACTCAGTAAACTGTGTACATTCATTTGCATAAATCGGGTGTTTTGGGTAACCGATAGGATTCCGAATATAGTATATTCGGCAGTTTGACTTATTTAATAACCTCCGATTATTGTATAATAATTTGTTGCTTTCATATGCAGGCCGTTGAAGAGTTTGTTGATGATTTCTATTTGAGGCCCGACACTTCCCTATACTATGCAAACGATTTGGTATACTCATTACTACTTTTTTTTTTCAAAATTTATATGTTAAATGGTTATGCTTATTAGATTTGTTTTGTTTTATGCACGTTTAGACATTTGGAAGTAAGAAGGAGGCAAAGGAATGGCTTATGAACAAGGCAAAAGATAACATGTGCGTGTGTAGTTCAAAATAATCATGTTAGTGACACTCGATTTGAAATGATTTGTGAGCGAGGTGGGACGCGAAAGAGTCACGAGGGAAAGAATAGTAAGTACGTACGGAAGACGAATAGGAAATACCGAAGCAATACCAAGAAGATAGGATGCCCATTTAAGATTGTCTTCTATAAGCCCGATGGTATTAAAGGTAAAGAGTATAAAATGTATAAAGTTGATAACGGTTGTCACAACCATGATGATCCGTTGGATTTAATTGGACATGTAATGGTTGCCAAGTTAAAACCACATCAAATGCAGACGGTGAGGTCTATGCGGATCCAAAAAGCGAGTGCGATCTTAAGTAAAATAAAGGCGGACGACCCCGACAACTTGTCTTCTTTGTCTACAATTAAGTCGGCCCTAGCTACGATCAAAAGGACTGAATGGGATGGTAGAACGGTCATGCAACAATCGGAGTGGTTAGCGGAGTTACACGGCTACACCTTGAGAAGAAGGGAAGAAAAGGATGGTATAGTGGTTCGTATTTTCTTGGCACATCCCGAAATGATCCAATTGGCTCAATGCTTTCATCAAATTTTGTTGATAGATGCTACTTATAAGACAAACAAGTATAACATGCCGTTGTTGAACATTGCTTGCCATACTTCGGACAAAAACACGTTTACGATTGCATGGGGTTTAATGGATCATGAGAACAATGTGAGTTTCATTTGGATGTTGGAGACGTTGAGGTCCATTTATAACGGTGATAATTTTCCAAGGGTTATTGTAACGGATAACGATCAAGCCTTAATGCATGCAATAGCGGTAGTGTTTCCGGAAGCCCAAAACTTGCAATGTACGTGGCACATTCAATGCAATCTCAAAACCAATTCCATCATCATTTCCAAGCTAAAAGACCAAGGAAGGGTACCAAGAGGTCAAAGGAAGAGGATGAGCGCATTAGTAAATTAACCGTGGAAGAACGTAAGGAAGAGGATAGGTTATTTGAAGAAAAGTGGAAGGAGGATGGAATTATTTGGAAAATGTTCATGAAAGCATGGGACAAAATCGTTTGGTCGATGACCGAGGAAATTTACGAATGTAACTTGAAGAAATTTGAGGATGAATACGGCACGGACTACCCAAAACCGGTTGAGTATTGTAAAAAACAATGGTTAACGATTAAGGAGAGGTTTGTGTTTGCATGGACATATGAATATCGTAACTTCAAGAACGAGGCGACAAGCATTGCGGAGGGGTCTCATGGTCGACTAAAGAAAATACTAATTGGTAGTCAAAATGGAGTTGTGTCGATCCAAGAAGCAATCCATGAATTCACCAATCGTGATCTCGTAAAGATTAGGAAATGTATGCAATTTAGTGTACACCAATTCCCGATGGAACATATTAAGGAAAAATTGCTTCTAAGGGGAGTTGTTCATAAAGTTTCAAGATGGGCAATAAATCGCATGATGAAACAATTGAAGTTATATAAAACTTATGATGACGAGAATACGGTTTGTGTTTGCAAGGATATGATAGGTATTGGACTCCCGTGTCGTCATAAGTTGGGTAGGTATGTTGAAGTGATTGACATCAATGATATTCATCCATTTTGGAAGCAATTAAATTTCACTCCGAACACCCCGGTAGTTGATGGTCCGTCTTTCTTGGAGTCGGAATTGTGTGCACGAATAGCCGAGCGTTACGCTACATCAAACGGCACCAAAAAGCAAATATTGATGCATAATTTGGAGGAAGCCCTTCACCCTTGTTTAAGGGAGGTTGATGAACCTATTAAGCAAAAGAACACTGGTAGGCCGAACACCGAAGTGTCGAGGACCATCCAAAGAAAAGAGTTGAAGGAGTATTTGTCTAATAAAAGAATATTGTCTAGGCACGAGCGTTCGGAAGCCGAATTTGAAGATGAGCCGGAACCTAAGAAAAGAGGTCGTCCAAGAAATGATCAAAGTGGCCAACCACCCGACAAGTAAGGCCAAACATATCTACAGAGCCTTCTCAAGTAAGTCAACCCAATGTTGTCGAAGAAGTTGTTGAGCAAATGAACGCCTCGCAACAAACCGAACCAATGGAAATTCTTACTATAAAAGAGGACAAAGGTACTCTTAGTAGCCCTAGAGATCTTAATGGAAGACCAAATCGATCCACATATACAATATACAAAGAGTATTTGGAACAACTCCCTCCACTTATCATTCCATTTGTTTTGTCGACCGACGAGGTTGATGGGGATGGAAATTGTGGGTTTCACGTTGCTACGGAACAAATGGGTTACTTTAGAGAGGAGGATATCGAAGATGTCACCCAATGCCAATATTTAAGAAATAAGATGGCGGTACAACTAGTGAAGGACAAGGGTTTTTATATGGAGATGATGAGGCGAGGAGATAGATACAACAAAGAACAAGAGTTCAAAGACTTAGTTGCGCGTGTGAAGTGCCGAAAGGGATTGAAGACAATCGGATCCAAGTATTGGATGACAATGCCTAAATTTGGATATCTCCTAGCGGACGCTTTGAATTGCGTGGTACATTTCTTTGTTCCTCCTATGTATGGACTTAGCATGACGTTTGCACCCACAAGAACGGCTTGCGACGAGTCGGTTAAAGATAAAAGAATCGTAATGGCATTTGTGAATGAAATGCATTTTATCGGTTTAAGAGTAAAGAAAGATTGTCCGTTACCTCTGTTGAGTAAGTGGAACGATTACTTCCCGATGAACCATTGCAAGGATTGGGTGAAACAATATGAGTCCAACATGGTTGATTGGGATCGCGTTATGGACAACAACTTTCCCGCTGAGTTACTCGAATTGAATCCCTCGGATGATGACGATGTTTGATCGTTTTTTTTCGAACATGTAATTTGTTCAAGTTTTTTGGAAACTTTTTTGTGAAGATATATGATTTAATCGATCGCAAAAAATACAATGTTGTCTCCCGAATGTAGGAATCGGGATCTTTGATACACGTTTTGATTCCGAATATTATAATCGGTTGGTAATGATACACGTTTTGATTTTGAATATTATAATCGGTAGAACTCTTAAATATCTATCTACCGATTTGGTGGGTATTTTGAGGCACGGCTATAATTTTTTTTGAAACTATGTAATCGGAACAACAGTATTATAACACTTCAATCCGATTAATCATATTCGGGAATTCCATATTTTATCAAACCGCCGATTAATATTAAAAATTTGAATTTACAGCACTCAAACATCACATGTTATTCTTTTTTCCCAGTCCGAGATGCAACAATCAACGCGGCTTCGAAATTTAGAAACGACTCTCCTCTCCACTTGGAATAAGCATCTTGTGCCGCAAACCTGTCGTCTTTGTGCCTATCAAGAATACGGTTGTACTCGGTGCACAATTTTATAACATGGTGCACCCTTGAAGAAACATGAGATGGTTCATAATTGTGGCGTGGATTCTTGTACTTACCAACAAAAGGACCCAATGAAACGTTAATCCAAAATATACGATCGTCCTGCTGTTCTTTGGGTAGATCTTTCACAAAGTAATAATTTTTTATCCATTCGGTCTCTTCCTCAACTTGTTTTAATCTTTCTCTATGATGGAATTGTTCTTGACCTCGCTTATTAGCCTTGATTTCCTCTTCCTCCTCCTCCTCCTTCGTTGCCACTAACGATGGTTTAATTTTTTTGGGTTGTTTGTTCCTTTTTTGTATTTCTTCTTCCATTGCTGCAATTGATGTAGTTGTTCGCTTGCATCTTCGAAGTATGTTGTCGATTGATGATGGACTTTCCATTGAAAAGGTTTTTCATTCTGATTTTTTACTCAATAATAACTGAGAGGGGTTACCCTCCTTATATAGATTAGAGTTCCAACGGCTCTAATTTTTGAAAATATGGCCGTTGAGGTTTCTGAAAATATGGCCGTTGAGGTTTCATATCAATGATGCACTACATTCGGTTGCTAATGATACACGTATTCCCTCCAAATAGGACATTCGGTAGCGAACTTAAATTTTTATCTACCGATTAGGTTGGTATTTCTAAACACGACTATATTATTCGGAGGATAATTTGTTTTTGTAAAGTCCTGAATGTACGATGGCCCAAAAATCAGAATTTGGGAAAAACTGATACTTTTCAAATTTTGAACTTGCAATATTCGGAAGTCAACTCAGTTACCCAAACTTCCGAATATGGGTTGTCTAACCTTTTATATTGGCCCTTGGAACCACCTAGAGCCATGGCATGGTTTGTTTTGAACTTGTAATATTTGGAGGATAATTTTTTTTTGTAAAGTCCCGAATGTACGATGGTCCAAAAATCAGAATTTGGGAAAAACTGATACTTTTCAAATTTTGAACTTGCAATAATCGGAAGTCAACATAGTCCCAAACTTCCGAATGTACAACACAAATCATTGTCATTTATCTGCTCTTCTTTACTTTACGACCGTGACTACCTCCCAGTCCTGCACGACCACGGGTTTGAGCAGCTTCAGTTGGAGCACCTTCAGCGCTCGATGAAGCTCGAGTTCTTTTACCCGTCTTTGATACTGCCACCTTGGGAGGATGTCTCTTCGTGACTTTCTACCCAAACTGGGCAGCATAATCTTCGTTATCCATATTATCAACTAGGTCTCTAGCCTCTTTGATCTTCTCAGCTGGCATGGGATCTCCGCTCTTCAGGCATGCAGTTAACATTTTGGAAACACGCTTGAACCTATTCACCTGTTTTTTATACGTAATGACATAACATCAAACGTTAATTACCTAAGATTTATAGGAATAATATAAAATGAACAAAAATATAAGAACACGCACCAGTCTATCATAACCAGCTGGTTTGTCTTTCATGATACAATTATAACTTGAACCCGCCGCAATAGTGTTGGATTTGATTTCACGGATAACCAAAGGATGTGATACGTTGTTATACCAACTCATATAGTCTGGAGAATTTTCATCACCTCGGGTGGTTCGTCTACCAGTGTCGATAATAAAGTCATTCCTCTTATCCCAGTTATCAAGAACAGTAGGTGGGCCTGTGTGAACAATCGTGAGATTGTCACCACTAGAAGAGCACAACTCCAACTCCAATTTGTAGTAATCCCCCATTTTCTCCACAGGTTGATGTTGTATATACCCGTGTTGTCGCATCACCCTAGAGGGGTTATACATCACATATCCTGTGGGGTGCCACAATGGTCCAAAATAAAGGGACAAGTCCGACTGAACATTTATATGCCCACTGGCTCGATCTTCCTTGTATGGATCAAAGCATACGTCCGAGGCCTTAAATTGGTCCAAAATCTTCCTCATGCGAATCAACTGCTGCTCTTTTGTCCTAGAACGGTTGTTTTTAAATATATACTTTGTTCCTATAGGAGTACCTTTGCACCACCCCGGGTTCTCTCTGGCCAACTTCAGGATAGGGAAGTGGTCATACATCCATGCCTATATACATAAGAAACCAAGTTTTAGTAAATAGATTGTGTATATTCGGTAGTAATTTCCAAACATTATTTCCGATTATATATAATCGGAAATAAAACTAAGTACCTATCCACCGAATACCCAACATTCGGAAATAGATATGGATCATTTCCTAACGAATATGCGTCATTTGGAGTTCAGTAACCTATAATTTTTCTGGCCTATATATTCGATAGTAATATCAAAAGAATATTTCCGATTATATATAATCGGAAAACAAAATAAGTACCTAGCCACCGAATACCCAACATTCGGAAAAAGGGATGGATCATTTCCTACCGAATATGCGTCATTTGGTGTTCAATAACCTATAGTTTTTCTGGCCTGTATATTCGGTTCTAATATCAAAAGAATATTTCCGATTATATATAATCGGAAAACAAAATAAGTACCTAGCCACCGAATAACCAACATTCGGAAAAAGAGATGGATCATTTCCTACCGAATATGCGTCATTTGGAGTTATGAATATGCATCATATGTATTGTCTACCGAATAAATATAGATTGAGTTATAGAGTTAAAGAAAAAAACTGCAATAGAGCCACGTTCCCGGCAACTTGGAAGGTTACTAGCCTCGAAGCCTTTCTCAACTCTTCCATCAAGAATGCTAGGCATGTCGTGCCCCAAGAATAGTCACCGACTTCATGGAGAGGATCCAAAAGTTGTATAAGGTTGGCGTCGATCCGGTTGCCAGAAGTATTGGGGAATATGACACATCCCAATACACAAAGGAGATATGTGGTGGCAGCGTGGTTAACTTGCTCATCAGTTAACGTTCCATTCTTTTCCTTCTCCAAGGTGCCTCAGAACATATTCATCAAAGATGTAATGTTGATCTGTCTTGTTCTGTAACTTGCATGCCTCCTAAACTCTGTTGTTGTCTCTTCATCCCAACCTAAGCATTTTTTAGTTAGAGAATAAAGTTGTGCCCAATTTAAATGCTTTGTGTAGTTAAACTTCACACTTGTGCCTTGGTCGGGAAGGTTAAGAATCTGCACAACATCATTCGGGGTAATCGTCATCTCCCCAAACGGCATATGGAAAGTATCGGTCTCAGGATACATTCTCTCCAAGAACGCCGATATGGCCACACGATCATGTTCCAACAATGAATTCTCGACGGCATTAGCTAACCCCGAGTTGGCAACAATTGACTTGAACCTTTCACATTCACCGGATAAAGGCCATGCAAGCATTTTTGTTGGTGCGGCGGTAGGTTTGAGTAGACGGACCGCATCTTGATGATCCTATTAAAGTACATAAAAAAATCCTTAATACAAATATTACGATATAACACATAAACAATACATTAATAAAAAATAGTAATTTTATTACCTCGGTTTTGTATATTTCTTTGGCCCATGAGTCTTTGTATCCAAATAGCAATTTTCCTCCATCCGCCGGTAGCCCAAGGATTGTGCCTGCTGGAATACCCTTCTTCTTCAAGTTCTGAGGGACAAGATGTGATGCTTTCTTTGCAATATCCTTCTTTACACCATCTTTTCCTTTTTTGGCTTTTTGGGTACCACTTGGTTGTCCTTCTTCTTCTACTCTTGGCACTGGATCAACTGGTTTAATTTCATGGTGGGGTGTAACTTGGGGAGCAGTTGGTTCTGCACTTTGTTGAGCGGCTTGTTCAACACTTGGTTCACCCCTTGTTCACTGCCTTGTTGTTCTACACTTTGTTCAGCACTTGGTTGCACTCCTTGTTGACTGCTTTGTTCTTGTAAGCTTTGTTGAGCACTTGAATTATCTTTGACACTCCTTTCCCTCCTAGAACTAGCTTTCAGTTTCTTCCTCCTTTCTCGACTTTGTCTAAACAACAAAGAAAGGAACAATATTTACAAACTATACAATCGGAAGACCAAGTATGGAAATATAACCCGAATGTACACATTCGGACTAAGAAGACACATACTGTTCCCGAATACAAAACAATCGAAAGCTAACTAAACATATTTACAACCGAATATGCATCAATTGGAATTCAGAAGCTTTAAAGTTTTCATCCTACACAATCGGAAGACAAAGTACACAACTATAACCCGAATAAACAAATTCGGAAGTAAGAAGACACATATTTTTCCCGAATGAAAAACAATCGGAATATATTTAAACATGTTTACAACCGAATATTCATCAACTGGAGTTCAGAAACTCTAAAATTTTATCCTACACAATCGGAGGTATAAAACATTATATTGTCTTCCGAATAAATACTGGCCCCAAAATGGGATTTTTCTTATATCAGAAATTTTGAGATTTTTTCAATATATATATATATATATATATATATATATATATATATATATATTCGGTAGTGAGTGTACTTCCGAATATTGTGTGTCTACTTAAATATATTCGGGACATTAAACTACCGATTATTACCAGTTTGTATCCAGGAAGATATGGCCAACAATATTCGTCCGATAACCATCAAATATTTCTCCCGAATACTGTCGATGTGCTTGAGAAATGAAGAACACGACTACATTCAGAAGTAAATAAGCATGAATATCGCCCGAATCTGGATAAATAACCAAAAACCCTAGAAATTTTTTTTCTCGATTCGTCGAACTAAAGCGAAATAAACCCCAAAAATGATAGATTCTTACCTAATTGCGGCCACTTGAAGTTGACGAAGTGTTTGACTATCGTAATCGCCACCACCGACTACATCGACGGGTACTTCTTCACGTTCTTCGCGTTCTTCTTCATTTGCAGCAACAATTTCTTTATTTCTTGCTAAAATCTCAATCTTTGGATCGATACCCCGAGCAACGTTTTTGGTTCTAGGTCTGTGGGTTTCATTTCCCTTATCCATTGTTTTATAAACGAATCGACGATATTTCGGTTGAACACAAGAACGAGGGAAAGTTTGTTTTTCTTCCACAATCGGAAGATAATATGAAACTGGGAGAAGAAGAGTTGAAATGAGTAGAATTTTTTTTGATTTGGTTTTTATACAGTTTTACCAGAAGGGCATTTATGTAACTTCAATATCATATAGGGTACCCCTTAACTAGAGTCTTTGGCTGGGTATAAATTGATGGCCCTTAAATCCTTTCGGGTGGCCCCTAAAAACGCGAGGTTATTTTAACCCACCCAGTCTTTCAATCCTGCATCTGTCGTTGATCACAACCCATTCAGTATTTGGAAGAAAATCTAAACAAATCAAACTTTCTATTACTTTCATTATATGGATTGTTTCTCCTTGCTTGAAAATGAGCGAGGAGATTTAAAGCGCGATTTCGAAGTATAAATTTCATAGTGAAAAAAACATTTATTTGATTTTCAACATGAAAAGGAACAAAATTATTAAGAATGAAGGGTGGTAACAAGAACAATCAAACACATTAGAACAACCCCAAAATTGTTGCCTTATGTGATGTTGTTTATGTGATTCCCATACTCTTGTTATTTCAGCAAAAGCGGCTCCAACACCAAATTTTCAGTTCAGAATCCTAACAATCCCAAATCACAGCATAAAGTTGTCGTTCATAAAAGGAAGTCTGCGAATGAGAAGGTAGTAAGAAACACTATCTTTTTCTAATAACAATATTGTTTCCTCTGTTTCTTATCTAGATTGTAATTCGCAGGGTGATAAAGACCTTCATAGACCTCACAAGAAATCTTGCCACCTCAAGGCTATTTCAACTAATGTTCCCTTCCATCTACTCATATCTTCCAGATCTCCTGCGACATCTTCGCAAGATAAACCTTTATCTCTAATTCATGAAGACGCTACTTCAGACTTCATTTCTTCCAAATCCCCTGCGATATATTCGTAAGATGAACCTTTATCTCCAACTCGCGAGAATGCTTCCTCTGATTTCATTTCTCCAGTTGATCTTCCTATGACTGAAACTCCCCTTGTGGTTCCTTCTGCGAATGAAGCCTCTTATCTTCCCATTGAGAATGTTTCTCAACCTTTTGTCTCTACCAGTTCTCTTCCTAAGTCTCCTCCTTTGTCGAAAGAGAGCGTGGAAGGGATAAATATTGATTTCAAGGTTTTATCTGAGATTCTAGATGATGGCAAGAAGTCTTCCACTGATCCCATCAAGTCTAATGTTTGCGAAATTCTAAGCAAGCATTTTGGTTCCGACAAAGCTGCTTCGCAGACAACTTTAGAAAAAGAATGTAATGCTCTTCGTCTTGAAAATCAGAAACTTCGGAACGTTTTGCTGGATCGTGATAATCTTCGCAAGAAGAATGATGAGTTAAGAGGTATGATTTTTTCATCTATGTCTTTAATTTGCTTTTTCGATGGTTTTATCCTTCCGTCGCTTAATTATCCTTTAAATCCCTCTTTCGCATGTTAAGCATTAAATCAGAAAAGAGTAATGGAGAGATATCAATTTGAATCTGCTGTTGAAGAAGCCCGTTTTGATAAAGAAGTCTTAATGGATAAATATAACCAATTAGATAATCTCTATTCATATTCTCTTGATCAAATAAATAACCTTACCAATGAAAATACCCAATTAGTTGAAAAACAAGATCTATTAAGTAATGAAGTATCTCGTCTTTCTTATTCTTTAACTAAAGCTAATTTAGGGATGAAAACTTTATCAGATGAGAATAAAACCTTGTCTCAAGAGAAGCGAGTTTATTTAAACAAGATGGCGATATCTTCACAACAACTTAATATTCTCCAAAAAGTATGTGTTGACCAAGAAAAATCTCTTCGCTCTTTAAGAAATGAAATTAAAGAAGTAACAATCATCTATCACTGAAAGAGATTCACTCATTCAAGGTAGAATAGCTTTAAGTGTGAAGGCAAATCAGCTTAAAGATCAATATTCCAAATTAGAAGAATCTTATTCTTCTCTTGCGAAGAAAAATGCCTTCCTTGTTTCTAAAAGAAAAATCTTCAGTCTCGACTTAAAGGTTTAGTTGGAGATAAATTTGATGACGCAATGGATCATTGGGAGAATAGTTGTCTATCCTTGGTTCAACATCTTATTTCGCAAAAGGAAGGTAGTCATAATAGTTTGACTGCCTTAATTATCTTTCCTTTGTCATATCTCTCTGAATTCCTTATCTTAATAAAATTTTGTATTCTATTTTTCGCAGAGTCTGAGAAGAATCTTCATTCTTCTATTTCTGATTTGGAGGCTAAATATGCTAAAATTCGCAAAGAGAATGCATTACTTGTCTCTCTCTACTGGTTCTCGCGACCGGGCAGAAAGAAGACTTGATTATCTTGCTTATTTTAAGGATATTCAAGATAGGAATCATCAAAGAGCACTTCCCAAGTTCATCTCCGGGCTGAAGTCCTTGTAAACGACATTTTATTGTCCAACTCTCTTCCTCCTACATCAATTGATCCTTTAGAAGTAGATGATGATGAAGTTCCTCGTCCTGCTGATAGTGATTACGATTATGAAAGCGGTGCAGAGGATAATTTCCGGAAGATGAAGAAGAAGTTCCTTCTAAAGAAGTATGCTGGTGTTAATCAGAATGAGAAAGAAATTTCTCCCGAAGAAGTAGTTGCTGGCGATACTCAAGATGCTAATCAAGTAATTGCTGGTGATAATCAAAATGCTAGTCATGACAAAGATCAAAGCCGAAATGAAGGAGAAGCTTGCGAGAATGTTGGCGAAGAACTTCTGTCATCTCCTGCTACTGATATTGATATTGAAGCTTGAGCTTCTTTTCTAGCTTTGTTTTCTTGAGCTGTCTTATTTTTATTACTTTTGAGAGCTGCATTTTTCAATCGACTTTGGAGTCAACTATTTCTTTTAATATTTTGTTGATAAGAAAGATAATGCTTCTTGTATATCGATTCCCATACTTGCCTCTCATTATCTTTCTTGCGAAAAATAATCTGTTATAAATGCTTATAATTAGTTTGTTTTATTATATGGTCTTATTTTGCCTTCCTAATTAAAGGTCTTATTATGCCATCTCTTGTCATTGCGACAAAATCGCAGGACGTCCTTGCACTTTCATACAAAAACCCATTGATCTTGTCTTAACTTTTTCTTTTGTATTATGGCCTCTTCAGGAATGTTGCGACAATATGACAGGCCTAAATATTCTTGCGAAAATAAAGCCCCATGATATTGCCGTCTTGCGATGAAATCGCAGGACGTCTTCGCACTTTCATGCGAAAACCCATTGATCTCATCTTAACTTTTTCTTTTGTATTATTGCCTCTTCAGGAATGTTGCACAAATATGACAAGCCTTAATTATCCTTGCGAATAATAAGCCTCATGACATTTGCGTCTTAAGACACTTATCAGCTCCCTAATGGAGGGTGCCGCCCTTATCTTCCCCCTGGTTGCCCCTTCAAGGAGGCGTACTTCTACCATACAAGGTTAGCTCCTCCCATCCAGTCTTAACAACAACCAGTTGTTTTCGCAGCCTCTTATCCCTTTTACCTATAGGGCTTATGGTTACGAGACTGCACCCTAAGTGGGGTTTTCTTCAGGCCGAGTGCAGTATAAGCCAAGACTTGTCAAGAATGGCAAGGACGCTTCAAACGCCCTCGGCACTCTTGACTCAACCGTGTACCTCGGCGCCTTGATCAGATCTGCACTCCTTGGGAGAGTCCTTATTACCTTAGTCCCAACCTAAGTCATATGCTTAAGTTGAGAATCCAAGGTGCCTCTCCCGGATGGGTTTTATTGACCCCAAATCTCCATGACTCAGGTTCCGGTGGCGGTATAGCCTTTCCCTGAGTCATGTAACAGGTACCCCCTAATATGACGTACTTTAGGTCTTACATTTGCCTCTTGCGAAATTTTATTCGCGAACTAGGGTGTACGCCATAAAGGTTCGCCCCTTTCTTTTATGTCATTGTTCTCTGCGAAAATTTCGCACATCATGATCTTGTTTTGTCATGAATAATCCTGCAATTATTCTTTCAGAATTCATAACTTCTCAAAGCTTACGGATAATATCTTTTCAAGTACAATCTGTTCCATGGTCTATCTAATCTATGACCAACATCTTTCCTTCTGGTCCATTAATCTATAAGCTCCTGTTCCAACTATCTCCTTTATGATGTAAGGTCCATCCCATTTTTTCGCTAATTTTCCACCATTTTCTCGCTGATATATTGGTGTTTCTCGCAGAACTAAATCTCCTGGTTGAAATTCACGTATCTTGACACGTTTATTATATTCTCGAGCCAATCTTCGCTGATAATTCTCCATATGTTGTAAAGTTTTTCTCTTTTTTCTTCTAATTCATCAAGTTTGTTTAGAATTAAACCCGCACTAAGATTTTTCTCCCAAGCTTCTCTTTTTGTTGTCGGAATAACAACTTCTGTTGGTAACACCGCTTCAACTCCATATGTTAAACAAAAAGGTGACATTCCAGTAGCTTCTCTTCTAGTTGTATTATAAGCCCATACTGCATTATGTACTTGTTCACACCATGATCTGTGATGTCCTTCTAATTCTTTAATATATCTGCAATTGTTTTATTTGTTGCTTCTACTTGCCCATTAGCTTGTGGATATAAAGGAGTGGACTTTCCACATTTTATCTTGAATGCATTGAGTAACATTTCTATGTTCTGCCCCTCAAACTGTTTCCCATTATCAGATACCAACTGTGCAGGAATTCCAAATCTGCAAATGATATTTTCGAATATGAATGTAAAGATATCTTTGTCGCGAATATGTTGTACTGCCTTCACTTCTGTCCATTTTGTGAAATAATCTGTTGCGACTATTAAGTATCTTCTTTGTCCAGTTCCTGGTAAAAATGGCCCCACAATATCTAAGCCCCATTTTCCAAAGGGCCACACACTGGTTGAAGATGACAATGGTGCTCCTGGTGCATGTATCTTCTTTCCATACCGCTGACAATCTTCGCAACGTCTTGATATTTGTTTTGCATCTTCATGCATGTATGGCCAGTAATAACCTTGCATTTTTGCTCTATGTGCCAAAGATCTTCCTCCACTATGATTGCCAGCGTCTCCACTATGTAACATTTTCAGCACCTTTTCTCCTTCCTCTCGTGTCAAACATCTGAGTGATGGTCCACTAAAAGATTTTCGGTATAACAACCCATCTCTTAATTCATAATTCGTTGCTCGGCTTTTTAACTTGTGTGTTTCCAATCTATTTCTTGGTGTTTCTCCTTTCGCCAAATATGCGTGAAGCTCCATTCTCCAGTCTGCGACATTATTTATTTGTTCTTCTTTTCATTATCTATGACCATCACATCCACATCTTCCTCTTCTTTATTGACTGATGGTGACAGAAGTGTTTGTATTTTTATGCATCTCGCAGTTGGATCTGTCATCATACTTGAGATGAAAGCAAAAGCGTCTGCGAGTCTATTATCCTTTCTTGAAATGTGCCTCCATTTTATTTTTGGGATTTTCGCTGACAATTCCTCAACCAGCTTCTTGTATTTCTTCAGGGATGGTTCATTTGTAGTATACTCTCCTTTTATTTGGCGAATAACTAGCTGCGAATCACTAGTGATCCTGGCGTTTTCTAGTTTCATTTCTATTGCGAATTTTAATGCATGTATCACAGCTTCATATTCTGTTTCATTATTAGTGGATTCAAATTCCAACCTGAATGAAAAAGCCATTTATTCCTTCTGGAAATTAAAACAATTCCAACTCCATTTCCTTCTCCATTTGATGATCCATCTACCAGTATTTCCCATCTATTTGGTTCTGTTAATAAATCTTTTGGATCTCCATGTTCGTCTTCTACATCCATCATTTCTTCTACTGCTTCATCTTCTTCTAAAGGAAATTCTGCCAAGAAATCCGCAACAACTTGTGATTTTGGTGAAGAAAAACTTCATATTTAATATCAAAATGGCCTACTTGTGCATTCCATCTCTCTACCCTTCCTGATCTTTTAGAATTCTTCATCACTGATTCAATTGGTACTTTTGTTAATACCCTTATCTTGTGTGCTTGAAAATATATGCGGAGCTTAAATGATGCATAAACTAATGCTAAGATCAACTTTTCAATTTTGAGTAATTCTTCTCTGCGGTATTAAAAGTTTTGCTAATGTAATAAATGGGTTTCTCCACTCCTGCGTCTACTCGCAATAATACACACTTAATGCATGCGACGTTGTCGCAAGGTAAATCAATAATTCTTCTCCTGGTTCTGCCTTTTGTAAGATAGTTGTATTCATAAGATGTTCTTTGATTCCTTGAAAAGCCTTTTCACATTCATCACTCCATTTAAATTTCGCACCCTTCTTGAGTATATCGAAAAAATATTTGCATTTGTCTGATGATCGCGAAATGAATCTCCCCAGCGAAGCTAGAAGCCCATTCAACTGTCATCTTTTATTGTTGCTGGTGTTGGCATGTCACGAACTGCTTGCACTTTTTCCGGATCAACCTGTATTCCTTCCTTTGATACAATGTAGCCTAAAAATTTTCCCGATGCAACTCCAATAGTACACTTCTCGGGATTCAATTTAATGTTATACTGCCGCATTTGTTCAAAAATCTCCCTCAAGTCTTGTACATGGTCCTTAGCTTCCTTACTCTTTACCAACATGTCATCCACGTATACTTCTAATGTTTTGTGTATCCATTTTGCGAACACCTTCTCTACCATTCTTTGATATGGCTCCCGCATTTCGCAAACCAAACGGCATTTTCGTATAACAATATAAACCTCTAGGAGCAAAGAAAGCAGTATGTTCTTGATCTTCTTCAGCGAGAGGAATTTGGTTATACCCTTTGTACCCATCTAAAGATGATACCCTATCATTTCCTGCTGCAGATTCCACCATTTGAGGAATATCGGGTAACGGAAAACTATCTTTAGGGCAGGCTTTGTTCAAATCAGTTAAATCTATGCAAATCCTGATTCCCTTGTTTTTCTTTGGGACAATGACCATATTCGCTATCCATTCTGGGTATTTAGCTTCTCTTATAATTCCTTCCTCCAGCATTTTTTGTAATTCTTCTTCTATTTGGGAATGGTAAGTTGTTGCGATTTTTCTTATTCTCTGTTTAAATAGTCTCACATTTTTGTTAATCTCCAGTCTGTGGCAAGCAATTGTTGGATCTATTCCTGGTATCTCATCCATGTTTCCTGCGAAAATATCTTTATATTCTCGCAATAAATTGACAGTTCTTTCTTCTTCTTCTATATCCATTTTGGTTCCAATTCTCAACACTAGATGCTCCTCTTCAGTCCCAACATTTATTTCTTTTGTTGGTTCTGTGAAAGTGTGACTGGGTTTAGGTTCTCCTATTGGTGTGGGTTCTTTAATTGCTTTTATGGATCCTTCTCCTTCTTCGAAATTTCGCTGGGTATTCCTTTACCTTCTTTCGCCCTTATCATATATACTCTAAATTCTTCTTCCTTCTTTGCTTCCTTTACCAATTTTCTGCGAAATTGTTTCCTTTTTGCTTGTTCTTCATAACGCCTTACTTCAATTTGATGACATAATTTCGCATTATCAACATCTCCTCTGATTTCACCTATTCCACTTGGAGTGGGGAATCTAATACATTGATGCAACGTTGACACCACAGCTTCTATCGCATGTATCCATGATCTTCTTAATAACATATTATATGGCGGTTCCATATCTACCACGCACAATGTCACATGTGTTTCGATTTCTCCAAATGGAATTCGTACCACTATTTCTCCTTTAGGTTTTGTTGTGAATTTTCCAAAGCCGTGAACAAAATATGTTGAATTGGACATTTCTTCATCTTTAAATCTCATTCCCCGAAATGCATGATAAAACATTATATCAACTGAACTTCCTGCATCAATTAAAGTTCTGTTCAACATCCATTCCCCTGTGGATTTTATTGTTGTATCCTTCTCTTTTCGTGTAATAGGCATTGTGACAACTAATGGAGATGTATGATTCAAATTTTCTTTTGGTATTTCTTCTGCCATGAACACAATTCTTTGCTTTTCCCAATCTTTCAAAGGTGAAGTTTTTTTTACCGCCATAATTTTCTTTCCTTCAAAATTTCGTTTATGTATTCTTCCTTTGATGTTTTCATGGAATTCATTAACCAAGCTTTTTGTTATCATATTACACTCCAATTTTTTGCCATTTTCATTAATTCTATTCATCTTTCCTCTAACTAATTCACTGATTTGTTTAATCACTTTCTTGATTTGAATTTTCTCAATCATCAATCTTCAACTTTCGATCTTCAATGTCCCTGTTTCTAGCGCCATTATGTAGTTGCAGGAAATCCTACAATACACCCCTCGTATGATTTTATCGTTGATCAGCCTATTTTTAGGTTTACACTCTTAATTTTATTGATTAATTTCTGAATATTCTTACAAGGAAAATAAAGAAATCAAGAATGATCTCTGCTCTCAACTTTCTCTCTCCTATTTACTTATCTCTCACTCAAAAAAGATCTCTCTCTCTCCTTTACAACTCGAATGACTATTTATAATGGAAAATACATAATGGATGACAGCTAATCTATCCTTTATTTTCGGATATGGTTTGCGACATTCTCGCAACCTTACAAATGTTGACTTCGCAATCTTTCTAATTTTCGCAAGACTATCACACCTTTCTCCTGATCCTTGCTGATGTCGTTTCTGAAATTGTTCTGCGACGCTTTTGTGCAATACTATTGTTAACTTCGCTAAGACATAATTGTTGCGAGATTCTGATCCTACATTGGTTGAAGAATATTATTCACAAAAAGTAATAAAGATAAGACAATTCAAGAAAATTGAACTAAATAAGAGATTCATGCTTCAACATTAATTCCAGTAGGAGGAGATAATAGACGTTCTTCGCCAATGTTCTCGTTATCGCAAGCCTCTCCTTCATTTCGATTCTGATCTTCGCCTTGATTATCACCTTGATTATCACCAGCAAGTACTTATTCAGAGGAGATTTCTTTTTCATTCTCATTTTGATTAACACCAGCAGATGCTTCCTTAGAAGGAATTTCTTCTTCATCTTCCAAGAGATTGTCCTATGCACCACTTTCATAATCATAATCACTATCAGCAGGACGAGGAACTTCATCATCATCTACTTCCAAAGGTTCGATTGATGTAGGAGGAAGAGATTTAGACAATAAAATATCATTTACAAGGACTTCAGCCTGGAGATGAACTTGACGAATAAGTGCTCTATGATGATTCCTATCTTGAATATCCTTAAAATAAGCAAGATAATCAAGTCTTCTTTCTGCTCGGTCACAAGACCCAGTAAGGGCAGAGACGAGCAATGCATTTTCTTTGTGAATTTTGGCATATTTAGCCTCCAAAACAGAAATGGAGGAATGAAGATTCTTCTCAGATTCTGCGAAAGGTAGAATACAAAATTTCAATAAGATGAAGAACTCAAAAAGATATGACAAAGAAAATATAGTTAAGGCAGTCAAACTATTATGACTACCTTCATTTTGTGAAATAAGGTGTTGAATCAAGGTCAGACAAATATTCTCCCAACGGTCCATTGCGTCATCAAATTTATCTCCAACTAAACCTTTAAGTCGATACTGAAGATTTTTCTCTTTAGAAATAAGAAATGCATTTTTCTTCGCAAGAGAAGAATAAGATTCTTCTAATTTGGAATATTGTTCTTTAAGTTGATTCGCCTTTACACTTAAAGGTATTCTACCTTGAATGAGTGTATCTCTTTCAGCGATAGATGATTTTGTTACTTACTTAAGTTCATTTCTCAAAGAGCGAAGAGATTGCTCTTGGTCATCACATACTTTCTGAGGAATGCTAAGTTGTTGCGAAGATATCACCATCTTGTTTAAATAAGTTCGCTTCTCTTGAGATAAGGTTTTATTCTCATCTGATAAATTTTCCATCCCTAAATTAGCTTTAGTTAAATAATAAGAAAGGCGAGATACTTCATAACATAATAAATCTTGCCCCTGAACTAATTGGGTATTTTCATTGGTAAGATTATTTATATGATCAAGGGAATATGAATAGAGGTTATCTAATTGGTTATATTGATCCATCAAAATTTCTTTATCAACACGGGATTCTTCAACAACAGATTCAAATTGATATCTCTCCATTATTCTTTCTGGTTTAAGGCTTAACATGCGAAAGAGGGATTTCAAGGATAATTAAATATGGGAAGGATAAAACCATTAAAAAGGTAAATTGAAGACACAAATAAGAAAATCATACCTCTCAATTCATCATTCTTCTTGCGAAGGTTGTCACGATCCAACAAAACATTCTGAAGCTTTTGATTTTCGAGACGAAGAGCATTGCACTCTTTTTCCAAAGCTGTCTGCGAAGCAGCTCTGTCAGAACCAAAATACCTACTCAGAATTTCGCAAATACTAGATTTGACAGGATTAATAGAAGACTTCTTTTCATCATCCAAGACCTCAGAAAAAACTTTGAAAGCAATATTTATTCCTTCCACGGTTTCTTTCGAAAAGGGAAGAGACTCAGGTAGAGAACTGGCAATGATAGAAGGTTGAGAAATATTATCAATAGGAAGAGAAGAAGTTCCATTTACAGAGGGATCAATAATGGGGGTTTCAATCATTGAAAGATCAGCTGAAGAAATGAAGTCTGAGGAAGCTTTTTCGCGAATTGGAGATGATGGTTTATCTTGCGAAGATGTCGCAAGAGACTTAGAAGAGATAAGTAAGTGGAATGGAATGGAACAAAAGTTTCAACAGTTTTAAGGTGGAGAGATTTCTTGAGAGGTTTATTGACATCCTTATCAACCTGCGAATTACCATCCAGATAAGAAACAAAGGCAACAATATTGTTATTAGAAAAGAATAATGTTTCTTACTACCTTCTGATACACAGACTTTCTTTTATGCGCAACAATCTTATGCTACGGTTTGGGAATATTAGGGTTCTGAACTGTAAATTTAGTGTTGGAGGCGCTTTTGCTGAAATAACAACAATATGGAAATCACATAAACAACATCAAATAAGGCCGTAAACAAGATCAATTTCAGCAAAACTAATAAAGAAGAAAAAAGAAAACTAACCTTGATGAATCCATGGAAAACACTAGCAAGAAGATTATTTTGAAGAAAATTACGAATGATGAAGATCTGCAGAGGAAATAGTATGAAGATGAAGAATAACTTAAAAAGATTGAAGAAGAAAGAAGAAAAGTTGCAATAACGGAATTTGAAAAAGAACGATGAAGTTGCAGAGAGTGAGAAATAGTATATATAGAGGGAATTTTTCCTTGAGAAGATAAGCACGGTTAATACGGAAAGATATAAGCGGTTGAAAAACAACGGTTACAAAAGACGTGTCAAGAAATAGATGGAAGAAATAATAAGTGTGATAAATGCAGAATATGAAGATATGAACAACTGCAGCATTTCTCACATCATTCTCTACTTTTCAGAGAAGATATGAGAAGAGGCAAGATATAGGATCAGAATCTCGCAGCAATAATATTTCAGCGAAATTATCAACAACACAACAGCGTCGCAGTACCATTTCAGAAACGATATAATAAGCGACGTCGGCTAAAATCATGAGAAAGATGTGATGATTCTGCGAAAATAAGAGAGTTTGCGAGATTAACATTTGTAAGGTTGCGAGAATGTCGCAAGCCATATCCGAAAATAAAGGACAGATTAGCTGTCATCCACTATGTACTTCCCTATAAATAGTCGTTCAGTTGTAAAGGAAAGAGAGAGATCTTTTTATTGGTGAGAAACAAGTAAATAGGAGAGAGAAAATCTAGAGCAAGGGTTATTCTTGATTCCTTTATCTTTTCTTGTAAGATTGTTCAAAGATTCATCAGTAAAATTAAGATTATTAATCTAAAATGAGCTGAATGTTAGTGAAATCATATGAGGGGTGTAGTGTAGGATTTCCTGCAACTACAAATTCTATCTAAACCTCCTTCAGGTTTGAAGTGTTTTCAGTGCTTGAAAAGAAACTTGAAAGATTATCTCTTGATGTTGAGTTACACCTCCAGAAAGAACAAGAATCTCTTGACAAGCTAAATCAAGTTATGATGAATAATACTCATGTCGAGGTTGATATTGATTTACTAATTAGTAAGAGTAATGCTCCTCCTCCGTGCAATCCACTTGGTTGTAGTAAACTAAATGTATCACAAGAGGAGTTTAAATCTCAGTCATCTGACCGTATCACCTCAAAGCATGAATCAGTTCATTGGTCAATTCCTGATACACTGTGTCATGATAATTGCTTTGTTTGCTGTTGTAAACATGTCAGGATGTCTTCTTACACCAAAAGAGTTTCCCTGCGCAGTACTAGATATTATCTGCAGACACTGTTTTTATTAAGTTTTAAAATGAGACATCAGGGACTCAAATTTTTGTGTATCTCTCTAAAGTCTTTTGCAAAACTTGTAAAAACAGATTCTTGGATGCTTCTCAACTTTGTTGAATGCAAAAGTAGTTGGAAATAAACTCTTTCTTGGTGCCATGGTGAGAAAGACATTGTTCACCTCAACACAACCTGATTGTGTTGTAAGTGCATCCTCACCAAGGAATGCCCTGCTCTGTATACGGTAAGGGAAGCACGAGAATTGGGGCGCACAGATTATGTTCGGTAAGGCTGTAGAATTTGATTGGGTTCTTCTAAAAAGGTATGTCTATAAACTTGAGAAATATTTGTGTTTTTATTTGCTTAGAGTACTTATAATGGTCCATGTACCTTGCTTATCATTCATTTCTACCTAACTAGATCTGTTTTTAAAGTTGTTAAATATTTAGGTTTGAAAATAGTAGTTCGGGATGTTTGGACTTCATGGAACACATACCAAGTGTGCATACCATCATTTAAAATCAAAATCCAGGGACTTAAGTACGCATACCCGTTTGCATACTGCTCCAGGTCATGAAAATTCGTTTGCAAACCCGTATGCATACTTGTCTGTAGATGTCGATATTCGGTAAAATTGTTTTGGCCGTATCTTCTTCGTCCGAACTCGTAATGACCTCATTCTTTTTGAATTCTCTTACTCTTTCAATTCTCTTCAAAATGGATATGAAAACCTTGAATTTGGATGAGTTAATATTGGTATTTGTCTTGTCTCTTATTCTTGAGTGTTTTGCTCCTTTTCGTCGCACTTGTTCCACTTCTCTTGGACTTGGGCACTTGGATTCTTGGAGTACTACTCTTCTAAGCTAATTTGTAGCTTTTACAAGAATTTTGTTGGTGAATCACCAAGAAGGAAGTTCAAGAATGGTCAGTAGTACGCATTGTTATGAATCATCCTTTATGAACTATGGTGCATGGTCGTTAATGACTTTGTATGTTCTTCTTTGTTAAGAAAATATTTTATACGCATTTGGTAGCTATTATTGGTGTAAATACATGCGAAAAAGATTGATTATACCCTGTAAGGACAAATCATCTTGTATGTGCATTACGAGTTTGTCTTGATTTTTTCTAGGAAACTTCTTACGAGAATTTATTCATGTATTTAAGAAGGATAACAAGAGTTTGGAATAGCAATTATTGTGAGTTCACATAGCTATGTCCAACGATTTTCATCTTCAATGTTTTTAGATTTATTTATTTAAATTATATGTTATTTGGAAGATGATTTTTGCAATTTTAATCTTTATGATTTTTATATTGCAAATTGTTATAGGATATGTTGTTTACGTCCGTGAACCTGTGACTGTCCCATACTTGGTCAAAAGTTATATCTATTATGTCGGTATGAAAGTATTGATAGAAGATAGAATGAACTTTTGACATTACAAAAGTTAAAGCCTTTTATGGCATTGTTTTGATGGAAGAAATGGTAAAACTTTTGTTTACAAGGATTAAGTCTACTATATGTCATTGTGCAAATAGTGATGGAAAATAGAATGAATCCTTGTCTATTCTGAAGTATTGGTCTATCTCCGATCCACATTTTTGTGCATATACTGTGTTGCTCCATAAGTTTTCTTATGTTTGAGCATGACCAATTGAATTGATCATTCTCTTATGGTCAGTTTAGTTGTTGCTCCGTAAGTTCTCTTATGAAGAGCATGACCAATTGAATTGATCACTTTTTGTAGTTAATTTAGTTGTGTAATTCCAATCGAAATAATCATGGGTTTCCTTGTGGTTAATTTAGTTGTGTATTTCTATTGGATTAGTCATAAATTCATTTATGAATAATTCAATTGAATACTTTGGACTCAACTTCATGTTTTCATGTGATTTGGTTATGTCCAAAGAAATCCTTCTTTTCTTGTGAAAGTAAAGTCGCCTTTGTTGTTCTTTCGGGAATGACATTTTATGGGGAGGGTTCTTAATTGAACTTATGCTTAATTGCCAAATATTTGTGGGGAGTGTGGTTGTGGAATATTATAGGGGTTATCTTGTATCTTTACAAACTCCTTGATGAACGCATTTAGCTTCGTCTATATGATGGCATCTAAAAAGTTGATATGTGCTTTCTTTTGGTCATGAAATGTCTCTATGGAAATTTCATTAGGATCCCACTAGTTTTCGTACCTTTGCCAATTTTATTGACAAAAAGGGGGAGAATTAATGTGTAGTTCACACTACAAATACATATGGTTTTCGGATCATTATGTAAGGGGGAGTGGTTTCCATGTGAGATAGAGTATTGACTAAGGGGGAGTGGTACATATCACCATAGTATTGTTGTCGAAGCTGTGATACAATTGAACTTTGATGTTGTATAATAATACTATGACACTGTATAACAATGATTGAGAATTCTTGTTTTCTCATTGTTATGACTACGGATTTTCAACAACGGTGATACTAAACTTACAACCTTTGGCATCATTGGAGTACTTGGAAGTGACGAAGATTTCAAGTAATGTTGAAGAACCAAGAAGATCAGGCATGTGGAAGAGAAGCTACAAAAGTTTATTTATTTGTTTTTGTATTCCATATGTATTGATAGTTTTATCACTAAAATTTAAAGGGGCGGATTGTTATAGCACTGCTCGGTCGAACTCGCATGTGTTGCTATCTCAAGCATGTTTGTCAGTGTTAGTGATCAAAACTATAAGTCTTGATTTCTAGTCTACGTATAGCTAAGTCTCGGACCAGGATATAAAGTGTAGTTGAGTTCAAGACTCCATGGCGATCATCATACAAAGACGAAGAACTACTCAAGGAACTGGTGGAACTTCATCGACTAAAAGGTATGTGGAGACTTGAACTTATCTATCACTCAAAAGTCTATCTACTCTATCTCCTATCTTGAGACAAAAGTCGTTTTGCTATATAGACTTTGATTATACACATTTGCTATTTCGAGCCGAGTTTATCTCGCTTATCTATTTCTCGAAATATGTGTTGGTAAACTTTCGCTTTGGCCAAGTTCATCTTTACTAGTGACGAAAGTCATATTAAGTTTTAATTACTTGAAAATTGCTTTGACGAAAAATAGTGTGTGAACAACAACTATATAACGTCCTCTAAGAATGTTTCAATGATTGAAATTAGAGTTTAGATTATATAAACATGGTTGGATATAAGCATTGTGTGGTAACTCATACATGTATAAGTCCTTATTCCTTGAACCAAAGTATGCGTACTTTGCTGCTCAGGAAAACCGGAACTAGAGTCCGCGTACTTTCGGAGGTTCTCATCCCGAGAATTTCTGCTGGAGTTTGTGAATTGAAAACAAACTCATTTTGGATACTTAAGTTCGCGTACCAGTCCGCGTACTTAAGTTGGTTATTTTCTAAAAACGATTGTTCGTGAACTTAAATTAACTAAGGAATGCAAGTTTGCAAAACGTGGCTATAAAGTTCATGAATCGATTCGAGTGAATCAAATCGTTTTTGTTTCAATTGTGTCTATTATAAAGATCTAAGAAATTGAACAACTCTCTTACTAGTTCATTTGAGTCATTTGAACTAGTTGTGGTAAAGAAGAATATGGTTGATATGAAAGTGCTCATATGGCTAACCATTTGGTTAACTACCTTTGAACCAACTAGATGTACATGTTTGGGTACGATTACACAAACCTAGATAAACGTGCATTTCATTTGTGTGTAACAAGCTAAGTTTTGATCTAACGGTTGAAAGATATTATCTTGAATCTAATCAGGTTTTCATATAACGGTGAATATTGAATGTTTTGTTACTAAGCTAACATGCAAACCCTGATTTGAAAGACTATATAAGGGAGAACTCTAACAACTGGGAAACCTAATCCCCACACCTCATGTGTGATACTAGTTGTATTAGATAGAGTCAATTCTACTTTAACGTTATGTTTCTACCGAGACCCTGTGGGTTAACGACTTGAAGACATCATTGGGATTGTGAAGCCAGACCGATACTACTTTCTCGTAGTTGTGTGATCTGATATTGTTGTTTCTATCGTACTAAGTACAATCATAAGGATTGGCTTGAGATTGATTTCTCCGATAGGAAAGATATAAAAGAAGTCACAAATATCTTCGTCTCATCGTTTGTGATTCCGCAATATCTTCTTTCGCTAGTCGATTAAGATTATTGTGAGGTGATTGCTAATACTAGGCTGTTCTTCGGGAATATAAGTCCGGTCTATCAATTGGTTCTTGTTCACCTTGATTAATCAAAAGACGGAACAAAAACTCGTAGGTATTTTTTTGGGAGAAAAATTTATCTATTATCGTAGACTTTTCTGCGTGATACATATTTGTTTATTAAAGTCTTCGACTTTGGGTCGTAGCAACTCTTAGTTGTGGGTGAGATCAGCTAAGGGAATCAAATGTGTAGTATCCTGCTGGGATCAGAGACGTAAGGAGCGCAACTGTACCTTGGATCAGTGTGAGATTTATTGGGGTTCAACTACAGTCCAGAACGAAGTTAGTTTGTAGTAGGCTAGTGTCCGTAGCGTCTTAGTATAGTGTGTGTTCAATCTGGACTAGGTCCCGGGGTTTTTCTGCATTTGCGGTTTCCTCGTTAACAAAACTTCTGGTGTCTGTGTTATTTCTTTTCCGCATTATATTTTGTTATATAATGGAAATATCACAGGTTGTGCATTGAATCGACCAATTGGGAAATCCAACCTTTGGTTGTTGACTGAAATTGATTGATCCTTGAACATTGGTCTTTGGTACCGTTCAAGTGATTTCTCTTGTATTCAATTAGACTCGCAGATTTCTATTTGCTTGAGTAATTATTGAATCGATAAAGAGAGATATAACTCTTTGATATACTTTTATTAAGATTGAGTCTGACTGTCTAGTTGATTCTCTTAAAAGTATATTGGAGTTAGTCCATACAGATTTCTAATCGAAATATTGGGTGTGGTTGTTAGACCCCCGCTTTTTCATTAAGGCATTCAGTTAGACTTGAATAACCGAAACCTTCACATTTGATAAGTCTAACTAAGATCCGAAAAACTTAGTTTCTCTTATCCGGAATTCACTTGGATTAAACAAATGATCCCGAAACACTTTTGTTAAGCCATAAACAATCCATACAAACCAAATAAATCAACTTGCATAATCATTTATCTTAATCGGAAGCAATTGAAACGAACATAGACATTATAGTACTGCAATTGCACCAAAATTTTGTAAGCCTAAAAAATTCATACCAATCAATAACGAAAGGTAACAATAGTTTTTCTTAACCGGAAACAATTAAATCACACACACATCCATATAAATAATGGAATCAACATCAATTGTACCGAAATTTTGTTAAGCAAAAGCAATAAAGATATGAAATAAAATCATGCTTTTCTTAAACAGGAAAATAATTAACTAACAAGATTGTTACCTCAAATTCCGCATCCTCTTCTCCCCTTAAGATATGTCATTAAGCGCAAGTTCACTTAGAACTCTCCCCCATTGAAGTTGTCATCCTCCCGCCAAAACAAAAGAACAACAACAAAGAACAACCTTTACCAGAGAAAGGTTGAAAACCGGTTTTAACTATGCGATGCAAAAGTTGAAACCTTGAAACACATATGCTTTTATGCTAAAACAAAAGATTCAACATATTGTGACTTTTTCACATATTGTTTCTACAGGAACCCCTCATGATCCTTTGATAAAGCCTACCAACATGGGCTAGAACTTAATCCCGCTAAATCAAAAAGTCACCCAAACCATAAGGGTTCACACATTATGAGATCGAATATCAAGGTAATAAAACCGAAATCAAACATCCCATAAACATACATAGCAACAAAATAAAGCATTCAAGCACAGGCTATGTAACCAAAAACTATCACAAGAAATATTATAAAATGATAATTTTATTCATAATAATAAGATAGTTTTATTCATAATAGACTTTACAATTATTAAAAGAAATCAAACTTTTGAAGCATGTATCAAGAGACTTGTCTGCAACAACTTCTTGATTTTCAAGTTTTTCAACTTGGACCTTCATATCTGCAAGATCAGCTTTTGTCTCCACAATTTTATCTTTGGCCAATCTTTATTTCGAACCGTCATTATGAGATTGGTTCTCAGTTCTTCAAAATCTTGAATATAGTGAATCATACTATCAGAACGAATCCACTTGGTTTCGATTGAATTTTGAAGATTGTATGCCAACATACAAGACTTATCTTGAGATCCGATTGAATTATCAGAATCATAATCAAACATGATTTTTGATAAGTTTTTTCTTCCTCCTTTTTGTATTGATTCCTTGGAAATCCTTAACCTTTTGATCTTCCTCCTTATTAGCCTTTGCAACACTGCGAGTTATTGGAGGCATGCTCGGTTATTTAAAAGGGATTACTCAGGGTTTCAAAACACAAGAAAGAGATTGTTTTCCAGTAAGACACAAAGTTTCAGACCATAAAAACTTGTGGAATACCAAAAATATACGCAAAATATATTTTGTTTCCATTGTCCGAATTTTCCCAAGTTGGAAGGTTTATTTAGAATTTGAAAATCTCAAATAAAGCATAATTTTTTGAAGATCATGATAAACATGAACACATTATAGACAAACATGAATCCGCAGTCATCCATAAAATATCACAAAACTTTCTGATAAGAAATCATACAAAGGTGTGCTCCTTTTTATTGTGCTTTTCTCATCCATAATTAAGAGCACTGAAGAGGATGAGAGTGCACAGTTTTGATACAACTAAGTTGTATCGGAGTAAGCTTGTTCTAGCTTATAACGTGAAAAGACAGAGGGCACCCGAATATACCTCAATATAAAACTTTTCCCCCTATAAGACCTTTCTCCGAAAGTGATTGTCTATGGACTAAGTCGAGACAATACAACAAATCGGTTCACACTTCGTGTGTTCGTCTATGGATACGAGATCGAGACAATACAACAACGAAGTATATTTACTTGCTAAAAGATCCGGACTTAACCAAACACAATAGGATTTCTTATCAAGTAAATAGGAATTAATGTTTGTGTAATTTACTTTACATTATAATAACAACAATAATAATTGCGGAAAATAAAAGTAAATGACATATCAAGATTTTGTTAACGAGGAAACTGCAAATGCAGAAAAACCCTGGGACCTTGTCCAGAATTGAATACTCTCAGGATTAAGCCACTATACAAAATCAAACCAACTTCGTATAGTTGAAACCAAGCAACTAAACCTATAGTTCAACTAGTTCTGTTTGTATTCCCATGCCTCCGATCTGTAATAAGTCACGTACTTGGAACAATTCCTTTGGTTTGTATTCCAAATAATAAAGTAACAACAAATCTATTTGGTATCAACTATTTTCAACCAAGTGATCTGAGTTCGACAAAGGATCTTCTGTTTATCTCAATAAACTCCTTTCTCAGGTTCTTAGATCTATCTTATTATCAACTACCAAAGTAACTGTTAAGATTTTGCAATTAATGCTTTTAATCACAAAGAATTGCATTGATACCGATCTACACAACTAATCAATCTAATCTACCACAAGGATAAACCGATTATAATTGGATCCTCTTTTACCGAAACAAGTATTGTGCACACTAAAGATTATGAATCCCAAATCAGAAATCTTCAAAGTCTTCTTTGTCTTCAAATCTTCTTAGATCTTCAATAAACACCTGCACACAATCTACTTTAATCTCTTGTGATCAATCACGCACAGAACGGAGTCTGTTAACAATGGATTATCACAAGACGTCTTTAGATCTACAAACAGTCTAAAGATTCCCGTCGAAACTTCGATCTAGTTTGAGTGAATCTTATATCAGAAGAGAAGATTCTCAAGCATAAGCAAACTAGGTGCAATCAAAGTTCAACCACCGTTAGTCAATCAAATAAATCGAAAACAAAAGATAAACCGCAATTATCTAGTTTCCCACCAACGGTACTAATTGAGATTATCAATCCCAAAGAAAACTTTAAACTGAGCGGCCGTAAGAGATTTCGCCTAATTAGGTTACTCTCCTCTTCGAATAGGCGGATTCACCAGCACCAGCACAACTGAGATATTTCTTGATGTACGAGGATTAGTTTGCTCGAAATGCAAACTTTAATATTTATAGACCAAGGAAGTTTGGACACCAAGGAATTTTCAAAACCAAAAATATTCTCAAGATATGCAATATTTTCCAGATCAGGTTTCCATAATTCCTGGAAATGCTCTGTCCAAAATAATGACCGAAAATGTCTTGGAAAATCTCTAACTAGTAAATGCACATTACTAATTTTCATTTTCCTAAAATAAAATTAAAATACTTAAATAAAGATTCTCAATTTATTTTATTCGATCTGGGATTTTCTTCCTTTAGTTATTAAGGAATAACTTTGAACAATTAAATATAAGCGTTACTGCACATGTTCAAAGTATGTCGACATCTTTACTTTGTAAGTCCTCATTCATACTTACAATCTTGAAACCGATTTTCCACACTTCCAAACAAGTTTTGAATTGGTTCATATGACTTTCGAGAACTATGTGATTGATCAAGAACACTCAATCACAAATCATGGTTTCACGGTTCTACCAACACAAGTTTCGGTTCTACCTCCATGTGAGTATTGTGCATAGTCACACTAGCTTTCCAAAATTCGGTTGACTAGGTACTAGGATCGGTTCCCCACATATATATGGTATCTAACTTGTACTTGCTGCACATGTCCATAGGATCGGTTCCCCTTTGCCTAAAAACGTGTTGCACATGTCCATGGGATCGGTTCCCCTTTCTTCTAAAAACTTGATGCACCTCATATAAGGATCCATTCCCCTTTGTGATAGGTTGCACCTCTTACTAGGATCGGTTCCCATTTACCCAGAGTCGGTCATACCAATAACACAAAATCGATCATACCATCTCAAGTGATTATGTAAGATCGGTTTCACTAATAAAAGTCATACCAATACAAAAGTCATGCCTTTGTGAATAGTTTTACCAAGAACATAAACAAGTCATGAGCGGTTATACTAATCACACATATTGGTAGTTCAAAAGATATGCAATGAATAACAATACCAATAACGCCTGGCGATTTCTCTTTCGATTCACAAAACAAGTTCATGAATTTACTTCCTTAAAAAAAATGTAAAACATTGTTTCCTAGGATGAAATCTTCACCTTATACCCATACATAATCACAATAGCATTGAAACGAGTATGTCGATGTCTTATCTACAAAGTTTAATGGTTAAGCAATAAACCTCGTATTGTATTCCTTAATACTATGTCCAACTAGAGTATAATCATTCATGCTTCGCAGTTTTGTTTTCAATATGCACGACTTGAAATATACGTTTAGGGAATGAAACAGTTCAAGTCAACTATCACTAACCTCAAGTGGAAGGATGATGTTGTCGTTGTAGCTCCTTACTTCTTCACTTATTCAAGTCTTCGCAATACTTGTAATCTCTCATATCCCAATACTTTCAAGCTAACATATACGAAGTTGACTCTAGTACATAATCAGGCGACTCTTAAATGAGTTTTGGCTCACTAAAATATGACAACCAAACTTGACATACCAACGCTTGGTGGGTTCAACCGAGCTATGCTCGAACAATCTCCCTCTTTGTCAATTTTAGTGACAAAACTCTCACATCATATGGATAAACAAATTACAAGAATTCATTACACATACGTCTGATTCCCGAATTCAACAGCACAATAACTTGTATACATTCAATCCTTAAATGCCGCTGTTGACATTATAATAACAAAGCTAAAATTCCCCCTAAGGGTAAGATAGGTAGATTTTATCAATTCGCACGTCTTTGTTATTTCCTTTGTAGTCCATATAACTACAAGTATATGATATGTTACTCCCTCTTAGTCTATGCTTTCACTCTTTTGTTAGATAAACGTTTAAGCACCAATGTCATTTCCCTTAGTGATACCAATCAATATAAATCAATACCAGTATCACTTGTTTACTCCATATATTTCTCCCCCTTTTTGTCACAAAATGACAAAGAAACGGAAAAATAAAGGACAAACCGAAAGGATCTTACAAATATCAAAATAGACTTGCAAACCTATAGAGTTAAGCACGAAGGTTCCACACACCATTTTCATAATCAATATCAAAACCGAAACTACAAAATAATTTTTTTTGATATGTTACCAAGGAAATAATTTCCCGAAGCAATTTTCCCTAATAGTTTAGCAAACCAAAAATCAACTAAGCACCTTAGTTCCTTTGATAAACCGATTGTACAAATACAATCGCTTGTTCGATAAGACTAAAATAAAGATAACTCTATTTTCTCATCAAGTTCTAATTATCCATATAACTTAGACCTTTCACTTTTAAACAATACAAGTACTAGGTTAGTTAACTAGCATTTCTTGTTAAGGCATTCGATTAGAATTGAATAACCGAAGCCTCCACTTTGATAAGTCTAACTAAGTTCAGAATTAACTTAGTTTCTCTTATCCGAAATCGAATTGGACTAAACAATTCATCTCGTAAACCTTTTCTTTAGTTAAGCCATAAACAATTCATACAAACCAAATAAATCAACTTGCATAATTATTCACCTCAACCGGAAGCAATTGAAACAACATAGACATTAAAGCACCGCAATTGTACCGAAATTTTGCAAGCCTAAACAATTGATACCACACAATAAAGAAAGATAACAATAGTTTTTCTTAACCGGAACTAATTGTATCACGCACACATCCATACAATAATAATGGAATAAAACATCAATTGCACCGAAATTTTGTTAAGCAAAAGCAATAAATATATGCAATAAAATCAGGCTTTTCTTAAAAAGGAAAATGATTAACTAGCAAATTTGTTACCTCAAATTTTGCATCCCCTTTTCCTCATTGTTTTGTCATCCTTTCGCAAAGACATAAGAACAACAACAACAACATATGAAATTAATTGTCATCATCCTTTTATGACTATTTGATTAAGCAAACCAAAAGGTTAGATATGAAATTCGCTAAATCAAAAGTCACAAAATCAAAAAAAGGTAACCGATATGAGACCTAATTATCTCATATAACGATGATAACATGGAGCTACATTCATTTGATCAAGAACGTTTAACACAATATTCTGAATGTCGTGAGTATTGAAACTTATCCTTCGAGTGTCATCATTGTGACTATCTTTTGAACACACACTATACTAAGCCGCTACAGACACTAGCCTACTACAAACTAACTTCGTTCTGGACTGTAGTTGAACCCCAATCAATCTCACACTGATCCAAGGTACAGTTGCGCTCCTTACGTCTCTGATCCCAACATGATACTGCACACTTGATTCCCTTAGATGATCTCACCCACAACTAAGAGTTACTACGACCCAAAGTCGAAGAGTTTCATAAACAAATCCGTATCACATAGGAAAGTCTACGGTAATAGATAAATTTGTCTCCCACAGAAATACCTACGATTTTTTGTTTCGTCTTTTGATAAATCAAGGTGAACAAGAACCAATTGATAAACCAGACTTATATTCCCGAAGAAAAACTTAGTATTATCAATCACCTCACAATAATTTATATTGTATGATGGTGAAACTAGATATTGTGGAATCACAAATGATGAGACGAAGATGTTTGTGACTACTTTTATATCTTGCCTATCGGAGAAATCAATCTCAAGTCAATCCTTACGATTGTACTTAGTACGATAGAAACAGCAAGATCAGATCACACAACTACGAGAAAGTAGTATCGGTCTGGCTTCACAATCCCAATGAAGTCTTCAAGTCGTTAACCTACAGGTTCTCGACAGAAACCTAAGGTTAAAGGAGAATTGACTCTAGCTAATACAACTAGTATCACACAGGAGGTGTGGGGATTAGGTTTCCCAGTTGCTAGAGTTCTCCCTTATATAGTCTTTCAAAACAGGGTTTGCAATCAATGTTAGCTTAGTAACAAAGCATTCAATATTCACCGTTAGATAAAAACCTCATTAGATTCAAGCTAATATCTTTCAACACTTAGATCGAAACTTAGCTTGTTACACACAAATGAAATGCAGGTTTGTGTAACCGTACCCAAACTTGTACATCTAGTTGGTTCAACAGTAGTTAACCAAATGGTTAAGTGTATGAGCACTTTCATATCAACCATATTCTTCTTTACCACAACTAGTTCAAATGACTCAAATGAACTAGTTAGAGAGTTGTTCAATTGCTTAGATCTTTATAATAGACACACTTGAAACAAAAACGATTTGATTCACTCGAATCGATTCATGAACTTTATAGCCACGGTTTGCAAACTTGCATTCCTTAGTTTATATAATTTTAAGTTCACGAATAATCGTTTTTAGAAAATAACCAACTTAAGTACGCGGACTTAAGTACCCGCAATAAGTTTGTAAATAGTTCACAAACTCCAGCAGATTTTTATCAGGAAGAGAACCTGTAGGATCAGAATCTCGCAACGATAATTTCTCAGCGAAATTATCAACTACACAACACAACAGCGTCGCAGAACAATTTCAGAAATGATACGATAAAAGACGTCAGTTAGAATCACGAGAAAGATGTGATAGTTCTGCGAAAATTAGAAAGCTAGCGAAATTAACATTTGTAAGGTTGCGAGAATATCGCAAGCCATATCCGAAAATAAAGGACAGATTAGCTGTCATCCACTATGTATTTCCCTATAAATAGTCGTTCAAGTTGTAAAGAAAAGGGAGAGATCTTTTTGAGTAAGAAACAAGTGATTAGGAGAGAGAAAGTCTAGAGCAGAGGTCATTCTTGATTCCTTTTATCTTTTCTTGTAAGAACATTCAAAGATTGATCAATAAAATTAAGAGTGTAAACCTAAAAATGAGTTGGGTAATAATGAAGTTATATGAGGGGTGTAGTGTAGGATTTCCTGCAACTATATAATGGCGCTAGAAACAGGGAGGTATTGAAGACTAAAAAAAGCTGAAAATTAATATTGAGACTTGTGAAGATTTAGAGTGATTGAGTAAGAATTTTCCATAATTTCTTGCAATATTGTTAACATTGAAGAAATGGCTAGAAGAAGAAATACATCCGAACAACCGACTACTGTTAGAAGAAGCAAGAGAATTGCTGGGAGAGAAAGAAGTGAACTGGGAGAATCTACTAGAACGAGAAGTAATAGAGAAAATCAAATTCAACCACCAATTCAACAAACACTAGTATAGGGGAGGAATACAGATTATGATAGGGTGAGTATACACACTTGGCAATCAAATTCGGCAGAAGAAGTAGAAGAAGAGCAACAAAACAGAAACCATAGATAAGTAGATAGAAATCAAGAAGCAGACGAAGGAATAATTCATGGAGATGAGGAAATTGGAGTGTTATAAACGTTGAGACGGAGAATACATGAAGAAAGAAGAGCTGGGGCAGAAGAACGTGCAAATCTAACAAGGAAAAATCACGAATTAAGGATGGAGAATATAAGACTACAAAATAGAAGATCGAGAAGTATTACAAAATCATATTCAAGATCGACTAGAAGAGAAATGAGGCGAAACTCACCCACAATCAATGTTGGAAATAATATTCAAGAAAAAATATCAAATCCTAATGAAGAATATCGCGAAAATAGAGAAAGAGCTGATGATCGTTACGTTCCACAAAATGAAACTTTTGATGATGGGCAAAATGGTAGAAATTAAGAGAATGGACAACGTCAGGGACGAAATGACCAAGATGGCGATGGAGATCGAGAGGAAGGAAGAAGAATTTTACATGAAAGAGAAACTCAAAGAAATCAACAAACGATTGAAGAATAAATTGAAAGACATTATGCTGAACAAGCACGTTTAATTTGTGAACGTGAAAAATTGAGAGAAGAAATGGAAGAACAAGAGCTTCAGGTGACAATTCGCCAGAACAATCACGACAATCGAGAAAGAAGGCGTACAGAAAACCGGAATAATGGTAATATCAATGAAGAGTATGATAGAATGAAGAGGATGACTGAAAGGCAGCGAATAGAATAAATAAGAAATGGACAAAATCATGAAGGGGAAAATGAGAGACATAATCATTTGCGAATTCAAGATAGGGGTGAACAAGAAACTCGAAGAAGAAGACGAGATGAAGATAATGAAGAAGAAATGCAAAATTTCGCGAGAGAAGAAAGATATGAACGCAGAAGAAGAGAGGCGAAATTAAAAAGACCAATGGATCAAAATTCAGGTGTAAATAAACAAATCTTGAAAGAATTAGAAGAAATGATAGAAATACTAAATAATAGAGGAGAAGTAGGCAGAAGACAATTGGATGAAGCAATAGAAGAAGCTGCGAAAACTCCATTTACAAGGGAAGTACAATTAGGAGGAATACCACCGAAATGCAATTTTCCCGCATTAACCAGCATTTTTGATGGAAAAACTTGTGCAATTCAACACATTAAATCCTATGTGAGGTGCATGTTACAATGGGAAAATCATGATGTTGTATTGTGCAAATATTTCGCATCCAGCTTAACATGAGAGGCGTTAAAATGGTTTGAAGGTCTACCAAAGAATACAATAACATCCTTCAATCATTTTCAGACTACATTCCTAGGGGCATATATAAGTAATAATTCTTCGCGACCTGGTATATAAGATGTGTTTGGATTAAAACAGAGGATTGGAGAAAGTTTGAAACACCTGACTAAAAGATGGGGAACTATGTGTAGCGAAATGGCTGGCCGTGTAGATGAGAGATATCTTATATTATCATTTATCAATGTTATGTTTGCAACAGACCTATTGTATGTCCAAATTTTCAGAGTCAAAATACGATCACAATAGCCGAATTGCGAGAACTTCAAGAAGAATACATTGCTCTAGAGGAAAGGCAAAATGAAATGGAATCATATCTAGTTGCGAACACCAACTCACAAATAGCGAATGCAAGCTTATTACCCAAGCTAACAAATACAGTAGCGAATACTTCGCAAGTACAACAAGAGAAGGTGACGGGTAAAAGTCAACAGAAACTAGTGGCTATTGGAAGCCGAGATCAAGAGGATATGAAAGAGAAATAAATTTCTACAATCGTGGTGGAAATAACAAGATTCAAAGACTCGATCAACCACAAGAAACTTATGGAGGTCAAAGAAAAAATTATAATAGAGGACAAGGAAGTCACAAGGTAGTATGGGAAGAAATCAAGATGCCACCTCTAAATGCAAGTGTGGAGAAAATATGGGAAGCTATAATTTTAATGGAGAATATACCAACACCATGGAACATGGGAACAGAACCACCTCCAAACCACAGAATCCATGATTTTTGTTCTTACCATCATTTTCATAGACATACAACAAATGATTGCAAAAATGTAAAAAGAATTATTTTGAGAATGATATATCAAGGAAAACTAAACCACTTTTTGGTAGGGCATCCACAACCTCAACCACTGCCACCACCACCAGAGCATCACAAAGTGAATACGATGAAAAAGAAGGAAACATTCTTCATAGAAGTTGGTGTAAAAGCAAAAAATCTATTCTGTCACTCTATCGTATATTCAAATAAGACAATTGAAGATTTTCATGACAATGTTTTGAGTAGAGTGTTCGCAAGAGATAACGATGGAAGAGAAATTATGAATATTGCGAAAATCTCGCTACTGGAGGAATGGAAGAAACAGATCATTTCTTTTACCGCAGAAGAAATTCCCGAAGGAGAAGAGGTGCAATCCATTGGTGGTAAAATTAGAAATTAATCCAAAACCGAAAGAAGATGAGGATGATGAAGCTGAAGATTCATGGGAAATTAATAGAATTCTAACCGATACTGGAAGCTCTGTGAACATCTTATTTTATCATACTTATAAAACTATGGGAGGAAGAGATGATGATCTTATACTATCAACATATAAGATATATGGTTTTAATGGTACTGCTAACACGCCTAAAGGGAAGGTTACTATGCGAATTCTATTGAAGGGAATATCTTCCGAAATCTTATTTTGTGTCGTCGATGTAGAATCACCCTACAATGCGTTAATTGGTCGACCTTGGCTACATAGGATTCTAGGTGTAGCTTCAACTTTCCATCAATGCATCAAATTCCCTCACCCCAGTGGTGTAGGAATCATAAAAGGAGATTGGATTGAAGGAAAGAGGTGTTACGAAACTGAGATAGAATCTTGCGAAGGAAGAACAAACAAGAAGGAAAACTGGCAACACAAAATAAAATATACACAGAGAAGTGAGAGTTTGATGATGGATGTAATCGAAAGAAAAGAAGAAAAGATGTTGCGAAACTAATGCTAGCTCAGAATAAAAATGATGAACATACCACTACCAAGGAAGCAGTAGCAGAAAATAATAAAGAAGCAGAGGATGTCAAAGGTAATAAAAACAAGAAATATATGAATGATTAAATTGTTGCGACACTCTCGCAATAAGTAAAATTCTCAAAAACACATTTTATTGAATGACAAAATTGAGATTGCGAAATCCAAATACAAGATGATGATGTGCGAAACTATCGCAGAGATAAAGAATTTTACAGAAGACAATCAGAGAAAAATGAAAAAAGAGAAAGGGGCAAATGTAAGACCTAAAGTACGTCATATAAGGGGGTACCTGTTGCATGGCTCAGGGAAAGGCTACACCGCCACCGGAACCTGAGTCATGGAGATTTGGGGTCAATAAAGCCCATCCGGGAGAGGCATCTTGGATTCTCAGCTTAAGTATATGATTTAGGTTGGGAGAATAAGGTAATAAGGATTCTCTCAAGGAGTGCAGATCTGATCAAGGCGTTTGAAGCGCACCTTGCCATTCTTGACAAGTCTTGGCTTATACTGCACTCTGCCTGAAGAAAACCCCACTTAGGGTGCAGTCTCGTAACCATAATATTTATAGGTAAAAGAGATAATAGGCTGTGAAAACAACTGGTTGTTGTTAAGACTGGATGGGAGGAGCTAACCTTGTATGGTAGAAGTACGCCTCCTTGAAGGGGAAACCAGGGGGAGATAAGGGCGACACCCTCCATTAGGGAGCTGATAAGTGTCTTAAGACACAAATGTCATGAGGATTTTTATTCGCAAGAGTATTAAGGCTTGTCATATTTGTGCAAAAATCCTGAAGAGGCAATAATACAAAAGAAAAAGATAAGACGAGATCAATGGGTTTTCGCGTGAAAGTGCAAGGACGTCCTGCGATTTCGTCGCAAGACGGCAATGTCATGGGGCTTCGTTTTCGCAAGAATATTTAGACCTGTCATATTGTCGCAACATTCCTGAAGAGGCCATAATACAAAATAAAAAGTTAAGGCAAGATCAATGGGTTTTTGCATGAAAGTGCAAGGACGTCCTGCGATTTTGTCACAATGACAAGAGGTGGCATAATAAGACCTTTAATTAGGAAGGAAAAATATGACCACACAGGAATGATATTTTGAAAAGAATCAAAATTCACTTCGCATAAGATTGCGAAGTTATACATAATTAACTGCGAAATTCAGGCATAAAATAAGAAAAATTTATAAAATCTCTCATTTGGATACAAATAACAGAGGCAAGTATGGGATTTGAATAAAATTAGAAAATGTTATTTGTTTCCATATGATAGATTTACTCCAATATTCAAAAATTAATGATTATATTGGTTAACAGTATTGCAAGGAAGAATTGTTTTAATGAATGCAGGTTAAAATGGAAGAAACACAAATATACAGAAAGAAGGAATAAATGTACAAGTATTACAGAGAATCAAAGAAAGAAACAAAGACTACTTCTTAGTTGATCCTTCATTATCTTCATCAGACTTGTTCCCTTCTTCGTCTGCGTCAGAATCTTCATCACCATCAGAACCTTTATCACCATCAGATTCTTCATCATCAGCTTCGCCATCAGAAATAATCAGACCGGGAGTACTCTGTGGGATCTCTTCCAAGAGACAAGGATAAACAGAATGAGGGATATTATGATCGTCACAAACCATTTGGATAGTTTGATTGCGAAAATGCATAGCATCATTCTTAAAATTCGCAACAGTGATCTTGATTTGATTCTTTAATCTAGAATACTTGTCGTTGCAAGAAGAAAGATTCTTTGCGAGCTCCTCCTTTTCAGCTTCGAGTTCCTCAATCTTTTCACGATATCTATTTTCAGAATCTGCGAGCAAAAGACAATCAATTATTAACTTGATGAAAATTCATAAGAAGCAAAAAATTAGTAAAGAAGAGCAGTTAGTAACCTTCTCTGTCAGAAATCATATCTTTAATCAAGGTTGTATGCTCAACTTGGAGACTAACATTTACACCTAAATCTTTTCTAGCATCATCTAAGATTTTCGCAGCCCAAACAAATTCATCCTCATTACTTATAAGAAGAAGAGAACAAATTTGTTTCCCTTTCGCAGAGTTCGATGTTCTTGTGGTTATCTTCATCTCGTTCAAGTTGAACTTCAAGAAGAGTCTCTTGGAATTTCGGCAAAGCGTTAGCACCTTGATCAGAGATGTGATCCTTATCATCTATGATACCACTAATTTTGGTTCTTAACTCATTGTTTTTCTCTTTAGAATCAAGAAGGAGGCGCTTAAATCGGTTGGCTAAGCCTAAACTAGATATATGGTCAATCTCTAAGAGGCGAAATTTGGATCTAAGCTCATTTAGAGAAAGAGATGAAATTATATCATTTGAGAAACCATTTAAGGAATTGTTAAGATGCTCAAGAAGGGTATCATTATCCAAGGCATTAGGAAATGAACGAAGAAGGGTAGCTTCATCAGAAAGACCATAAATGTCTGCAAAAAGGATCATTTAAATAAGATAAAACAACAGGATGAATGAATGAAGGGAAAAGAGAAAAGTAACATACCGTAAAGATGATTATTATCTTGCTGAAGACTAGAGATTTTATTCTTATATGAAGAAGACTCAATTTTTAGTTGTCTATTTTTCTCGCAAAGACCTTTAACTTCAGCTTCCAATTCTTCATTTTTTGTGCGAAATTGAAGATTCTTCTTTTCAAGATTTTCGCGTCTCCTCTCTAGATCCGAGGCAACAGCGAAAGAAGCTTTTCCAGCCTGCGATAAAATATAAAAAATATTAATATAGAAAGAAATTTTGATTTATGACAATGAAGAAATAAAAGGATAAAAATATACAAAACTATTGAGGGAATGCAGGAAGTCGGGAGTCACTGATCTAGAAACTCCACGAAGAGAACTATCACCATCCAGCAAAGGGACATCGCAAATTGTAGCGAGAGCCTTGCAGGTGTTAGCGAATTGGCTATCTCTCATTCCTTGCAGAGAATCAGAAAAGAGGACAGAGAGCTTAGCCATAGAAGATTCAGGTGGAAAATCTTCACTTGCGGCAAGATCATCATTGTCCTCATCATCTTTGTCACTTTCAGAATTTTCTTGAGGAGGAATATTTGAAGAGGAAGAAGAACGGACTTTCATTTTCTTTGAAGGAGGAGCAGTTGATTTTTCTCTGCGAAGAGTAACTTTACTTTTATCACCAGTCTTCGCAACATCAGCAGGTTCTTCTATTTCAGCAATAATCTTCACACACAGATAGAAATAAGAAATGGAAGCAACAATATACAGTTTAAAATCATAAGAGAAAATTTCTTACCTCATTTGTGTATGAGCGAAGAGCTAGCAGAGTACTAGCTTTCCCAGTCCTGTTATAACTATCTTTCAGTTTTTGAATCTGCAGAATGTCTCAAGAGTTAGCGAACAAAATAATAAAAACAAATAAAGAAATATAAAGTAAGCTAAACGGGAAAAAAACATACCTCTTTATCCTTCTCGGCCCAAGAGAAAACCCAAGGTTGATAAGCAGCGAAATTTGAAGGAAGAACATTTGACCCAGCAATGTAAGGTCCTTTTAGCATTAAAGGAAAAACACAACATTTATCATCTTTGTATTGACGAGGAGTTGTGTTTTTACCAGAATGCCAGTCAATATCTTGCATGAGAATTTTAGCTTCATCAATGTTATCTTTCATTTTTAAGAGAATACCCCAGCGAGTATTCTCTTTCTTCATGGAGATAAGTTCATAGTTCTCAAAGAAAATCGCTACTGTGTATTTCTCAACAATCATCTCTAGGTCTGCGAATTTAGGATCCCTAAGTTCTTTGGAGTACAGAGATCCTTTACCAGCACCACGGTTAGCGAACTCTAGCATCAAACGGATGCAGTCCCCACTCAGTTGGAAGATAGCTCGCAAAAATCCTAGGTGAGCGAGAATTTCATAGAATAAAGGAAGATCTGGGTCATAAAGAGGAATAGGGAGACTTGCGAGAATCTGACCTAATGAAATTATAATTGATTGATCATCATAGTACTGATCAGAGAAAAGTTTGACAAAAAGAATTGATTTGGTATTTTCACCAGGAATGGTAGAGAGTGTGAAACCGTTATCAGCAAGATCTTTTTGGACATCTTTTAAATTCTTCTCATGTCTATGACCACTTGGAGCCATATTTGAATATAGAGTATGGGAATGAATGAAAAATAAGAAGATTGAAGGGGGGAAAATTACAATAGTAGAACTTGCAGAAGAATAACACAGTTGCAGAGATGAGAGAATAAAAAGAAAAGAGAAAGTAAAAAGAAAGTGGAAGGAAGAGTAAGAAGAGTATATAAAGGAGATTTTTTTTTAGTTTCTCGAAGAAATAAACATCATTAAGACGAAAAGACGTGAGCGGTTGAAAAGCAGCGGTTACAGAAGACGTGTCAAGAAACATATGGAAGAAAGAATACGTGTGATAAATACAGAATATAAAGAGATGAACAGCGAAATTATCAACTACACAACACAACAGCATCGCAGGACAATTTCAGAAATGATACGATAAACGCGTCAGTTAGAATCACGAGAAAGATATGATAGTTCTGCGAAAATTAGAAAGCTTGCGAAATTAACATTTGTAAGGTAGCGAGAATGTCGCAAGCCATATCCGAAAATAAAGGACAGATCAGCTGTCATCCATTATGTATTTCCCTATAAATAGTCGTTCAAGTTGTAAAGAAAAGGGAGAGATCTTTTTGAGTAAGAAACAAGTGAATAGGAGAGAGAAAGTCTAGAGCAGAGGTCATTCTTGATTCCTTTATCTTTTCTTGTAAGAACATTCAAAGATTGATCAATAAAATTAAGAGTGTAAACCTAAAAATGATTTGAGTAATAATGAAATTATATGAGGGGTGTATTGTAGGATTTCCTGCAACTACAGAACCTCCGACAGTACGCGGACTGGGTTCGCGGACTCTGTTCCGGTTTTCCTGATCAACAAAGTACGCATACTTTGGTTCAAGGAATAAGAACTTATACATGTATGAGTTATCACACAATGTTTATATCCAACAATGGTTATATAATCTAAACTCTCATTTCAATAATTTAAACATTCTTAGAGGACGTTATATAGTTGTTGTTCACAAACCATTTTTCGTCAAAGCCATTTTTAAGTGATTGAAACTTAACATGACTTTCGTCACTAGTAAAGATGAACTTGGTCAAAGCGAAATCTTACCAACACATATTTCGAGAAATAGATAAGAGAGATAAACTCGTCTCGAAATAGCAAATGTGTATAATCAAAGTCTTTATAGCAGAACGACATTTGTCTCAAGATAGGAGATACAGTAGATAGACTTTTGAGTGATAGATAAGTTCAAGTCTCCACATAGCTTTTAATCGATGAAGTTCCACCAGTTCCTTGAGTAGTTCTTCGTCTTTGTATGATGATCGCCATGGAGTCTTGATCTCAAATACACTTTCTATCCTAGTCCGAGACTTAGCTAACAGTAGACTAGAAATCAATACTTATAGTTTAGATCACTAACATTGACAAACATGCTTGAGATAGCAACGCATGCGAGTTCGACCGAGCAGTGCTCTAACAATCTCCCCCTTTGTCAATTTTAATGACAAAACTATCAATACATATGGAATACAAAAATAGATAAACAAAATTTTATAGCTTCTCTTCCACATGCCTGATCTTCTTGGTTCTTCAACATTACTCGAAATATTCATCACTTCCAAGTACTCCAATGATCACAAAGCTTGTAAGTTTAGTATCACCGTTGTTGAAAATCCGTAGTCATAACAATGATAAAACAAGAATTCTCAATCATTGTTATACAGTGTCATAGTGTTATTATACAACATCAAAGTTCAATTGTATCACAATTTCGACAACAATACTATGGTAATATGTATCACTCCCCCTTAGTCAATACTCCATCTCACATGGAAACCACTCCCCCTTATATAATGATCCGTAAACCATATGTATTTGTACTGTGAACTACACATTAATTCTCCCTCTTTTTATCAATAAAATTGGCAAAGGTACGAAAACTAGTGGGATCCTTATGAAATTTCCATAGAGACATTTCATGACTAAAAGCAAGCACATATCAACTTTTTATATGCCATCATATAGGTGAAGCTAAATGCATTCATCAAGGAGTTTATAAAGATACAAGATCACCCCTATAATATTCCACAACCGCACTCCCTACAAATATTTTGAAATTAAGCACAAGTTCAATTAAGAACTCTCCCCCATAAAATGTCATTCCCGAAAGAACAACAAGAGCGACCTTACTTTCACAAAAAAAAAAGAAGGATTTATTTTGACCAAGCACACTAAGAAACCTGATAGAAAAATCAACCTACTGAAACAAATGCAGAATTGAAGTAAACACTTACTGGAGTTCCAAACTCAATTTCCCAAAAGATCGAGATAAGCACAGGGGCAAGAGTCGGAACAGCTAATGAACCAAAACAACACCAGTAGACTGCCATAAGTGTTGAAATGTAGCAGTGTATAATGGTTTGGTAAGGATATCAGCCAATTTTTGTTCGGAAGGCACAAATTCCATAGTTATGATACCATTTTCATAGAGATCTCGAATAAAATGGTACCTTATATCAATGTGCTCTGTTCTTGAGTGCTCAACGGGATTCTCAGTGATTTGAATCGCGCTAGAGTTATCACAAAAGATCTTCATTATTCCAGTATCATCCAACATTTGTTTCATCCATAGAAGTTGAGTACAACATGAGCCAGCAACAATATATTCTGCTTCACATGTGGACAAGGATTGTGAATTTTGTTTCTTTCTATGCCAAACCACAAGGTTCAGTCCTACGTAGTACAAACCCCCTGAAGTACTTTTTCTGTCTTCTACACATCCTACCCAATCAGCATCTGAATAAGCAGAAAGGTCAGTGTTAGTATCAAAAGTGTAAGATAAACCATACCCGACTGTGTAATTGACATATCGTATGATCCTCTTTGCATCTGCAAGATGAGATTCCTTTAGTTTAGCTTGAAATTTAGCACAACAACCAACATTAAAAGAAATATCAGGTCTAGTAGCTGTAAGATATAAGAGGCTACCAATAATAGATCGATACAATTTTTGATCCACATTTACTCTTTTCTCATCTCTGTGTAGTTTACCAGTAGTGGGCATGGGTGTCAGTTTTGGAGTTGACTTATCCAGACCGAACCTTGAGACAAGATCCTTGGCATATTTTTCTTGGGATAAGTAAATTCCATCCTTATGTTGTTGAATTTGTAATCCTAAGAATAATTTTAATTCACCAACATTCCTCATTTCAAATTCTTTGGTAAGAGAGACTTGGGAGTCCTTTGCAAGTTTCTCAAAAGTTGAACCATAGATGATATCATCTACATAGACTTGAGAAATGACAACATCTTTCCCACTCCATTTGGTAAACAAAGTTTTATCAGCTCCGCCTCTTGAAAAACCTTTCCTAATAAGAGAAATGGTAAGTTTTTCGAACCAGGCTCTAGGTGTTTGATTCAACCCATATAATGCCTTTTTAAGCTTAAGAACATGATCTGGGAAATCAGGGTTTTCAAAACCTTTAGGTTGAGCGACATAGACTTCTTCCTTTAAGATTCCGTTTAGGAACGCGGATTTTATGTCCATCTGAAATAGCTTAACCTTAAGAAAACAAGCATGAGCTAATAACAATCGAATGGACTCAAGGTGTGCCACAGGAGCAAAGGTTTTGTCAAAGTCGATACTTTCAATCTATGAATATCCTTGAGCGACAAGTCTGGCTTTATTTCTGACAATTGTGCCAAATTCATCGACTTATTCTTGAATATCCATTTAGTACCAACAATATTGATATTTGAGGGACAAGGTACTAGTTCCCATACGTCTTGTATTTGAAATTGATTTAACTCTTCATGCATTGCATTCACCCAAAAGGGATCGCTAAGATCTTCATCAATATTTCTTGGTTTTACTTGAACAGATAACAACCAAAATTGCAAATATTTTGAAGTTGTCCCCTTGTCTTAGCAGTATATTATCTTCCTCCGATAAATACTTTGGTATCATGATTCCTTTGAACCCAGAGGTGTCGTAGAGGGACACGTTCTTGTTCTTCAGGATTAGCCTGATCAGTGCTCTTCTCCTCGTCACTAGAAATATCAGGATCAGTAACAGTTGGAATAACTTCAACTGAATCTGGGATTTCTTTGACTTTCTCAATTGTCTCAGTTGGAGGCAATTCAGCAGGAGGATTATCATGATGAAAATTACTAATATCATCGATGATAAAATTAGAAGATTCCATCATGACCTGGGTTCTGAGATTAAACACTCGAAAACCACGACTATCAGAAGCATAGCCAAGGAAGATACCTTCATCACTTTTGGTATCAAATTTCCCTCTCTGTTCTCGATCTTTTAGAATGTGGCACTTACTTTCGAACACTCTGAGATAGTGCAAGTTGGGTTTTCTACCGTACCACAATTCATAAGGAGTGTTTAGGGTTTTAGACCGTAGGTAGACACGGTTGATCAAATAACATGCTTTAAAAACAGCTTTTCCTCAAAACCTTAATGGTAAATTTTTGTTATGGAGCATTACCCTGGCCATTTCCTGAATTATCATGTTTTTTCTTTCTGCAACTCCATTAGCTTGAGGAGTGATGGATGGTGAATATTGTTGGATAATCCCCAGTTCGTCACAAAATTCAATCACCTTAGTGTCCTTGAATTCAGTTCCACGGCCGCTTCTAATTTTCTTTAGTTTGCGACCTTGTTCATTCTGGATTCTTTTAACAATAATCTTAAATTCATCAAGGGTTTCATTTTTATGAGATAAAAATGCAACCCAAGTGAACCTGGTGTAATCATCTACCATAACTAAAGCATACTTCTTACCAGCAACCGTGGGTTGTTGAATTGGTCAGAAGAGATCCATATGGATTAAATCAAGTGGAGCTTTAGTGAGAATATCTCGAGATGATTTATGGTGAACTTTCGTTTGTTTACCTTTTTGACATGCACCACATACACCATCAATCTTTGAATTGATTTTGGGAACGCCTCTAACAAGTTCTTTGTTAATGATCTTAGTTAGAAGAGGATAATTGATGTGACCAAAACGCTGATGCCAAAGATGTGTAGATTCCACCTTATTCAAATTGCAACAGTTGCTGAACTGAGTATGCAGAAGATAACAGTTATTTTTACCACGAGTTCCCTAAAAAATTACTTTCCCAGTTTTTTCTACGATGTTACATCCATTTGCATTGAAGACAAATCTATGGCCTTTGTCACAAATTTGACCAATAGAAAGAATTTGCAGTCATACCTTTTACGTATACTACATCATGAATTTCAGGTACGCCAGGTAGTTTGATCGTCCCCTTCTTGCTTATGTAGCAACAACTTCCATCTCCAAATGTCACTGATGCTCCTTCATAGTCGTTTGAAGAAACAAACCATGTGAGATCACCCGTCATATGTCTGTTACATCCATTGTCAAGAAACCATTGAAAGGGTGATGTTGATTTTAAAGCAAAGGCTCTCATACTATCAGTACTTTCCTGTTTAGGATTTCTTGTTAGTTTTGTACATCCTTTTAGAGAAGCAACTAGTTGTCCAGTTTTCTTATGAAGATTACTTGCAACTTTCAGACTCTTTTGAAAGGACATACAAGTATGATGAAAATGATTGGAGGAATCACAATACAAACATGGGCCAACATCTTTAAGCTCGTCTGAGCAGTTCTGAGTCATATCAGTTTTCATAACATCCGGACGTTGTTTATCACCTGACTTACGACTGTTCTTCATAGAAGGACAACTAAAGTTATTCAGATCCGTCAAAGGAATTTTGATAGATTTCAAATCCTTAAGTATTGCAATTTCTGGAACAAGAACAAAGTTGATCCGCATTTTTTCATCCAACTTTTTCTGGAGAATAACCAGTTTATCAGAACTTCTTCTACGATTGGTTTTTAATCCTGGTGAAGCGTTTCAAGAGACATTACTGTCCATATATTCAGATCGCCACAAACACAGACTTATGAGGTCTTTAAACGTGTTTGCCTGCTCTGATACCAATTGAAAAAGCGGGGGTCTAACAACCACACCCAATCTTTCGATTAACAATCTGTATGGACTAACTCCAATATACTTTTAAGAGAATCAACTAGACAGTCAGACTCAATCTTAATAAAAGTATATCAAAGAGTTATATCTCTCTTTCTTAATTCAATACTTACTCAAGAAAATAGAAATCTGCGAGTCTAATTGAGTACAAGAGAAATCACTTGAACGATACCAAAGACCAATGTTCAAGTATCAATCAATTTCAATCAACAACCAAAGGTTGGATTTCCCAATTGATTGATTCAAACGCCCAACCTGTGATATTTCAATTATATAAAAAAATATAATCCGGAAAAGAAATAACACAGACACGAGAAGTTTTGTTAACGAGGAAACCGCACATGCAGAAAAACCCCGGGACCTAGTATAGATTGAACACACACAATTTTAAGCCGCTACAGACACTAGCCTACTACAAACTAACTTCGGTCTGGACTGTAGTTGAACCCCAATAAATCTCACACTGATCCAAGATACAGTTGCGCTCCTACGTCTCTGATCCCATCAAGATACTACGCACTTGATTCCCTTAGCTGATCTCACCCACAACTAAGAGTTGCTACGACCCAAAGTCGAAGACTTTAATAAACAGATCTGTATCACACAGAAAAGTCTAAGGTAATAGATAAATATGTCTCCCACAGAAATACCTACGAGTGTGTGTTCCTTATTTTGATAAATCAAGGTGAACATGAACCAATTGATAAACTAGACTTGTATTCCCGAAGAACAGCTTAGTATTATCAATCACCTCACAATAATTTATATTGTATGATGGTGAAACTAGATATTGTGGAATCACAAATGATGAGACGAAGATGTTTGTGACTACTTTTATACCTTGCCTATCGGAGAAATCAATCTCAAGTCAATCCTTACGATTGTACATAGTACAATAGAAACAACAAGATCAGATCACACAATTACAAGAAAGTAGTATCGGTCTGGCTTCACAATCCCAATGAAGTCTTCAAGTCGTTAACCTACAGGGTCTCGATAGAAACCTAAGGTTAAAGGAGAATCGACTCTAGCTAATACAACTAGTATCACACAGGAGGTGTGGGTATTAGGTTTCCCAGTTGCTAGAGTTATCCCTTATATAGTCTTTCAAATCAGGGTTTACAATCAATGTTAGACTAGTAACAAAGCATTCAATATTCACCGTTAGATGAAAACCTCATTAGATTCAAGCTAATATCTTACAACCCTTAGATCGAAACTTAGCTTGTTACACACAAATGAAATGCACGTTTGTGTAACCGTACCCAAACTTGTACATCTAGTTGGTTCAACAGTAATTAACCAAATGGTTAACTATATGAGCACTTTCATATCAACCATATTCTTCTTTACCACAACTAGTTCAAATGACTCAAATGAACTAGTTAGAGAGTTGTTCAATTTCTTAGATATTCATAATAGACACAATTGAAAAAAAACGATTTGATTCACTCGAATCGATTCATGAACTTTATAGCCACGGTTTGCATGTTTTCATTCCTTAGTTTATAAAAGTTTAAGTTCACGAGTAACCGTTTTTAGAAAATAACCAACTTAAGTACGCGGACTGGTATGCGGACTTATGTACCCGGAATAAGTTTGTAAATAGTTCACAAACTCCAGCAGATTTTCCCGGGAAGAGAACCTCCGACAGTATGCGGACTGGGTTCGCGGACTCTGTTCCGGTTTTAATGATCAATAAAGTACGCATACTTTGGTTCAAGGAGTACTTATACATGTATGATTTATCACACAATGCTTATATCCAACAATGGTCATATAATCTAAACTCTCATTTCAATCATTGAAAAATTCTTAGAGGACGTTATATAGTTGTTGTTCACAAACCATTTTTCGTCAAAGTCATTTTCAAGTGATTGAAACTTAACTTTACTTTCGCCACTTGTACAGATGAACCTGGCCAAAGCGAAAGCTTACCAACACATATTTCGAGAAATAGATAAGCGAGATGAACTCGGCTCGAAATAGCAAATGTCTATAATCAAAGTATATATAGCACAACGGCTTTTGTCTCAAGATAGGTTATAGAGTAGATAGACTTTTGAGTGATAGATAAGTTCAAGTATCTACATACATTTTAGTCGATGAAGTTCCACCAGTTCCTTGAGTAGTTCTTCGTCTTTCTATGTGTAGGATCAGAATCTCGCAATAATTATGTCTCAGCGAAATTATCAATGGTACAGCACAATAGCGTCGCATAACAGCTTCAGAAATGGTAGAATAAATGACGTCATCTAAGGTCACGAAAAAGATGTGATAATCTTGCGAAGATTAGAGATTTTGCGAGATTAACATCTGTAAAGTTGCGAGGATGTCGCAAACCATATCCGAAAATAAAGGACAGATTAGCTGTCATCCACTATGTATTTCCTTATAAATAGTCATTTAAGTTGTAAAGAGAGGGGAGATCTTTTTTGAGTAAGAAACATGTAAATAGGAGAGAGAAACTTAAGAGCATAGATCATTCTTGACTTCTTTATCTTTCTTGTAAGAAAATTCAAAAATTAATCAATAAAATTAAGAATATAAGCCTAAAAATAAGTTGATAAACAATGAAATCATACGAGGGGTGTAGTGTAGGATTTCCTGCAACTACATAATGGCGTTAGAAACAGGGAGGAGTTGAATATTATTCTAGAAAATGCTAAAGATTGATATTGAGATTTGTGAAAATTTAAAGTGATTGATTAAGAATCTTTCATAATTTCTTGCAATACTGTTAGCATTGAAGAAATGGCTAGAAGAAGAAATACATCCGAACAACCGACTACTATTAGAAGAAGCAAAAAAATTGATGGAAGAGAAAGAAGTGAAATGGGAGAATCTACTAGAATGAGAAATAATAGAGAAAATCTAATTCAATCGCCAATTCAACAAAAACTATTTCAAGAGAGGAATACATATTATGACCGAGTGAGCGTACATACTTGGCGATCAAATTCAGCAAAAGAAATAGAAGAAGAGGAACAAAATAGAAATTATAGACAGGAAGAGAGAAATCAAGAAGCAGATGAAGGAATAATGCATGGAAATGAGGAAATTGGAGCGTTAGAAACATTGAGACGAAGAATACATGAAGAAAGAAGAGCTGAGGCAGAAGAACGTGCGAATTTAACAAGGCAAAATCACGAATTAAGGATGGAGAATATCATATTGCAGAATAGAAGATCGAGAAGTATTACAAAATCATATTCCAGATCGACTAGAAGAGAAATGAGGCAAAATTCACCCACGATCAATGCTGGAAACAATATTCAAGAAGAAATATCAAATCCTAATGAAGAATATAGCGAAAATAGAGAAAGAACTAATGATCGTTACATTCCACAAAATGAAACTTTTGATGATGGACAAAATCAGAGACATAATAACCAAGAGGACGAAGGAAATCAATAGGAAGGAAGAAGAATTTTACATGTGAGAGAAACTCAAAGAAATCAACAGAAAATTGAAGAAGAAATTGAAAGACATAATGCTGAACAGGCACGTTTAATCTGCGAACGTGAAAGATTGAGAGCGGAAATGGAAGAACAAGAGCTTTAGGATACAATTCACCAGAACAATCATGACAATCGACAAAGAAGGCGTATACCAAACCGGAATAACGATAATCTCAATGAACAATATGATAAGGTAAAGAGAATGGCTGAAAGATGGCGAATTGAATTGATAAGAAATGAAAAAAATTATGGAGGGGAAAATGAACTACATCATCATTTGCGAATTCAAGATAGGGATGAGGAAGAGAATCGCAGAAGAAGACGAGATGAGGATAATGAAGAAGAGATACGAAATTTCGCAAGAGAAGATAGACGTGAACGCAGAAGAAGATAAGCAAAATTAAAGAGACAAATGGGTCAAGATTTAGGTGTAAATAAACAAATCTTGAAAGAATTAGAAGAAATGAGAGGAATGCTAAATAACAGAGAAGAAGTAGGTAGAAGACAGTTGGATGAAGCAATAGAAGAAGCTGCAAAAACTCCATTTACAAGGGAAGTACAATTATGAGGAATACCACCGAAATGCAATTTGCCCGCATTAACCAGCATTTTCGATGAAACAACTTGTGCAATTCAACACATTAAATCTTATGTGAGGTGCATGTTACAATGGGAAAATCATGATGAGGTATTGTGCAAATATTTCGCATCTAACTTAACGGGGGAAGCATTAAAATGTTTTGAAGGTTTACCAAAGAATACAATAACCTCCCTCAATCATTTGCAGACCACATTCTTGGGAGCATGTATAAGTAATAATTCCTCACGACCTGGTATAAAAGATGTGTTTGGATTAAAACAAAGGATTGACGAAAGTTTGAAACACTTGACTAAAATATGGAGAACTATGTGTAGCGAAATGGCTGGCCGTGTAGATGAGACATATCTCATATTATCATTTATCAATGCTATGTTTGCAACAAACCTGTTGTATGTCCAAATTTTCAGAGTCAAGAATACGATTACAAAGACTGAATTGCGAGAACTTCAAGAAGAATAAATTGCTTTAGAGGAAAAACAAAATGAAATGGAATCATATCCAGTTGCGAACACCAGCTCACAAACAACGAATGCAAGCTTATTACCCAAGCTAATAAACACAGTGGCGAATACTTCGCAAGTACAACAAGAAAAGGAGACAAGTAACAATCAGCAGAAATTGGTAGCTATGGGAGCCGAGATCAAGAAGAGTATTAAAGAGAAAGAATTTTCTACAATAGTGGAGGAAATAACAAGATTCAAAGACTCGATTAACCGCAAGAAACTTATGGAGGTCATAGACCAAACTTTAATAGAGGGCAAGGAGGTCACAAATTAATATGGGAAGAAATCAAGATGCCACATCTAAAGGAAAGTGTGGAGAAGATATGGGAAGCTATAATTTTGATGGAGAATATACCAACACCAAGGAACATGGGAACGGAACCACCACCAAACCACAGAAGTCATGAATTTTGTTTTTATCATCATTTTCATGGACATACCACAAACGATTGCAGAAATACAAAGAGAATTATTTTGAGAATGATAGATCAATGAAAACTAAACGAATTTTGGTTGGGAATCCACAATCTCGACCATTACCATCGCCGCCAGAACATCACAAAGTGAATACGATGAAAAAGAAAGAAATATTCTTCATAGAAGTTGGTGCAAAATCAAAAAATCTATTTTGTCACTCTATCGTACATTCATATAAGACAATTGAAGATTTTCATGATAATGTTTTGAGTAGAGTGTTCGCAAGAGATAATAATGGAAGAGAAATTATGAATATTGCGAAAATCTCGCGACTAGAGGAATGGCAGAAACAGATCATTTCTTTTACCGCAGAAGAAATTCCCGAAGGAGAAGAGATGCATGAAAATCCATTGGTAATAAAATTAGAAATTAATCCAAAACCAAAAGAATATGAGGATGATGAAGCTGAAGATTCATGGGCAATCAATAGAATTCTAGTTGATACTGGAAGCTCTGTGAACATCTTATTTTATCATACTTATAAAACCATGGGTGGAAGATATGATAATCTTATACCATCAACATATAAGATATATGGTTTTAATGGTACTGCTAACAAGCCTAAAGGGGAGGTTACTATGCAAATTCCATTGAAGGGAATATCTTCTGAAATCTCATTCTGTGTCGTTGATGTTGAATCACCCTACAATGCATTAATTGGTCGACCTTGGCTACATGGGATTCTAGGTGTAGCTTCAACTTTCCACCAATGCATCAAATTCCCTCACCCCAATGGTGTAGGATTCATAAAAGGAGACGATAAGTGTCTTAAGACGCAAATGTCATAAGGCTTTTTATTCCTAAGGATATTAAGGCTTGTCATATTTTTGCGACAATCCTGAAGAGGTAATAATACAAAAGAAAAAGATAAGACGAGATCAATGGGTTTTCGCATGAAAGTGTGAAGACGTCCTGCGATTTCATCGCAAGACGACAATGTCATGGAGCCTTATTTTCGCAAGAATATTTAGGCCTGTCATATTGTCGCAACATTCCTGAAGATGCCATAATACAAAAGAAAAAGTTAAGGCAAGATCAATGGGTTTTTGCATGAAAATGCAAGGACGTCATGGCGATTTTGTCGTAATGACAAGAGGTGGCATAATAAGACCTTTAATTAGGAAGGAAAAATAAGACCACACATGAATGAGATTTTGAAAAGAAACAAAATTCACTTCGCAAAAGGTTGCGAAATTATAAAATAAGAAAATTTTTATGGAATCTCTCATTTGGATTCAAATAACAGAGGCAAGTATGGAATGTATGAAATTAGAAAATGTTATTTATCTACGTATGAGAGATTTACTCAAAAATTCAAGAATTAATGATTATATTGATTAACTGTATTGCAAAGAAGAATTGTTTTCATTTACGCAGGTTAAAATGGAAGAAACGCAAATATACAGAAAGAAGGAATAAATGTACAAGTAATACAAAGAATCAAAGAAACAAGTAAAGACTATTTCTTGGTTAATCCTTCATTATCTTCATCAGACTTGTTTCCTTCTTCATCTGCGTCAGAATCTTCATCACCATCAGATTTTCCATCACTATAAGATTCTTCATCGTCAGCTTCGCTATCAAAGAATCAAACTGAGAGTATTCTGTGGGATTTCTTCTAAAATACAAGGATAATCAGAATGTGGGATATTATGATCATCACAAACCATCTAGATGGTTTGATTGCGAAAATGCATAGCGTCATTCTTAAAATTCTCAACAGTGATTTTGATTTGATTCTTCAATCTAGAATACTTGTCGTTGCGAGAAGAAAGATTCTTTGCGAGTTCCTCCTTTTCAGCTTCAAGTTCTTCAATCTTTTCACGATATTTATTTTCAGAATCTGCGAACACAAGACAACCAATTATTAACTTGATGAAAATTCATAAGAAGCAAAAGATTAGTAAAGAAGAGAAATTAGCAACCTTCTTTGTCAGAAATCATGTCTCTAATCAAGGATGTATGTTCAACTTGGAGACTAACATTTACGCCTAAATCTTTTCTAGCATCATCTAAAAATTTTGCAGCCCAGACAAATTCATCCTCACTACTTATGAGAAGGCGAGAAAGAATTTGATTTTCCCTTTTGCAGAGTTCAATATTCTTGCGGTTAGCTTCATCTCGCTCAAGTTGAACTTCAAGGAGAGCCTCTTGGAATTTCTCCAAAGCCTTGGCACCTTGATCAGAGATACGATCCTTATCATCTATAAGACCGCTAACTTTGGTTCTTAACACATTGGTTTTCTCTTTGGAATCAATAAGGAGACGCTTAATTCTGTTGGCTAAGCCTAAACTGGATCTATGATCAATCTCTAAGAGGAGAAATTTCGATCTAAGTTCATTTATAGAAAGAGATGAAATTCTATCATTTGAGAAGCTAGTTAAGGAATTGTTAAGACGTTCAAGAAGGGTATCATTATCCAAGGCATTAGGAAATGAGCGAAGAAGGGTAGCTTCATCAGAAAAACCATAAATGTCTGCAAAAAGGATCATTTAAATAAGATAAAACAACAGGATGAATGAATAAAGTTAAAAGAGAAAAGTAACATACCGTAAAGCTGATTATTAGCTTGTTGAACACTAGAAATTTTGTTCTTACACGAAGAAGAATCAATTTATAATTGTCTATTTTTCTCGCGAAGACCTTTAACTTCAGCTTCCAATTCTTCATTCTTTTTGCGAAATTGAAGATTCTTCTTTTCAAGATTTTCGCGTCTTCTCTCTAGATCTGAGGCAACAACAAAAGAAGCTTTTCCAGCCTGCGAAAATAAATAAAAAATATTAATATAGAAAGAGATTTTGAGTTATAACAATGAAAAAGTAAAAACATAAAAGTATACCAGACTATTGAGAGAATGCAAGAAGTCGGGAGTCACTGATCTAGAAACTCCACGAAGAGAGCTATCACCATCCAGTAAAGGGACATCACAAAGGGTAGTGAGAGCTTTGCAGGTATTTGCGAATTGGCTATCTCCCATTCCTTGTAGAGAATCATAAAAGAGGACAGAAAGCTTAGCCATAGAAGATTCTGGTGGAGAATCTTCAGTTGCAGCAAGATCATCGTTATCTTCGTCACCCTTGACACTTTCGGAATTTTCGTTAGGAAGAACATTTGAAGGAGAAGAAGAACGAACTTTTATTTTCTTTGGAGGAGGACTAGTTGATTTTTCCCTGCGAAGAGTACCTTTACCTTTATCACCAATCTTCGCAGCATCAGCAGATTCTTCTACTTCAACAATAATCTTCACACACATATAAAAATAAGAAATGGAAGTATGGAAGTAACAGTACTATTTAAAGTCATAAGAGAAAATTTCTTACCTCATCTGTGTATGAGCGAAGAGCTAACAAAGTACTAGATTTCCCAGTCCTGTTATAATTATCCTTTAGTTTTTGGATCTGCGGAATATCGCAAGAGTTAGCGAACAGAATAGTAAAAATAAATAAAGAAATATAAAATGAGTTAAAGGGGAGAAGCATACCTCTTTCTCCTTCTCGGGCCAAGAGAAAACCCAAGGTCGATATGCAGCGAGATTCGCAGGAAGAACGTTTGATCCAGCAATGTAGGGTCCTTTTAGCATTAAAGGAAAAACACACCATTTATCGTCTTTGGATTGGCGAGGAGTTGTCTTTTTACCATAATGCCAGTCAATATCTTGCATAAGAATTTTGGCTTCATCAATGTTATCTTTCCTTCTTAATCGAACACCCCAGCAAGTATTCTCTTTCTTCATGGAGATAAGTTCGTAATTTCCAAAGAAATTCGCCACTGTATACTTCTCAGCAACTATCTCTAGGTTTGCGAATTTTGGATCCCTAAGTTCTTTGGAGTAAAGAGATCCTCTACCAGCACCACGATTAGCGAACTCTAGCATCAGACGGATGCAGTCCCCACTTAGTTGGAAGATGGCTCGCGAAAATCCCGAATGAGCGAGAATTTCATAAGACAAAGGAATATCTGGGTTATATAGAGGAATAGGGAGACCTGCGAGAATCTGACCTAGTGAAAATATGATTGATTGATCATCACAATTTTTATTAGAGAAAAGCTTGACAGAAAGAATTGATTTGGCATTCTTACCAGGAATGATGGAGAGTGTAAAACCTTTATCAGCAAGATCTTTTTTGAATCTTGTAAATTCTTCTCATATCTATGACCACTTGGATCCATGTTTGAATATAGAGTATGAGAATGTATGGAAAGAAAAAGGATTGAAGGAAGAAAAAATTACAGCAGCAGAATTTGCAGAAGAATAACAGAGTTGCGGAGATGAGAGAATAAAATAGAAGAGAAAGTAAAAGCAAAAGTGGAAAAAGGGGGGAGAAGAATATATAGAGAATTTTTTTTTTACTCGAAGAAATAAACACCATTAAGACTAAGAGACGTGAGCGGTTCAAAAGTAGCGTTTACAGAAGAAGTGTCAAGAAATAAATGGAAGAGAGAGTACGTGTGATAAATGTGGAACATGAAAAGATAAGCAGTTGCGGCATTTATCACTTCATTCTCTACTTTGCAGAGAAGATATGAGAAGAGGCAAGATGTAGGATCAGAATCTTGCAACAATTATGTCTCAGCGAAATTATCAATGGTACAACACAATAGCGTCGCAGAACAGCTTCAGAAATGATAGAATAAAGGATGTCATCTAAGGTCACGAAAAAGATGTGATAGTCTTGCGAAGATTAGAGAGTTTGCGAGATTAACATATGTAAAGTTGCGAGGATGTCGCAAACCATATCCAAAAATAAAGGACAGATTAGCTGTCATCCACTATGTATTTCTTTATAAATAGTCGTTTGAGTTGTAAAGAGAGGGGAGATCTTTTTTGAGTAAGAACATTCTTGACTTCTTTATCTTTCTTGTAAGAACATTCAAAAATTAATTAATAAAATTAAGAATATAAACCTAAAAATGAGTTGATCAACAATGATATCATACGAGGGGTGTAGTGTAGGATTTCCTGCAACTACAGTATGATGATCGCCATGGAGTCTTGAGCTCAACTACACTATCTATCCTAGTCCGAGACTTAGCTAATAGTAGACTAGAAATCAAGACTTATAGTTTTGATCACTAACATTGAAAAACATGCTTGAGATAGCAACGCATGCGAGTTCGACCGAGAAGTGCTCTAACATTTAGAGAATACTTTGGACTCCATTTAAAAATAGGTTTTACAAGAGAAGCTTTGTTCTTCCTATTATTTCCTCCTGAAATCCAAGATGAATCTCTTGAGGAAACATTAAGGTAACTTAAATATTGAAAACTCTGAGAGTTAGCCTTTCTCCAATTTGGAACATCATATCTGGTCTTTACAAAGTTACCTCTCCTTTTATTGTTTGAGCGATTATGAAAAAACTTTGTAGAAGCCTGATAAGTAGACTTCGAACTATCGTTATAATAATTCTTTTGCTCATTTTTAGGACAATGATGACCTGATTTACCACGACGGGCATTATTGAGTTCAGCCAATTTTGCGGAAACGCGTGCATCTATGGCTTTCTCATTCCTTTTACGGAATATGCACCCCCTTTCCATGTGTCCTTTATTTCCACAATAAGAGCAATGCTTAGTAACACACGAAACATGAGGCTTAGTGTTACCTTTTTGTGGATTCTCTTTCATTGGAGTTTGACAGATTTTACGTTTTACGTCTTTTGTTGAAGATGAAGGTGCTACATATTTTTATTTTATGGAAGAGCAATCTTTTGTGGTAACTTTTGAAGCAATTTCTTTAGCAGAGTCTTTAGGATTTACAAACTTTGTCTCATGTTTAGCATTCAAAGTTTGTTTACCTTTGTAGCCCAATCCTCGCGTGTCACGAGGAACTCTAGTTGACTTCAACATTGAGTCAAGTTGTTTTGTGCTACTATCGAACTTTTTCAAGTCCGCTTTCAAACTCTATTCTCTTTTCCAATGTTTTTATTTTTTCGAGAGCATTATATAGATCAACGTTAAATTTATCAATTTGAACTTTATAATCTATTTCAGATTCGGTAGAATTAGTTACCTTAGTGTTCTTCAGGTTCCCCAGCTCCGTATATGGTTTCCTTTCTCAATCATGACTTTCTTCGATTTGCTCTTTGTAAAATCTCATGCATTCAGGATAATTACCAGCACCAATAATCTCAATATCGTTCTTCAATTCATCAATTTCCTCTTTCAATCTATCATTCTCTTCACGAAGATCACATTCAAGTGCCTTTGGCTCTGGAGTTACTTCAGTATCCTTTTCAGGTGTGCATTCAATAGTTGCAGTGAAAGCTTTGTTCTCTTGATCCTTGGAACAATTAGAGCTATCATCATTATTTTGTTCTTTATTCTCTACACATTTATGCGATTTTTGAGAAGGAGAAGATTCATCTTTAGAAGAACTCCTTTTATTTTATCTTAATAACTTTTTAAATTGTCGTGCGGTTGTATCGACACTACAATCCTCAATTTTTGCATCACAAGAATTTTCTGCCGAAGAACTAGTCTTAGTTACAGCTTTAATGGTAATACCCTCTTCATTCTTGAATTGGTATTCAAGGTCAAAGAACTTTAACTTACCAACTAGAGCGCTTCTAGATAGTGTGGAAAGATCATTTGCTTCTATAATGGCATGCTTTTTAGATTCGTATCTTGGTGGTAAATACCTTAGAGTTTTACATACAATATCTTTATCTGAAATAGTTTTTCCTAAAGCGTAAAAGGCATTCACTATTTCAGAAAGTTTTTGATCAAACTCATCAAAGGTATCGTCTTCATCCATACGAAGGTTTTCCCATTTAGAAGATAGGGTTTGAAGCCTAGCTTCTTTTTCAGAGGAATTTCCTTCAAATACGATATTAAGAATATACCAAGCCTCCTTTGATGTTTTACACCTGGTTACATGATGATGGAGGTCTCGAGTTACAGCATGGATAATGGCATTCAATCCATAGGAATTTTTCTTCCAAAGAAATTTTTCTTCATTATTGAATTCTTTCAATTCCTTTAGCATAAACTCAGTGGTTGAGTTGTTGACCAGTACTTTTGGGTGTTCATAACCATCAATAACTAAAACCCAAGTGTTAAAGTCATGAGATTGAAGAAAAGACTGCATAGCCATTTTCCACCATACATAGTTTAAGCCATCAAACCCTGGAGTTACGTTAACTGAATCAACCATAGATTCAATTTCTTATAGGTTGGATGGCAAAAAACACAGATTGTTAGAACTTTTCGTGTTTGCCTGCTCCGATACCAATTGAAAAGACGAGGGTACCCAAATATACCTCAATCTAAAACTTTTCCACCTATAAGTCCTTTCTCCAAAAGTGATTGTCTATGGACTGAGTCGAGACAATACAACAAATCGGTTCACACTTCGTGTGATCGTCTATGGATATGAGATCGAGACAATACAACAACGAAGTATGTTCACTTGATAAAAGGTTCGGAATTAACCAAACACAATAGGATTGCTTATCAAGTAAATAGAAATTAATGTTTGTGTAGTTTACTTTAAATTATAATAACAAAAATTATAATTGGGGAAAATAAAAGTAAATGACACAACAAGATTTTGTTAACGAGGAATACACAAATGCAGAAAAACCCCGGGACCCTGTCAAGAATTGATTACTCTCAGGATTAAGCCGCTATACAAAAGCAAACCAACTTCGTATCGTTGAGACCAAACAACTAAACCTATCCGTCTGTATTCCCACGCCTCCGACCTGTAATCAGTCACGTACTTGGAACAATTCCTTTGGTTTGTATTCTAAACAATAAAGGAATAACAAATCTGTTTGGTATCAACTCTTTTCAACCAAGTGATATGAGTTCGACAAAGGCTCTTCTGTTTATCTCAATAAACTCCTTCGTCAGGTTCTTAGATCTATCTTATTATCAACTACCGAAGTAATTGTTAAGATTTTCCAATCAATACTTTTAATCACAAAGAATTGTATTGATGCCGATCTACATAACTAATCAATCTAATCTACCACAAGGATAAAATGATTGTAGTTGGATCCTCTTTTACCGAAACAAGTATTGTGCACACCAAAGATTATGAATCCCAAATCAGAAATCTTCAACGTCTTCTTTGTCTTCAAATCTTCTTAGATCTTCAATAAACACCTGCACACAATCAACTTGAATGTCTTATTATCAATCACACATAGAACGGAGTCTGTTAACAATGGATTATCACAAGACGTCTTTAGATCTACAAACAGTCTAAAGATCCTCGTCTAAACTTCGATATAGTTAGAGTGAATCTTATATCAGAAGAGCGGATTCTCAAGCATAAACAAACTAGGTGCAATCAAAGTTCAACCACCGTTAGTCAATCAACTCAATCGAAAACAAAAGATAAACCGCAATTATCTAGTTTCCCACAAACGGTACTAATAGAGCTTATCAATCCCAAAGAAGACTTTAAATTGAGCGGCCGTAAGACATTTCACCTAATTAGGTTACTCTCCTCTCCGAATAGGTGGCTTCACCAGTAACAACACAACTGAGATAGTTCTTGCTGTACTAGGATTAGTTTGCTCGAAATGCAAACTTTCATATTTATAGACCAAGGAAGTTTGGACACCAAGGAATTTCCAAAATCGAAAATATTCTCAAGATATGCAATATATTCCAGATTCGGTTTCCATAATTCCTGGAAATGCTCTGTCCAAAATAATGACCGAAAATCTCTTGGAAAATCTCCAACTAGTAAATACACATTACTAATTTTCATTTTCCTAATATAAAATTAAAAACCTTAAATAAAATATTCTCAATTTATTTTATTCGATCTGGGATTTTCTTCTTTTATCTATGAAGGAATAACTTTGAACAGTTAAAGATAAGCGTTACTGCACATGTTCAAAGTATGTGGACATCTTTACTTTGTAAGTCCTCATTCATACTTACAGTCTTGAACCCGATTTTCCACACTTCCAAACAAGTTTAGAATTGGTTCATCTGACTTCCGAGAACTATGTGATTGATCAAGAAGACTCAATCACAAATCAATTTTTCACGGTTCTACCAAAACAAGTTTCGGTTCTACCTCCATGTGAGTACTGTGCATAGTCACACTAGATTTCTAAAATTCGGTTGACTAAGTACTAGGATCGGTTCCCCACATATATATGGTATCTAACTTGTACTTGTTGCACACGTCCATAGGATCGGTTCCCCTTTGCCTAAAAACGTGTTGCACATGTCCATAGGATCGGTTCCCCTTTCTCCTAAAAACTTGATGCACCTCATACAAGGATCGATTCCCCTTTGTGATAGTTTTCACCTCTTACTAGGATCGGTTACCCTTGACCCATAGTCGGTCATACCAATAACACAAAATCGATCATACCATCTCAGGTGATTACTTAAGATCGGTTCCACTAATAAAAGTCATACCAATACAAAAGTCAGGCCTATGTGAATAGTTTTATCAAGAACATAAACAAGTCATGAGCAGTTATACTAATCACACATATTGGTAGTTCAAAAGATATGCAATGAATAACAGTTGGCGATTTCTCTTTCGATTCACAAAACAAGTTCATGAATTTACTTCCTTAAAACAAATGTAAAACATTTTTTCCTAGGATGAAATCTTCACCTTATACCCATACATAATCACAATAGCATTCAAACGATTATGTCGATGTCTTATCTACAAAGTTTAATGGTTAAGCAATAAACCTCGTATTGTACTCCTTAATACTATGTCTAACTAGAGTATAATCATGCATGTTTCATAGTTTTGTTTTCAGTATGCACGACTTGAAAGATATGTTTAGGGAATGAAACAGTTCAAGTCAAATATCACTAACCTCAAGTGAAAGGATGATGTTGTCGTTGTAACTCCTTACTTCTTCACTTCTTCAAGTCTTTGCAATACTTGTGATGTCTCATATCCTAATACTTTCAAGCTAACCTATACGAAGTTAACTCTAGTACATAATCAAGCGACTCTTAAATGAGTTTTGGCTCACTAAAATATGACACCAAACTTGACATACCAACGCTTGGTGGGTTCAACCGAGCTATGCTCTAATATAACGAGTATCAGAACCAAGGTTCATGTTTCTCCTTGGGAATTTCTTCCCAAAATATTTTATCCCAGAATAATAATCTTTTCTAACTCTAGAGATATGATCATGTGGAGAAGATATACTGATGTGAGAATTTTCAGAGATAGTTAAATCTTTCTTAATTCTAATAATGAGATTTTCATAAGATTTACTCATTCTAAGGATTTCCTTATGATGCACATCAGTAAGATTGTTTGAAACAATTATCGAGAATTCCTGATTATTTCCTTTTGCAGAGATTCTCTCTTTACCTTTCTTCTGGAGTGGTTCTTCATCAAAACAAGAATTGTTTAGATATGGGTGAGGAGGAACTTTCTTCTAGAAACGATTATCAACTCTTTCCTCTGATTCTTTTGAGTTGATCTTAACGGGTAGTGGTACAGTATGTCTTTCTACTGAGGAATGGTCTTTCAGTTTTTTAAGACAAGAAACTTCTTTCAGTATTTTTACCACCGTATGTTGAAGAAGTATAAGTTTCTTGTCAAGTGACTGAAAGTTGTATTCCTTAAGATCACTTTCACGGAATCGGTTCAAAGTTTCCATTGCACAAGATTTCATTTGATCATCAGTAGATATAGAAGATGGTTTCTTATCCTCTTCTGACTTGATGTAGTTAGGAAAACTACCATCATCTTGATTTGTTTCAGATGTGACTAAACCGGTTTTATTACAATCTGTAAAATTCGAGCAAGGAATTCTAGTTTTCTCAGAATCAGAAGAAATCACAACAACATCATTAGTCAGAGTCATAGGATGTGTCTCTTTATTTTGAGTAAGAAATTTACCAAGAGCTTCTAATGTGACAGTGAGTTCCATATTCTCTTTGGCTAGAATATTCAGTTGAATTTCTTTATCTCTGATCTCATTCTTAAGAAGATACAACTTTGTCTTTAATATTAGCACTTTAGTATACAGAGATTTTATAGGCTTTAGGAGTTTTACCAACTCTTTATCAACATCTTCTTTACCATCAGAGGACGACACAGATGTTTCCGCAACTCATGGATCATGAGTTAACGAAGCGGAAACATCTTCAACTTTTGAGTATTCATACTCTTGCATAACGTTAACTGAATTAGTCATGCATTCAGTTTCTTATAGGTTGGATCGCACCAAACACAGGTTGTTAGGTCTTTTCGTGTTTGCCTGCTCTGATACCAATTGAAAAGACGAGGGTGCCCAAATATACCTCAATCTAAAAAATTTCCACCAATAAGTCCTTTCTCCGAAAGTGATTGTCTATAAACTGAGTCGAGACAATACAACTAATCGGTTCACACTTCGTGTGATCGTCTATGGATACGAGATCGAGACAATACACCAACAAAGTATGTTTACTTGATAATAGGTTCGGGCTTAACCAAACTCTAGGGATTGTCTATCAAGTAAAATAGGAATTAATGTTTGTGTAATTTACTTTAAATTATAATAACAACAATTATAATTGCGGAAAATAAAAGTAAATGACACAGCAAGATTTTGTTAACGAGGAAACCGAAAATGCAGAAAAACCCCGGGACCTAGTACAGAATTGAATAATCTCAGAATTAAGCCGCTATACAAAGTCAAACCAACTTCGTATAGTTGATACCAAGCAACTAAATCTATAGTTCACCTAGTTTCCTCAGTATCCCTGCACCTCCAACTTGTTAATAAGTCATGCACTTGGAACAATTCCTTTGGTTCGTATTCCAAACAGTTAAGGAACAACAAATCTGTTCGGTAACAACTCTTTTCAGACAACGTGATTTGAGTTTGACAAAGGCTCTTCCATTTAACCAATAAACTCCTTTGTCGGGTCCTTAGATCAATCTCTCAATAACTACCCAAGTAATTGTTAGACTATGCAATCAATACTATTAATCACAAAGAAGTGTATTGATGCCGATCTACTAAAATAATCAATCCAATCTAGCACAAAAATAAACCGATTATAGTTGGATATCTTTCCATCCGAAACAAGTATTGTGTACACCAAAGATTATGATCCCAAAAAGTCTTCTTGTCTTCAAATCTTCTTTAATCTTTAATCATCACCTGCACACTATCAACTTGAATCTCTTATGATCAATCACACACAGAGCGGAGTCTGTTAACATTGGATTATCACAAGACGTCTTTAGAACTGCAAACAGTCTAAAGATCCCCGTCGAAACTTCGATCTAGTTTGAGTGAATCTTATATCAGAAGAGAAGATTCTCAAGCATAAACAAACTAGGTGCAATCAAAGTTCAACAACCGTTAGTCAATCAAATCAATCAAAAACTAATAATAAACCGCAATTATCTAGTTTCCCACCAACGGTACTAATAGAGTTTCTCAATCCCAAAGAAGTCTTTAAACTGCGCGGCCGTAAGAGATTTCGCTTAATTAGGTTACTTTCCTCTCCGAATAGGCGGCTCCACCAGTAACAACATAACTAGGTAGTTTTGCTGGCTCTGAGGATTAGTTTTCTAGAAATGCAAACTTCAATATTTATAAACAGGGAAGTTTGGACACCAAGGAATTTCCAAAACCGAATGTTCTCAAAGATATGCAATAAATACAAAATCAGTTTTCATAATCCTGGAAATGCACTGTCGAAATATGGACAGAAATCCCAATAGAAAAATGTATAATCAGTAAATGCACATTACTAATTATAATTTTCTAAACATATGCATTTAATTTCTGGAGATTAAATAGCATATAAAAACTAAGAAACCTTAATTAAAAGATTCTCAATTTATTTCGATCCTGGGATTCTCCTTTAGCTATTAAGGAGTATGTTTGAACAATTAATGATAAGAGTTACTGCACATGTTCAAAGTATGTCGACATCTTTACTTTGCAAGTCCTTTTTCATACTTACAGTCTTGGAAATGATTTTCCACACTTCCAAACAAGTTTAGAATTGGTTCGTCTGAAATCCAAGAACTATGTGATTGATTATCCTATAAACTCACCAATTATGGGTTTCTCGGTTCTACCAAAACAAGTTCAGTTCTACCTCCATGTGAGTATTGTGCGTAGTCACGCTAGTTACCAAAATTTAGTTGACTAGGTACTAGGATCGGTTCCCTACAACTTATGGTAACTACCTGTATTCGGTTGCACATGTCCATAGGATTGGTTCCCCTAAAACTACAAACTTGTTGCACATGTTCATAGGATCGGTTTCCCCATCTACTAAAAACGCGTTGCACCTCTTACAAGGATCAATTCTCTCTTGAAAATTTGTTGCACCTCTTACTAGGTTCGATTCCCCAATGACTAGATAAAAGTTGTTATTTACAAGATATCGATTATACCATCTTGAGTGATTACTTAATATCGGTTTCACTAATAAAAGTCAAACCAATACATAAGTCAGGCCTTGTGAATAGTTTTACCAAGATACAAAAACAAGTTTATGAGCGGTTATACTAAACACACATATTGGTAATTCAAAATAGATTTGCAATGAATAACACTACCAATAAGCCTAGTGATTTCCCTTTCGATTCACAAAACAAGTTTATGAACTTACTTCCTTTAAAGAAATCTAAAACATTGTTTCCTAGGATGAAATATTCACTCACACCCATACATAATCACAAGAGCATTCATATGATCATGTCGATATCTTATATATAAAGTTTAATGGTTAAGAAATAAACCTCGTATTGTATTCCTTAATATTATGTCTCATTAGAGTTTCATACACAGCTTCACAATTATGTTTTCAATATGCACGACTTGAAAGATACTTTAGGGAAAGAAACAGTTCAAGTCAAATATTACTAACCTCAAGAGGAAGGATGATGTTGTCGTTGTAGCTTCATACTTCTTCACATTCTTCAAGTCTTCATGTAATACTTGTAAGTGTCATATCCTAACACTTTCAAGCTAACCTATACAAAGTTGACTCTAGTATGTAATCAAGCGACTCTTTAAATGAGTTTTGATTCACTAAAATATGACAACCAAACTTGACATACCAACGCTTGGTGGGTTCAACCGAGCTATGCTCTAACAAGAAATATGAAGAGTTAAGATACACACTGAAAATTGATACGAGTAAGTAATAGTTGAACCTTTTATTTCATAAAATCTCAAATGATTCACATAAAAAGAAACAATTAAACACAAAAGTCTTATTTATGACGCAACAGAGTGGGAAAATGTTTTCATTTTGAAAGTTGTTACCTTATCTTGAGGGTGTTTCCCAAATATAATGCATTTATATTAGCATTTGTATGATGCATCTTTCATTTGTATGATGCATTTAGATGTAATCAAGATTTAAAGTTAATCGAAGATTAATTTTAAGATATTAATATAAACTAGTGCATCTTTCATTAAGTTTAATAATTTACATTAGTTCCTATTCAAATTCATCTAGATAATTTACATTAGTACCTCTTTTATTAATCTAGATAATAAGATATAAACTAGACATAACTTACCATAAAGACTTTAAAAATAAAAATTTGGGACAGTGTTCTTCATCTTGTTTATCTTCTTCATTTCGCCAAACTTCCAATCAGTACGCTCATGAACGGAGTTTTCTTTGTTTATCTTCTTCTTTGCCTTCAAATTTTCCTTGCCTTGAACTTTTTTTTTTCTTTTCTTAGTTGGAGGTTTGATTTGGTTAATATCCAAAACTTGTAGACTTCTTTGGTTTTTACCTATTTATTTATAACCATCACATATCTTACTAACGGAGGCTTCAAGCACCACTCCGAAAAAATCAAGTTGGGTAGCTAAGGCAAGTTGGGATTCAAACTTTGTCATTTTGTAAAAAAAGATAGAAATTTTATATGTAAAAAATTTGGTGTAATTTTTGTGTTTGGAATGTCATATTTTTATAGCGGTGGATAAAGAGCCGGTGGAGATTCCAAATCAACCAAACGGTAGAGACTCGATCACTTATATTTTTTCTCATAGTGGCGCGGCCAGTTTGCCAGGCCAGCCGGCATGGAAAATGGGTGGGTTAGCCACCCCCCATAGGAACCGGCCTAACAAACTTATAACAACTTTTTAAAGAAAAAGAACGCGCAATTGGGGGATATGAAAATAAGACAAAATATGGATTTAAATTGTAAATCAAAGTCACCCCCTATCCAGGTAATTTATATAATTCCTAATCTACCCCTCACTAATCATGTTTAGTGGTCAATTATAATTAGTTAAGTTGATAGATTAGTTTGATAATGGTAAAATACTAAATCATTATCATTGAATTTGTTGATGCAACGAAATTAATTCGTGATATTTATGATCATGAAGGTTTAGGTTAAGAACCAACCTAGGAAAGTAAAAAAGATGAACATACAAGTGCTCCAAATACTCATGTATAGGTATTAATGTATTGAAATTTGATTTTTTTCATTGAATTCGCCAATTACGCATGAAAAAGCTCAATACTATCATGGTAATAGTATGAATAGCATGCCGACATGGACCTAATCGGCATGAAATCCATACTTTCACCATGCTGACACACAATATCTCCCAATTTTGAAATTGTAATCGGCATTTTATATATAAAGAGTGCTCCTTTAGTACACTGTCGGCATTTCTTTATCGAGCATGTAGGTGGTGGTGACGGCATGGTACAATGCTTAACTTTCAGCGTATCATCGATCTTTGTTCTCTTATTTAGTAAGGCCTTTAATAGTTTTATATTTCTCTAACTTTTGCAATATTTTGCTCAGATTCAGACCTACGGGTGTTAATCCGGTCCTATCCATTTTCATAATAAGTGAGGTTAAATAAAAGCCTATATTAGAGAGATTGTTTGGATACGAGTTTGACATGTTTACCGTGTGTTGATCACAATCTATTGGGGATCCATTCAGATACTACAAGAAAAGTCATTTTTAGTGGCAATATTGTGTCATGAAAACCAATTACTTCGTTGCAAAAAGAATTCAGCGGCACAAAAAATTTCGTCACCTATACTGAGTCGTTGAAAGTATACTGTGACTTCCTTAAAAAATCGCCACCAATATTTTTTAATTAGCTACATATGTCTTTTTGGCCACCAAAACTATCTTTTCTTGAGCAAATAAAATTGAAACTGTTCACTAATTTTGTGATAAAGAATTTTGTCACGAAGAATTTTGTCACTCTAGGTATTTTTAATGAAAAAAATATTTTATCACTTAAAATAGTTTTAGCCATGAAATTTGTTCGTCTCGAAAGATACTTATAGTGAAGAAAAAAATTCGTCACATAAAATAGTTTTAACCGCGAAATTTGTTCGTCTCAAAATATATCTATAGTGAAGAAACAAATTCGTCACCTAAATACTTTTAGCCACAAAATTTTTCCATCTCAGAAAAATAATAGTTTAGTAACGAAATAACTTTCGTCTCAAAATAAAAAATCAATAACAAAATTTAGTCGTCTCTATAATTAGTGTAAATTCATCAATGGTTGTCAAACAACTTAGTATCATTTGGTTTTGTAGTGAAAACTACTATAACCCCCTACTATATGGGTTCAATATGTAGAAGCCCCACTAGATGGATCATTCACTATCAACTCCATTCTTTCACTTTTTGATATTTCTAGGCCCAAAACTTTCATTGTCAGGGTTTTTTAGTAAATGATTTTTTCGTAATGACAAGTTTATCGTTTTGTTTATATACAAGAGTGAAACTAGAAGAGATTTTCATTTCTCATTCTTTTTCTCTCTTGGGTGTGACGAAAATAATTCTTAGGGTTTATTTTTATGATCTTATTTTTTTTGTAGTTTACAATCTGATTCATAACAAACAACGACAACAACACAGATTCACTCAAAGTTTTTCATCTTCTCAGTTTAGATCCGGAAAAACGAAGAAGTTCTTGGATTTTTGTTTGCATCATTCATTCCTCTGTACCTTGAGTTCATCATTCGTTTTAGATCTGGAAAAACAAAGAAGAAGTTACGTGGAACTACAAAAAGGTTCAACGAGTTTTCAATCGTCGAATCGTGATGTCATTATGACTGTTCTTGGTGATTAAAGACTACTCCAACAACACGTACTTTTCAAGTCCAGTATTCTTTCGCTCGTTCCTTCATCAACAAAGATCAAAGACTACTCCAACAACACGTATCTCGCTCATACAACTACAACAATGGATTTTTTCCTGAAGATCGCTCTTCAAGCAATATTCAAGAAAAAAGAGGCAAGATGTAGGATCCAAATATCGCACAAGTATTTGTAAGTGTGCGAGATTCATAAAAGGCTGTGTGATAACGTCGCAGGAGGATAAGAAATAAAAGGAAATAGGAAATAAAAGGAAATATGAGCTGTCACCCACTGGGTAGAATCCTATATAAAGAGAAAGGTAGGAGAGAGAAAGAAAAACTAGATTATTATTATCTTCTTCTTCCTTCTTCAACCAAGAGCTCCAAATACTCATTAACGGAGTCTCAATTGTAATCCATATGTAATTACAAACAATTATAGTGAAGATCCCTAACCCCGCGGATGTAGATCACATTGATCGAACCACGTAAATATTGTGTCTTATTTTCTATTTTCATTATCTTTATCTTTATTTTCATATCAAATAAGTTTAGATCTAGAAATTATTATCATGATATTATAGGGGGTGTGTTGTGGGATTTCCTGTAACTACATTTTGGCGCTAGAAACAGGGAGAGTAAAGGATTTATCCGCATGCAACTTGTTAATTCAAAGAAAAAATCCAGAGATTTTCATGAAATTTGGTCGAGAAAGATCCAACAAAGTTAGTTGAAGCAGCAGAGAAATCTCGTTGTCTCAGCCAGCATATCCACTTGGTTAAAAAAATAGCAGCAGAGAATCAAGACAATCTCCTCTCCTAAACCTCTCTATCTCTTCAATTTTGTTGTCAAAAATTCAGATCTGGATATTTACAAGTAAATTTTTGGGAAAGAGTTTCATAAAATACTTAATTGTTCTTCATCAAAAATTGATTTCATATTAAAAACAAGATTCAAAAGGAGTTTTCAAAGCAGTCTTGATACAATCAAGCTCCGTTTTACAAACCCATGTGATTGATTTCAAAAACGCTGTGTATCAGAAATTTATAGTTGATTTGGGGTTTTTCCCAGTTATGAAGTTGTAGGGACTATCAGTGATATATTATAACTCTCGACCTGAATTGCTAATCGAATAAACTTAGTTGATTGCAGCGAAGAAGGATAGTCTACGAAGACAATCCCAAGCAGAACCTTGACGAAGCAAAGCAAGTATGCAAATGTGAAGATGATGTTTGGATGAAGATCGTATTCCAGCTGAATTTACAACAGAGATCAATTCGAGGGTTCAGGCGAAGTGATACCTAGTTTACAACGTGCAAGAATTGCTTCAGTGAAGTACTTGCTCACTTCCTCAATCAACCGTTCCAGCGAAGAGAAGTCCCGTGAAATTATCTTTGTGACCAAACCACCACCTCGTCAAAGGGAATAGAAGTTCTGCGAAATTCTCTTGGTGACCAACCATCACTTCTCCAAAGGGAAATAGAAGTTCTGTGAAGTTTTCTTCGTCACCAACCATTACCTGCGAGATTCAAATATATCACTTCATCCAATCTTCACCTTGTCAAGTACGGGATCATCGCTGCCAGACGAAGAGACAAACTCCTATTACTGCTCATCAAGACAACCCTAATCTAAGTAAAACAGCTCAAAGCAAATTAATTTGGAAAGGTCGTCTCGCAGAAGTTAACAGTAATCTGAACAATGTCTCAACTCAAGTTTGAACTGTCGCCAGTAAACACAAAGGAGCACATACAGTAATCATACAATAATCTCCATCAGATCAACTCCGGGGAGATGATCTTCATCAGCAATTCTTCAACCAATTTCGTCAGCAACTGGTAATGAACAAGATAACTCGCAAAGACGTAGTATCTCAGGTTCAACTTGCCGGTTTGGGCAGCCAAGGATCAACAATAATCACTTCGTCAGTTAGATATGGAAACATTACTTCGACAGAGGCTCCAGCAAAGAATAACTTTGTGATCACCCGCGAAGAACAAGATCATCACTTCACCGGATCATTGTTTGCGAGATGATCAGTTATAGTCCAACCAAAATTCAACTACTTCGGGAGCAGCTAAGGAAGAATGACAGTTCGCGGAAGCATTCAACCAAGGGAGAGACAGTTAGCCACTGGCCAAATAAATTCGAAGAGTAGGATCCGAAATTTCGATGAAGAACTCAACGTCAAGTGGTCCAAATAAGCTAGTACAACGAGCAAGGAAGCCAACGACGCAATTCCAACCAAATGAGATTAGAAAATTGCAAGAGCAATGAGAAACGAAAACAAAAGGTACATCAGCTTGGCTTTGAAATTTCATCGAGCATCGAGTGGTATTGGAACTGCGGATCGAACCACAACACGAATCTCAGCTCCATGGTAAAGTCAAACTGGCAAAGACGAGATATAGAAGACGCAAATGAGAAGTGCCAGAAAAGAACAAAATTACAAAGACGCAGACGTACAGGGCAACAGAAGTAAACTTCATGCAAATAGCGTGAACAGAATGATAACATGTGCGAATTAAACCACGCTAACGCAAACACAAGACGGAACAGATGGTCAGGGCAGTACTGAAAGAGATTGGAGTTGCGAGATCGAATCTCATCTCACTCTTTTTTTTTAACATTTTTTTTACTAAGTTTCTAAGAGCATCCACAGTGGGCGAGTATAACCAAAAATTTGGGATGAGATCGTAACATAGTGGGACGGAGTAAAGATCAAATCCCAACCAAAGATCAAATTCCAGACTAAATATGGTCGCGACCAAATCCCAAATTCTAATATAGTCGAGCGTAAATTTAAAGTACGCTTGTTGCTGGGCGTAAATTTAAAGTACGCTTGTTAACGGGCGGAGATTTAAATTACGCCCGATAAAAATTCAAATTAAATAAAAAAGAAAAAGAATGAGGCGGACTTTTAAAGTCCGCCTGATGAAAGTTACAAAAAATGGGGCGGACTTTTAAAGTCCGCCTGACGAAATTTTAATCATGTACCGTTGCGTCACAACACGAACTAAACCCAAAATTTGGTCTTTTTTTTGATCTTTGATCTTTGGTTTTGATCGCACCACTGCAGTTGCTCTAAGGGAGCAGATAGCATTACACTTCAAAACTGTGCATTTATTTCGCACAAGAGGATGCTGCGCAGTTGGTTTAGAAGGAAGACTATGAGCTAAGGGTCATGCTTTCGATTTCGCATATACACATATTTTTTGCATATTTTTGAACTTTCAATGACGAAAATAATAATAAGAGGACGGAAGTATTGGTTTCTTTAGGAGGATTCATTTCGCACAAAGAAGGTCAAGTTTCACCAAGTATGCATTAATTTTGCAAGAGAGTGTTAGCACAATTGGTATGGTGCGAGAATATGCAAGAAGCAGGTCAAGGGTTCGAGTCTCATTTTTCACACTTTTTTTGTTGTGCGATAATTACTTTTCTTTGAGCGACGTTTATACATTTCAAGGATGCCAATTTCGCAAGTAAACCATATACTTAACAAGAGACGACATCAACAGAAAATCGCATAACAGCTAAGTACCACTTCTTTGAAAATTTTACTTATAGAAAATAAAAGATTTTTGATTTGATCGACAAAAAGTGATACAATCGCACGATTACAAAGATTTCAAAATTACAGAAAACCGAGAAAATTCAATTTATATACTTCTCTAGAATATTTCTTTTACAGAAAATAAAAGATTTTTGGTTTGATTTACAAAACGCGATACAATCGTAGAATTACAAAGATTTCACAACTACAAAGACTTAAGAATTACAATGTATTAGAATTTCTCTTGAATATTTATTTTTCTTCAAATGATGTGATATTATGAGAATGAAAGAATGAATGAAAGAAATGACAGAAATGAAGAAATGAATGAGAGAGTAAAGAAACGCGAAAATTTCGCAAGAGACAATCTAAGATCCATAAAAATCTAAGATTAGAATGAGGCGAACCTTTATGGCGTACACCCTAGTTCGCGAATAAAATTTTGCAAGAGGAAAATGTAAGACCTAAAGTACGTCATACAAGGGGGTACCTGTAGCATGACTCAGGGAAAAGGTTACACCGCCCCTGGAACCTGAGTCATGGAGATTTGGGGGTCAATAAAGCCCATCCAGGAGAGGTACCTTGGATATTCAACCTAAGCTTTTGCTTTAGGTTGGACGACTAGGGGTCTCTCCTAAGGAGTGCAGAAATCAATCAAGGCGTCGAGGTACACGGTTGAGTCAAGAGTGCGGGGGGCGTTGAAGCCTCTTTATCACTCTTGACAAGTCTTGGCAAATGATGCACTCGGACCGAAGAAAACCCCACTTAGGGTGTAGTATCGTAACCATAAGCCATATAGGAAAAAGGGATAAGAGGCTGCGAAAACAACTGGTTGTTGTTAAGACTGGATAGGAGGAGCTAACCTTGTATGGTAGAAGTACGCCTCCTTGAAGGGGCAACCAAGGGGAAGATAAGGGCGGCACGCTCCATTAGGGAGCTGGTAAGTGTCTTAAGACGCAAATGTCATGAGGCTTCTTACTCACGAGAGTATCAAGGCTTGTCATATTTGTGCGACAATCCTGAAGAGGCAATAATACAAAAGAGAAAGATAATACGAGATCAATGGGTCAGTACATGAAAGTGTAAGGACGTCATGCGATTTCGTCGCAGGACGGCAATGTCATGGGGATTTATTTTCGCAAGAATATTTAGGCCTGTCATATTGTCGCAACAATCCTGAAGAGGCAATAATACAAAAGAAAAAGTTAAGGAAAAATCAATGGATTTTTGCATGAAAGTGCAAAGACGTCCTGCGATTTTGTCGCAATGACAAGAGGTGGCATAATAAGACCTTTAACTAGGAAGGAAAAATAAGACCACAGAAGAGGGTACGCAAATAAACTTGCGAAGATGATTATATGTAAGCAAATAAGCTTGCGAATATGTACATGAAAATGAAATTGAGGCAGTGAAAATGTCGCAGACTTGATATTATGATCATACTGTTATGAGATACTAATAGTGCAGGAAAGAGGAAAGATGAAACACAAGTAAGAACTTGTGAGGAACAATAAATACACGAAGAGGAATGCATACACTAAAGAAAAAGGAAGAGAAATGAAGAATGGAAGCAATTTAAAGCTACATCAATTTTAGACGGCAAAATGAGTTAAGTAACACAAACATTAACTATACATTGCAATAGATAAGCATTCTCATCATACAAGCATCATACTCGCATCATAAAAACACTGCATAAGCATTTCATGGCATAAACATCGCATACACATTTCATAACATAATCATCACATAAGCATTATATTCGCACAAGTACTTTACAAAACTGCAAGGAATAATATTGCAGAATTTCGCAATAATATCGCAGAATTTAGTAGAATTATTCAGGATTATTCAGAATTTCGCAAGATTATTCAGAACTTCACAGAATGATTCATAATTTCGCACAATGATTCAAAATTTCGTAGAATGTGTCAAAATTTCGCAAAATGTGATTCTTCCGAATGATGTGGTTATCTCGCTCAATTATTTCGCACAATTATAAGCAAATTGAAGAGATTATATTATCACATGTGCACAAAACATGAGACAGAGGCAAGATAAGAATGAAGAAACAATTCGCACATTCAACATTTTCTCAAGGATTCTACCCTCATAGATAAAGAACAGAGGCAACTAGGGATTACCAAGAAAACATTTTATGTTCTTTATCTCCTCGGCAAGAATCATTTGCAAATTGGACGTTCACTAATGAATGATGTAGTTTTTAAGTGGTAGTAAAGTTCAACTCGTACTTGATAAGATTGGGTTCTAAACTTAAAATAAAAATAGAAAATATATATACAAAAGGTTTGTCACAATGTCGAGAGAGACTGAGACTCAGGATTCCACCAAATTCCATTCATGTGATTCAAATAATAATTCCAATCAATTATAGATCAAATATTAAAAATATGGACTCTTATTCTTTGCCAAAAAGTAGATTTTTGAAAAGTAATGATTGTAAATCAAAAGCATGATGTATCAAAAATACATAGACCAAGCATACACCATCAAACGAAATCACACCCATTCAATAAAAATCATAAATCGATTAAAAATCAATGCAAATAGTCATAAAAGAATTATTAGAATTACCACATGCGTGAATTAGTGCTTCCTCCGTCATCCCAGTGTTGGGGTTTAGCTCCTCATATTAATCACTTGCTCAAAATACATGTTTATAGCTCAAAAAGTTGATTAAAAGAGTGAAAATAATAAAATCAGTGATTCTGCGACCCACAAGAGGCGTCCAGAGAAGAACGATAGAACTGAAGTGCTTCTGTTGCTGTTGTTTTAAGACTGTCTAGCGTCTGTCCTTGTCACAGTTGAAGAACGACTGTCTGTGGAAGTCTTTTCTTCGTGTTCTTCAGGATCTTCGTGTAGCAGCAACAACAGCAGAGACGGGCCTCCTGTAATCTCTGATTCTCGCCTCCTGAGCTCTCCTCTCGACCCCAAACTCTCCGTTTCTTTTCTTAGGACTCTCAGCAACCTATTTATACACCACAGGACGATTAAATCTCTCCCAAATCGCTTCGAAATCTCTTCTTTCCTTCCTTGGCAGTCACGGAAATAATTCCTTCCAGAAATTGTTTTACGCGTTTCTGAGCTCTCCCACTTATATCAAACTCTTCCTTAGATAGAATATGTACTTTTGAACGAATTTCTTGCTTGTAATCTCTTTGAATATCCAGAAAAAAATCCAACAGGACCGTGTTTCCTTATTTGCTCTGGTTCCTTTTTCCGGCCATTCCAGCCCAATTCGACCGATCCAATTGCTTATAATGAACTTGCTAAGTCATATCAAGTCCAACCCAATCAATTTCCAGTATTGAATCTCCCTGAAACAGCTCCAAAAATCGAGTCCAAATTTTCCAGGCGTGAACTCATTTTTTCCCGCCAATTTTCTAATTTGAAACGTGAAGAAGAAGGATGTCCCCCTATCCAGTTCCGGTGTCCCTTTAGCACATGCCTGGAAATAAGTTACCCCTTAGTAATTAGGTTACCCCTTATCCAAAGTGAGAGTCCGTATAGTAATTTTCTCCCACGAGCGCAAAAACCACTTTTTTAGCCAATTTCGCTGCAAAAGCTTATTTCTCCAAAAATACCTACAGGGACATAAAAAGCCATAATAAATAAAAAATCGAGCACTAATAATATATACAATTGAGATCATATAAGACACAAAAATGTTCCTATCAAATACCCCCAAACTTATTATTTGCTAGTCCTCGAGCAAATCAAATAGAAAATAAAATCATAACTCACTGTCGCAGGCATCGTCGATTGCATTTAGCGTATGCAATAAGCCTTTAAACCCCTAGGTGTCCCTAGTGGCCGAGTTATAGTCTCGGGAGGGCTTACAAGAGATATACCCACAAAACCTTTACTCCAGACCTTAGCTTTCTACGCAGAACCTTGGAAGGCACTAAAGAATCTCCTTGGTTGGCATACTTATTGACTACAGGAGGAAGTACCCTGATGCGAAATTCCAATTGATGTACACGAGTTTGCACTCAAACATACTAAAATTCATATAAAGTGACAGAGCTCTACTCAGATAGTTGCACTATGGACATCAATATCCGGAGTCAAAACTAATCACATGGATAGATCAAGAAGATGGATATAGAAAAACATATATGGTTTTGATGTTTACTAAGTGAACGGCGTTTCCCATATCTGTCTGAAGGCCTCCGCCAAAATGAACCTATCCTAATGGATTGAGATATTAGTCTGACTAATATCAACACACTGGCATATACAAGGGTACCAGTGGTTGATAACCTAACTCTAGGTCAACACTACTGGCATATAAAAGGGTACCAGTGGTCTACTTTATTGAATTTATTCCTTTTGGTCAAATGGTCTGGACTATTTTTTTTTCAACTTTTTGGTAACTACCATTTTTTTTTTGTATCTCAATCACTCTAATTCACCCTAGCATTGGTAACAACTTGGATCGTGAGCCCCACCTAATCATTTAGAAAAACATAGTTTAAAAACAAAATAAAATAAAAATAGAAGTGAAAAGGACTCGACGAGATATGGTGAAACTATCATGTTATTTCTAACACCTGAGCTCTGTGCTTTTATGAATAGACTCTTTAGATGTTTCCATCTAATCAGATTGGTTCCTTAACTCCTACAACCAAAATGATTCCATCCACTTAGATTGGTTAGTGCAATCCTTAATAGGAATAAATTTCTAGGTTCTGGAGTTAATTTATTCATACTGCAACTAAAAAGTTTATCCCATACCACCAAACTTAAATCTAACATTGTCCTCAATGTTCTAAAGATGAAATTAAAAGCATGAACAAGGAGAAACTGTTACCATTTGAAGCAAAAGAGATAAGGAAAGATATTACCGTGTCGCATGAATGTTGGGTTACCTCCCAAGAAGTGCTAAGTTTAAAGTATTCAGCCAGACTAAGAAAGGATTAGTCACCTCATAGAATCATAAAGTAAGAGCCGAAATTTCTGTTGGTCATCAAAACCAAATAGAGCTATCAAAAATAAAAGGAATCTGCAACCTGTCAAGAAAATAAACAAATAAAGCACACCCTTGTCTAGTTTCCTGTTTAAGACAACTACATCTAGATGTGGTTCAGTTTCAGGTTCTATAACTGGGTCCAAATAAAATATTTTCATGGGTTGGAATTCCTCAAAGCTAAGATCCGGTTCAGGTATTAGAGTCTGAAGAAACTCAAGTAAAAATTTAAAAGCACATAATAATAACCTGAATAATTGTGGATCCTTAAAGTCAATCAGTTTTGACTCACACAATCGACCACGATGAAACTGGTGGCCAATCTTAAGCAAATGTATCGACCCTAATCTCTTAAAGTAATTAGGTTTAGTCTCAAAACTAAATAATTGACACATCTGAAAACTATACGTTCCCACAATTGGTTGAAGGGAAAACAAGGTCGATCTTGGTATCATAGCATGGTCTAACCTCATCAACCAGAGGATGGGTTTCTAACAACTGAACTTCCTTATGGACATCACTAGGTTCAGTAAAATGTGTATGAAGATAATCTTGTAAAATGGTTGAGGTACATATGTCAAGTCCCAAGTGAGAGACCTTTCTAATAGTTAAAGCACATGGAGAATGATAATCGCCCCCAAACTTAGAGTTTTCAGTGTCTCTAGAAAGACTAGTCACAACGTCCCTAATTTCAAGGTCATTAGATTCCTGGAAATGGTCAATTGATTCTTCTAAGTATGGTTAATCCTCACTCATCTCTACGAGTTCACTTTCTTTGTCTAAGACTAATGTTTCTAAATCGCTAGACTCTAAAACAATATTCTCAGAAAAACTCGTTCCTCCAAACCATTATCGACTTCGTAATCAAAAGGAAATACTACATCGTCTAAAACGGGGGTATCTCTAGTCAAATCCTCGTCCTTTTGAATAGGTGAATAATTATTAAAATTATTTGGATTTGAACTAGAAATAATATTATTATTAAGCTCAACTGGAATAACAAATTCCTGATCGCTATGCCTACTTATTTCAAATTCTTCATCAACACTATCCTCATCATAATCATCATTATAATAACATGAAAATGGTTGAAACTCATCTAAACAAGTAGTGTTACCCATTTTATCCTCGTCATCTTGATTATAAAAATTACTATCCTCAGTTCAAGGGTATTATTGGAAACACTGTATTGGAAATTAAGATTATTTCGAGCAATTCTTTCGTTTGTCTCATCTATCAGCTTGAAGGATTCCTCTATATAAAGTTCTCTTTCGTCATAAACTAAGTTATTCATCTCAGCGAACTTACGTGTCGACTCCTCTAATTTCCTGAGGGACTCTTCTAAAGGATAAATATAAGAATTTTGCTCGTATGACCGGTGCGTGTGTGGATAGTAATTGGGCTCATCAAGGTATAAGCCATAACCTTGAAAAGGCTGATGTTCCCAACCACTATTCACATTATGGTCAAAGTAGTAACGTCCATTTTGAAACTCAGTCGGATATTCGTTGTATTGGCTATTGTAATACCAGTTCGACATTCTATTGCAGGGGTGTGAGTTGTCACACAAAATAAAACCCACTGACAGGGGATTCGTGGGTGGATAGATTCTTACATCCTGTACCAGACGGGCGATGAACCGTTGAAGTCGACTCAGGCCACCGACTCCGATGTCATTGTACGAACCCGAGGGGACGAGACAGTATCGTAACCGTCGTCCTTCCCTGCAAACAGTTGATATTTAATTTTAACCCTTCCGTAGGGTTTTAAAAAATAATGTCCAAGAATGTCCAAAAAGTCCAAAAATAAAAATGCCCCAAAAAGGAAAAGAAAAATTACAAAAATAATACTCTATTTACAGTTTCTAAAAATAAAACAAAATAACTATATACAAAATCTTCTTCTCCACTCCTTTCGGATTCCTCTTTTCTTTCCTTCTTTGGCGATGCTTTCCTTTTATAGAACTTTTTCTTTCCTTGTAGCTTCGCTCGAAATATGAAAAGAATAAAAAAATACCAAAGGCGTAAAAAAGAACAAAAATTCTAAAAGAAATAAAATGAATCTAAAACCTAAAACCTAATACAAATTCGCGTCGGCGGCGCCAAAATTTGATGTAGTTTTTAAGTGGTAGTAAAGTTAGTTCAACTCGGACTTGATAAGATTGGGTTCTAAGCTTAAAATAAAAATAGAAAATATATATACAAAAGGTTTGTCACAATGTCGAGAGAGACTGAGAGTCATGATTCCACCAAATTCCATTCATGTGATTCAAATAATAATTCCAATCAATTATAGATCAAATATTAAAAATAAGGACTCTTATTATTTGCCAAAAAGTAGATTTTTGAAAATTAATGATTGTAAATCAAAAGCATGATGTATCAAAAATACATAGACCAAGCATACACCATCAAACGAAATCACACCCATTCAATAAAAATCATAAATCGATTAAAAATCAATGCAAATAGTCATAAAAGAATTATTAGAATTACCACATGCGTGAAATAGGGCTTCCTCCGTCATCCCAGTGTTGGGGTTTAGCTCCTCATATTAATCACTTACTCAAAATACATGTTTATAGCTCAAAAGTTGATTAAAAGAGTGAAAATAATAAAATCAGTGATTCTGCGACTCACAGGAGGCGTCCAGAGAAGAACGATAGAACTGGAGTGCTTCTGTTGCTGTTGTTTAAGACTATCTAGCGTTTGTCCTTGTCACAGTTGAAGAACGACTGTCTGTGGAAGTCTGTTCTTCGTGTTCTTCAGGATCTTCGTGTAGCAGCAGCAGCAGCAGAGACGGGCCTCCTGTAATATCTGATTCTCGCCTCCTATGCTCTCCTCTCGACCCCAAACTCTCCGTTTCTTTTCTTAGGACTCGCAGCAACCTATTTATACACCACATGACGATTAAATCTCTCCTAAATCGCTTCGAAATCTCTTCTTTCCTTCCTTGGCAGTCACGACAATAATTCCTTCCAGAAATTGTTTTACGCGTTTCTGAGCTCTCCCACTTATATCAAACTATTCCTTAGATAGAATATGTACTTTTGGAACGAATTTCTTGCTTTTAATCTCTTTGAATATCCAGAAACAAACCCAACAGGACCATGTTTCCTTATTTGCTTTGTTTCCTTTTTCCGGCCATTCCAGCCCAATTCGATCGATCCAATTGCTTCTAATGAACTTGTTAAGTCATATCAAGTCCATCCCAATCAATTTATAGTGTTGAATTTCCCTGAAAAAGCTCCAAAAATCGAGTCCAAATTTGCCAGGCGTGAACTCATTTTTTCCCGCCAATTTTCTAATTTGAAACGTGAAGAAGGATGTCCCCCTATCCAGTTCCGGTGTCCCTTTAGCACATGCCTGGAAATAGGCTACCCCTTAGTAATTAGGTTACCCCTTATCCAAAGTGAGAGCCGTATAGTAATTTCTCCCACGAGCGCAAAAACCACTTTTTTAGCCAATTTCGCTGCAAAAGCTTATTTCTCCAAAAATACCTACAAGGACATAAAAAGCCATAATAAATATAAAATCGAGCACTAGTAATATATACAATTGAGATCATATAAGACAAAAAAATGTTCCTATCAATGAACAACAAGAATCCTCACCAAAAATGGAGTAATAATTTCACAAGAATAGAGGAAATACTTATTATTCTCATTCAAGGATGGATACTTCTTATATATTTCGAGGATTGAGTACTTCTTATATTTCTTCAAGGATACTTCATACTTCTTATACTTCAAGGGTTGATACTTATTATTTACTTCGCAACGCTCCGGAACTTCACAAAAGAATAGAGGCAAGTACGTACTTTTCAAGTCCAGTATTCTTTCGCTCGTTTCTTCATCAACAAAGATCAAAGACTACTCCAACAACACGTATCTCGCTCCTATAACTACAACAACGGATTTTTTCCTGAAGATCGCTCTTCAAGCAATATTCAAGAAAAAAGAGGCAATATGTAGGATCCAAATATCGTACAAGTATTTGTAAGTGTGCGAGATTCATAAAAGGCTGTGTGATACCGTCGCATGAGGATAAGAAATAAAAGGAAATATGAAATAAAAGGAAATATGAGTTGTCACCCACTAGGTAGAATCCTATATAAAAAGAAAGGTAGGAGAGAGAAAGAAAAAACTGGATTATTATTATCTTCTTCTTCCTTCTTCAACCAAGAGCTCCAAATACTCATTAATGGAGTCTCAATTGTAATCCATATGTAATTACAAACAATTATAGTGAAGATCCCTAACCTCGTGGATGTAGATCACATTGATCGAACCACGTAAATCTTGTGTCTTATTTTCTACTTTTATTATCTTTATCTTTATTTTCATATCAAATAAGTTTAGATCTAGAAATTATTATCATGATATTATAGGGGGTCTGTTGTGGGATTTCCTGCAACTACAATTATCATTGAATTTGTTGATGCAACGAAATTAATTCGTGATATTTATGATCATGAAGGTTTAGGTTAAGAACCAACCTAGGAAAGTAAAAAAGATGAGTATACAAGTGATCCGAATACTCATGTATAGGTATTAATGTATTGAAATTTGATTTTTATCATTGAATTCGCCAATTACACATGAAAAAGCTCAATACTGTCATGGTAATAGTATGAATAGCATGCCGACATGGACCTAATCGACATGAAATCCATACTTTCACCATGCTGACACACAATATCCCCCAATTTTGAAATTGTAATCGACATTTTATATATAAAGAGTGCTCCTTTAGTACACTGTCGGCATTTCATTATCGAGCATATAGGTAGTGCTGACGGCATGGTACATTGCTTAACTTTCAGCGTATCATCGATCTTTGTTATCTTATCTACTAAGGACTTTAATAGTGTTTATATTTCTCTAACTTTTGCAATATTTTTCTCAGATTCAGACCTACGGGTGTTAATCCGGTCATATCCATTTTCATAATAAGTGAGGTTAAATAAAAGCCTCTATTAGAGAGATTGTTTGGATATGAGTTTGACATGTTTACCGTGTGTTGATCACAATCTATTGGGGATCCATTCAGATACTACAAGAAAAGTCGTTTTTAGTGGCAATATTATGTCACGAAAACCAATTATTTCGTTGCAAAAAGAACTCAGCGGCACAAAAAATTTCGTCACCTATACTGAGTCGTTGAAAGTATTCTGTGACTTCCTTAAAAAATCGCCACCAATATTTTTTAATTAGCTACATATGTCTTTTTGGCCACCAAAACTATCTTTTCGTGAGCAAATAAAATTGAAATTGTTCACTAATTTTGTGATGAAGAATTTTGTCACTCTAGGTATTTTTAATGAAAAAAATATTTTATCACTTAAAATAGTTTTAGCCATGAAATTTGTTCTCCTCGTAAGATACTTATAGTGAAGAAACAAATTCGTCACATAAAATAGTTTTAACCGCGAAATTTGTTCGTCTCAAAATGTATTTATAGTGAAGAAACAAATTCGTCACCTAAATAGTTTTAGCCACAAAATTTTTCCATCTCAGAAAAATAATAGTTTAGCAACGAAATAACTTTCGTCTCAAAATAAAAAATCAATAACAAAATTTAGTCGTCTTTATAATTAGTGTACAATTCATCAATGGATGTCGAACAACTTAGTATCATTTGGTTTTGTAGTGAAAACTACTATAACCCCCCAACTATATGGGTTCAATATGTAGAAGCCCCACTAAATGGATCATTCACTATCAACTCCATTCTTTCACTTTTTGATATTTCTAGGCCCAAAACTTTAATTGTCAGGGTTTTTTAGTAAATGATTTTTTTTCGTAATGACAAGTTTATCCTTTTGTATATATACAAGAGTGAAACCAGAAGATATTTTCATTTCTCAATCTCTTTCTCTCTCTTCTCTTTCTCTCTTGGGTGTGAAGAAAATATTTCTTAGGGTTTATTTTTATGATCTTATTTTTTTATAGTTTACAATCTAATTCATAACAAACAACGACAACAACACAGATTCACTCAAAGTTTTTCATCTTCTCAGTTTAGATCCGGAAAAACGAAGAAGTTGTTGGATTTTTGTTTTCATCATTCATTCCTCTGTACTCTGAGTTCATCATTCATTTTAGATCTGGAAAAACAAAGAAGAAGTTACGTGGAACTACAAAAAGGTTCAACGAGTTTTCAATCGTCGAATCGTGATGTCATTATGACTGTTCTTGGTGATTAAATCTGAATTAAAGGGGAAAGTTGATGAAAATCATTATTAGGACAATTAATTTGAAGATTCATCGATGAAACTTATTGAAAAAGTAAGTTTAATTTTATCTTCTCTATTATTTTGTTTATTTCGAATTAAATTTCTGAAAATTTTATGGTTTCAAAACCTAATAGCTTTGATTTAATTTCTAATATCTTTTATGATTCACAATATAGTGTTGAGATTTGTATTTATCCCATATTTATCTTTGTTTCAAGTTATAATTCCGAAAAAAATAAATTACCACAAGTTTTCAAGTTATAATTTCGAAAAAATAAATCAGATTCAGATTCAATCTGATGATACAGATCCGCGCTGTTGTGTGTTGTAGTTTCTCTCAAATGATATCGATCTGATAAATCCACCGGTTGAGTTGGAGAAAGGGTCACAAGATCAAGCGTTTAGTTCAATCTCCAAACTCCTTCTTCATGGTAAATACTCCTACTACTAATCATCATCTTCAACATCATGATTCTCAAACTCTATCTATGCTTTGTTTTCATTAACATCTACGTTTTGAAGCTGATAGTGAATTTGTTTGTTTGTTTAATTTGTTATGTGATGATATACAACATGTGTAACTTTCGTCTACACACCCAATTTGCATGTGTAACTTGCTTTCACACATCCAATTAGCATGTGTAACTCTTAGTTATACATAAAATATAGCTTCTTCCAGTTTTGAGTTTATTTTTTCTTTCAATTAGCATGTGTAACTTGCGTCTACATATCCAGTAAGCATGTGTAACTTGCTTCTACACATCCAATTAGCATGTGTAACTCTCAGTTACACATAGATGTAACTTCTTCCAATTCTGAGTCTGTTTTTCTTTCAACTAACATGTATAACTTTCTTCTACATATCTAGTAAGCATGTGTAACTTGCTTCTACACATCCATATAACGATGTGTAACTTGCTAATGTTAAGTCTCTGTTTTATGTTTTTAATTAGGATGTGTAACTTGTTAATGTTAATTTCAAAGTGTGATGTCCAGAGCTGAGATGTAGTTTTTTTATATAAAATGTTAACAATAAACATGCTACACTTGTGTTAATAGAACATTTTTGCATGCTTATTTGTGAAATTATTATATTTTTCTACTTTCTTCCTAAAATGTGGTTCTTACCAGCTAAAATTGGTTGGCAGGTGCTTTTACACTAACTAGTTTATCATTGTATCCAAAAGATATAAATGGAGATGTTGTCTTCAGTGGATATAGATACCTTTTGATTCGTCAGTCATTGAACACTTCTCACCAAGTGTGAAGAAGGTACTTATCTTGTAACTCCTAATTATACGTTATATGCAAGTTCATAACAAAATGAATATGCCATATGCATGTGTAATTCTAAATTACACAAGTCAGATGCATGTGTAACTTTAACTTACACTAGTTAGATGCATGTGTAATTTCTAGTTACACTCCACAGATGCACGTGTAACTTTTAATTACACTTTTTTTAGATGCATGCAAAACTGAAGATGCATGTGTCATTCTAAGTTAGATTAGTCAAATGCATGTGTAATTTCTAGATACACTACCCAGATGCATGTGTAACTTATAATTACATTAGTTTTAGATGCATGTGAATCTAATTTATAGATTGATGTGTATGTTGTTCCTTTTAATCTCATCAAACTTGATTTATGCATTTATGTTTGTACTGTTCTTTTAATTACGCTAATCTCATGGATGTTTATTTTGTTTGCATATAGGCAATAATTTTGGAATCGATAATGACAAAAAATGAAGGGAACATTTCTAGGAGTTCGTTTTACATATTTCGTATGTTATCTCGTTTATTCAATAACAATTGATAAATAAAGAAATTATTGTAAATAAAATTATTGTTTCAATAACAACTGAATGTATGTTTCCTTTTTGACGTGTAATTGTTAAGATACACATCCATGTACATGTGTAACTTCTGGATACATATTCATTATGGATGTGTAACTTCTAAGTACACATGACATATCATATGCACATATGTAACTGTTTCATGCTATACGGATGTGTAACTTCTTGTTACATATGCCATACGGATGTGTAACTTCTCGTTACACATGGCATATGGATGTGTTGGGAGGTGGTGGTGGTTGGAGGCAGTGGTAGTGGTGGTCGTCGACGACGATTGGTGGTCGGAGGTGGTGGTGGGCGGTGGCAGTGGTGGTGAGAGGCAGTGGTGGTGGTGGGGATATCATTTTACTCTATTTTAATAATTTGGGCTTAAATTTAAAATTTATTTAATTAGGGGATTGACAATGATTATAAAGGTATTACTGTCTTTTAATAATTCGGGTTTAGATTTAAACTTCTTTTAATTAGGGGCCTCATATTATGGGTAACCCATGGGTGGGGCGTTAGCCTAATTTTCCCTTGTGGATATAATTAAAATTTTGTGATTCTTGGTTTTAAAGATTTTTTTGTGCCTTATTTATTTAAGTATTTATTTATTTGTAGATGGTGAATATATAATATAAAAATAAAATAATGATATAATTAAAGCTAATGGTTTCAAAAAAAAATCACGTTTAATTTTTATTTATGATCTTAATTATAGGGGAATTCATTTAAAGTATATTCATGATGAAAAGAGGTTACAACTCTTACATACGTTGGATGTTTTTTCTGGGATGAGTCTGGGATGGTTGAATACAACGTTTGTCTCTTAAAATGTTATCCGACTGTTCATGGAACAAAAACCCCATCTGTTTTGTATTATATACTAGAAATAACCCGTGCCGTAACGACACGACATGAGGTTAACAGAGAGTTCTAATAAATATCTAGAGATAGCTCGTGTTGTAACAACACTGCTTTAACATGATATCTGACTGGTGTAGTTTTTCTTTTTTCCGGACTTTAAATCTTGTTCCTTTGCAAGATAGTTTTCTATTTTATTTTAAGTACATTGTAAAATAATGTCTGTGAAGAGATTTTATTTCATTTGTCCATAACCCAAAATAATGTCTATAAATACATTGTAAAATCATTCATATACATTATCCAAAAACGAACACAAAATCAGTTAAGTACTGTAATAGTGTGTATGCATATCTCACTTATGAGTTATGAATAAAAATAAACAAATAAATCTTATTTCCCATTAAATTAATCATTCCACCACTAAATCCAATTAATGAATGTATGATATATTATGATTTCATTTAGAGCATCTCCAATGCAAGGGGTAGAGGTCTTAAATTAGTACGACACATAGGATTTAATATCCTTTTCACCAAGGTTTCATCTCCAATGCAAAGGTGAGGGTCATAGAAGAGATGACATGGCTAAAGTTCGGGTAAAGGAGAAAGTCTAAATAAGACTTTCTTCATGACCTTGGGTCATGAGTCCACATTATCTTTTGTGTCTACATTTAAATAAAAAGTGTGAAATTAGACCTTGGGCATTGGAGATGGAATTTAGGCATAGAGTGTTATCTTTGTTTATTTTTGTCATGTAGTAAGTGACCCATAACCCAAAGGTATAAATAAGACATCCACGTAGGATGACTTTTACCTCTAGCGTTGGAGATGCTCTTAATGTTTCTTTGAATATCTTGAGTTATGAGGTGATGCAATAATTAAAGATTAATAATTTTTTATTCATAATGAGATGGGTTATAAAAATGACTACCGTCGGATGTCTTTCGCTGGGATGAGACTGGGATGGTCGGATGCAACGTTTGTCTCTAAAAATGTTATCCGACCATCCACGCTCAAAAACCTATTCTGTTTTGTATTATAGATAATGTGTCTTTACTGCATGTGAGCAAATTGGATGGGTATGTTGTGTGGTATCTATTGTTTAGATTCTCCAAATGTTGTATCTATTTTATGTTGATTACGGGTTAGACTCCAATATTATTATCAAGGGTTTCATTCTCAATATTATTTTTTATATTGTACTATGAGAATTCATTCGTGTGCATATTATGCTTGATTGTAAAATCTTTTAGACTGTGATGATAGTTTCTTGATTCATGCGTTTTATTGGAATTTCGTGTGGATGATGTTATTATTTGAGAATGGTGTTATTCTAGCATCGTCCTTTCCATGAATAGGGCGATGTCAAGATGTAACACAAATTTAGTTTTTTCTAGCGTCATTTCTGAGGATCATATGATGGTGTTGTTTCACGGATATTGTTATTCTGGTACACAATATATGTTAGAATAACATTTCTTTAATGAATAGCATACTTTCGATGCTTGCAGATAGCTAGGTGAATACTTTAATGTGTGTTTGTGCGGTTTCCGCACGAGGAATCTTTTAGTCTCCTCACAACTCCTTGCTAAGTTAAGTGGCACGGGGAATTCAATATTATTATTAAGCACGGGAAGTGTAATTATATTATTATAGCACGGGGTGTGCAATATTACAACTCTTAATTTTATATCCTAAATAGTACGGATGAGGCAAATATTATAAACCGAGGTATCTGGGATAATTATTCATATGGATTTTACGTATGTTTGCCTATTCAATTATCGTTTCCCTTGGAACTGCTAAGCATGTTAGTGATCACGTGAAAGTTATGTATATTTCCCCTGAGTAACCTTTGGGATGATGCGCTCACTCGTTTTCGCATCAACTTCAGTTATCATAAAAAATGGTGCACGTGATTCAATGAAGATATCCATGTTTATGTATCTTTTTATATATGTTTTTCTTTTTTATTTATAAAGCAACCGACTAACGTATTTATACCACTCGTGAGATTTTCATTCATAAATTAAGTATCAGAGAGCTTAGGTTTGTTTTGGGTTACTTATGTAATGATGATTCTTAAAATTAATGATCCGGAATTTGATGCTTCCATTTAAGGTTGTAATCATGTTAGCTAAGTATGTGTTTTACCTAGGGCGTTACAGAAACACTGAAGATCAAAAAAGAAAATTTGTCATGAAAGCACCCTGATTTCTCATTGATCCATAAGTGTAATACATTTTTTAAAGAAAAAAAGTAGAGAAAAATATATATTACAAAATTTGATAAATTAACTTGGTTTTCACAATATATATAAATTAACTTCTCATTGATTACAATATTATACGGAAAATAAAAACAAGCATGAAAACAAGATTTTAATAACGATACACTAGTAGTTAAAAACCATGATAATTATTCCAGAATAAATAAAAATTCTTACATCTTACGAAGACGAGAATTGAAAATATACGTATACATTATTACAATAAAAATTCACGAACTTAACTTAATGAACATCCTCTAAAGTTTGCGGAATTACTTTAGTATCTTACGACGATACTCAGCTAGAGCCATTATAGGGAAAGCACTTTTATACGAACAATAATTTACCACACAATTCTTCATGAAAACTCCTCCGAGTTTCTCCGTTGGGAAATCACCATTTTCCAATTGACCATTGATTAATAACTTTGCTGCACGTTGTAAAGGAACTGGATCATTCTCCTCCTGCTCAAAACATCAAAAATTACCATATCTATTAATATATTTATTTCTAAAAGGAAATTAAAAAGATATAGTTAATCTTAAATTGTAATTTTTTGGTTACTCTCAGAGTGCTTAAACATAGAGGGGTTAATATTCAAAATTAGATCTGTATTTTCAGTAAGAGAGAAAAGGAAACAACAGACCATCTTTTTGTATGTTGTTCTTTTGTTTTTGAAGTCTAGTATTAGTTCATTAAGGATTTAAAAGTATCATGAGTGTCTCGAAATTATGGTCAGGGAAACTTTGAAGCTTGGAAATTGAACCATTTGCAGGAAAGACGCAGAGAGGTTTGGTGGAAGGTGATATATGTAGTGTAGTGGCATTTGAAAGAGAGAAACATAAGAGTGTTTGGAGGAATAACTATGATAGTTGAGGAGGTTATTTTGCTTGTTAAGACAATTATTATTTTGTGTCTTTTTGATAAGGATGTATTTAAGGATATTGCTTCAAGTCATATCGTGTTTCAATGGAAAACAGTTTTGCATTTGTGATGCTGCTAAATGATCCTTGTAAATTAATACCTGATCTTCTAATATATTATTCCCTCTCAATAAAAAATTTGATTGCAAAACAAATCAAAAATATTTTCTGGGTATTTTTTTTTCGGAATGTGTGAGAGTCATCAACTCAGATCATTTTCAATAACGGGTCTAAAGAAATCCTATGTGAAAAGCTTCATTAGATTTGCTTACGAAAGTTGTTGAAAATAAGATTTTTATACTTAAAACTCATCTCCAGAGGTCACGGTTTTGTTTAGGTTGTTTTCACACGTAGATAAACATAAAACATATTACCGTTGATATTTGTTTCCACATGATAACTTTTATTGATTAAAAATTGTGACATGAAAATTTATTTGGAGGTTTACCCGAAGGTGTAGATGTTGGAGAAGATGAGTTTTTAATGTTTTGATTTTATGGTCTTGGTGGGAATGAAACTTGGGACCCTTGGGTCTCTAAGAGCTCTTACTCGTTTTCTATGAGTGAATGAAATAGGTCCTTTAGTCCCACATTGGGTATAACTAAAGAGGAGATCCACTATATAGCTAATCCTTTATAGATATTTAGTAAAACAATGTGGTTGGAACGGGTGGGGAGAAATATTTTTGTTTCCACTAAGGCTTGGGCTCAAGGCTCGGGCTCCTGCCACCGTCGTGGACAGGTCAACCAAGACATTCCTTGTTTTGGAAAAATTTCCTTGAAATTATTTCCTAAAAGAATTTAAATTAAATTAAATTTTGTCATTAATTATGTGCATGGAAGTTATGGCGAGAATATTTTCATTTATGTGCATGGCTGTTTTATTACCGTTTTGAAAAAATCTTGAATTATTTCGATTTTATTTTTATCTTTAATTCTGATTTATTCTCTCATTAATTCGCTCTTAATGCATAATCAATTCGACCTCTCTATTCTCCCCTATATAAACCACTCGTGTTCTTTATTTCAATTTGTGTCCAGAAGAGCTACTATCCTCTTCTTTTCGTCTCTCTCCCTCTGTGTGGTTTTTTCTTTCTTTGTGCCATTGTTGTTGAGTTCGTAAGAGTGGGCAAGTACTGTAGTGCTAACAGTGCTTGCATCGGGCAGTTTTATTCTGGATACAACTTGACCACAGGGTATAGGCATCACTCATTATTGAGGTGTACCGGTCAACTATTATGTTAAGGACAGCGTGTTGAACACGTGACTCTGTCCTCTGTTTGTTGTCGACATTTTGAGTGTTTATTTAATCTTTTCAGAAAATCAGTTCTAACATTTTCTTTGAGTTTTATTGTTACAGTTGCAATAGTAGATACAGCTTTGTCTTAGACTTTATATTGTAAGGTCATCACTCCTATATACTAGGATCTGATTATGGGAAATCAAATTTTTGTAATTCTCATAACTCAGAGCATCTCTAAGTCTAAAAATTGTTACGTAGGTCTCTAACTGTGATCTAGTCACAAACTAAAAAAAAAATAAATTTCCTTAGTTTTTTTTTTTTTTTGAAGCACCTAATTATCTCTTGGTTGTTCAAGAATGAAATTTTTCTCATATATATATACATACATGAGTCTTGTCAATAGGAGGAAAAAAATGGACATGTAGAAGGAAGGATTACAAGGAGAGAACTAAAATCTTAGGGGAGGGATTGAGTTTTTAAGAGAGTATTGAAATGTCTATTGTATCCTTGATCCCAACTGTGATTAAGTTTACTAATCAAACAACCCCTCCATGGTGTCTACAGGTAAGAAAAACTCTAAAAGTAACAGATGTTTACGGTTATGTGTAACTTTGACGATTCTTTTATAATATTGTTGTCTGAAACATCATTTACCATATAAGTTCTCCCCTCCTTTCTAATCCCAAACCCTTTAGTAGTTACTCGGATTTGGCTTTTGTTGTACTTCATTGTTCATTCAACAATATCGACTATTATAGAGCGTTATACCTAGAGGTGTAAATAAGGTCGTGCCAGCACGAGCACATCCCATCCCAGCGAGTTGAAATTTGAGCACAACACAACCCAGCAGGTGACTTAGTCCAGTACAAAGCAACATGTTAGCTTTGTAGGTTGTGCTGGGATAGCCTAATCGGCACAGTGGCACAAAACAACACGCGCAACGGATAAGCACATGGCACAGCACAACGCGTCATAATATGCATAAAACACTACAAAATACATCACATTTTGTGTATATTTTACAAGAGAGTCTTTATTCTATCCAATTTTAGACATTTGATCATTTTTACATTTACTTATTTTTATAAAAACCCATAGAATACCTAAATATTTGGAAAATATTTACTTTGAAAAACACAAAATAAATGTGCCCGACCCAACACAACACGTTTATTTTTCCGGAACAACACAACAAAACACATCATCTAGCGCGGCACATCACAACACGCCTTAATCTCCGGCACAACACAATACCCTAAACACATGACTTCGTGGGCTGGCCATGCTAGTCCGGCACGTTTTACACATTTAGTAATACCAAATGGGTTGATCAAGTAAGTAATCATTTACAACACATTTTCTTTAAATATCTCTGAGGCAATTCAACACCCGTTTGCTCTTAGGCTAAGTGATCGATTTTTTTGTGTGTCATCCTATGTTGGTGCCCAACATATACTTTTATAAAAGGTTAGGTATTTTGTTTTTCTTTGGACGGAGAAGATAAAAGTATGATACTCAGTTGGGAATTTAGGATTGAGAACATTTAGGTTGTTAAGGATAAGTTATCGATATTTCAAAAAAATCTACATATTTTCATTGCATCCGACTTTGACCATAGATTGAACAATAAGCTAATATGCACATATATACATGTAGGTTAATTATTCTTGATGTTCTTCGTGGATGAAGAACGTGAACCCATAATTGCCCAATATGGATATTCACAAATACATGTTCTGGTTAAAGGAAATATCATTTTTTTCTGTTAATTTATTAAGCTCCAATTTTTTATGTTAATTTATTAAGCTACAATGGGTCGATATGATTATAAACATCCGGCGATTGTTAACGTTCTTATGACATACTCGAATACAGAATGAGTATGATTTCTTACTCGAACTGAAAATGAATATAATTGAAAAAAACTTATTCCCAAACCAAAAATGAGTATGATTTTGTACTCGAACTAAGAATGAGTATATAACTATATACCCATTCAAAATAGAGCACGATTCATGCTTGATATGAGTATGAGTATGAAACCTACTCATTCTTAGCTCGAGTATGAATTTAAATTGTGTTTACATGGACCCGATTTTGAGTAAAATAATCTTTTTCTTTTTCACTTTTGAAGCTAAATCGATACACTGTTAATATTGACCAATTCTGGAGTGTCATTTTCTTAGAATCAGTTAATATATATACCCGTATATACTGATTCTTCATGGTTTTTGTGAATGAGTACATCAACCCAGAATCGGTCTACGAAAGCATAAACATCCACCGATTTTTGATTGATGTTCTTAATTATTATTATTATTTTTATCTTTTTTGCATATTATGGTGATCAATTGACATTAGTTGAGTCCTTGGTTAACAGGATTACGCATATAACAATCGACCATATTAACACTAGTTAATCAGGAATAAGTTAGTCATTAACAAAAATAATTGGTTAAGGAGTTTTTAAGTTACTTGAAAATACAATATCTTGACTATAGAGCTAGTCCCTAAGTAATTCTCATGGGCTCAAAACTAGTCAGGAATCTGATGCTGATTTGTTTTGCCTGCAACACTCATCTTATTATGCACTGAACTTCCACCAAAATAATTGGTACATTGAGTGACATGCAGTCTTTTTTGTTGGACCATTGTCTATCACAACATGGCTGGTAAAGGGGTTACCAGGTAACTGGGAGGGTACTAAATTCAAAGGACTTTATTATTTATCTAATGAGATTTGGCACCCTCCTAACTAAATTTGTACCCGCTATTAACAATGCTGCTATTACAGTCGATAACCTATCCTCCTTCCAAGTAGAACATTAAGGATGCAACGTGCATAAAACGTTGGACATTTCTCTAGAGTGTACCTAGGATAGTTACGGGATTTCTTATGGGGGTGGAAACCGGTCTAGTTAACTAGGAAGTTTTCATGGACCAATGAAAACTTAGGGTGGAAAAACATGAGCAATTTTTTGGCATCATGATATTTTTGCGGGGACTCTTGTGCACTGGTCATCTATTTTGAAGAGCTAGGGATCCCTAATTATAGTAAATAATGTAGTTATTCCGTACTTAACCTAATAGTGTGCTTGGTCGTGGATTTCACAATTTCGAGGAATATATAACCGCATGAGATTATAAATACTGGGAATCATGCAAATTTCTCATGTGTTAGGTAGCTAAGTGAAAATTCCTAGAATTCCACCTTTAGAATTTTGCATCCAAATCCATCGTAAACTTAGTTCAAAACTAATAACCTAATTAAAACTCTAATTCATAAATATAGAAACACAATTTTTCTAATAATCTATTTTCATTATAAACTCTTCCATTTTGTTTTCTTTTCCACTTTCCTGATCTTTTTAAATCACGTATTTTAGAAATTTGTACACTAGATGGCATTTTCTGACTAACCCATGTCTTCTTAATTTATACATCAGTGAGTAGTAATCGTAAATATTGTAGTCGCAGAGAGATATTTGGCTAGGAGTTTTGTGAAAAAAACTATAGGCGCACGTTAAACCTTGTTGAAATGAAGAATATGAAGAACAATTTGGATATTAAAAAAAGTTTTCTAGCTCAACTTTCTGTACACGTATGTTCGGCTATTTCGAAGAAAATTCCTAGACGAACTTTCTAATTTCCTTGGTGAACCTTCTAGTTTCCTAGCTAGCAGAACTTTCTGTAAATATATGTTAAGGTTTTATGTTAGGTTCGTCTAGGAACATATATGGTAGTCTCGATATTTCCGAAGATGACTTTGTTAAACACAAAATGGAAATTTGGCTAGATTTTCTTGAGCTTTCCATTTCGAACCTAGTCCATACACCATTAAAAAGAATGTTCGACTACCTGTATTTCTGTTTTTCTAGTCTTACATACCTAGTCCAAAACTTCATTAAAGAGGATGTAATGCTACATGTACTTATATTTTCATATCCGTACATGTAACTACTTTGCCGATCTACCCTTTAAAAGTTTTCATTTTCACAAATCACTCGTCACTAAATCGTTATGAAACTAAAAGATTAGCATTTTTCGAAATTGACTTTCAAATAACTCACTTTTAGTACAAGAATCTCAAAACTAATTTTTGAAGATTTACTCCCAAAAACTCATTTTCTCCTCGTCCCCTTTCAAACGTCATTAATCTTAATTCTCCTTGCCTAATTGTTGGGAATATATGTTGTAAAAACATTATTAGTTTCCAAAACTTAGTGTCTCATTTAAATGGTGTAAATGTGATAATTATTCTCTCTCTTAAAGAATAAATATTTTGTGTTAATGTCAAAATCGTTTTTTGTTGAACGAATTAATAATGCTAATTAACATCTTAATAATGTCTTTCATTTAATCCATATTTATTTATTCTTGGCTTTAAAAATAAAAGATCGGAACTTTTAGAATGGGATTTTTAGAAGAGTTGTTGAAACATTTTTTTATAGAAAGAGTTTCTCTTTTATGTCTCTTGGGTTTTCAAAGAAAAATGAATTTTTGTGAAAAAGAAAAACAAGTGTGTGATCATCCTTAATTTTTCTAAAAGTGTTTCTGAGCAAGAATGAAGCGTAGAAGTTTCACATCCTCTCATCGTGCAAGAGTGATTGTGTAAGAGATTGAACTCGGATGTTTTATCCTGGAGACGACACGCCACTGAAGAACTGCTTGCACAATCTTGGGCAGAGCCGCGAAACGTCTTAAAGAAAGCGACCTAGTCCGCGACTCAGCCATAACAATGTTTTGTTTGTTTTTTTATGATTGTTTTATAGGCATAATTCAGCAATTGTTTCAACGCTAATTCTAGTCTTACTAAATAATTTATTGTCTTAACTAACTTAATTATTAATAAAAATGATATTTTGGCAAAAAGAAAAAATATATAGATAAGGGGTCTTGGATTTTACTTCATAATGACCAAAGTAGGAAGAATGGTCCCGGCAAAAAAAAAAAAAAAAAGAAATCATGGTGTCCGAAAAATCGTTCAAAAATTAATCTAAACCTTCCCAAATAAACCATAATTGTATATCACTTACTTGACCACCATGAATAAGACCCATCAGAGCCCACGATGTCTGCATCAAGGTTGTCTCATCACCCTCAAGTGGTACATATACCTGTTTCATAACCGAGCATGAAATTATAGGGCCTGGATCTTCATTATGTAAATCCTGCAGGTATCATCCCAGTCATGCACATTGCGACTGTATCTTTAACATACCTTTCTTGGGCACGAAAGGTAACTCTCTCCCCAACCTCCAGATGGTTTTTGCGTTGATAACAAAAACCGGCAGCCCTTGCGAACTGTTAGGCTATTGTTGTAATTTTGTCCGGCTGCAGCCAAACCTTTTAGGGCATAGTAAGTTGCAAATGTATAGCATATTCCCCAGCATCCATACCTACGGAAAGTCATTAAAATTCTCAAAAATTCTAAACATACCCGTTCAAACAGAAAAAAGGTTCTTATTTGCATAAATTCAAATAGGATATAACGTTTATTCATACCATGAGCCATCTGGCTTCTGCTCATTTTCGATGTAAATTCTCGCTTTTGTTATAAATTTCTCGATGTCTTGCTTTCGGTATTCCGGATGCAGATTCATAAATAATACTAAACCTGGAAGCACTGATGCAGCGACTTCTACGTAGGCATGTTCAATAACAATGTCTTCGAAGGCATTCTGATGGATTGAGCAGCTATAAAACATAGTATATAACTCTTAGGCAGTTAAACTGAAAAAAATAACTCTTAGGCAGTTAAACTGAAAATTTACCGCTATATACAATATATAATTAATATCAACTTCATTTGTACCTCCAACCATTTTGATGCTGTTCCAGGCTCCCATACTGTCACCCCACCATCAGGACACTGAGGCATTTACGAGTATACAATATGGAGTATCATGATGAATTCAAGTTCAAGGAATTTGAGCTTCACTTGAAATGTTAAAATATAAAAAAGAAGTGGTTCTTACTTGCATGGAAAGAATGAAACCTATAGTGTCATACATACGCTCGTCTGCCATTTTCTCGCCGACAATTTCGGGTGGCATTTGTGCAAACATTAGACAACACTATCGAAAGATTGGTAGTTGTTTGTCAGAAAACAAATTAAAAATGGTCAAAAATATTTTACTTAATGAATGTTAATTAACAATTACCAATAGAGATTCTGCACTAGCATCTGAAACTTGCAAGCCATGATCTCCGTCCGAGAAAGTCCATGCTCCTTTACAAATGTAACTAAACATTTTTCGGAAGTCTCCTGGAGGATTATTTCTAACCTAATTTTGTACAGTTTTATCAGCATCAAGTTAAGGTATTTAAAAAATTCTATTAGTAATGATTAGGAAAGCAAAAAAAAAAAAAAAAAAACCTGTGCAGCTTTCAAGTAATCATGTCCTTTTCGAAGTGTCGTGGAAGAGATTTCATCTATAATATCATCACCACTTGCTAGAAGTGCTTGCAGGCTGAAATTAGTATCCCATGTTTGGCTACCTATACTCTGCAATTTGTAAATGGCGTCCCCAAGGTAAAAGAGTTTCCGTTAATTATTAGTTTGTTATCACGTATGATAAAAAGCAAATCTTCAATCTAACTAATATAAAGGAAAGAGGCCTAGACAATACAAAAGGATATATTCTTGCCTAGAAAATATACAAAAGAACGTGGCTATTTTTGCTAGACAGTCGATTCTTACTTGCATCCTAAGTCCATCTTCAGCTACCCATAAGTAACCCGGGACTCTCGCTAGATGCTTCTTGAATGCAGCCGAATCTGGATCTTCCACCCAAGTGGCGAGCATAAACAGTGCCTGTATACATAAAAACACAAAGAGAAAAGAAACTAAGAGTTTACCTGCCCCATTGACTGTATATTTTTCAAGAGAAATGTAGGCATATAATATACTCCCTTTGTTTCCGAAAAAAAGTTACGTTTCAATTCGGCCTGTTTTTAGGTTAAAAAGAAAAAAAATGATGGTACATCTTTTCTAGAAACGGAGGTAGTAGTACCTTTTCTACCGCACCAATGCCTCTGTAGCAAGTGACCTCATCTTGGTAATGGAGATGCTTCATTGTTACTCGTATAGACCTGTCTCTAATTTTTGAAAACGGCCATAATTTTAGAAGTGGCTCAGTTATACTGTGTAGGGAGTCCCATATCAAATTCTGGACAAGGTTATGCGAGTAGAAGAGATCCTCCTACATTGTATATATTTGTGGATTAGATGTGTTATGGTACTAATTAATTACTCGAGCTTATTACAGATTCGTTAATTATTGGTTTCATTTACAAGTTTGTTTACTAGGCGCACCTTAGCACAAATATGACGGGTACTGGACCAATTGATATCATTAAAACGTTGGACAAAAATCTCCTCTCTTAATGATAAAATGAGGTCGGTAATAGGTGCAACATATTTCTTCCCATAAAAATATGACATTGGCATGTAAACCGATCGACAGTAAACCCACATCTTACCTGCGTACATAAGCGTTAGGTAACATTCTTTTACTTTAACATAGTAGTAGCAGTACAACTCAGATGCTCTCTTAGTATATTATTCAGTATACAAACCTGGATGCACCGGCAAACTAGAAGGAAGAAGCCAAAATTCGGGAGGCAATGGATTGCATCCTGACCAGTCATATAGTCCAAGTATCTGCAATTCTCAATCTCATCCGCTTAACTTCAGGAAATATGAATTATAATGTTCAAATTCATCATGTATATACATATATGTTATACAAAGTCTATGTTGACAATACTCCAACGTTGAATGGACAATCTAAGATCTCGCTGTCAAGATTAGTTAGGTCTGGTCGTAGGTCCTGGGACTTGAATATGGTATCGGATTCCACGTCAACCGATTAAATATCCTATGTTTTACCCAACCAGGCTACACATAAGGGAGCGTAATTAGCATAGTCTCATATTAATTAAATGTCCACATAAGGGAGGGTGATGAGTGTAGTCTCACATTAATTCAGTGCTCTCATTCTATCCACGTCAATCAATTAAATGTTTATGTATTAGATCGAACGAGGCTACACGTGAGGAGGTGTGATGAGATCAATCTCACATTGTATGAGCGGTATAAAACCCTACAGTTAATAAGCTTTGACCAATCTTAATCTTACTCTTATAAGTCGATTTTTGAGGTTAACTAGTTAGGCCCTTGGACTTCATAGTCTAGGCGTCAGAGTTTGTTAATTGCGAGTCATCAATAGACTTGAACAAATATTTTAGGATATACCGAAAGCCAGAGTTTTCCCCAAGATGGTATGAGCGTTGCACCTCCATGATCAAGTATCCACTCCCGTGCTCTTTGACAGGCATTGTCTTGACCACCATCAGGCCCTTCTCCTAACATGCGCATACAAATGTAGTTTAAGACCGTGCCGAACATGGTGCTATGCCCCTCAACATGGAACCCGAAACCTCCATCTGCGTTCTACACATATAATTGAAACGTACAACTTATTATATATTTTCTTAACATTTGAAATAGCACCTATGCGATTGAACCATGGTGTGTATGCTAAATTTCCGTACAATATTAAACACCTCACCTGATGACAATACATATATCGGAGACTCTCTCTGATATGTTCTTGCGAAGTTAAAATTGTATTAAGAGTTTTCGTGATATACAGCGTGAAAACCTGCATTCAATAATCAACTTCCGCAAAACAAAACAAAAAAAAAAAAAAAACAAAGGATAGTTGTTACTTGTTAGTGCTTACTAAGGGAGGCGTAAAAAACATTGGTCCCCCCATTTCTCCAGCCCAATGACCGTCTTGTGTCTGAATTGTAGAATAGAATCGAACCGCTCTCTTCAATGTGGTTGTAGCTGCTTCATAAGTTACTTCCTCTTCATCACTTATCTTCACAGGTGGTATATTTAGATCAAATTTACCTTTGTTTTCTTTCAATAGCTGCACAGAAAATATAATCAAAATAGTGTCTCAGTACTATGGCAAATATTGCGAGTATCTAATTCACAGGTACTGTTATCGTTAATTATAAAGTGCTTGTCTTAACAAGTTAATACGTGCCTGTAATCGTAATAAAACATCCCCACAAGCTTTAACTCTGTATCGGTTGTCAAAGTACTCTTTCCGAGCCTTTTCGACTTCGGCTCTTTCTTCGGGAGTCCCAGCATCTGGATCGAATTCCCAAGTTTGTCTTCCCGCATAATTATTGGTAGTGAAAAGCCATTCACTATAGGGTCCTTCATTGCATGCAACCTTAAGTTTCCACATCTCTAAACAATTATTAACCAAAACAGGCTTAGGTATCTGCATATACTCATGTTGCATGACATATATATGCATCGAATGTCCAGATGTTAGTTGCCTGTGGTGTGGTGTTGAATGTTAGTTACTGAATATGGATGTTTAACGTTAGTTGTTGAATGATATTTCAACACAGTGTAAATACTGTTTTTGGGCTTTCAATATAGTGTTCGAGATTGAACAAGGATTTTGTTTGTTGCATCTTTTTTTGATCTAAAGAGAAGATATTATTGAAGATATTTTGTTTCCTGTATCAAGTAAATTAGATCTAGAGACGGGCATGCATTTGTTTATCTTGTTTTAGATATCTAGGAATTACCAATAGGTACTATTATGGTAATCTTAGTTAATGGCAGGTCCATCCACTAAAGCCCAGCAAGCATAGGTCCATAATTAAAAGAAAACATGAAACCGGACCTAATTTTTTAAGCCTAGGTCATGTACACGTGCGGGACACATGTGGCGTATTATCATAATTCCCAAAACATCCCGCAAGTTTTTTTAAGCTAAGAAACACGTTCGTTTCTTTTTCATTCTCTCAATTTATGTTTTCAGAGAAGAGCTCTGCAAGTGAAGATTATTTGAGGTCCTTGTTCGATTCGTGAGTTCGATTCATGAGTTCGAGCTCTGCAAGTGTAATCGGTAGGTGGATTTTTTGTTCTTACGATATTCATGCTTGATTTTTTAATTTTTTACTTCGATTTTGATAAAAATCCTTCAGATCTAGATAGAAAGTCATGTTTTATGTTCATTTCATTAGTAGATCTGATGTTTTAATTCCATTTTTGTTGGTCTTTTAGTTTGTTTTTAGTTTTCTTTTGTGTATTAATCATCAATACGTATATGATGTACTGGTGGTTTTTGATGAAAATAATCCAGATCTAGTTATAAAATCATGTTTTACGTTCGTTTCGTTTGTAGATCTGGTATTTTAGTTTCACTTTCGTGGCTTTTGGTTTGGTTTCAGTTTGGTTTTGTGTATTAACCAACTGTTAATCTGTGTTTACTATGCATCTATAGGTTTGGTTTCAGTTTTTTAAAGTGTTTTTTTGGTATGAATTGACAGTACATATATGGCGTACTCTTCTGATTTTGTTTTATTCGAAGTTTTTCCAGTTTTTTTTGTTCGATCCATGGTCTAATCGTTGTGGTGTTTGATTAAGATTTTGATCTCCATGTTTGATTTCTTGATTATTTACTAGATCTAGATGAATAATCACGTTTTTGGTTCATTTCGTTATTAGATTTGATCTAACTAGTTCCATTTTGTTTGTTTTTAGATTTGTTTTTTTGTATGAAACAACAGTACGTATATCCTGTATTGACAGAAACCTAACTTATTTTGAATGAAGAAGAAGAAGATGCATTTATGACTCACGACAAGAAGATTTGTTGTGTTTCCATGTATGTTTCACCACCAATACTGTGTTCATCTTTGTGTCTGTTCAGGAATTTCACTAATCTGACAGAATTTATTCTTTCTTGTAGAATGGAGCTTTTGTAGAAGCTGTGATAATGAGATATGATTCTCGTTTGGGGATGTGCGGAGGAAAGCCACACCCATGTGGTGTAAGGGCAACCCTGTGTGTGTCATCCCAGGTTAGTGTCTGTTTATTCATGGACCCCTAATTGAGTTTGTCGGTTCACTCTAAAGAAAACGAAGTGACTCAAATGTTTGAATAAAACTCCATTCCTCTCTATTTTTTAAAAAGAAGTAAAAGTATATAGTGGAAAATTGAGAACTTCGTCTAAACGCTAGAACACATAGAGATAAGTCCCACAAAGTCAAAATTCAAATTATATGGATAAAAGACATACGATTCTGCTATACCTTACATCCCCTTATATAGCTATAGCGCCTCCTAGGAGTTATTTATCTAGCTAATGCTTTGACAAATTCTGATATCTATGCTTTCTTTTTCTTGGGCTTAGATTAGCCCCCTTTTCAGCAGTTTCCTCTACATCAGTAACCTAACTATGGCCAGTAGCCTGGTTCATGATGATAGTCTTCTAAGTCCTAAGTCAATTTTTCTCTCTATCACAGGTGGGATGCAAAATAGCTTGCACGTTTTGTGCAACCGGAAGCATGGGGTTTAAAAATCATTTATCATCAGGAGAAATAGTGGAACAATTGGTTCACGCTTCTCGTTTATGTGAAATAAGGAACATTGTTTTCATGGTATGTAACTTTCTTTACTTGGCTCTTTCTTTTTTTAAATTACAACATATTGTTCTATAGTATTTTTCTTAGGGATTTGGAGATGTTTATCCTAATTTTTCAGTAGACTTTACTAGTAAAAGAATCGCAAAAACATAGCGCAGACAGTGGTTAAAAAGCATATCTGTACAACGTAGGCTCGCTATCTGGGAATGGCTGGCACCAACTTTATATCAACATGAAAATATTTTCATTTTAATCTCAGTCTATGTCAGCCTTATATCAACCTGGGGTAAGGGCTTAGGGGCAGGGCTCATAAAATCAGTTATCAAGCTCAGACTTACGTAATATGATAGTCAGTTCTCACTGGATCGACTAAATATTTACTCGGACTAGTGGGTTTTAATATCATGGTAACAAGACATGGATTATCTTTTTTTTTCCTTGGTCAAATGTTTAAACTGGTAACACTATGAAACTAGTTGAAAATGAGATAGGGAGCAAGTGCAATTTTGTTAAAGACAAGGCAAGTTGTTACTTGTTATTATGAATGACTGCCTTTCCCAAAAAAAATTAGTAGGGTGTAAGATCCTTGAACGTAAACTCAGTTTCATATTTTTGGTTGGTTTCTAGAGTGAGTTGAAACCTCTGACCTTCTTTTACAATATTAATATAGTTTCTTTGGCAAAATTATTTTTTTCGTTTTTCTTCTATTGATTGTATTATGAAGATGAAATCGATTTTCATGACGTTTTTATGTTTTCAGGTTTGTTACACTTTGTTTTTGTGTATGAATTGACAGTACATATTTGGTGTACTAATATAAAATTCTTATGATTTACGAGGAGAATATTTGTTTTCTGTTTCCAGGTATGCTTTCTAATCATCTTATTTGATTATTTTGTTCGGTTTTTCTTCTTTTGATTTGTTTTTTTGATTGTATTCTGATAATTAAATCGATTTGATTGACGCTTTTATGGTTTTTAGGTTTGTTACAGTTGTTTTTCGTGTATGATTTGACTGTACATATATGGCGTACTGATACAAAACTCTTCTAATTTTGTTTTATTTGAAGTTTTTCCACTTTTTTGGTTCGATCCATGAGTATGTATGTATAATACTGATAGAAAGTGCTATTTGCTGTGTTTTTTCTCTTCTTTTAGTCTTACCCTTCAGTACTTATGTGAAATATTGTAATATGTCTTTCGATTCTCTTATTTTTCATAGATCTGTCACTTGTTGTTGTCATACTGTTGATTTGTAGTTCATGAATCTTCAGTACATATATCGCATACTGATAGGAAGTGCTCCTTGTTATGTTTGATTCAGTACGTATATGAAATACTGAAATAGATGCTTTTTGTTACGTTTGATTCAGTACTGGAATTGGATATGAAGATGATCTGGAGCTGCAGTTCAGAACTTATTGCAAGAAATGACAGATTTTGAATGATAAGAACAGGAGTTGTTGTTGGTTCAAATTTGCAAGCTTGTGAAATTGGTGGTGGTCTTGATGAAGTTACAAATTGGTTGTGATGTGTGTTTGAAAGAAGGTGTGCTGCAAATGGATTTGGAGGAACATAGAAGGTTGGGTTGCTGATGTAAACTGAAGATACAGATGAGATAGAGGAGGAATTGTAGGTGGTGATTACTGTGAACAAAATCAGTGGATGAAATGTTCGTCTCAATGGGTTTATGAAGATGGTAGTGCTGTTTAAACAGGGAAGAAGAACAAGTCTGTGTTGCAGCTGAATTGAAATGACAATGGTGTTGATGTAGCTGTTGCAGTTGTGGTTTAAGCTAAGAAGATTGTGATGCAGCAAGATAGAAGATTACTGAGAAGATGGAGCTGAAGGCAGTGGTGAATGGTTGACTGCAGAGGTGCTGGTGCTGCAATAAAGTAAAGTGAATTGAGGAGTACTCAGATTCCTAAGTAGTGTAGCAAATATGTACTCAAATTTGTAAACAGTGTAGCAATTATGTACTCAAATCTATGGTCCTTTATATGTTTTAATTAAATTTGGACCTCCAGATAAATAAAATCCCGATTTGGTAGAAATATGTTATTTCACACGTACTTAAACAGTGGGGTATATTAGCCATTTCCATGTTTTCAAATAACTTTGGACCTTAGAATAAGAGTAAAATCTAGTTGGACCCTGCTATAAATAACCTTATGGGCTTAGGACCAAACAAGAAATTTTCCTTTAGATATATAAGCTATAGCGAGAGGAGGACCAGACATCAAATTCCACTTTAGACTGGATAAAGTTATGTCCCGGAAACATGTTTCATGTGTTTTTGCACTTAGTAAAGCTTCCTCATCTTAAGTTTCCAATTTTTATGAACCTCTTTTTATTTTTCCTTGGATGGAGGAGGATGTAGCTTATTTTTGCGCAATTCCTCATCTTTAATAAGGCTAAGTCCTATGGACTAGATTGAGCTGCTAGATTAACATAAATGTGTTGCAATTTTTTTAAAAAAAGTTGTCTATTTGTTAATTAACACTAGTTCTCTTCTAGCAGTTGTTCGCAGGTGAACTAGCAGCTAGATAGTTACGTTGAATCATTCAGTGCTGGGAAAACCACTTTTTCGGTGGATGGTTTAGCGCTGGGAGATTTATTTTTACCTGACAGCTGCCACCGACGATGAACGGTTCAGCGCTGGGTGGTGGTCCCAGCTAACGTGGACTGCTAATCTAGCTGCTAGATTAACACTCTTATAAGACTTAGATGGTTGTCCTAGCTAACGTGGATTGCCAATCTAGCTGGTAGATTAGCACCCCATAAGACTTAGCCTAAAATTCACTTGGAATGAGTGGTCTAAGAGCAACCACAGTGGGCGAGTATAACCAAATATTTGGTCAAAAAACGAGACACAGCGGACAGACTATCGATTAAAATCCGGACCAAACACCAAATCCCAAACTATATTTGGTCCAAAACCAAGACCAAAACCAAATATAGTCGAGCGAACGTATAGTTAACGCCCCACCACCAGGCGGGTGTATAATTAACGCCCCACACCAGGCGTGCATAAAGTCCCCGCTCACACCAGGCATGTTTTATACCTCCGCCCCATTTATTATTATTATTTTCTTTTGGGTGGGGCGGGGTTTATACCACCGCCCCACTCTTTTTTTTAATTCACTTTATATATGAGGCGGGCTTTATACCTCCGCCCCATTTTCTTTTTCTTTTTTTTTTTTTTTTTTTTTTTTTGGAATCTAATCGGGCGTACGTATAGTTTACGCCCCACACCAGGCGAACGTATAGTGCACGCTCGACCAAATTTAGTCTTCTACCCGTAGCGTCACACACCAGATTAAACTCAAATTTGGTCATCTATTTTGGTTTTTAATCTTTGATTATACTCACACCACTACAGTTGCTCTAAACCTTCAAAATTATTGCCATATCATGAATTTTGGAAGGAATCTATATATGAAACACAAAGACCTTGTTTACGCTTACTAGTTATTACTAATCATCGGAAAATGGACTTTGGGACGGATAGAAGATAGGCCCTGAGAATCTTGATCACACTCATTGAATGGGATTTATCATGGACGGTACCTAAAGATGGAGCAGTAGAGAAAGCAAGCAGTGGAAGGAAATAGTAAGTTTTGTGGTGGAATACCTATTTTGAAGTTGCAGAAATACTGCTCCATGCCAGTATTGTCATCGCAGTTGGGTGGTTTTATGTTTAACTTTGACTGTGTTTACGCCTAAAAATATCACCGGTCTCAGATAAGGAATTGCATATATTCTTACGTTATAATAGAGTAATTTATTCTTATGACCCTAAAAATTGTGGGTTTTACTCTCTTAGCCCCAGGGTTATTCAACAAAATTTGCAAATTATTGTAGTGGCTCTGGAACATTATAGGAAGTAGGATTAACAAAATAACCGGTGTGCATATTGCCTGCACATAAAATCAGTGTGCCTATTGCCTGCACACTATAAAATATGAAGAAAAATTAAAAAATTATTTACAAAAATCAGTATGCATATTGCCTGCACACTATAAAATATGAAGAAAATTAAAAAAATTATGTACAGAAATCAGTGTGCATATTTCCTGCACATAAAATCAATGTCCATATTGTCTGCACACTATAAAATATGAAGAAATTTAAAAATTATTTAAAGAATAAAATATTATGTTAAATGAAAATTTGATAGTTGTATTTATACTCGTTATGTAGGTCTTTCAAAAAGTTGTCCAAATATATAAAATTTGTCGAATTCTTACGTATAATTCGTGAGACATGTTATGTTCAAGTTGGCACGACAATTATACCCTTAATAAAGGATATAGTTTATTTGATAACATCATCAAACAACTTTATCCAAATGGCCCTCCTTCTTTTTTAAGGGTCATTTCAACAAAATGGGTTAATTTTTTCAAAAATGGATTTTAAGTCAAAGGCCATTTGAGTAAGACTGTAGTTGCAGGAAATCCTGCACTACACCCCTCATGTGATTTCATTATTAATCAACTCATTTTTAGGTTTACACTCTTAATTTTATTGATCAATCTTTGAATGTTCTTACAAGAAAAGATAAAGAAATCAAGAATGATCTCTGCTCTAGATTTTCTCTCTCCTATTTACTTGTTTTTTACTCAAAAAAGATCTCTCCCTCTCTTTACAACTTGAACGACTATTTATAAGGAAATACATAGTGGATGACAGCTAATCTGTCCTGTATTTTCGGGTATGGTTTGCGACATTCTCGCAACCTTACGAATGTTAACTTCGCAAGCTCTCTAATTTTCGCAGGACTATCATATCTTTCTCGTGATCTTAGCTGACGTCGTTTATTTTATTCTTCCTGAAATTGTTCTGCCACGCTGTTGTATTGTGTTGTTGATAATTTCGCTGAAATATTATTGTTGCGAGATTCTGATCCTACATCTTGCCTCTTCTCATATCTTCTCTACAAAGTAGAGAATGATGTGAGAAATGCCGCAGCTGTTCATCTTTTCACATTCTGCATTTATCATACGTATTCTTTCTTCCATTTGTTTCTTGACACGTCTTCTGTAACCGCTGCTTTTCAACCGCTCACGTCTTTCGTCTTAATGGTTTATTTCTTCGAGTAAAAAAAATCTCCTTTATATACTCTCTTATCCTTTCCACTTTCTTTTTACTTTCTCTTCTATTTTTATTTCTCATCTCTGCAACTCTGTTATTCTTCTGCAAGTTCTGCTGCTGTAATTTTCCCTTCAATCCTCTTACTTTTTATTCATTCCATACTTATATTCAAATATGGCTCCAAGTGGTCATAGACATGAGAAGAATTTAAAGATGTCCAAAAAGATCTTGCTGATAAAGGTTTCACACTTCCACCATTCCTGGTGAAATGCCAAATCAATTCTTTCTGTCAAACTTTTCTCTGATCATATTGTGATGATCAATCAATCATAATTTCGCTAGGTCAGATTCTCGCAGGTCTCCCTATTCCTCTTTATAACCCAGATCTTCCTTTATTTTATGAAATTCTCGCTCACTCGGGATTTTCGCGAGCTATCTTCCAACTGAGTGGGGACTGCATCCGTCTGATGCTAGAGTTCGCTAATCGTGGTGCTGGTAAGGATCTCTATACTCCAAAGAACTTAGGGATCCTAAATTCGCAACCTAGAGATAATTGCTGAGAAATACACAGTAGCGATTTCTTTGAGAACTATGAACTTATCTCCATGAAGAAAGAGAATACTCGCTGGGGTATTCGCTTAAAAAGGAAAGATAACATTGATGAAGCCAAAATTCTCATGCAAGATATTGACTGGCATTCTGGTAAAAACACAACTCCTCGCCAATCCAAAGATGATAAATGGGTGTTTTTTCCTTTAATGCTAAAAGGACCCTACATTGCTGGGTCAAATGTTCTTCCTGCGAATCTCGCTGCTTATCAACCTTGGGTTTCTCTTGGCCCGAGAAGGAGAAAGAGGTATGTTTCTTCCCATTTAACTCACTTTATATTTCTTTATTGATTTTTATTATTCTGTTCGCTAACTCTTGCGACATTCCGCAGATCCAAAAACTGAAAGATAGTTATAACAGGACTGGGAAAGCTAGTACTCTGTTAGCTCTTCGCTCATACACAGATGAGGTAAGAAATTTTCTCTTATGATTTTAAAGTATACTGTTGCTTCCATGCTTCCATTTCTTATTTCTATCTGTGTGTGAAGATTATTGCTGAAGTAGAAGAATCTGCCGATGTTGCGAAGATGGTGATAAAGGTAAAGGTGCTCTTCGCAGGGAAAAATCAACTGGTCCTCCTCCAAAGAAAAGGAAAGTTCGTTCTTCTTCTCCTTCAAATATCCTCCTCACGAAAATTCCGAAAGTGACAAGGGTGATGGACAATGATGATCTTGCTGCAAGTGAAGATTCTCCACCTGAATCTTCTATGGCTAAGCTCTGGCCTCTTTTCTGATTCTCTACAAGGAATGGGAGATAGCCAATTCGCAAATACCTGCAAAGCTCTCGCTACCCTTTGCGATGTCCCTTTACTGGATGGTGATAGCTCTCTTCGTGGAGTTTCTAGATCAGTGACTCCCGACTTCTTGCATTCTCTCAATAGTCTGGTATATTTTATCCTTTTACTTCTTCATTGTTATAACTCAAAATTTCTTTCTATATTAATATTTTTTATATTTTCGCAGGCTGGAAAAGCTTCTTTTGTGTTGCCTCAGATCTAGAGAGAAGACGCGAAAATCTTGAAAAGAAGAATCTTCAATTTCGCAAAAAGAATGAAGAATTGGAAGCTGAAGTTAAAGGTCTTCGCGAGAAAAATAGACAATTAGAAATTGATTCTTCTTCGTATAAGAACAAAATCTCTAGTCTTCAGCAAGCTAATAATCAGCTTTACGGTATGTTACTTTTCTCTTTTCCCTTTATTCATTCATCCTGTTGTTTTATCTTATTTAAATGATCCTTTTTGCAGACATTTATGGTCTTTCTGATGAAGCTACCCTTCTTCGTTCATTTCCTAATGCCTTGGATAATGATACCCTTCTTGAGCGTCTTAACAATTCCTTAAATAGCTTCTCAAATGATAGAATTTCATCTCTTTCTCTAAATGAGCTTAGATCTAAATTTCGCCTCTTAGAAATTGATCATAGATCTAGTTTAGGCTTAGCCAACCGATTTAAGCGTCTCCTTCTTGATTCTAAAGAGAAAACCAATGAGTTAAGAACCAAAATTAGCGGTCTCATAGATGATAAGGATCGCATCTCTGATCAAGGTGCCAAGGCTTTGGCGAAATTCCAAGAGGCTCTTCTTGAAGTTCAACTTGAACGAGATGAAGCTAACCGCAAGAACATCGAACTCTGCGAAAGGGAAAATCAAATTCGTTCTCGTCTTCTTATAAGTAGTGAGGATGAATTTGTTTGGGCTGCGAAAATCTTAGATGATGCTAGAAAAGATTTAGGTGTAAATGTTAGTCTCCAAGTTGAGCATACAACGCCTTGATTAGAGATATGATTTCTGACAGAGAAGGTTACTAACTCTTCTTTTCTAATCTTTTGCTTCTTATGAATTCTCATCAAGTTAATAATTGATTGTCTTTTGCTCGCAGATTCTGAAAATAGATATCGTGAAAAGATTGAAGAACTCGAAGCTGAAAAGGAGGAACTCGCAAAGAATCTTTCTTCTCGCAACGACAAGTATTCTAGATTAAAGAATCAAATCAAGATCACTGTTGCGAATTTTAAGAATGATGCTATGCATTTTCGCAATCAAACTATCCAAATGGTTTGTGACGATCATAATATCCCACATTCTGATTATCCTTGTCTCTTGGAAGAAATCCCACAGAATACTCCCAGTTTGATTATCTCTGATAGCGAAGCTGACGATGAAGAATCTGATAGTGATGGAAGTTCTGATGGTGATGAAGATTCTGACGCAGACGAAGAAGGAACAAGTCTGATGAAGATAATGAAGGATTAACTAAGAAGTAGTCTTTATTTTTTCTTTGATTCTTTGTAATACTTGTACATTTATTTCTTCTTTCTGTATATTTGTGTTTCTTTCATTTTGACCTGCATTAATTAAAACAATTATTTTTTGCAATACAGTTAATCAATATAATCATTAATTCTTGAATCTTTGAGTAAATCTATCATATGGAGACAAATAACATTTTCTAACTTCATACATTCCCATACTTGCCTCTGTTATTTGAATCCAAATAAGAGATTTCATAAAAAAATTCTTATTTTATGTCTCAATTTTTCGGTTAATCATGTATAACTTCGCAATCTTATGCGAAGTGAATTTTGTTTCTTTTCAAAATCTCATTCCTGTGTGGTCTTATTTTTCCTTCCTAATTAAAGGTCTTATTATGCCACCTCTTGTCATTGCGACAAAATCGCAGGACGTCTTTGCACTTTCATGCAAAAACCCATTGATCTTGCCTTAACTTTTTCTTTTGTATTATGGCCTCTTCAGGAATGTTGGGACAATATGGCAGGCCTAAATATTCCTTCGAAAATGAATCCCCATGGCATTGCCGTCTTGCGACGAAATCGCAGGACGTCTTCGCACTTTCATGCGAAAACCCATTGATCTCGTCTTATCGTTTTCTTTCGTATTATTGCGTCTTCAGGATTGTTGCAAAAATATGACAAGCCTCATGACATTTGCGTCTTAAGACACTTATCAGCTCCGTAATGGAGGGTGACGCCCTTATCTCCCCCTGGTTGCCCCTTCAAGGAGGCGTACTTCTATAATACAAGGTTATCTCCTCCCATCCAGTCTTAACAACAACCAGTTGTTTTCGCAGCCTCTTATCCCTTTTCCTATAGGGCTTATGGTTACGAGACTGCACCCTAAGTGGGGTTTTCTTCTGGACGAGTGCAGTATAAGCCAAGACTTGTCAATAATGGCAAAGTACGATTCAAACATCTCTGGCACTCTTGACTCAACCGTGTACCTCGGCGCCTTGATCAGATCTGCACTCCTTGGGAGAGTCCTTATTACCTTAGTTTCCCAACCTAAGTCATATGCTTAAGCTGAGAATCCAAGGTGCCTCTCACGGATTGGCTTCATTGACCCCAAATCTCCATGACTCAGGTTCCGGTGGCGGTGTAGCCTTTCCCTGAGCCATGCAACAGGTACCCCCTTATATGACGTACTTTAGGTCTTACATTTGATTCTTGCGAAATTGTATTCGCGAACTAGGGTGTACGCCATAAAGGTTCGCCTCTTTCTCTTTTGTCATTTTTCTCTGATTATTTTTTGTAAAATTCATTATCTCTGCGAGAGTCTCGCAAATCATCATATTGTATCTGAATTTCGCAATCTCAATTTTTACATTCAATTAAATGTATTTTTGAGAATTTTGCTTATTGCGAGAGTATCGCAACAACTTAATCATTCATACATTTCTTGTTTTTATTACCTTTGTCATCCTATGCTTCTTTATTATTTTCTGCTACTGCTTCCTTAGTAGTGGTATGTTCATCATTTTTATTCTGAGCTAGCATTGATTTCGCAACATCTTTTCTTTTTTCCTTTCGATTGCATCCACCATCAACCTCTCACTTCTTTGTGTATCTTTAATTTTGCGTCGCCAGTTTTCCTTCTTGTTTGCTCTTCCTTCGCAAGATTCTATCTCAGTTTCGTAACACCTCTTTCCTTCAGCCCAATCTCCCTTTATGATTCCTACACCACTGGGGTGAGGGAATTTGATGCACTGGTGGAAAGTTGAAGCTAAACCTAGAATCCCATGTAGCCAAGGTAGACCAATTAACGCATTGTATTTTTTCTACACAACAATGTAGGGTGATTCTACATCAACGACACGGAATAAGATTTCGGAAGATATTCCCTTCAATGGAATTCACATAGTAACCTCCCCTTTAGGCTTGTTAGCAGTACCATTAAAACCATATATCTTATATGTTGATGGTATAAGATCACCATCTCTTCCACACATGGTTTTATAAGTATGATAAAATAAGATGTTCACAGAGCTTCCAGTATCGATTAGAATTCTATTGATTGCTCATGAATCCTCAGCTTCATCATCCTCATCTTCTTTCGGTTTTGGATTAATTTCTAATTTTACTACCAATGGATTGTCATGCACCTCTTCTCCTTCGGTAAAATCTTATGCGGTAAAAGAAATGATATTTTTCTGTCATTCCTCTATCGGCGATATTTTCGCAATATTCATAATTTTTCTTCCATCATTATCTCTTGCGAACACTCTACTCAAAACATTATCATGAAAATCTTCAATTGTCTTATATGAATGTATGATGGAGTGACAGAATAGATTTTTTTGCTTTTGCACCAACTTATATTAAGAATGTTTCTTTCTTTTTCATCGTATTCACTTTGTGATGCTCTGGTGGTGGTGGCAGTGGTTGAGATTGTGGATGCCCTACCAGAAAGTCGTTTAGTTTTCCTTGATCTATCATTCTCAAAATAATTCTTTTTACATTTCTGCAATCATTTGTTGTATGTCCATGAAAATGATGATAAGAACAAAACTCATGGCTTCTGTGATTTGGAGGTGGTTTTGTTCCCATGTTCCATGGTGTTGGTATATTTTCCATCAAGATTATAGCTTCCCATTTCTTCTCCACACTTGCACTTAGAGGTGGCATCTTGATTTCTTCCCATACTACCTTGTGACCTCCTTGTCCTCTATTATAGTTTTGTCTTTGACCTCCTTAAGTTTCTTGCGGTTGATCGAGTCTTTGAATCTTGTTATTTCCACCACGATTGTAGAAATTTCTTTCTATTTCATACTCTTCTTGATCTCGGCTTCCCATAGCCACCAGTTTCTGTTGATTGTTACTTGTCACCTTCTCTTGTTGTACTTGCGAAGTATTCGCCATTGTGTTTATTAGCTTGGGTAATAAGCTTGCATTCACTGTTTGTGAGCTGGTGTTCGCAACTGGATATGATTCCATTTCATTTTTCCTTTCCTATAGAGCAATGTATTCTTCTTGAAGTTCTCGCAATTCAGTCATTGTGATCGTATTCTTGACTCTGAAAATTTTGACATACAATAGGTTTGTTGCAAACATAGCATTGATAAATGATAATATGAGATATCTCTCATCTACACGTCCAGCCATTTCGCTACACATAGTTCTCCATCTTTTAGTCAAGTGTTTCAAACTTTCGCCAATTCTTTGTTTTAATCCAAACACATCTTCTAAACCAGGTCGTGAGGAATTATTACTTATATATGCTCCCAAGAATGTGGTCTGCAAATGATTGAAGGAGGTTATTGTATTCTTTGGTAAACCTTCAAACCATTTTAACGCTTCTCCTGTTAAGCTGGATGCGAAATATTTGCACAATACCGTATCATGATTTTCCCATTGTAACATGCACCTCACATAAGCTTTAATGTGCTGAATTGCACAAGTTGTTCCATCAAAAATGCTGGTTAATGCGGGCAAATTGAATTTCGGTGGTATTCCTCCTAATTGTACTTCCCTTGTAAATGGAGTTTTCGCAGCTTCTTCTATTGCTTCATCCAATTGTCTTCTGCCTACTTCTCCTCTATTATTTAGCATTCCTCCCATTTATTCTAATTCTTTAAAGATTTGTTTGTTTACACCTGAATATTGATCCATTGGTCTTTTTAATTTCGCCTTTCTTCTTCTGCGTTCATGTCTATCTTCTCTCGCGAAATTTTGCATTTCTTCTTCATCCTCATCTCGTCTTCTTCTGCGATTCTCTTCTTCATCTCTATCTTGAATTCGCATATGATGATGCCTTTCATTTTCCCCTCCATGATTTTGTTCATTTCTTATCAATTCAATTCGCTTTCTTTCAGCCATCCTCTTTACTCTATCATACTCCTCATTGAGATTACCGTTATTCCGGTTTTGTGTACGCCTTCTTTCTCGATTGTCGTGATTGTTCTGGCGAATTTTCTCCTGAAGCTCTTGTTTTTCCATTTCCTCTCTCAATCTTTCACGTTCGCAGATTAAACGTGCTTGTTCAGCATAATGTCTTTCAATTTCTTCTTCAATTGTCTGTTGATTTCTTTGAGTTTCTCTCTCATGTAAAATTCTTCTTCCTTCCTCTCGATTTCCTTCGCCATCTTGGTCATTTCGTCCCTGATGTTGTCCGTTCTCTTGATTTCCACCATTTTGCCCATCATCAAAAATTTTCGTTTTGTGGAATGTAACGATCATCAGCTCTTTCTCTATTTTCGCGATATTCTTCATTAGGATTTGATATTTCTTCTTGAATATTGTTTACAGCATTGATTGTGGGTGAGTTTCGCCTCATTTCTCTTCTAGTCGATCTTGAATATGATTTTGTAATACTTCTCGATCTTCTATTCTGTAGTCTTATATTCTCCATCCTTAATTCGTGATTTTGCCTTGTTAAATTTGCACGTTCTTCTTCCTCAGCTCTTCTTTCTTCATGTATTCTTCGTCTCAACGTTTCTAACGCTCCAATTTCCTCATCTCCATGAATTATTCCTTCATCTGCTTCTTGATTTCTCTCTTCCTGTCTATAATTTATGTTTTGTTTCTCTTCTTCTACTTCTTCTGCCGAATTTGATTGCCAAGTGTGTATGCTCACCCTATCATAATCAGTATTCCTCCCTTGAACTAGTGTTTGTTGAATTGGTGGTTGAATTTGATTTTCTCTATTACTTCTCATTCTAGTAGATTATCCCATTTCACTTCTTTCTCTTCCAGCAATTCTCTTGCTTCTTCTAACAGTAGTCGGTTGTTCGGATGTATTTCTTCTTCTAGCCATTTCTTCAATGTTAACAATATTGCAAGAAATTATGGAAAATTCGTAATCAATCACTCTAAATTTTCACAAATCTCAATATCAATTTTCATCTTTTTCTAGAATAATGTTCAATAAGTCCATGTTTCTAGCGCCATTATATATTTGCGGGATATCCTACACTACACCCCTCATATGATTTCATTATTAATCAACTCATTTTTATGTTTACACTCTTAATTTTATTGATCAATCTTTGAATGTTCTTACAAGAAAAGATAAAGAAATCAAGAATGATCTCTGCTCTAGATTTTTTCTCTCCTATTTACTTGTTTCTAACTCAAAAAAGATCTCTCCCTCTCTTTACAACTTGAACGACTATTTATAAGAAAATACATAGTAGATGACAACTAATCTGTCCTTTATTTTCGGGTATGGTCTGCGACATTCTCGCAACCTTACGAATGTTAACTTCGCAAGCTCTCTAATTTTCGCAGGACTATCATATGTTTCTCGTGATCTTAGCTGACGTCATTTATTTGATTCTTCCCGAAATTGTTCTGCGACGCTGTTGTATTGTGTTGTTGATAATTTCGCTGAATATTATTGTTACGAGATTCTGATCCTACAAAGACAGAGTGAGAGGAGGGCCAAACACTTACTTTCCACGTTATAATATTTTTTCCGACACAAGAAGCACATTAATGTGAGTAATGCTACACCTACAACAGATAATCCCGACAGGGGATCGAATGGTATCTGGGAAGCCCTCTAGCATCTGGATAATCAATGGGCAAAAATGGGGCCCTGCACTTGTTTCAGTCGGAATATTTGACGGGATTTTCCGTCGGTAGGGTTAGTGTTTTCGCAATAATGTACGTAAAAGTAACTAATGAGGGACCGGATAACAAGTAAATAACAATTTATATTAGTTTTAAATTACGATGACTAGTTGCACTAGTGGAAAATAACAGTTACCGTCAAAGCAAGTCATAGACACGAGTTAAATGACTTGCTTTGGCGGTCGGGGAAAGGGTCGTTGTTTGAGCGTCTCGCTGTGTATCTTATATCAATGACCGGTGTTAACGGTCAATAAGTTATGACTGACCCCAATCAGTCATGGATATAAATCTTAATATAAAAAAAATATATTCAGATTGGTTGTCTGGCCTGACTGAATCTGACTAAATTCTAAAATCAATCACAAATGAAACTCAAATGAAAACTCAAACTAGAATTCAAATGAGAATCAAATCAAACTCAAACTTAAATGAGGACCATACTCCATTCTCCACTAGTGTTGTGACGCCCATGTTCTGCACGGACCCAGATATTTGCAGAAAATATATAGTTTTTGCACTCGTGCGTTGCACGTTCCTAAATATTTTGTATACAAAAGTACCTATCGTGGCTCATGGTTAGATTTTTTTAAATATTTTTGTACCCGTAAAATAAATATTTTTTTTACCCATGAAGTATTTTTTTTTTACTCAAGATATTATTTTTTTACCCATGAAGTATTTTTGTTTTACTCAAGATATTTTTTTTACCCGTGAAGTATTTTATTTTTAACTCAAGATATATTTTATTTTTCCCCGTGAAGAACTCCATATTTTTTTAGTACATGCCATACTCAAGGAAATAAATTAATAAACGGGTAGAAAGATAAAAAAAGAAAAAATTTACCCATGAAGTATTTTTTTTACTCAATATTTTTTTTCTTTTACCCGTGATTTCTTTTATTTTATTCAAGATATATTTTATTTTTGCACGTGAATAATTTTGTATTTTAATAAACAGGTAGAAAGAAAAAAAAACTATCTTAACCGTGAGGTTAGATTTTTTTTACTTAGGGTATTTTTTGTTTTTTTATTTAAGGAATTATTTTCTGGTGGGACCGGTAAGATTTTTTTACTTAAGGTATTATTTTTTACTTAAGAAATTATTTTATGATGGAGCCAGGAGCTCTTATTTCCTATTCGTCTAAATTTTCTCAAAAGATTTTATTGGTCTAAATATTCTTCGGCGGGCCAGAAGCTTGAAGAAGATAGTTTTGTTCAACTTTTAACCACAATATTGGAAATTCACCTGAAATCATATCACTCCCTCTGTTTCAAAAAGACCGTCCTCTATTCCATTTAGGTCTGTTTCAAAATTGTGTCCAGCTTCTGTTTATACTCATATTTTTTCCAATGCACTCTCTAATATACCCTTAAGTTTTTTTATATTCATAAAAAAAATTAATGCGACCAACCTAAAATATTAATGAAATTTATATAATTAAGGAAACAAATATATCCTTCATTTCTTTTTTGTATTTCCTATTTACAATCTCATAACAATTTTTGGTAGTTTTTGTTACTAACAGTTTTATTTGAAATAAATTAGGAAAGTAATTAAGGGTAGGCATGTAAACTGCTATGGTCTCCTTAATATCTTGACAAAGTCAAAGCGGACTGTCTTTTTGAAAGGGAGGGAGTATTAATTACTCCCTCTGTCTTTTTTTATCTGTCAGCTCTGTTTATAGACATTTTTCCCTTACACTATCAAATATACCCTTTATATTTTATAACCATAAAATTATTTTTTTCCAAATCTTAAATATTATTACCATATATAAGGAAAAAATCTATTCAATGTCTTTATATTAATCATCATTCCTTTTTTAAATAAAAACATTTATTCAATATCTTTGTATCAATTTTAGTTTTGGTAATAACATAACATTAAATATGGCTGGTCAAGGGTCAGTCACGACATTTTATAGTATTTCCTTAATATTTTGATAAAGTCAATTAGGACTGTTAATCTAGGACGGAGGGAGTATTAATTTTCTCAAAAGATTTTATTGGTCTAAATATTCTTCGATGGGGCCAGAAGCAATAGAGCTTTGTTCAGCTTTTAACCACAGCAGAGGAAATTCACCTGAAATCATATTATTAATTATTTGTTTGAATAAGCTGCTCAAGGTTTTCACACACTAACTTAGTTTTCACATACAAACCGGAAGAAGCTAACATTTCACAAACAAACTGGAAAGATCTCAATGAATAAAGAATAAAAGAAGTCTTGATATGTAACTTTGGGAAATATTTTTAGGCTGTCTAATAATAATAGATTAAGTGAGTCAGGTAATTTCAGTCAGATCAAGATAGGTCAAAAATAAAAAAAAACATGATGTTACTATTTGTCTAGCAAATTTATGAATTTTCTTTTTAGAATATCTATTTTCTTAATTGAGTCAAAATAAATAACACACACACACGTAGCAGAGACCCTTAATTTTATTAATGCTAGATTTGGGTTTCTGAAATGTACCTTTTTTGTGAGAAGCATTCTTTGAGTTGTGTTTGTTCTTCTCACATTTTTCAGCAATGGAGGCTTTATGTTCAATCACATGAATATCAATTCTTCTCATCTTTAGACTTGTCCCTTGCGGAAGACACATTCTTGTCTTTGGAACACATCAATTCTTTTACTTGAATATTCTTACCCAAATCAACCATAGTGACTTCACCAGTTTTATGTCTCAGTTTCCGTTTGTACTCAGACCAGGAAGAAGGCAATTTCTCAATCACAACAGACACTTGAAAAGTCTCATCAATCACCATACCTTCTGCAGGAACTTCATTGATAATTTGTTGAAGTTCAAGGAATTGATCAACCACAAATTGGTCATTCGATATTTTATATTCCAAGAACCTAGTTACCAAGAATTTCTTGCTTCCAGCGGTTTCAGCTTGGTATTATGCCTCTAAAGAAACACATAAATCAAATGCATAAAAGTTCTCCTTAGCATTGTAAAAATCATACAAAACATCCTCCAAACAATTCATAATATGATTTTTTGCCATGTAATTTTCCCTCTTCCATTCTTCTAATTCAGACTCATGGCCATCTTCATTCAAAGACTCATAAAAAGTTTTCTGAACATATGAATCCAGCAAATGGTAACTCAGGAAAAACAACATTTTTTACTTGCACCTCTTAAAATCTTTGCTATCGAATTTTGCAGGCTTATCAACATCATTCTTTCCCATTGTTACAAAAAAAGATATATCGTGCTAAGATTGTTGGAAACATGAAAGTAATGGTGTTAAAAATAAATTTTTGATAACTGAAATAAACACTCAATTGAAATCAGCAAATAGGGTACATAGTCACTTGATCTTCAAGCTGTCCTTAACACGATAGTTCACCGGTTCGCCTAAAAAATGAGTGATGCCTATACCCGTGGTGAAGTCGTATCTAGGATAAAACTGTCGGTTCCAAGTACTATAAGCACCACAGTACTTGAACACTCTTACGAACTCGACATCAAAGCACGGAATGTAAAAACCACACATAGGGAGAAAGACAAAAAAAAAATAAGGATAATAGCTTCTTCTGGACACGTTTTCGAATGAAGGATTCAAGTGGTTTATATATGGAGAATAGAGAAGGTCGAAAATAATGTGCATTAAGTGTGAATTAAAGAGAGAATAAAATCATAATTAAAGACAAAATTAAATTCGAACTAATTCAAGATTTTCCAAAACGGTAAAAAACAGCTAGGCAGATAATTGCAGATTATGTCAACATAAGAAGAAAAACGAAAAAGAAAATACTTCCCGCTGGGTCATATGCCACCCAAATTTAAGACAAAATCTAATTTGATTTTCAATTCGTTTATCAAATAATTCAAAAGTATTTTGTCCAAAGATAAGTCTTGGCTGACCGGAGCCCGAGCTCGGCCCGCCCGGACAGACGTCGGCATGCGTGCTTCGGTGCAAACACCGCGCGTGTGTAAAATATTTGGTTGCACCAAATAGCCCATTACTTACCTTCCCCTACCTCATACAAAAGTATATATGACCCAAAGGACCACTCTTAGATCAAAAAATTCTATACTTATCGAGAGGTGTCATCTTTAGTTTCCCCTATGTGGGACTAAAGGTTCATTCACAAATGGTGAAAATGATCTAGTGTCCTTTGTGGCTAATTGGTCTTAAGTTCCATTCCTACCAAGACCATAAAACAAACTTGAAATAAACACATTTTCTCTAACACCCTTTGATTGGGAGTACAATTTGAACGCTTCGGAAGAATATGACTGCAACGTGAAGTGGCTTCGTCAATGAATCGATGTTATCAAGAAGTTGCGAACAGAAAGTGCGTCTCTGAAAATGCGGGGGTCTAACAACCTCACCCAATATTTCGATTAGCAATCTGTATGGACTAACTCTAATACACTTTTAAGAGAAACAACTAGACAGTCAGACTCAATCTTAATAAAAAGTAAATCAAGGAGTTAATATCTCTATCTCTCGATTTGATCTATACTCAAACAAATAGAAATCTGTGAGTCTTTATCAAATACAATAGATATAAACTTGGATGGTACCAAAGACCAATATCCAAGGATCAATTTCCAATCAACAACCAAAGGTTGGATTTAACAATTGATCGATACAACACACAACCTGTGATATTTCAATTATATAACAAAATATAATGCGGAATAGAAATAACACAGACACCACAAGTTTTGTTAACGAGGAAACCGCAAATACAGAAAAACCCCGGGACCTAGTCCAGATTGAACACCACATTGTATTAAGCCGCTGCAGACACTAGCCTACTCCAAACTAACTTCGGTCTGGACTGTAGTTGAACCCTAATCAATTTCACACTAATTCAAGGTACAATTGCGCTCCTTACGTCTATGATCCCAGCATGATACTACGCACTTGATTCCCTTAGCTGATCTCACCCACAACTAAGAGTTGCTACGACCCAAAGTCGAAGACTTGAATAAACAAATCTGAATCACACAGAAAATTCTACGATAATAAATAAAGGTGAACAGGAACTGATTGATAACCCGGACTTATATTCCCGAAGAACATCCTAGAATTATCAATTACCTCACACTAATCTTAATCGTATGGTAGCGAATCAAGATATTGTGGAATCACAAACGATGAGACGAAGATGTTTGTGATTTCTTTTTATCTTGCCCTATCGGAGATATAATCTCAAGTCAATTATTCAGTTGAACTCGTACAGTAGAAACTGGCAAGATCATATCGCTCAACTACAAGAGAAGTAGTTTCGTCTGGCTTCACAATCTCAATGAAGTCTTTAAGTCGTTAACCTACAGGGTCTCGAGAAGAAACCTAAGGTTAAAGGAGAATCGACTCTAGCAAAACCAACTAGTATCACATAGGAGGTGTGGGGATTAGTTTTTCCAATTGCTAGAGTTCTCCCTTATATAGTTTTCAAATCAGGGTTTGCAATCTATGTTAGCTTAGTAACAAAGCATTCAATATTCACCGTTACATGAAAAACCTGATTCAACCAAGCTAATATCTTTCAACCGTTAGATCGAAACTTAGCTTGTCACACACAAATGAAATGTATTTCATTTAGGTTTGAGTAACCGTACCTAAACTTGTACACTTAGTTGGTTCACAAATAGTTAACTAATGGTTAGCCATATGAGCACTTCCATATTAATCGTATTCATCTTTCTCATAACTAGTTCAAATGACTCATAAGAACTAGTTGAAGAGTTGTTCAATTGCTTAGGTCTTTATTCATAGACACAATTGAAACAAAATCGGTTTGATTCATTTGAATCAATTCATGAACAATATACCCACGGTTTGCAAAGATTGCATTCTTTATAACTTATTATTTTAAGTTCATGAACTACCGATTTGAGAAATAACCAGCTTGGGTACGCGTACGGATATGCGTACCTTAGCTACCGGATTTGAGTTGGTTTTTTGTTTCCAAGCTTAGTAGAATTTTTTGGGTAGAAAAGTTCCGCCAGTATGCGTACGGGTACGCGTACCTAAGGCGACTGGTTTATGAGTTCGTAAACTCCAAACTCAACAGAATTTTCCGGAAGGAAAAGTTCCGCCAGTACGTGTACGGGTATGCGTACCCAACCTGTCTCCTTCACCAATACCCTATGCACACACTTGGTTTACAGTACATGGATTTATACACTAATGTGCGAACATACTATATATGCTTATATCCATAGATGGTAATCTCAACTCTACATTTCAATAATTGAAACATTCTTCTATAATGTTATAATAGTCGTTATTCACAACTATCGTCATCAAAGCCATTTTCAAGATTGAAACGTCATCATGACTTTCGTCACGGGTAAAGATGAAAAATGGTTAAAGCGAAAGCTTACCAACACATATTTCGAGAAAAAATAGGCGAGTAAACTCGGCTCGAAATAGCAAATGTGTATGTACGAAAACTATCATACTTATACGAATTTTGTCTCAAGAGTAGGAGATAGAGTAGATAGACTTTTGAGTGATATATAATTTCAAGTCTCCACATACCTTTTAGTCGGATGAAGTTCCGCTGGTTCCTTGAGTAGTTCTTCGTCTTCGTAAGATGATCGCCATGGAGTCTGGAGCTCAACTACACTTAACTATACTAGTATGAGACTTAGCTATAAGTAGACTAGAAATCAAGACACATAGTTTTGACAACTAAATTTGACAAACAAGCTTGAGATAGAAACGCTTGCGATTTCGACCGAGGAATGCTCTAACAATCTCCCCCTTTGTCAATTTTAGTGACAAAACTATCAATACATATGGAATAAAAAATAAATAAAACTTTGTAGCTTCTCGTCTACATGCTTGATCTCCTTGGTGCTTCAACATTACTCGAAAACTTTGTCTTTTCCAAGTACTCCCATGATTCCATAGATGTTCAGTTCAGCATCATAGTTGTTGAAGATCCGTAGCCATAACAATGAAAAAACAAAAGCTCTCGATCATTGTTATACAATGTCATAGTATTATTACATAGTATCAAAGTTCAATTGTATCACAACTTTGACAACAATACTATGGTGATATGTATCATTCCCCCTTAGTCAAAACTTTCGTCTCAACATGAAAACCACTCCCCCTTACATAATGATCCGAAAACCATATGTATTTGTAGTGTGAAATACATATTAATTCTCACCCTTTTTCTCAATTAAATTGGCAAAGGTACGAAAACGGGATCCTAATGAAATTTTCATGGAGACACTTTAAGACTAAAGAAAAGTACATATCAACTTTGTTTAGATGCAATCATAAAGTCAAAGCTAAATGCATTCATCACGGAGTTTGCAAAGATACAAGATAACTCCTCAAATATTCCACAGCCGCACTCCCCACAAAGATATAGAAATTAAGCGCAAGTTTAAAAGAACTCTCCCCCATTTGATGTGATTCCCGAAATAACAACAAGAGCGACCTTACTTTTACGAGAAAAGAAGGATTTCTTTCGACACCAACAACCATAAAATGATTTTGTATCCAAAATTCTCAATTAGACTAATCACAAGAGAACCCATGATTAATTTAATCGGAATACACAACCAAATTAATCACAAATGAGTCTATGATTAGTCTAGTTGGAAATGGTCACATAAGAATATTTATGGAGTCACACAGTATACACATAAAATATGGATCAGGGAAGATCAATACTGCGGAATAGACAAGGATTCATTCTATTTTCCATCACTATTTGCACAATGACATACAATAGACATAATCCTTGTAAAAAAATATTTTAACCTATGTTCCATCAATAAATGACATAATAGGCTTAACTTTTGTTTGTCAAAAGTTCATCGATCTTGTATCAATACATGCATATCGACATATAAAAGAGATAACTTTTGGCAATGTATGGGATAATAATAGTTCACGGACGCAAACACACATATCTCATAACATATTGCAATATATAAAACCATAAAGATTAATACTGCAAAAATCATCTTCCAAATCAACTTTAGAATTTAAATAAATAAATCTAAAAATATTGCAAGATGAAAATGTTGGACATAGCTATGTGTACTCACAATAATGGCTATTCCTGTTAGAGCATTGCTCGGTCGAACTCGCGTGCGTTTATATCTCAAGCATGTTTGTCAATGTTAGTGATCAAAACTATAAGTCTTGATTTCTAGCCTACATAGCTAAAAGTCTCGGACTAGGATAGAAAGTGAAGTTGAGCTCAAGAACTCCATGGAAATCATCATACAAGACGAATGACTACTCAAGGAACTGGTGGATCTTCATCGACTAAAAGGTATGTGGATACTTGAACTTATCTGTCACTCAAAAGTCTATCTATTCTATCTCATACTCTTGAGACAAAAGTCGTTTTAATATATAGACTTTCATTATGCACATTTGCTATTTCGAGCCGATTTTATCTCGCCTATCTATTTCTCGAAATATGTGTTGGTAAGCTTTCGCTTTAGCCGAATTCATCTTTACCTAGTGACGAAAGTCATGTTATGTTTCAATCACTTTGAAAATTGCTCTGACAAAAAATGGTCTGTGAATAACGGCTATAGCCGTCCTCTGAGAATGTTTCAATGATTAAAATGAGATTTTAGATTACATAATTGTGGAAATACATATATGTATAAGTCCTTATTCCTTGAACCAAAGTTTGCGAACTTTGTTGATTAAGAAAAATGGAAGTGGCGTGAGCTAAGTCCGCGAACTGGCGGAAGTTCTCGACCCGAGAATTTCTGCTGGAGTTTGTGAACTCCTTCCACGAGCTTAAGTCCGCGAACCCAGTCCGCGAACTTGAGCAGGTTATATCTAAAACCGGTTGTTCTTGAACTCATGTTTATTTAAACTAGGGAATTCTTTTGCAAACTGCGGCTATAAAGTTTATGAAACCGTTCGAGTGAATCAAACCGTTTTTTCTTCGATTGTGTCTTGTGTAGTTACATAAGATCTAAGCAATTGAAAAACTCTCTAACTAGTTCCTTTGAGTTATTTGAACTAGTTATGGTGAACAAGAATATGGTTGATATGAAAGTAATCATATGGATAACCATTTGGTTAACTATTGTTGACCCAACAAATGTTAATGTTTGGAAAGGGTTCGTAAACCCAAAATTGGACATTTCATTTGTGTGTAACAAGCTAAGTTTTCGATCCAACGGTTGAGAAATATTAGCTTGAATCTAATCGGGTTTTCATCTAACGGTGAATATTGAATGCTTTGTTACCAAATTAACATTGATTGCAAACCCTGATTTGAAAACTATATAAGGGAGAACTCTAGCAACTGGGAAATATAATCCCCACACCTTACGTGTGATACTAGTTGCATTGCTAGAGTCGATTCTCTTTTAACCTTTGGTTTCTTCTTCTAAAACCAGGTTAACGACTTAAAGACTTCATTGGGATTGTGAATCCAAACCGATACTACTTTTCTTGTTGTTATGTGATATGATCTTCCTGTGTGATAAAAAAGACCAAACTTTAGGATTCGATCAAACCTTAACCGTCTTATATAACTCAAACTTCCAACTATAACTCAAAATTTCCTTAAAACCGACGGAATTCTATTCCAACTCAAACTTCCAACAATAACTCAATATTTCCTTAAATGTTATGGGCTTCTATTCTAAAAACGCCCAACTATATAACACATATTACAGTCTCGGTTAGACTTGTTGTTTCTTTTCATATTAGGTTAGGTTTTTCTTCTAGGTTAGACTTGTTTTATTTTTTATTTTCCTCATCAAAATTGGTACTGTACGTGTTTAGACCATGCCATATTAAAGCCATACCGAGCATGCTTTCATGCCACTGTCTACCAAACGAAGGGTTGCAATAATCAACGACTACCTTTCCTCTTAAGATGCAAAATCTCGACCGTCGAAGGTCACCGATCCGGCAAGTGTCCCAAGCTCGACTTTCCAGACGACAACAACATTCTACATGTTTTCCATGAAAACACTCGAGACATCAACGCATGTCACAAACTGGGGGATGCTCATTGGATATTGGTTTGGAGGTTTACAGTGTGCGGCGTACATTACGCCCTTATAAGAAAGTATCATAAGGATGAGGCGGTTAGTAAATACAGGGAGTAATGGTGAAACGCTTTCTTTTATGGAACATAAATTCCAGGCGTTACCGGTTGCCACCTCCTCCCATTTACTCACCCGTTTTCCATTTCTTAATGAGACCAGAGTCGTTTCACTTCGACTTGTATAAATAGGCATTACATATTTCCACCGAACGACAAGTTCAGGTCAGGGGCATACAACACTCAAGAAACATTTGCTAGCTTTCCATCTGTTAGCTTCCCACTTTTTGATACAAGTCGTAGAAAACAACTACTCTTCTAGAATCAACTATTCTGGTCTCAACACTTTCTTCGCTTCCCTCCTCAAAACCAACCCTTCTCTTTCACTTTGTGACCGAAGCAAGTCTGGAACGGTCATTTCTTGGTTTAGGCCAGATTTATACAGATTGATCTCTCGAATCTAAAGTACTCCCTTGTAGTACATTGTTTAGGGTTTAAATTCGTTTCTCACCCACACACCTGAAATTACCAAAATCAGCAGAAATTGTTTTCACCCTCAAATAGTTGGTTTAGTGAAACCCATGCCCAAAGTATGTCTGTTTTTGCCCCTTTATGCTTTTGGAATGAACTGTGATTTTCCTCCGCCATTGTTGATGGAGATGTTCTTCCTGGTGGTGTTAGGTATCATGAGGCTTCCAAAGAAACCTACGCGTAAGGGTCTGAAGATATCTTTGTCGACTGATCCCCCTCCGAGAATGGATCATCCTGATGCTACGCCATTTTCTCCTCCTGAGGACTCTTAGGTGCCTGCTGGTACTGAGGTGGCTACGGTTGCTGAGGGGGTTGCGGACCCTAATGTTGAAGAATTTGTTGTTGAATACCTTCCGCCTCCTCTTCCTCACTATGAGATTCAGAGACTCTAACTGCATGACAAGGAAAGCTTTTTTCATCAGTCTATTGCTGAGATTACCAAGTCTTTTCGCCTCCATAAATTCGAGATTTCCTTCATGAATGGCCCTGATGTTCTTACTGAGTCTCTCATCCGGTATTTTCCTTATGATGAGATTAACCTCCTCATTAGCGTTGGCCAATTGGCTGCAGGTATGCTCCTCCCTTTGTTTAGTAGAAAGGATTCCTTCTACTATGATGTTTTGTCTTCGAGGGATGACCCGGAAAACAAGACTCAGGTTAGAGGAGTTATGAAATATACTGGTAATTACTGGCGTGCCCTTCGAGATAGCCGGGCAAAATAACCCTGGAGTCTTATGACCCCTTTGCTGAGGGGATATCTAAGCGAGAGGATTATACCCCTGCCAACTTCAATGCTACGTATGTTGATGTTATTCAGAAGATTAATCTTCTTCCTTGGAATGTTGGTCATCGTCGTATCCATGTTACTGCTAGGCAGATTAGGGAAGGTAATAGCCTTCGCTTGCTGGAGGAGATTGATAAGACTAGTTTGACTACCATCCCCTATTCTGCTAAGCTTCCTTTGCCAAAGTCTGATCGCATTCGTCTTGATCACGATGATAGTTGGGCTCGTACTCCTCTTCGTGTGGTTGGTCCTTGGGGTTATGGTTTTACCACCGCGGATCCCTTAGTTCCTAGTTCAGCTCGTTCTTTGCCCGAGAAGTATTATGGGTATCGGCCTTGGATTTTTAATCCTTCCCCTTCCCATGAGGTACCTTTGTTTTTTATATCTTCGTTCGCTTTGATATCTTTGTCTGCTTTGATATCTTTGTTCTGACGGTTTTGTTTTGCAGTCTTCCCCTGCTTCTTCTGTTGGGACTGCTCCAGGTTCTGCTGGTAATTCTGTGGCCACAAGGACTAGGAAGAGAAAGGATTTGGTTGAAACACTTGTGGATGTAAGGATCATTATCATACCTATGTGCTTGTAAGTTCCTTAGTACCTTTCCCCTGATTCTTAGCTGAGGCATGTGTTTTTATATAGACTTCCCAGAGGAAGGGTAAGTTGAAGACCGCCATTGATCTTGATGCTTTGGATGATGATCCTAAGGATGTCGGTAAGGTACCATGTGACAAAGACATGGAGGATATCGAGGATACTGGCCTCACCCCTCATTTGGATGATATCGAGGAGGATTTTGCCAAAGATAACCCTAGTCCCGTCCGAACTGCCTCAGTTGAGGGTGAGAACCTTCTTGTTGGTGTTGGTGCTCAGTTGGTAGAGCCTGTTAGTGTTCAAGCCCATGCACCTACGCTATCCTTGAAGATGCCTTCGTTTTCTGATCCTAGCAAGGCTTTGCCCGTTACTTCCATCACTGCTGGAGTTGTTGTTATGTCTTCTAAAAGTCTGCCTTCGTCTCCTACTACCTCCCTTCAATCAAGTGGTTCATTTGCGAAGGTTGTTACCCCTACGGTGAGGGTTGGTATCTCAGATTCGCAGCAGAAGAAGAAGGTTGTGATTTCACTAGCCAGAGTCTCATTCAATGCTGCTCCTGCTTCACTAGGGAGTGCTCAGTTTGTCTCTACTACCCCCGTCGGCAAAGCTGTTGGACCTCCACCTTCGTCACCAGATTGGACCGTACTGGGTAATCTTCCTTCTGCCGCTGACATGAATTTGGGCGTCTCTCAATATCCTCTTTATGTTCCTAGCCCATCCACCATGCCATCTCTTCGTCGTGGTGAGGGTTCAGCAGTCGTGCCCCTTGCTCGTGTTCAAACAAACGGGGGAGCTACCGCTGAATCCAGCCAAGGTAGGTTGCCGGAGAGCTTGAGCTTAGGTAGTTCTGATGACTCTATTCTTGAGGCCATCTTGTGGGATTCCATGGGTCCCTTTTATGTTGTAGTTGATCATCATCATCTTGGTAGTTCTTTCGAGATAGTTTCACAGCTGGACGTGTTATCTGCCCAGTATCATGCTGCCAAAGACTTGTTCTTTGACCCTGATTGTCTCTGCTCCAGTCAGAGCTTTGGTGATATCCATAATGTAGCATCCAAGATATGGAGGCTTTCATGGATACATACGCCAACTTCCTCCCTCGTCTTTCAGCGTTCTCAGTAAGTGATTCTTACCTTATCGTTTTTTTTTCTTAATTTGATCCTTCGTCCGTCCTTATACTCCTTTTTTTGCAGCTTTGCAAGCAGATCAATGTTGGTTATACCTTATTCAAGGTTTATATGGCTAAGTGCACTCATTTGAATGCCATGTTGGAACGTGCTCGTCAAGAGTATGCTCTTGCTGTTGCTCAGCAGCCTTCGTCGGGTGATGTTACTTCTGCTGCTAAGATATCTTCGTTGGAGGATGATCTGAGGAAAAATCAGAGGTCACTGGAAGCTTGTTTATTGGCTCTTTAGAGAGATAATAATGCTGCTAAGGTTGCCGAGGATGGTCGCAAAGCTATTGATACTTCCTTAGCTGCTGAGTTCTCTAAAGCCATAGGTTCGTTTCTTCTTCTCCTTAGATTTTTTCTTTACTTTCTGGTTGCATAGTCCTAAGACAACCTTCGTCTGCCAGCCGGAAGCTCTATTGAACTTAGATGTCTCCAAGACCAAGTGGCCAAGTTAACCTACGACGTTTGGTATTATCAAAAGAAGTCTGATATGCTGATGAACGTAACTGTTCATAATGAGGCCCAATTTTCCCTTGAGTCCGCCCATAATGCAGACTTAGTGAAGAAGATGGCTTCGCTTCGTAAGGAGTGTGATGAATCTCTTAGCTGGAAGGAGAGTCTTATTTTAAAGCAAAATAAAGATACTACCTTAGTCGAGAAACGTCTCTCAGCCCAAGAAATTATTTGTAAGAAATATCACGCCGATTTTGAAGATGTTTGTGCTTCCTTAGCTAAGGTTACTGCGGAGCGTAATGTATTAACTTCTGAGGTTTGTTCTCTTAAAAACAAACTTGTTGATGCCATCTCTGTGCCTTCTTCCATGTCTCATGCATGTAAAAAGGTTTGAAGAGTTAGAGAATGTGTACCAAGCTTTATCCTCTGAGAATGCTTCGCTCCGGATAGATGTTGATGATCTTCGGACGGAAAGGGATACCCTCGTGGAAGACCTTGATGCGGCTGAGGTGGATCTTGATGAGGATCAACATAGTTTAGAAGAGTCCCTTAGCCATGCCGGAGGTATCTTAGAATAATTATTTTTTCCGTAGCATTCTTTGCATCTTTAGCTGCTTTTTCTCGTTGCTGATACCCTTCGTATCCGCAGGTCTCCAAGAGCAGTTGGTGGGTGCAAACTCCAAGATTATCCGCCTTGAGGGTCAGATATCTCAGTTGGAAATATCTTGCCAGTTTGATGTTGCTGCTAAGTTTAAAGATGGGGCACTTCAGCAAGCTAATGATCAGCTTAGCGCTCAGATCAGGGAGTTCCATCAGAAATCGGCTTCGGACCTAGAGGCGCAAGATTCTCAAATGAAGGTGCATCTCGAGCGTTCTGCCATTGATTACATTAATGATGTTTTTTCGGAGGCTGAGCTCCAAGTTGAGGGTGTTGTCTTCCCTCGTCTTCCTTACCCATGATTATGTTATGCTGACTTTGTTTTCAACTGAACTCCTTTGTTGTATTATGCCCCTAGATGAGGGTCCTTTGTTGTCTCCTTTCCTTGAAACAATGCTTCGTTACTTTCTGAACCTTTGTCATCTGCAACTTTTGAGATGTGTTAGTTTTATTTTGGTAGTACTATTATGGTACCTTTGTTATTATATATTGACGTATTGTGTCTAATTATTTGCACATCTGAGTCATCACAAGGTGCTAAGGTGTTTTTAACCTTTGGTGGAACATTCATCATCTTACCTAAGTATCCTTTGGCCAGAAGGTATCGTGGTAGCGAGGGTTCCTACGTGGGTAATAATTTTCCTGTAACCCTACGCGTTCAGCGCGATGGCTGCTTTACTTCGATAAGGTATCTCTATTTGTGGGATATATTGCTTATTATTTGCCTTAGTGGGATTCATTTTCCCTTAGGATCCGAGATTGACATATGCGCAGTTATGTCGTGCCTAGCCTCATCGTCAATTCTGACGGAGGGTGTCTATTCTAACCCGATTTGTATTTAATCAACATGCACTTTTTCTTAGAAAAAAGTTTCTTTCATTGATAAGTTAGGTTTATAATACATTTGATCAGGGATAGAACATGGTGGGCCATTGATCCTTCCCTTCTTCTCCTGGATTCCCTTTTTGTAGTGCGGTAGGCCCATAAGACATTGTGCAGCTGCTCGCACCATCTTTTCTTGAATGCCCCCAACTTATTTTTTAAGTTCATTGCTATCGTCTTATTAGTGGCCTCCGCTTGTCCATTGCTCTTAGGATATATTGGAGTAGACTTGTTTTTCTGAATGTTGAAGGCGTTAAAGAGCATGACTATGTTCTTTCACTATGGCAGCTGGTATCTCGAACCTGCAGATGATTTGCTTGAACAAAAATTTAAAGACATCTGTGTCCCTAATTCTTGCCAAAGCCCTTGCTTCCACCCATTTGGTGAAATAATCCGTAGCTACGATAAGGTATCTTCTTTCTGATGTCCCCTCTATCAAGGGTCCAACAATGTAAACTCCCCATTTGGCGAATGGCCATGGGCTGATGACCGAGTTAAGCTCCGTTGCTGGTGCTTTAATCTTCCTGGCATAGCGTTGGCATCTTTCGCAACGCCTTGCTACGTTCTTTGCATCTTTGTCCATGCTTAGCCAATAGTATCCTTGAATTTTGGCTTTAATTACCAAAGACCTTCTTCCGTTATGATTGTCATCTTCTCCGCTGTGTATATCATGCAGTATTCTTCTACCTTCGGTTTATGAGAGGCACCGCATCAAAGGTCCAAGAAATGACCTTCTATACAGTATTCCGTATCGTAGGCTGTACATTGTTGCCTTTGACTCGAATTTTCGAGCTTCTTTGACATCTGCGTAAGGTACCTTTGTCAAGGTACTTGTGAATTGGGATTCTCCAATCGTCCTCAGCTTCGTCCTCGTTATCTGGTTCTTCCATTCCTTCATCTTCTTTTTCTTTTTCTGCTTCCCTCATGGCCCTGGTCTGGACGGCTAAGGTTTCCTCGGTGGCGGAGGTTAGTCCTTCTATCGAAGGTTCATAAATTCTCCCAATTTGGACCTGGTAGCTGAAGGAATGAGTCCTAAAACTATGGTTTAACCTAAACCTGCAAGTATACAGGATCTAAAGTAGTGAGTGAGCAAATAAGGGGAATCCACAGGGACAAGGAGGGAGCTGGTGTTGTTTTCTAAATCTTTCTAGTGACTAAAAGCACTAGGGCATTTGAATTCACCCAATAATCCTAAGCTAAGGCACTACATACTCAAATTATGTTTTCCTTTCCAGATAAAACTACAATGAATGATCTATCAGTTAGTCTCCCTAACTCACCCCTAGTATAAGCTGTCTTCTTACATCACAACCTATCACAGGCTCATTTGGTTTAATTAGCTAACTGTCATTCCTTTATCAATTAAGCACATTTCTTCTTCCAGAGTGGTCTCAAATGGATGACTTATCAACCAACTTCACTAACTCACCCCTAGTATCAACTGTCTTCTTACAGTACAATTGATCACAGGCTAATTTGATCCATTAGCTAACTATCATTCCTAAAGCAATGAAGCACAATCAAGAACAACAACATGAACATGAATTATCTTAACATATGATTATGGGTTTCATCAAAACCCTAGTTATTAAATTATAACATGATGAACAATACTGAAAATAAACTACTACAACTTGGTGCACCGGCTACTCCGGGCATGCCCAAAATCAACACCCATGTCTTCAATTTATACATGCAAGCTTTTTCCCCAAAAAATCCCCAAACAGTAAAATTAGGGTTCACCAAATCTTACCTAATTCGATGAAATAACTGCTCCATCACGTCGACCCATCCTTCTATTTCTATTCCCGCTCCATGTCCTGCTCCAATTACTTCTAGCTCATCAACCTATTTCACCAACTTCACACCTAGGGTTCAGTGGCGTGAAAATAGATGAAATTAGTTGTTGAGGAAGATGTTGGACGTGGTAGCGATGATGGTTTGTGGTTGATAGAAGCCATGATGGCTTTTGGTGGGAGTTATGGTGGTTGAGGCGACGGAGAGGGTGGAGATGGCAGGAGCAGAGCTCGACTGCTCGAAGGAGGAAGATGAGAATTTGGGTAAGGTGCGTTTGGCTGAAGGGTATAGGTGTTCGATACTTGGGTGTTAGGCGGGTTCAGCGAGGTTTGATGATCTGCGACAAGGAGCGATGGATGGGAAGATGGTAGGTGGATCCAACGGCGATACGGAGGTAAGCGTGGAGCGACCGTCGGATGAAGGGATGTAGCAAAACGGACGACCCAAGATGGAGATGGGCGTTGCGATGTAAAGCGGGGGCTTCGGATTTTGATGTGCGATGATGGAGCGACCGTAGGATGCTGAAATGCTTCGATCTGACGGCTGAAATCCGAGACGGGCTTGGATAGTGGAAATGTGTTTGAGTAAGGGTTTTGGGCCTTGGGTATGCCAAGCCCATATCTTCTTTAAGGACAATTCTTCTTCTTCAAGCCCACTTCTAGCCTTTTGGTCTTGTGCACAACATTCTTCGCGGCTTCCTTGCGTAACTCCTCCCGGCTTTTCACTACTTTTCTGCTCTATTCCGCTCCGCAATTCATCCAAACTTTATTTATTACCTAAAAATATAAAATTAAGTAAGAAAAATATTTATTTTTGAAAACAATGAAAATACAGAATATGGGATAAAATGTAGAATTAACGCACAAAAGATGAGTTAAATGCCAAGAAAAATATATAGAAATATGCACTTTTTAGCACTCATCAAATACCCCCAAACCTGAATTTTACTTGTCCTCAAGTAAAACAAAACTAAGGAAATCCTACCTATACCACTGTCGCTGGTCTCTCGAATGCATTTAGCACATGCACTAAGCCTTTTAAACCACTAAGTGTCCCTAGTGGACGAGTGAAGTCTCGTGAAGGTTTGCTTAGAACGTACCTACAAAGTTCTAGGTCAAAATATAAGCTCAGATTCCATCAAATGTGACATGTGCAAGTCAGTTTAAGCTCACAGCAAAATGGAGATGTCAATCTAGCTATCAAAGGCACAATCCTAGCACTGATAACAAAAAAAACATGTGATAAGAGTGTAAAGTGTATCTACACATGTGTAAAGAAAGATCTGAAGTTATGACTACTAATCACCAAGAGATAGTTTCTCAGGCTAAGAACCAAGGTCGAAATCTAGCTAGCTGTCCGGACTTTAGGAGAATTGTGAATGAGTTGGAGGTATTTCACAATTACTCGCGTTGTACATCAATGGCATACACCCTTCCTTGCTTATTACAATAAAACACAAAAGATGACTCTTTACATGACTCTTATTTACATTGACTACTCTCTTTTATTTTTGGAACAAGAGAGAATGGAATTGAAAATACTTGATTTTTTTTTTTTTTTATTTTTTTTTTTTTTGCACAAGAACTTGAAATTGATTTTTACATAAGGTAGCTCTTTTGATACATAACAAAAAGAAACAAAAAATTACATTACACTTTGCAAGAGGTAGCCCTTTTTGATGCACCCAGTTAAATTCGATGGTTGTCTTTCTTAATGTAACATCCACCTTCTATCCCAACCAACCAAAGAACAAGCTAGTCAAGTTTCGTTCAGTATTCTAAAGTGATTGGCAATCGTAACTTCCTATCAAACACCTTGAAGATCGAGGCCATACATGTATTGGTAGATCGTGCGCGTGCAAATTTCTTATCACTATGTGAATTGTGCTAGAATCAGGGTGCCTAAATATCTAGACTAAGACTCCTAATAATTACATATTTGCACAAGAGTCAACATTTCAAGGTAAATGAGCTCCATTTTTATGATTTTTCATTTTTTAATAATTTTTTTTTTTGAATTATTTTCGATTTTCTCAAAAGAAGGAGTTTTGTTTTCAATTATAGCATATTATCATGGTATCCATTCCATACCCCCAAACCTAAATTAAACATTTTCCTCAATGTTTCAAAAGATAACAAAATTATAATGCAACATATGAAGAGGAACATGCTAAGTAGTGTAAAAGGAGAGAGAATACCCGATTCGTCGAAAACACGAACCGAACTCCATTATTCACCGGCTAGAATCCAACATTTTCAACTTAGATCATATTGGATTAGCAAAAATATATACAAAAGAAACCAAAAAGTTTTAAAATTTATCTACTGGATTATATATAAAAAAATTCACCATACACTATCAATCTAAAGAGTTGAGGATCAACCCAAAAGACAAAGTGTTGAAACATAGACAGTTTCAAAACACTAAAATTGGACTGAAATGAGAGCAAGAGTGAAAAACCGGATGAATCACCCCTAAACCTAAATTTTTCAACATGTTTACTTTTAAGCACAAAATCTAACAATTTTAGGGGTGCAGGATTCACAAGGTCTAACTGAAAATGGACTTTGTTTGGGATGGACAAACATGCATATTCCAACTGTGGCTCCTTAAAAGTATTGTATTTAGATGCAAAATAGTCCAAGAGGACTTGAGAGGCACACAGTTCCAATCCTAGGTTGGGAATCTTCAGAAAAGTTGGTTTAAAATTTTTGTTACAAACCAAATCTAGGTTGGGTGGAATAATCTCAATCTGTGACTTAGGCAAGAAGGTGACATCTAAGTGTCTCACATGCATGAGATCAAGAGTATCAATATTATCAGTCACATCAGCATTATCTAAGTCACACTCAAGATGTGTAGCATGCTCATCATCACAAAAAATGTGCACAAGTCCTAATTCAGAATCATGGTTATCCGATATATTCAAATTATCATCAACAGAAGCAATATATTGTGGCTTAAGTATGGAATCAGACACATCAACTATGTTTTCATGCATAGGATCATTAGTGTCAATAGAAGATTTACCTAAGTCATGCTCTTCACAGGATAATTGCACAATATCTAAAACAGCATCAACATCACATGCATATGGAATACTAGAAGAAATATCATTCATGAAGGTCGGGGCAGAAAAGCCTAATGTATTTGAAACCAAAGGTTCCACAACATTTTCAGCATAGACATGTTCTTCTAACATAACATTATCATCATCATCATCATAGTAATATGCATACTTGTCCCTATTAGCAGTTGTGGTGTCATTAGTCAACTCATGCTCTTCTAGATTAGGTTCATATTCAATATCATACACATGAGAAGGACTAGACATGTTATTTTCAAAGTTCAATTCATTACCACCTATATCATGTGACTGTGTCTCAGTTTCCCTAATGGATTCCCATTGACGGGTTTTCTCTGCAATCTCAGCTAAAAATTTCCATGCATCATCCACAGTTTTATCAAGAAATTCACCATTACACATACACTCAACCATGGCTCGAGATTTAAAGTCTAGACCCTCATAGAGGATAGCGACAAGTCTCCACTTCTCAAATCCATGGTGTGGATATTCGCTCAACAAATCATTAAAACGTTCAAAATAGTCAAACACAGTTTCCTCATCCAATTGGACAAAACAATTGATACTTTGACGAATAGCGATGGTCTTATGATGTGGAAAGAATTTTTTGAAAAATAGATCTGTGAGTTGGTCCCAAGTGTTGATTGATTGTGGTCTCAAACCGTAAAACCATGTTTTGGCCTTTTCCTTTAAAGAAAAAGTAAACAAACGCAATTTCAGAGAGTCTTCGGACATATGTTCAGGTTGCATAATCCGGCAAATTTGTTCAAACTCTCTTACATGAGTGTAGGGGTTCTCAGAATCAATCCCTCGAAATTTTGGAAGTATTTGTATCATGCTTGCATTTATTTTAAAAAAGTTATCGGTTTGAGGTAAAACAATACATGATAATGGAGTTTTTATTGTGGGAAACATGTATTCATGGAGAGCATGAGGTTGGCCCATATTTGAAAAAAAAAAGGAAACTAGTGTGACACAAAGCCCACTATTTGGTTGATGAAAATTTGGTTTTTAAATGCAAGGGGCAAAGCCCATTTTGGTTTTTTTTTTTTTTTTTTTAAAGATGGGGAGCAAAAATTTGGTTTTTGAAATTAGGAGCAAAATTATTATTATTTTTTTTTTTTTTTGATATTTGAACTATTAGAGATTATCACAACCCACAAAAGAAAATAAAATAACAATACAAATAATTACATGCCCATAAAAAAAAAGGAAAAAGAAATAAAAAAAAATTATTACAAGCCCAAAATAATAAATAAAAAAAAGAAAAAGAAATAAAGTAAAAATTATTACAAGACCAAAATAGAAACAAAATTATTACAAGCCCACAATTAAAATTTGGAAGCCCACAGGTTGGGTTCTCTTAAATTGTTTAGGCTTACCTTTGAAGCACAGCCCAGCTGTTCAGTTTGGTTGCAAAAGCCCAGTTGGGCTTTGGATCATCCTAAGCTTTGGCTTCAACACTCAAGGCCCAGTTGGGCTTGGTTCAATTTCTTCTCCTTCTGCAGCTTACAGCCCAGTTGGGCTTTTGTTTCTTTATTGCACAGCCCAGCAACAGAAGCTTGGCAGTAGGATCACTACTGCAGTTCAAACAGCAAGCCCAGCAGAATTGTTCAACAGCAAGTGGGTTTGTTCAATTGCAACAGCTTTTGTTCTGAACCCAACAGCAAGGCAAAAGCAAGAGCAATAACAAGAGCAAGAGAAAGAAGCAAGACAATGCACTAAAGAGGTAAGACAATGCCTAACAGGAAGTGCAAGAACAGGGACTATGCTTACACTAAGCTAAGCTAAAAGATGCAACTAAGTAAGCAAGAACAGCAAAGATGCTTGGTAATGCAAAACAGTATGCAAGAACAGTTAAATGCTTACACTAAATACACAGAAGCAAGTGAGACTAAGATGCAGTTACACAGTGATGCTTATGCAAATGGATGCAGTGCAAGAAGATATGCAAGAATATAAGATGACAAGTATGCCAAAATGATGTAAGATGCAATGCAGATGACACAAGCTTCAGATGACAAATAAGAAAGTTACAGGACAGAATCAATGAGCTGCAAGATGAGTTGATAACTGAATATGCAGGACAAAACTAGATGCAAGCTAAATCTAATGATGCATCCATAAAGGCTAGATGGTGCAAGTTAAGAATTCTGTGAGGCTAGATGACAGTAAATGAAAGAATGCAAGAATGCAGTTGTAATGAAACAGTAACTGCAGTGAAGATGCAACAGGATGCACTAAGGATGCAACAGCAAGGTTAAGAAAGGTCTAGCAGCAACAGGCAACAGATAGCTAGCCAGCTAGCAAAGGCTAGCCAGCAACAAGACCTGCAACAGCAAACAAATGCAGAGAACAGCAAAAAAAAAAAAAAAAAAAAAAACAGCAGCGCCGCTAACCGAGTCCCCGGCAGCGGCGCCAAAAACTTGGTAGCTGAAGGAATGAGTCCTAAAACTATGTTTTAATCTAAACCTGCAAGTATACAGGATCTAAAGTAGTGAGTGAGCAAATAAGGGGAAGTCCACAGGGACAAGGAGGGAGCTGGTGTTGTTTTCTAAATCTTTCTAGTGACTAAAAGCACTAGGGCATTTGAATTCACCCAATAATCCTAAGCTAAGGCAATACCTACTCAAATTATGTTCTTGTTCCTTTCCAGATAAAACTACAATGAATAATCTATCAGTTAGTCTCCCTAACTCACCCCTAGTATAAGCTGTCTTCTTACATCACAACCTATCACAGGCTCATTTGGTTTAATTAGCTAACTGTCATTCCTTTATCAATTAAGCACATTTCTTCTTCCAGAGAGGTCTCAAATGGATGACTTATCAACCAACTTCACTAACTCACCCCTAGTATCAACTGTCTTCTTACAGTACAATTGATCACAGGCTAATTTGATCCATTAGCTAACTATCATTCCTAAAGCAATGAAGCACAATCAAGAACAACAACATGAACATGAATTATCTTAACATATTATTATGGGTTTCATCAAAACCCTAGTTATTAAATTATAACATGATGAACAATACTGAAAATAAACTACTACAACTTGGTGCACCGGCTACTCCGGGCATGCCCAAAATCAACACCCATGTCTTCAATTTATACATGCAAGCTTTTTCCCCAAAAAATCCCCAAACAGTAAAATTAGGGTTCACCAAATCTTACCTAATTCGATGAAATAACTGCTCCATCACGTCGACCCATCCTTCTATTTCTCTTCCCGCTCCATGTCCTGCTCCAATTACTTCTAGCTCATCAACCTATTTCACCAACTTCACACCTAGGGTTCACTGGCGTGAAAATAGATGAAATTAGTTGTTGAGGAAGATGTAGGACGTGGTAGCGATGATGGTTTGTGGTTGTTAGAAGCCATGATGGCTTTTGGTGGGAGTTATGGTGGTTGAGGCGACGGAGAGGGTGGAGATGGCAGGAGCAGAGCTCGACTGCTCGAAGGAGGAAGATGAGAATTTGGGTAAGGTGCGTTTTGGTGAATGGTATAGGTGTTCGATACTTGGGTGTTAGGCGGGTTCAGCGAGGTTTGATGATCTGCGACAAGGAGCGATGGATGGGAAGATGGTAGGTGGATCCAACGGCGATACGGAGGTAAGCGTGGAGCGACCGTCGGATGAAGGGATGTAGCAAAACGGACGACCCAAGATGGAGATGGGCGTTGCGATGTAAAGCGGGGGCTTCGGAGTTTGATGTGCGATGATGGAGCGACCGTAGGATGCTGAAATGCTTCGATCTGACGGCTGAAATCCGAGACGGGCTTGGATAGTGGAAATGTGTTTGAGTAAGGGTTTTGGGCCTTGGGTATGCCAATCCCATATCTTCTTTAAGGACAATTCTTCTTCTTCAAGCCCACTTCTAGCCTTTTGGTCTTGTGCACAACATTCTTCGCGGCTTCCTTGCGTAACTCCTCCCGGCTTTTCACTACTTTTCTGCTCTATTCCGCTCCGCAATTCATCCAAACTTTATTTATTACCTAAAAATATAAAATTAAGTAAGAAAAATATTTATTCTTGAAAACAATGAAAATACAGAATATGGGATAAAATGTAGAATTAACGCACAAAAGATGAGTTAAATGCCAAGAAAAATATATAGAAATATGCACTTTTTAGCACTCATCAGGACCGAGGTAGTGTTTCTGTCCCTCAGCATTGATGATATAAATGTTAAGGCATTTGCGTGTTTGTTGTCTTTTCGGCGGACATGTATGAATGTGACCTTGTTGATCTTTGACGCATGCTCCTGTGCTAGCTTTAGGTATGAGGATAGTATTGGATCCAAAGTTTGGTATTTAATCTCTATTTGTCTAATGACCAATTCTGAGTCACTAGTCAAACGAACATCTGATAATCCCATCTCATATGCTAGGCGTAGGCCGTGTATGACTACCTCATATCCCGTAATGTTGCTAGTGTATTGTTCGAATTCTAACCTGAATGCATAGATGAGTCGGTCTCCGGTGGGGGTTGTTATTACGATCCCTATACCTACACCTTCTCCGTTGGAGGATTCATCTACGAATATCTCCCACCTTCGTGAGTTTTGTGGTTCCAAGAGGTCTTTTGGTTCTGGCTTTTCTTCATCCATTCGTGGGATGTCGTCTATCTCTGATTCGTCATTCAGAGGTAGGTCCGCCAAGAAGTCTGCTAAGATTTGTGATTTCTCCGCTTTCCTGGTTTCGAAGATTATGTGAAACTGTTTGATCATGGAATTCCATTTTTCCACTCTTCCAATCTTCTCTGTGCTGTCGAGGATTTGACTTATTTGAGCCTTTGTGAAAACTCGGATGGTATGTGCATCGAAATATATCCTTATCTTTTGTGTTACCACTACTAAGGCATATATGAGTTGTTCCACCTTGGTGTAGTTACGCTTCGCTGAACTGAGTGTCTTGCTGATGTAGTATACGGTCTTTTCTCCTTGCCATTGGTTTCGTACCAATACTGCGCTCACAGCGTAGCTTTTTGCTGCTAGGTATAGGGTGAGTATATCACCTGGCTCCGGTTTCCGTAGGATGGGTACTGATACGAAGTACTCTTTGATCTTGTGAAAAGCTTGTTCGCACTCTTCGGTCCATGTAAACCTGTTTCCTTTCCTTAGTGTGTCAAAAAATGCTTTGCATTTATCTGACGACCTTGATATGAATCTTCCCATGGAAGCTAAAATTCCATTTAGCTTTTGTACTCCTTTTAGAGTTTGTGGAGATGGTCTCCATTATTGCTCTGACCCTTTCAGGGTCTACTTCGATTCCTCGTTTGGTGACCAAGTAACCCAAGAATTTTCCTGAGGTAACTCCGAACGTGCATTTGTCCGGGTTCACCTTCATGTGGAAGTTCCTCATGGCTTCAAATATCTCCCTTAGGTCTGAGAGATGGTTTTTTGCTTCTTTGCTCTTGACGAGCATGTCGTCCACGTAGACCTCCAGTATTTTGCCTATCCATGGCTTGAAGATTTTGTTACTAATCGTTGGTATGTTGCCCCCGCGTTCTTTAGTCCAAAAGGCATCCTTGTATAGCAATACCCTCGTGGGGTAAAGAACGCAGTATGCTCCTGATCTTCTTCCGCAAGGGCTATTTGGTTATAGCCTGAGTATCCATCCATGAAAGATAGCCTTTGGTGGCCTTCAGTTGCATTGACCAGCTGGTCAATATTTGGCAGTGGGTAGCTATCCTTGGGGCACGCTTTGTTGAGATTGCTAAAGTCGATGCAAATGCGCACGCCTCCGTTCTTCTTAGGAACAATGACCATGTTGGATATCCACGTGGGATATTTGACTTCTCGTATGAATCCAGCTGCAAGTAACTTTTGCAACTCTTTTTCTACCCCTTCGTGGTAGATGTCCGCCACCTTACGTATGCGTTGCTTAAATGGTGGTATTTGGTCTGAGCCGAAGGTGGTGTGAGACCAAATTCGGATCAATTCCTGGCATGTCTTCCATTGACCATGCAAAGACGTCTACGTACTCTTTTAGTAACCTTTGTAGTTGCACCTCCTCTTCCTCTTCAAGTAGAGTTCCGATATTGAGCATCTTTGGTTCTGCCTCCGTCCCGATGTTGATTTTCTTTGTTGGTTCCACTGGTGAGCAGATTTGTTGCTGAGGTCGTTGAGGAGTGCTTTTCTGTAATTGTCATTTGGCGGAGACATCTGCGCCTGGAGTGGCGGAGGTGCTTGTCTCCGGGGCTGAGACGGCTTTGGGTACTAAGGAGGTGCGTCCTGCACTTCCTTGATATTTTCCTTGCGTCTCTTTCTTTCATGTTGTTGAGCAACAGTTCTTTCTTCGTTGAGTCTGATTTCCGCTAGATTGCATAGCCTTGCGTCTTGCTGGTCGCCTTTGATTTCCATTTCACCCATAGGTGTAGGAAAGCGTAGGTATTGGTGATACGTCGAAGTTGTTCCTCGCAATCTATGGACCCATAGCCTGCCCATGATTACATTGTAGGGCGAAGGTGCTTCTACCACACAGAAGCGTGTATTGGTTACTAAGGGTCCTGCATGTACCTGCAAGACGATTTCTCCCTTTGGTCTAGAGACTGCTCCGTTAAAACCATATATTGTGCAAGTGGAAGAATCCATTTGCTCTGCTGTCAAACCCATGCGTAGGTAGGGTTCGTAAAATAGCACATTTAACGAACTGCAACCATCCACGAGGACCTTCGGAACATTCCATCCGTGTATTGGAAGAGTGATCACTAGTGGATCGTTGTGCATTTCAACCTCCTGGTTGACGTCCTTTGTTGAAAAGGTTAATGGTGTGGCCATCCATTCCTCCCAAGTGCTAGTGGGTGGTCCACTTAGCTTGAACACTTCATGGGATTCAATCTTCTTTTCGAGCTAACTCGAGTATGTCTCCGAGCATTTCTTCTTGGCTTCCACTGGAGAAGGTGATCATGTTGATGTATTTTCCAACCTGAGGTAGTTCTACCCTTTTCTTTGGGATCTCCTCAGTCTCCGCTGGCTGTAGCTGTACGTACTCCATGAATTTTCCTTCGTCGATGAATCTTTGGATCACGTTGCGCAGGTGGTAGCATGTATCAGTAGTATGTCCGTAGTATTGGTGGTACACACAGTACTCCTTAGCTTCCTTCGTCTTTTCTGGCTGCTTTCCCCTAGTATTAGGGTAAGGAAAGCCTGGCTTTGCTCCCTCCTTGCTTAGGATGTGAGAGAAAGTTGTATTCAACTTCGTGTAGATTTTATCCATAAATTTTCTCTTCCTTTGCCTCTTTTTCCATCTTGTTTGGATCGCTTGTCTCGAGAGCTGGTCCTGCCCCCGGCTTCGTTTTGTCGCTTAGGTACCTCGGAATTGGTTCCAGAGAGTTAGTTCGTGTGGATGTTGTTGTCTTTGCTTGTGCCCTGGGGTTGTCCTTCTGGATTTCTTCGAGTCTGATGTAACGGTCTTGGACAACCCTGAGCTCGCCTTCGGAATCGAGGGCTCTGTTGTGAAGCTCCACGAAGATGGCTGAGGTTCTATCAAGTCCGTACTTATAGCAGTTTATGCTAATTTCTGGATTGACTTTCCCAATTGCTTGGCATGTCTTTTGCCACCTGTCTGTGTACTGCATCAGTGTTTCCCGGGGTCCGATAGCTAAAGCAAATAGCCTATCTAACCCTGCCTTTGTTGATTTGTACATGTATGTCTCCAAAAACACCGTAGATAATTGCTCGAAGGAGTCAATTGAGTTCGCTGGTAAGTTTCATACCAGGCTAGTGTGATCCCGTTAAGCTTGTGGGAAGTACCTACAAAGTACCACCTCGTTTCTTTCCAATGGGCAAGGACACGAGTGTAATACCGTAGGTGGGCTGCGGGATCTGAGGTACCGTTGTATGCTTGGAACGTAGGTACCGGGCATTTCGGAGGGATGGATTCCCTCAAAATGCGAAAAGATAGTGGGGACGTGGTTGCCTCTTGTAGCACTTCTTCTAGTCTTGCGCCTGCGTGGCCAGTTTTTAGGCCTTGGATCTCCTTCCGCATTTCTCCATTTGCTCCATGACCATGTTCACATTGTGAGCATCTTTGGAAAATGCTTCGTCGTAGTAGGTCTGAGAGGGTTTGTATGTTGAATCCGTTTCGTCTGGATCATGGTGCGCTCTCCTTGCTCCCTTAGGTTGATTCGTCTTTGGTGGGTTGAGATCCACCCTTCGTCTTCCTGAGATAGCTCCGTTTTCACGCCTCTGTTGCGGAGGGTGAGTTTGGGAACCTTCGATTTGTATGTCTAGCATACCTTTGAGGTTCTGGTTCTCCTGGGCCATCTCGTGCATTGCATCTTCGTTTTCCTTGTTACGGAGTAACAAAGCTGCTATTTGTGCCGCCATTTGGTCTTCGTTGTGGGCTCCACCTCCCTGAGGAGTGCTGTCGGATGGATCTTCAGAGTTTTCCACTCCTTCGTCTACAATTGGCGCGTCTGGATCTATCTGAATTGGGGTTAGGTTTCCCAACCCTCGTCCCGTAGGAGCTAAGGTTCTGGGTAACCCTGCGTTGGCCGCAGGTGGCTTTGTAGTTGTAGCGTGCTCCGGTAATGGCATGTCGTAGATTGGTTGGGCTCCCGATGTCTGCCCCATCCCTTCAGCAGGAATAGGTGATTTGTTAGCAATTGTTCTTCTTGCTATTTCGCTTTGTCCGTCCTCCGCTTCATTCCTTTGGTTTGCTTGAGACGGCTTTTGGGATCTCCCTCTTGTGATAGCTGGTCGTGAGCTTGTTACATCAGTTGGTTTCTGCATGCCTTCGGCTTTTGTTATCCTGCGGTCACAGAAAAGGCGAAAAAGTCTGCTACTTGGGTATCTTCGTTAAAAGTAGCAATTAATGCTCTGACACGGAAGACGGCTAAGCAGCTTTTTCAGAAAAAGACTGAGATAACGTTTTTGACAGACGGGTATTAAATGCTTATGACACCCTTGGAAAAAACAACCTTAAAACATTGAAAACCAATGAAAAATGGTGTCAGATCTTGCGAAAAACAAGGCTATTAAATGTTCGTCCACCGCGTACCTTCTCCAGTGGTATTTCGCCACCTCAGCTGGCCCACGTTCCTTCGGGAACTACCCAACCTTAGTACAGGTAGTACCTTCGTTCATCGCCAGCTTCCGCCAATCGGGTTCTGCCACGCCTTCTCTCTCCACGTGCCTTGATTCATGCGTGTAGATAAGATATTTGAGCATTTAATGCTGATTAGATGCGTCATCTACCTCTGTCCCCTCGCCAGCTGCCTCTTTGTAGACTAGGATTTTACCATTCTTGTGTTGACCGTTTAGGCCTTCTTTCTTGGGATGAGATAAAATAGATCTGCGGAGGTATCCTTTGCTACTTAGGCTTCTCAGTTCAGCGAAGGCTACACAGTTGAATATATGTGCGGCCACTAAGATCGTGACACGTGCTCCACAGAATATTGGTAATCACATAACATCATGTTGGGATCACAGGCGTAGGAGCATAACTGTACCTTGGATCAGTGTGAGATTGATTAGGGTTCAAATACAGTCAGACCGAAGTTAATTTGGAGTAGGCTAGTGTCTGTAGCATCTTAATACAGTGTTCAATATGGACTAGGTCCCGGGGTTTTTCTGCATTTGCGGTTTCCTCGTTAACAAAATTCTGGTGTCCATGTTATTTCTTTTCCGCATTATATTTTTTTATATAATTGAAATATCACAGGTTGTGCGTTTTTCAATCAATTAGAATATCCGACCTTTTGGTTGTTGATTAAATCGACTGACAATTGGATATTGGTCTTTGGTACCATCCAAGTTATCTCTCTTTGATAAAGACTCGCAGATTTCTATTTGCTTGAGTAAATATCAAATAGAGAGATTGAGATATAAACTCTTTGATATACTTTTTATCTAGATTGAGTCTGACTGTCTAGTTGATTCTCTAGAAAGTATATTGGAGTTTGTCCATACAGATTGCTAATAGAATTGATGGGTATGGTTGTTGTACCCCCCGCTTTTTCAATTGGTATCAGAGCAAGCAGACACGTTTAAGACCTTACAAGTCTGTGTTTGTGGTAATCTGAGTCTGAGGACAGAATCTTATCTACGCATACCAAGATGTCTTCTAAAGCTTTTAACTATGACAAATGTCTTGGGAATATCCCAAAGGATTACTCCTTAGATGATTCTTATGAATCCCTAGGTAAGGAGATTGTTTCATCATGTGATGACATATCTCTCTCTGTTGAGACATTGAGCATTATGGCAAAAGCTGAAATGAAGCTCACCAGAATCTCAAAAAACTCTGTTGAGATAATTGATTTTCAGGATCATGATCAGCTGATTGATGAATTTGAGAAGTCTCTTGATCGAGAACATGAACTCTATATCATCATTGAGTCTTTCTCTAATAATATTGATAAACTACTCCAAGAAACTACTCTACAGCGTGAAAAGATTAGTGCTCTTAAAGATATAGTTAAGGAAGACTCAATTAGAGAGAAACGTTTGATCGAGACGCATTCATCAGAACTTAACAGGCTTCGTGTCAAAAAAGAGAAACTAGAAGCATCTCTTACTCTATCCAATGAACAGTGCAGTTCCTTGGAAAAGGAAAACTCTGTCTTAAGGAGGAATTCTTCTGTACAAACTAATTCTCATGGATTGCAGTACATGAAGGATCTTCCAGTAGAAGTTTGTGTCAAGAAAGGTTTATATAACTTACAATCTTCTCATATGACTATGAAGTCAAAACAGGTGTCGTTTGTTGTTTCTCCTCCATGAACCTGTACATTCCGTGGGAGAAAGAATCACTATGCTATCCATTGTTTTGCCAGAAGGAAACAAATTTCTAAACTTCATAATTTGCTTCTTTCCACTGTCAATGGAACATATAGTCAGTTGACTACTGCAATGAATCACATGCCTACAGAAAACCAAAAGTTTTATAAATATGATCTCTTCCCTAGAAATCATCACAGAGTTCAAATGCATTCTAGTGGTATAAATTCTTGTGCTACCGATAAAAGAATTCCCTGTGTTTATAAGACTGGTTCTGGTAGATTTAAGTCTAGAAAATGGATTCCTATCCATTCTGATCCTCTTGAACCAGTTGCAAGAAGTCCTAGATTTAGTCCTCAAAAAAATCATTCTGACAGATATGTTAAACACACCGTGTCTTACCCTTCTGGGATGAAAGACAATCGAAGAAAGGCGGAGAACACGAAGATCAAACTGTCAGATGATATATACAACTCCTTTCTCGATGACCACAGTGGAACTAAATTCCACTCTACCACCTGACTCCTGGTATTCTTTTCCTTGTTTCTAAATTGAGAGGGGCAAGGAAATTTATTGAGAAATGCTCAAGTATGTTGTATATTATTTCAGTTTCGGTTTTTGTGCAAGTTTTCTTTGTGCTAACAGTCCACAAACATCTGCGTCCTCCTCTTGAGAGTTCTTAGGGTTTCCATAAACAAGAGTTTCCTTCTCCTATTTACATACACATATATATTACTCTATATTGTGTCTCTCCATCCCTATCAAAAAATTACATGGAGAACTCTGCAAAATCTTAAGAGATTGTGCATCTTGATATGGAGGAAGACGCTCAAGGACGTGAGTCAATTCAAGAGCTGGTCCTAAAGAAGATGCTTGAAACAAAGGATCAAAACTCTTGGATTGATGATTCTGTCAAGGATTTGATTCGTGTTCAGAACGATTCAAAGGTCGAGTTTGCAAATCTTCAACTGCAAATAAACCAACTCTTGGATGGTCATGCCAGAATCCTTGCTAATCGGAATATTCTGATACGGAATCAAAAGAAGCTCATCATGGATTGCACCAAGGCTAGACAGCTTGCTCGGGTTGTTGATCGCAAAGTTAGTGTTCTAACTCATGAACATAGTGTGTCTACAGTCAAGAGAATAAAGGAAACAGTGATACCTTTTTTGATGGATTCATTGAAAGATATGAGGTTCTCAACGAACTTTGATTCTCTTCTTATTACCTAGTAAATCTTTTGTTTTATTTTTTTATTAGAAGAATAACTAGAGTTTGGAATAACCATTATTGTGATTACACATAGCTATGTCCAACGTTTTCATCTTCATGTTTTTAGATTTATTGGTATAAATTCTAAATTTGTTTGGAAGATGATTTTTGCAGTATTAATCATTATGGTTTTATATATTGCAATATTGTTATGGGATATGTGTGTTTACGTCCGTGAACTATGATTATCCCATACCGTGTCAAAAGTAAAGTCTTTCGTATGTCGATATGCATATATTGGTAAAAGAATGAATAGACTTTTGACAAATACAAAAGTTAAGCCTATTATGTCAATTATTGCTGGAAGATAGGTTAAAATATTTTGTTTGCAAGGATTATGTCTATTAAATGTCGTTATGCGAATAGTGATGAAAAATAGAATGAATCCTTGTGTATTCCGTAGTAATTGATCTTCCCTGATCCATATTTTATGTATTACTGTGAGGCTCCGTAAAGTGTCTTATATTGAGCATTAAACAACCAAGTTGATTATTTTTGATTAGCTATGTTGTTGTTCTGTGAGGTACTTTATGTCGAGCATTTTCAACTAAGTTAATCATCTTGTTTGGTTATTTAGTTGTTGCTCCGTAAGTTTTCTTATGTCGAGCATGGCCAATTAAATTTATTACTTTTGTGATTAGTTTGGTTGTGTATTTCAATTAGATTAATTACGGGTTCTTTTGTGATTAATCTAATTGTATTTTTTAAGTCTCCATAAGTTCACTTATGTTTGAGCATTTGTCGATTAAATTAATCATGGGTTCTCTTGTGGTTAATTTAATTGAACTTTTTGGATTCAAATTCATACTTGTATGTGATTTGTTATGTCCAAAGAAATCCTTCTTTTCTTTCGAAATTAAGGTCACTCTTGTTGTTCTTTCGTGAATGACATTTAATGGGGGAGAGTTCTTTTGAACTTACGCTTAATTGCCATATCTTTGTGGGGAGTGCGGCTGTGGAATATTATAAGGGTTATCTTGTATCTTTATAAACTCCTTGATGAGTGCATTTAGCTTCGGCTTTATGATTGCATCTAAAGAACAAGTTGATATTTTTGCTTTCTTTTGGTCAAGAAATGTCTCTTTCGGAAATTTCATTAGGATCCCGTTCTTGTACCTTTGCCAATTTTATTGACAAAAAGGAGGAGAATTAATATATAGTTCACACTAGAAATACATATGGTTTTCGAATCATTATGTAAGGGGGAGTGGTTTCCATGTGAGATGGAGTGTTGACTAAGGGGGAGTGATACATATCACCATAGTATTGTTGTTGAAGTTGTGATACAATTGGACTTTGACGTTGTGTAATGATACTATGACACTATATAACAATGATTGAAAACTATTGTTTTCTTATTGTTATAGCTACGGATTTTCAACAACGATGATGCTAAACTTACAACCTTTGGGATCATTGGAGTACTTGGAAGTGACCAAGATCTCGAGTAATGTTGAAGATTAGGCACGTGGAATAGGAGCTACAAAAGTTAATTTATTTATTTTTTTTATTCCATATGTATTAATAGTTTTGCCACTAAAATTGACAAAGGGGGAGATTGTTGGAGCATTGCTCGGTCGAACTCGCATGTGTTGCTATCTCAAGCATGTTTGTCAATGTTAGTGATCAAAACTATAAGTCTTGATTTCTAGACTACATATCTAAAGGTCTCGGACTAGGATAGAAAGTGTAGTTGAGCTCAAGAACTCCATGGAAATCATCATACAAGACGAAGGACTACTCAAGGAACTGGTAGATCCTCATCGACTAAAAGTTATGTGGAGACTTGAACTTATCTGTCACTCAAAAATCTATCTATTCTACCTCCTACTCATGAGACAAAAGTCGTTTTGATATATAGACTTTCATTATGCACATTTGCTATTTTGAGCCGAGTTTATCTAGCCTATCTATTTCTCGAAATATGTGTTGGTAAGCTTTCGCTTTAGCCGAATTCATCTTTACCTAGTGACGAAAGTCATGTTATGTTTCAATCACTTTGAAAATTGCGCTGACGAAAAATGGTCTGTGAATAACGGCTATATCCGTCCTCAGGGAATATTTCAATGATTGAAATGAGAGTTTAGATTACATAACCATTGGTAAGATATAAGCATTGTTGTGGAAACACATATATGTATAAGTACTTATTCCTTGAACCAAAGTTTGCGAACTTTGTTGATCAAGAGAAATGGAAGTGGCGTGAGCCAAGTCCACGAACTGGCGGAAGTTCTCGACCCGAGAATTTCTGCTGGAGTTTGTGAACTCCTTCCATGAACTTAAGTCCGCGAACCCAGTCCGCGAACTTGAGCAGGTTATATCTAAAATCGGTTGTTCTTGAACTCATGTTTATTTAAACTAAGGAATGTTTTTGCAAACCGTGGCTATAAAGTTCATGAACCGATTCGAGTGAATCAAACTGTTTTTGCTTCGATTGTAGTTACATAAAATCTAAGCAATTGAACAACTCTCTAACTAGTTCATTTGAGTCATTTGAACTAGTTATGGTGAAGAAGAATATGGTTGATATGAAAGTAATCACATGGCTAACCATTTGGTTAACTATTGTTGAACCAACAAATGTTAATGTTTGGGAACGGTTCGTAAAGCCAAAATTTGACATTTCATTTGTGTGTAACAAGCTAAGTTTTCGATCCAACGGTTGAGAAATATTAGCTTGAATCTAATCAGGTTTTCATCTAACGGTGAATATTGAATGCTTTGTTACCAAGCTAACATTCATTGCAAACCCTGATTTAAAAACTATATAAGGGAGAACTCTACTAACTAGGAAACCTAATCCCCACACCTTCTATGTGATACTAGTTGCATAGATAGAGTCGATTCTCCTTTAACATTTGGTTTCTTCCTAAACCAGGTTAACGACTTAAAGACTTCATTAGGATTGTGAAGCCAAATCGATACTACTTTTCTTGTAGTTGTGTGATCTGATCTTGCATCTTCTATCGTTACGAGTACGATTGTAATAATTGGCTCGAGATTTTATATCTCCGATAGGCAAGATAGAAAAATAATCACAAACATTTCGTCTCATCGTTTGTGATTCCACAATTTTTTTTTTCGTTGCGTCGATTAAGATTATTGTGAGGTGGTCCATAATACTAGGCTGTTCTTCGGGAATATAAGACCGGTTTATTGATTGGTTCATGTTCACCTTGATTTATCAAAAGACGGAACAAAACTCGTAGGTATATTCGTGGAACACGGATTTATCTATTACCGTAGACTTTTCTGTGTGATACAGATTTGTTTATTAAAGTCTTCGACTTTGGGTCGTAGCAAATCTTAGTTGTGGGTGAGATCAGCTAAGGGAATCAAGTACGTAGCATCCTGTTGGGATCAGAGGCGTAGGACCATAACTGTATCTTGGATCAGTGTAAGATACGAATAATACACTATTGAGGGCACCGTAATTGGACAGATCCAACAATGCACCCTCGTGGTTTGCTTCTTCCTCAAACTTCCTATTCATTCTCTGTTCTGCTTTCTTTCTTTATACTCACAGAGACCGTTACAGAAAAGAATAGCGCACGAGAGTCAGATGAGACGGGTTACGTAGTTTTTGTTTATCGTGTAATAGAAATCGATATGGATACAACCTGATGAATTAGGTCTCCCTGCCAGAAGCATACTTGCGTTTGACACCAAGTTACAGATACATGTCTATATATATATTTTTACTACTAGCGTTGGAATGAAGGGAAGTGGATATACACACACCCAATGGCCGTTATAGTTGAGGCCTTACTTGTATGGATCCGTGTTAAGCAATCCACATGTGTATACATATTTCATCATCAAACACGTGTATACAGGAAGACACGTGGAGGGAATGCGGACAAAGTCATCAAAACATGATGACACACGCCCACGGCCAAGAAGCCCATCCCATCAACGTCGGATCTTTTCCCGAACAAAATCTAAGGGAAGAAGTTAAAAGATGTATCGAAAACACGATGTACTGCGGAGCACCAAATAACTCCCGAAGAGTTACTTTATCTCATCTCCAAAAGAATATAAGATCAACGGTGAAGAGAAGGTTAACTGACATGGATGTGACAGGGGCAGAAGACACTTGTCTGACACGAGCATGCGTCTCAACTACCCGCATTAAACACTCTGAGCAGTATACGTGTCGATCAACCCGTGGAACGAATGAGGATGACTCTGCATGATCAAGTAATGAGCGAAGATCTCCGCGTGATGGACACAAGACACAATAAGATAAGGTTCCAACGGCCCTCAGAAATGGGTTCCACACTCTAACCCTATAAATACCCCATCTCCACCAAGAATAGGGGGATCGGAAAAATCAGAGGGAGAAGGAGAGAGAGAAGGATTGTGAGTGTAAGTTTGCCCTTTACAATACACAGACCTATGTAAACTCCAAAGTCACTCGACTATCTCTGTAATCATCAAGTACATAGTGAAACAACAACCCCGTGGATGTAAGCCTTAGTGCTGAACCACGTAAATCCCAGTCTTATTTACATTTCAGCACTTTATATTCGTCTAACGCCCCATGAATTTTACTTTTATACTTCGTTTTCTTTATCTTCCCCTGCGTAAACGCCTCTCGCGATATTATTAGATGAGGCTATGATAAACCCGAAGGTTTTGAGCCAAGGAATCAATGTAATCGTATCATCAGTGCGAGTATGTACCTAGAGGGCGAACATCGTTTGTGAACATATAAATGCCTTCGTGATTTACGTGTTCACAATTTGGCGCTAGAAACAGGGACTGCGTCCCGGTAAAAGATTTATCTTATCCTGTGATTTCATCTTAAATCAGCATATGATTGCTCCGCTTCATTAGCTCTAGCAGTATTTACCTCTTGTTAACTTTACCATATTCGAAAATGCACCCGTTATCTTCGATAGCCCTGGCAGTATCTGTCGAATCAATTTAAACTGGTTAAAAGATTTATCGCTTAGGTCCATGGATTTGTATTTTTTTTAGATCTCGTACGGACCTTTCTTTCCGGTGAGTTTTCGAAAATTTTCAAAAGATCCACGTGCGATTTCAAAGGGATCTTTTCGCGTTTCCACGTACTTTCACTGGACTCGCACTTTTAATAAGACTTTAACCCATGTATTTTCACTCGTACGTTTTAATCAAATGAGTTTTTCCCTGCCTTGGAGTAAGGTATTTCTCAAAACTAACCCGATCCGCAAGGACATTTCTGTTTCTCGCTATTTGAAATTCCCTTGTGCAGAAAGAACGAAGAAAACGACAAAAGGACCCTCGATGGAAAAGATGCAAGAAGCAGGAAAATCCAAAGCCTCGTCAAAGGAAGCACCAAGGACAACCCAGTCATCACCCGGAGCAAGCAGAAAGGAGACAAAGACAAAATGACTAGTCAGAGGCAGGATACTGCGGAAATGACTTCACCTATGAACGCTAACTACGTTGCAGCTGCGGCTCTCAGAGCAGCGGCGACAAAGTACAGTACGACAGCGGCAGCCCCAAAGGCTGCGGAAGCCAGCAAAACTCTTGCTACGAATCGATTTCACCAACCAAAAGAAAGTGTGGATGAATCCAGAACACATCAATTCGCGCACCCAAAAACCTTCGGAATTCCATCAACAAACAATCAGAATCAAACTGTGCCGGAGGATCTAACACCGCAGATGGGCACTCCGCACGATTTGGAAATGCCAACAATCGAAGCTGAACCTCCACCACCTTTAGTGCAAACCATAGAAGAATGAGGCACCATGGTCGTAGTAGCACGAGCTGGGACTCCTAATCAGGGGTCAAACCAAATCACATCGATTGATGCCTGAGCTTGAAAAATTGAAGAAGAGCCAGCAGGTTTACGCAGATGTTGTAGCTCTGCTGGCCAGAGAAAACCAAGATTTAAAAGACCGGATTGCCCTAAGAACGAAGACCAGCCAGCAACTTGATGAAGCAAATTCAAAGGCACCAGAACCAAATCGATACCGAAGAGTCATCGTAGCAGCTAATGGAGACGCGACTAGGGGAAGTAGCGCATCCGACCCGGATTATAATGACGAAGAGTCAGACTATCACGAGCAGAAGAGCGTTGGGCACCACCGCGGGATGGAAGAGCTGTGTGATGAAATGATGGCCGAGATCAGGAAGTTAGAGAGCAGACAAGGCGGGGGAAGATTAGAAGAGGTCATGAGAGAGGCTAATTCCACGCCCCTAACTCATCGCTTGGCCAACACCCCTATTCCGCTGAAGTGCCCTGTCCCGACCTTCGAATGCTATGACGGATCCAGTGATCCCGCTGCACATATTCGGTATTATAACCGTGTGTTAGCCAGATGGAGTCAGAACGACGTCGTGCTCTGTAGATACTTCCCATCAAGCCTGAAGGGATCGGCATTCTCTTGGTTTGATAATTTTCCGCCGGACTCCATCCACTCCTACGACCAACTCGCAGAAAAGTTCTTAAGAACCTACATGTACAACAAGGCTGTTAACACCGGAATGGATAAGCTCTTTTCGCTAGCAATTGGATATAAGGAAACCACGAGGGAATACACTAACAGATGGCACAAGATCTGCCAAGCCATAGGAAATGTAGACCCAGTGGTAAGTATCAACTGCTACAAGTGGGGATTAGACCGAATGAGTCCACTAGTTGTTGAGATTCATGGAAGCGTGCCTAAGACAGAGGTAGATCTTCGAATAATTATTGAAAAGCACGTGAAAAAATCCAGCGTGAAATCCAGCATGAAGAAATCCAGCGTGAAAACCCGAGGGCGTATCCGCAGAAGTCTCACCGTACCAATTCCGCAGAACAAACCAATGGGGCCAAAAGGAATAGCTTAGTGGAACGGACTCACGAAGATAGGAAGGAACGAAGGGGTGAACGACGAAAAGACGATCGAAAATTCGAAGATCAAGTCTACACGAAACTCAATGCTAGCTATGCTCGGATCCTGCGAGAGATCAAAGGAAGGGAAAATTTGGAGTGGCCATGGTATAAGGGAAAACAGCCTCCAAGAACCGAGAAGTCTAAATATTACTGTGAATATTACTGCTTCAACGGACACCAGACCGAGAAATGTAAAAACCTCAAAATAATGATCCAAAAACTGATTGATGCTGGCAAACTCCACCATTACGTACGAAAGGATATCGCGAAAGATAGATCCAAACCGACCAAGCCAGTCCAACTTCCAGAGGGGAACCGCACAATCAACACCATCTCGTGTTCTGAAGCCGCGGGGCCCTCACTTACAGCGCAGATAGGAAAGAGGCTACGGAAGCAGTTCGAGGACCGCTGCGAATTGTATAAGATTGATGGTGTAGAGGTGGATGATCATGAAGAGTGGATGGACTCGCCTATTATCTTCGATGCTGAAGACATCGAAGAAGATATGGAAGACCATAACGACCCCCTGGTCCTAACACTACCAGTGGCTGGATGTAACCTCAAAAAGATCCTCATAGACGGGGGAAGCTCGGTAAACGTTCTATTCTACAACGCATTCAAACGAATGAAGCTCCATGAAGAAAATCTAATAACCTCTTATTACACCATCTACGGATTCAATGGAGCACCCACGAAGCCATTGGGAGACATCGTGTTACAGGTTAACGCCGACCCATGAAAGTAGAAACACGATTCAGCGTGGTTGACGCCTCATCCCCCTACAACGCCATTATTGGACGAAAGTGGTTACATAAACTCAAAGGAGTGGAGGCAACTTACTACAAATATCTCAGATTCCCTACACCTGAGGGAGTAATGGAAATCAAGGGAGACCGAGTCTCTGCAAGAGAGTGCCAAGCCACTCAGGATCGTATCAACAACGAACAAGAAGAGCAGCGAAAAACCCGAAGAAGTAAAAATAAAGAAGCCGCGAAAGAAAAGGCCATAGACCTGTTCCTCAAGGAAACTACAGGAAGGGGATTGACAAAGGGTGATAATGTCCTAAACACAGAAACAGGTACTTCAGCATCCAACGAAGGACAGAACCATACCAAATAGCAATCAAAGAACGTCCCAGTCCTCGGGGATCCGAAGCCGGTGTTCACACCAGTAGAGCCCGTGAAAGAAATCAACATAGGAACGGAAGAAAACCCGAAGATGATCAAAGTAGGGACCGTAATGGACGAAAAAAGAGAGGATTCCTTAACCAAATTACTTAAGGAATACGCGGATGTATTCGCCTGGAATCTAGGAGATATGCCGGGGATTGACCCAAAAATAATCCAACACGAGCTGCGCATCAAACCAGGCACGCCACCTTTCAGGCAGAAAATAATAAAAGTTGCACCAGAATACCACAAGGTAGTGGAACAAGAACTTCGAAAACTACTAGAAGAGGGGTTCATAAAAGAAGTCAAGTACCCTACATGGATCTCCAACATGGTCGTCGTTCCTAAGAAAAATGGAGGGGTCAGGATATACATCGGTTTTACTAACCTCAACAAGGCATGTCCAAAGGACAGCTATCCCCTACCAAGCATAAATCAGCTGGTTGAAGCGGTAGAAGGATACGAAGAGCTGTCTTTCATGGATGGATATTCTGGTTACAACCAAGTGCCCTGGCAGAAGAGGATCAACCACACACAGCATTCTACACCCCACATGGCCTTTATTGCTACACTAGAATGCCATTTGGACTTCGAAACGCAGGGGCAACATACCAAAGAATGGTCGATGCTATTTTCAGGCCATGGATCGGTAGTACTTTAGATGTCTACATTGATGACATGCTCGTCAAAAGTAAGCTGCGCAAAGATCACCATCAGGATCTGAGAGATATCTTCGAAGAAATAAGGAAGCATCACATGAAAGTAAATCCAGAGAAATGCACCTTCGGTGTCACTTCATGGAAATTCCTCGGATATCTGGTAACAAAAAGGGGCATTGAGGTAGACCCAGCGAAGATCCAAGCCATAGTAGAAATGCCATCCCCGAAGAATTTAAAAGAGGTGCAGAAGATCAATGGCTCCATAGCAGCCTTGGGCAGATTTATTGCCCGATCCTCGGACAAATGCAAACATTTTTTCAATACTCTCAAAAAAGGGAGTAAGTTTGAATGGACCGCAGAATGCGAAGAAGCCTTCCAGAAAATCAAAGAACACCTAGCTTCGATTCCAATCCTGCAGAAGCCTGATCCTGCAGAGGTTTTGGCATTATACATAGCAGCGACGGAAGACGCAGTTAGCGCAGTGTTGGTCAAAACCAATACGAAGGTAGAACAACCTATTTATTATGTCAGTAAGACCCAAATTATGCGGAAAGTAACTACATGAAGATCGAACAACTTATCCTAGCATTGGTATGGTCTACTCAAAAGCTGAGAACCTACTTCCTAACTCACGTCATTCGGGTCCCATGCAAAGCACCACTGGAAGCATTCCTTAAAAGCGCAGGAAAAGTGGGCAAAATAGCCAAATGGGACACCCACCTGGACCAATTCAACATCATTCATGAAATTCAACATTCCCGAAAATCCCAAGTTTTGGCGGATTTCTTAGCAGACCTCCCCCTGGACAACGACGAAGAGATTATGGGAATGCCAGAAGCCGAGGAAGAAAGTAAGGATCCAATGGATATCCTCGAACCTGCGAGTCAAAGACAATGGGAAGTCTTCGTCGATGGTTCCAAGAATAAGGAAGGAGCAGGAATAGGCATCGTCATCACCACCCCAACCAGAGAAAGGATCGTACAGGCACTCAGGTTAGAATTCAAAGAGCATACTAACAACATTGTCGAATACGAGGCAGTCGTACATGCCCTCCGTTTAATAATAGAGATGGGGGTAACCGATGTAAGACTGACAAGTGATTCGCAGCTTGTCATACGGCAAATAGGGCTCGAGTACAATGTGTACGACGACACACTCTCAGCTTACATGGCCTTGGTCCAAACATTGTCATCACAAATTCCGAACATCAAGTTCCGGCACTTATGCAGAAGGGATATTAGACACGCGGATGCCCTAGCATATATATCCTCAATGATGAAGGACAAAAGCGTCGAAGCTATTAAAATAACAAGGGTATACGAGCCTTCGATTGCATCACAATTCTCCTTCGCTACCAGTCAAGATACAGTGGAAGAAAATATCGAAGACCAGGTAGGAGAAGACATCCATAATGATTTTGACGAAGAAGATATCCTGTCAAGAGCAAATCAAGACGAAGATTTCAGCAACGAAGATGATTGGAGAGTGGTGATCCATGCGTTTCTTAAAGAAGGAACCTTACCCGCGGACCATAAACAAGCTAGGAAAATACTCTCCAAAGTAGGAAGATATGACCTTCGGGATGGAATCCTGTACAAGAAATCCTTCCTCGGACCGTTGCTACGCTGCTTGTCCAGAAAAGAGGGGCATCGAATTCTGAATGACATCCATTATGGTGACGCAGGGAATCATAGCGGCATGAGATCACTAGCCGACAAAGTAAAAACACAAGGATATTACTGGCCCACAATGATGCAGGATGCCGCAAGAATGTCCCGACGATGTGAAGAATGTCAGCGTTTCTCCAAAAAGATACACGCGCCAGCAACAATGTTAAATTCAGTAGATAGCCCGTGGCCATTTGTAAAATGGGGCATAGATATCGTCGGGCCCTTCATCGAAGGATCAGGGAAAAGATGATTTTTGATAGTATCCACGGACTACTTCAGTAAATGGGTGGAATCTAAAGCCTTAGCCAGGATTAGAGACGTGGATGTGTTTACCTTCATATTCCAAAACATCATTTGCAGATTTGGCATACCAACAGAAATCATGTCCGATAATGGTAAGCAGTTACAGGGGAAAAATATAGACATGCTCTTTGATACTTTCAAAATAAGGAAAAACAAATCCACCCCCATATACCCTCAAAGCAACGGACAAGCGGAAGCCACTAACAAGACCCTCGCCCTTATCCTCAAAAAGCAATTAGACGAACATAAGGGGAGATGGTGTGAACAGTTGCACAATGTGCTATGGGCATACATGACAACATGAACATCTGCCACTGGGGAATCCCCGTTTCTCCTCACTTATGGAGCCGAAGCAGTCATCCCAACAGAGATCCTCATGCCAACCACAACGACCGAAGCATGGGAGAAAAATCTCACAACGGACATGATGTTAGAGAGATTGGACGACCTGGAAGGAAGAAGGGAAGCAGCATTACAAAAGATGGAAAATTATCAACGAAGGCTAGCAAGGGAGTACAACAAAAAGGTAAAACTTCGGAATTTTGTAGAGGGGCAGTATGTGCTAAGAACAATCCCACAGTATCAACGAGAGAATAAATGGGGAAAGCTAGCACCCACATGGGGAGGACCTTTTATAATACACGACATTGCGGGAAACGGTTCCTACTATCTTCGCAATCTGAAAGGAGAGGTTCTCTGACATCCTTAGAATGCTAAGTGGCTCAAACCGTACTACCCATAGGAGCAACGCAGCTTTGCATCTGCGTGAAGACTACCAGAAGAAGAAGACAGTGTAACCGCTCTACATGTTTCTATCTCTGGACGAGGAGTAGCAGGCCTCAACCTATCAATCAAACAAGCTTTCTGAATTTCAAGTAAACAAAACTTATTAACAATATTGGGGAAAGTAGTTAATCTACAATCTCTCAGGGCTCCCCCATCAGTGTCCATAAGTGTAAGACCATGGGGAAGGCACCCAGCAGAAAGAGATACCCAACCAATCTTAAGGCAACGGGTCGACGGAATGGGTGTATGTAAATATTTTAACCCCATATCCTAGAACGTCGCCTTGGCCCCCACCGTCTGGGAATCCTCTGTCCAAGGGTTCGCCAGCGGAGTGACAGGTCTCAAGACGATCACGAAGGTACCCCCCTTCGGTATCGCACCCAAACACTTAAAACACTCTTCTTTTGTTTTTAATGTCTTTCCTCACAATTCTTAAAATAAACAACAAACTGACATTGCAGGTATATCAAAAGAATGATCCATTTCATAAAGGTTGGTTACAAAAAGCGGCAAGGCCAATTCAAGGAAAACACATCAAAAATATTCTTTTTACAAAATACTAGCAAAATCTAACAGAAGGCTAATACCGCGGTCACTACTTAGACGATGTCGCCCCATCAGCAGGGTTGTCCCGAAGAGTTGAAGGGACGCTCCCACCAGATGAGGGTCCCGAGGATCCAGGCAAGGAGGAAGGTACAGGACGACACGGATAGCTCTTGACGAGGCCATGCTCGGTCTTAAGGCCAAGCTCAATCTTCTCCAGCATCTTGTTTGTCTCCTCAGCCAATTGACACCGAGCCTTATGCATAATAACTGTCGTCCTCTGATGGGCTTGAGACAACAACGACGATAGACGATTCACTTCTTTAGAAGCAGCACCAACGGCCTCCTCGCGGGATTCCGACAAACTCTTGAAATGATTAGTATGTTCTTCCTGCTGCGCTATGGAAGATTGAGCCTTTTCAAACTTTTCATTGGCAGCGCGGAGTTGTCTTTCGAGCTCTGAAAAAGACAACACGAGGGAGTTAGCACAGAAAAGACACAATTACACTCGACGAAATAAGGTTATACCTTCGACACAAGCCGAAGCCTCTTCGTACTCGTTAACAACCGCATCTCGCGCTTCGTCAAGATACTCATATTCCTCGGATATTTTCTTAAAATCTAGTTGAAGGTTGGTGAGAGTAAATTGACTGGCATCTAATACTACCTGCTTCATCGAATCCATGTGACGAAGGTGGTTGACTTCGTTGTTTATCTCTGATACCCCTTTGCTAAGTATGTACATACATACTTCGAGATTCCTCTCAGACTCAGCCTGGCGGGCTAGTTCAGCGCGAGACGCAGCAAGGGATTTGCTGAGAGCCCCAACTTCGGCTCTGGCATCGTCCCTTTCTCTGGTAAGACAAAGCATACTCTCCTTAACTCCCGGAAAATTAAGGGAGCGAGCCTTTTGTAATTCCTCTTCAAGAAGATGTATTCTAGACTCCAACAACGAAGTACGCTCACGGGATTCCCGCAGATTCTCACGTGTCCACAGCAGCGTACCGTTGAACAAAGTACGGTCATGATTATACAGATTCTGCATATCAACCATCTGAACATGCCTTGCGCGCCATCCCTCAGCTCGAGCGTCCCACTTTTTGGCTTCGCTCTTAATTTTTTCGACCAGCTCTTTGATACGAGATTTTTGTCGCGCCCTTTCATTTCGAAGCCATATCAGCTCGGGGACGCCACCCACTGAAGATAGGATTGGGAGACTCATACGGAACAACTAGGTAGAAGAGAGGAATTACGAGGGATAAAGATGAATAAGAACCAAACCTGTGAAATATGGAACTTGGCCGCGCGTTTGCTCTAACTCAGCACGAACGACAGCAAGCTCCAAACGAAGACCGGCCTCCGCTTCACCCAACCTTTCTTTCTCTTTAAGGCTTTTCTTCAGTTCTTCTATCTCCACCTCAGACGCAGATAATGCCTTTTCTCTGTGACGGAGCTTACCCTCCATCTTCAAAGATTTCGCTTTAAAGAATTGATACATAACATGGTTACAATGCTCACTCCTCATCATCTACACATCAAACGACAAACATTATTACACCGAAGGATTCAATTGTCACGAAGAGATATGCACGAGGAATTACCTCCAAGACACGCTGCTGGTGAAAACCATATTGGTACCCATCGTGTATGGCCATCATGTCACCAACAGAAGAGGGAGGGTCTGATACGAGGGTAGCTTCGGGAACACTCAAGCTTTTCCCCCACATCTCAGTAACACGCGCCTCGGAAGATAGTTCCATCATCCGACGGGTATAAGCATCGGAATCCTGCTCACCAGCAACCACCGGGGCAGGATGGGGGACAAACAACAGAGTCTTTTTCTTGAGCCAATCCATTATGGCATCCTCACCCTCAAACGTCAGCGAATGAGGGAAATCCTCGGAAGGCGAGTCAACCGCAGACTTCCTCTTTGCTGATATTTCCCCATCGACACAAGATTCAGCATCAACATGCGTATTGTGATCTTCCGCGCCCTCATTCTGAACAGCAGCGTCTTCCTTACCAAAACCCCCGAGCACATCCCAATCATCATTGGGGGAAAGCAAAGAAAAGTCTTCGGTAAAATCGAGGGCATCGTCAAAGAGTTCCCCTGCGGAATAAATCCTGTCGAAGGAGAACTCTTGAGAAATCGTGGGGAGAGTTTCCGCAGCCTCACCAGCAGGAGCGGACATGTCCGCGATAACACCACCGTCAGCCACCGCGGTATTATTTCTCCCTTCAACACCATCACAACCCCCACCAATCTCTTCCTCGACATTAGGAGGGGAAGTATCAGTGCGTTCTTCCCCATCAGACATTTCCTCATCCTCGGAAAACTCTTCGTTCACCGGACTGATAACTTCTTCATGAACCTCAGCCTCACCCGTCACAATGGTAGAAGGCTGCTTCGGCCCAATCTTTTTCTTCTTCGACACCTGCAAACCAACACACGTTCCACAAAAAGAGTTATTTCTTCATACACAGTTTAATTTTCAAAAAAAGAGGGGCGCGGCCAGAATCTACAATAACCATACCTTGGCAGTAGTGGCACTCTTCGATGGAAGTATAGCACCAGACCCTTCCTCCTCGTCTCCTTCAACGACGTCGAGAGCATAAGGAAAGTTCATTCCTTCGAAATTTAAACGCCAAGGACAGAAATCTCCATAACGAGCAGGAGGAGATTCACGAGGCCTTCTGCTCTCAGAAGGACGCCAACCGCGTGGACCGGGAATCCAACCATACGCCCAAGGACCAACAATTTCAATAACAGTGGCGTGCCACTCATAATCATGGTCACGCTTGATCCTTTCGCGCGCGGGAAAAAGTTTCCGCTGACTCGACCCCTCGATGCCTGGAACATATTTCAGTTTGGTATCGCTCACCTCACTTAACAGACGAATTTCGCCCCGAGGAGCAGCGAGGTTCCGAAGGCTAACACTCCACGGTTTACGGTTCTTACTATTGACATAATCCCCAAAGGAGTTGTTGAAGTTTTCAGGAGTATACCATTCCCTCTCAGCGGGATTTGGAACGTAACATGTCATCGTCGTCTCCCCCTTACTCTGCAGATAGCACTCCCTCAGTGCACGGAGATAATTCCCCGATAATTGCGACACGGAACGACTGTGAGTATTGGTGGAAGATCCTTCACGACCAGCCAGCACATCGTAATAAAAGTAATCACCAGACTTGTACAACGGCAGCATAAGACCTGCCTCGAAGGCTCCAACCGTAGTCAACAGGTGGAACTCATCAAACTGATACTTCGAGATGAGCTCGTAAGTAATATCATCCTCAGGGGCATAGAATCGAACCTCGAAGGCTTGAAGCTCATGCTTTTCCTTGAAGACTTCAAGGTCAGTGTGCTTGAACGTAACTTTCTTCTTGCTGACCGAGACGCTGCGTATCACTGGGGCAGCATCATCCTCTTCCGCGGGATCGGACGAACCAACAAAAGCTTCGGAAGCTCTTCTTTTCAAAGGAGGATTCTTAGAAGATTCAGTTCTCGGCACTCCACCTTTGGAGTTCTTCCCTTTGAAAGAAAGTACTGGAGGCGGCAGCAGAGGGTGCTTCACGGGCGCTACAGAACGAAGAGGAGGAATATCGAAGGCGCCACCACGATGAGGTGTCTGCGTACACCTACATTCATCGCGAGGACGAGAAGCAACACGACCGGCAGCATATCGAGACCCGGAAGGACTCTTCGATGGATCCCCTTTTCTAGGAGGAGAGGCCTTCGTCCCAGAAGAAGACGAAACTTTACTACCGCGGGGATCCATTTGAGACAATCTAGAGAGATCTCCCCCAGGTGGATATGTATCAGACTCTCTACGAGGAGGGGATCTCGGTAGACTGGATGCCGGAGTTGGATAAGGAAGCCGCGGACGGTCAGACATGGCTACGAAGACGTACAACATAAACAAGTTAGAACCAAACACGAGGACATCACCAAAGATCAAAAAACCACAACATTAGCAGTTCATCTCAATATAGCCCAGAAACCCTAAAACTAACATACATGCTTGAATTCCCCAAAACCCTAAAACCCTAAACTTAAAAATCCAATCAAAACAAAACAATGGCCTCCTCGATTCGAGAAGAAGAACAGGGCCAAACTAGCATACATGCATCAAAAAATGTTCTTCATTACAAACAAGGGACGACAGCAGCAGAAAATTTACAATCAACACAAAACTTAAAACAACAGAAACGAAGAAAAGAAACTTTACCACCACAAACAAAATCCCGAAAGAAGACAATAAACCGAAAACAAAGAAGAAACGAGCGTGATTAATGTTAGGGCAGAGAGAATTTAATGGTTGAAGAACAAAGAATGAAGACTGACAGGGAGAATGAAATTAATTTTGTGGAACGTTGAATGAAATTAATTTTTCTCCTCCCCTTAATATACTCGAAAAAAAGAGAAGAAAGTTATAGGAGGAATGGGAAACGTGCCCATTAAATGAGCAGTTAATGCACAAGTAAGAAACATGCCCAAGTATCTAGGAGAAGTTATTAGGAGAGAGGAAGAATATGTAATGTTCGTTTTCTTCAATGCTCCCACTAAACACTCAAGCCCGAAGAAAAGGGGCAAATTGTGTGTACATATTTCATCATCAAACACGTGTATACAGGAAGACACGTGGAGGGAATGCGGACAAAGTCATCAAAACATGATGACACACGCCCACAGCCAAGAAGCCCATCCCGTCAACGTCGGATCTTGGCCCGAACAAAATCTAAGGGCAAAAGTTAAAAGATGTATCGAAAACACGATGTACTGCGGAGCACCAAATAACTCCCGAAGAGTTACTTTATCTCATCTCCAAAAGAAGCTAAGATCAACGGTGAAGAGACGTTTAACTGACATGGATGTGACAGGGGCAGAAGACACTTGTCTGACACGAGCATGCGTCTCAACTACCCGCATTAAACACTCTGAGCAGTATACGTGTCGATCAACCCGTGGAACGAACGAGGATGACTCTGCATGATCAAGTAATGAGCGAAGATCTCCGCGTGATGGACACAAGACACAATAAGATAAGGTTCCAACGGCCCTCAGAAATGGGTCCCACACTCTAACCCTATAAATACCCCATCTCCACCAAGAATAGGGGGATCGGAAAAATCAGAGGGAGAATGAGAAAGAGAAGGATTGTGAGTGTAAGTTTTCCCTTTACAATACACAGACCTATGTAAACTCCAAAGTCACTCGACTATCTCTGTAATCATCAAGTACATAGTGAAACAACAACCCCGTGGATGTAAGCCTTAGTGCTGAACCACGTAAATCCCAGTCTTATTTACATTTCAGCACTTTATATTCGTCTAACGCCCCATGAGTTTTACTTTTATACTTCGTCTTCTTTATCTTCCCCTGCGTAAACGCCTCTCGCGATATTATTAGATGAGGCTATGATAAACCCGAAGTTTTTGAGCCAAGGAATCAATGTAATCGTATCATCAGTGCGAGTATGTACCTAGAGGGCGAACATCGTTTGTGAACATATAAATGCCTTCGTGATTTACGTGTTCACACCACACATGATATTGAGATTATTGGTTGAAAAAGATCAGAAAGTGGAGAAAGTAGTATGCCATGTCCCATGCATATTGGCATGCATATAGATGTTGCTTAGCGTAATTAGCTTTCCTATACGTTGGAGATGGATGAAAACATGTCATTTCACGTGATGGTGTAAAAAGTAAATTTGAAGCTGAAAATAAAGGAACATAAGGCAGGTTAATAAACCTAGTTTAATTGGGGGCCATAACTTCTAATCGGGGACATATGGAATTTTGTTTGCCCCCAAATTTTTTAGGGGTGTAAAAATTTTGTTTGAGACAGTAACCACGCAGATACTTCAATCTAGACCGCATATTTAAAATTTTAAACGGAATTTTATAATGGCAAATGTATAAATTTTACTTTTTATGGCCAAAAAAGGTCACCCAACCCTAATTTGGGTCACCCCTTAAAAAAATATTTTCTAAATGGCAAAACTGCCCTTATATGATTAGTATTAGGAATTAATTAGTTTGATTAGTGTGGTAAGTGTATTTAGATTAAAATCTGATTTTAGGAAAAAAAAAATTATGGAAAATGTGTTTTATGTGTTGAGAAGAAGAGGAGGAGTTTTGAGAGGAAAACCTAGGGTTTTTACAAATGGGTGATTCAAGTGGAGGGAATGAGATTGGTGAAGCTTCAAATAACAACAATGATTGTGTTGATGGTAAGATTGTCTCAACTAATGATATGTGTTGGATGTTTGATGAGGAGATGTTGATAGAGGAAGACATGAACAATGGTTGGAATGAAGATCCCATTGCTCAAGATGAAGGAACCAACACTCAAAATGAGGAACCCCAAGGCCAAAACAATCAGGTAAACTTCCTATACTCTTCAAATTGTGTGAATGGTGCTCCAAGTGGTCGAATCATCCACACTATGGAACAACTCAGAGAAAGGGTCGTCATAGTCGGGGGGGTGTGTAGCCAAACGACTCTCCGAGGTCGTCAGTATATTGACACTACCAATAACGACTCAAACCTGCAACTTTTCCAGGTTATGAAAAATCATTAGGGTAGTGTGCTAAATATTGACGACCCTTTTTAACCAGGTCACTTAGAGTCGTTTTGTTGTTTTTTTTACACATAGACGACTCTAAAACCAAAACTCTCTGTAAAAAGTAACACTTAGGGTCGTCATACATGTAGTCATATGAAATGACGATCCTAGCTATCAATTACTAATTTCTTTTAGAGTCGTTAGTTTGATTAGTTATATAAAGTAACGACCCTTGCACTAGATTCTCATAATTTTTGATTTCATAGAATCATTTCATTGAATCGTAAAAGTCATACATCTCGCATAGCGTTGCATTGAAGGAAATGAAATACAATAGATAATAACGGTCTTCCAAGATAAAGTAGCAATCGTGGAGCTCAAACTTTTCCCCACGAAGCTCCTCATAATAGCGATACGCCTTCCCCAACTGAAAATGCAAATATACTTAGTTAGTATCGATCAAAGCTTTGTATAAGTTTTACCTCTTGTTCAAATACTTACTCTTACAACACTCAGCATATCCGGAAAGGCTTCCCTAACAGCTTTAAGTTCTCTTTTCAAAACATCACACTCGAATTGTATCTTCTGGAAGCATTCCTTGACTTGTTTCAAATACCTTGAGTTGCAATTTCCGTCCAACGCCACAAAAACGATGAATACGCGGTTCCACCAAGCATCCGATGTTTCATCAATGTCTTTGTCTAGACTTTCAAAATGGTTAGTGACTGTTTTCCAAGCTCTTGTAATGGCACAATTATCTTCATTAGTGAATGGATTCATGATGTTTCTCTTTTTTTTGCTCTTAAATGGTAATTAAATGAGAAGGAGAAGAGGAGGTTGATAATTAGGGTTTTGATATGGAATAGGTGAGATATGGGCCTCTATATATAGAATGGAGCGACCAAACTTCCTCAACCACATTTGGTTGAGTTAAATTCAAAAATAAATGCAACCACTAGCATGAATCTTTAATCCGTAAAGATTAAAATCAAACGACTCTTCATATGTACCAGAGAACGACTCTTAGAGTCGTTATTTTATATGTATACAAGGTGACGATTCAAGGTGAAAACTGGGCAGAGTTGGTTATATCTATCAATGTAGAGTCGTCACTTTATAAAAAGAGTCGTCATATGTCGAGAAAAGGGTCGTTTGTCTACAGAAAATCCGGGTGACGTCTTAAAGAGTCGTTCACCTGTAAATTATGCTGACGACTGTCTGGGTCGTCATATTAACATCTTACAGAGTGACGACCCTATACTGATTTTGTTGTTCTTTTTCTGTAGTTGGTTGTACGGGTGAGCTCTCAACCTGAACCCCTCGACACTGTCGGCCCGGATACCTCCCAAGCATATATGACCAATTTGGTACGTTTTTATTGTTTGAGTCAATGTATATCCATACGAAAATTGTTTAATTAGTGTTTTATAATGAACATGTCATTTGTTTAATGTAGACGTGGAAAACAAAGGCTGAGGTCAAGGAATGGATTATTTCCAAGGCAAAAGAGAATATGTGCGTAATTGTTCAAAGAAAACACGTTGATTGTAAGCAAATGGAGATGGTATGCGAGAGAGCGGGGGATAAGGAAGAAAGTCACAAAGGGAAGAACTACAAGTATGTGAAGAAGACGACGAGGGTCTACAAAACTTCGTCGAAGAAGATAAAATGCCCTTTCAGGATTGTTTTCAAAAGGCATCCCGAAACTCTACTATGGTGGATGTATAGTATTCCGGATGGTCGTCACAACAATCCTCCACTTAGTACTCTTTTAGGGCACCCAGTATATGTCCGATTGAAACCACATCAAATGGAAAAGGTTCGGCAGATGAAGCGATGTAGGCCCCTTAAGATTATAAATTCAATAAAGGCGGAAGATAAGTCAAACTTGTCTATTATTTCCACAATCTACGCTGCCAAAGCAACGATCAAGAGAACTGAATGGGATGGTAGATTAATTATGCAACAATCAGAGTGGTTGGAAGAAAAACATAACTATTACATGCAAACAAGGGTCGGTCCGGGCGACAAAGTGACTCATATTTTTCTTTCCCATCCTAGGATGATGGATTTGGCACAGTGCTTTTACCAGGTCTTGTTCATAGATTGCACCTATAAAACCAACAAGTATAACATGCCGTTATTGAACGTGGCTAGTCATACTTCGGATAAGAAATCATTCACCGTGGCATGATGCTTTATGGAAAAGGAAGAAATAGAAGACTATGTTTGGGCTTTGGAACAAGTTAGGTTGATTTACCGTGGCGAAGAGACACCGCAGGTTATATTTACGGATAGGGATTTTGCAGTCATGAGCGTCGTTCGTCAAGTTTTTCCCCTTGCTTAACATTTTCTTTGTACATGGCACATCCAAAAGAATCTTTTTAATAATTACAAGAATCAAATCCAAAAGATCAAACCTTCAAAGGGTAATCAACGTTCCAAGGAGGAAGACGAGCGTCTTAGTAAACTTTCAAAAAAAAAGATAACGGAAGAGAAAAAGAAAGCCAAGGAAAAATTTAATGAAGAGGGGGATGTATGGGAGGATTTTTGCAAAGATTGGGACCTTTTGGCCCATTCGAATACCGAAGTAAAGTACTATGCAAATTTGCAAAAGTTCATCGATGTTTGGAGTACGGATTATAAGAAGGTGGTCGACTATTGCCAAGAAACCTGGTTGAATCCTTGGAAGGAGAAGTTTTTTTCTGCATGGACCAATAAGTACAAACACTACCAAAATGAGTCCACCAGTATCGCAGAGCAGTCCCATGGACGTTTGAAGAAAATTCTTCGAGAAAACACTGGTGGGGTAGTTACTGTACAGGAAGCTATTCATGAGCATCCCGGGATGATCTTAGCAAGATGGAGTATAGTAACGACCGTTTTTTGAAGCAATACCTGGAAGACAAACAATTGCTATGTGGGGTTTCGCACCAAGTTTCATGGTGGGAAATAAAGCATATGATGGCTGAACTTCACATATTTCGAGCGAAAGCTTCAAGTGGAAAAGTGATGAACTGTAATTATACAACTGAGACGTGGCTTGGCCTTCCGTGTATACATAAGCTTGGTGGTTACAAGTCGCTCATTCCTATTGAAGATATCAATCCTTTTTGGAAGCAACTTTCATTCACCCCTAATCCCACAGGAGCCGTTGATGAACAATTTGGAGACCTTGAGATTGGGATCTACTTCGCCATCCAAGAGCTCCTCTTAAGGAAAAAGTGAGTATTCCGTTAATATTTATACTTCTGTCATGCTTCAAAGTTATAACATTCCTCGTTTAATTTCAGTTGGACGTTTCGATGGGTTATGGACAATACATAATGGGGAAACTAAGTTCCATTCACCATAAAGAATATACAACGTTGTATCGTCGAGCGAGAAGGTTCATTGACGAACATTTGATGCATTAACTTCGAGAATACCCATATTAACTCTTATGTAATACGAGATAGATGTAATGTTATTTTCCTAATGAAATCAAAATCCTTTCTAGTTTCAAAATGAGAGTCGTCATAGGTATCCATAGCAGAGTAACGACTCCTAAATCCAACAAACAGTCATCATTAATATGAAAAAGCTAACGACTCTAGAAAAATAAATTCAAACCTCCTGGATATATTTTGTTAACCAAGGGTCGTCATTGATTTCATTATAAACAGTGACGACTCTATCCAGAAATATTTTTTCCATCTCCTGGATGTTTTGGGAAAAATGGTCGTTAGATCTCTATTTGAGGATATTAACGACTCTGTGTTGAAGTGGTAAATACAATTAGGATATTAACTACTCTGCATTGGAGTACTACATGGTTCTAACTAGCATACTTGAAAAAATAGGAGTTACCATACATAAAAGTACTCGAAACAAAGACTCCAAACCAAACACATAAGTTGTTTCAACAAACACTTAAGTTCAATTCATAAAGTAAAATTAATATAATTTGAGGTCGACCATCTCGACCTCGACCACCAACTTACTGCCTCCCTGACCTGCTAACTCTCCGGATTTTCTTAGGAGGAGCACCCTCTGGGGAACCAGCATCTTCTCTAGTAATTTCTTGTACCTCTGAGGGATGTTCATCATGATGTTGTCTACTTTGGACATGCTCAGCAACTTCTTGTGCTCTTTGGCTACGTGATTTCCGGATCTTCTTACCTTCCTTATCCAGCTTCTTGAACATCTTATTTGCATTGGGATTTTCAATGTGTGTGCAGTAATCAGCATACCGACGTTGCTTCGCAGGATCCATCACTTCCCCTTTGTCAGCCGATCAACAAAAAGCCTTGAAAAGGAGCTTCATTCGCCCCCTCTATATGCATTCAAAAACAATTTCACATTAACTCTCTTATATGTAGATGAATAACACAATTACAAAATTAAACACTCACCACTAGTGTCAGAATGGAAGTAGCATCTCTACTGTCGACTTGAGAAGAAGAACAGGTGGATGCTCTGTTGGTCCTCTTACCCGGAGTCGGATCCTCCCATATCACCCTACCATGGGAGAAGCCTTCATACCATTCGACGTAATCCGGTGTTGCCTCATGACCTTTATCCGCATGCACCCACCATGAGATGTCTACAAGCCTAGAGTGTCTATCATTCCAATGCTTGACATCAACTTCAGGTTCATAAGCCACCTTTATACCCGCTTCGTCATCCTCACACTTTTCCAACTTTTGCTTGAATGGAGGTACATAATGCTCATCCGATGAATCTTGAATAAAACCAAGTTGACGCATGATTCTTATCGGATTGTACATTAAAAAACCGTTAGGGTGAAACAAAGGGCCATGGTAATACACGACATCTTCCATTGCGCCAACTCTATTATTCTTGTACGGATTGAAGACTACCTCTTTTTTCGTGATGATGTCAAGTTTTTGACGCATTTGTATCAACGCATCAGTTTGTTCCCTATCTTGAGAACCAGTGAACAAGTATTTGGTTCCCGTTGGACTACCTTTGCTCCATTGTGGGTTGAGTTCCACATATTTATTATCTTTGATCAGTGATGGGAAATGATCATAAATCCACACCTATAGCAACCAACGAAATAAACATAAATAATTTAATTTTTAAAATTTACAAAAATAAGAAAACTTTCATCAATCCAAATACCTGGATTAGATCCAAATTCCCATTAATTTGAGAAGTTAGTTTGCGAGATCCCTAAGAAAGCTGACCATTCAGGTGTGCAATTATGGCAGTCCCCCAATAGTACTTGCTCACATCTTCCAAGGGATCCAAAAGCTGAAGAAGGTTGGCGCTCATCCGGTTACCTTTGCTGTCAGGAAATATAACTGACGCAAGGACATACAACAAAAACCCAGCCGCCGCATAGCGACATTCCATATCAGAGAGACCTCCTTCTTTTTCCTTCTTTTCTGTCCCAGAAAACATGTTCCTAATACCTACAAGTTTGAACTCTTTCTTCGGGTACTTAGGTCCCTTCTCAAAAAGCTCATTAGTCTTCTCGGAATCCCAGCCAAACAAGTTCTTGGTCCATGTATAAATGTCTTCCCAACTAGGCCTTCTCTTGAACTTCTCACCAGTTGATTTGCCTTCGACCTGCAACCCTCATATTTGTTCTGCGTCATCAGGAGTTATCGCCATCTCACCAAAAGGAAGTTGGAATTTGTCGACTTCAGCGTTATACCTTTCACAGAAACTAGATACTGCGACCTTGTCATACGCAATCACAGAGTTCAGCACGGCATTGTACAAACCTGAGTTTTCAACCAAATATCTAACTCTTGCACATTCACCTTCTAACGGCCACAACTCAATTTTCTTGAAAGAAGATTGGTGCCCGAAAAGACGTGTGGCATCCTTATGATCCTACAAAACATAAACAAACATGTATTTAAAAAACAAAACATAAACAAGTTAACACCAACTAATCAAATAGCAAGCAAATTTGGGATTCTTACGATTGTCTCACTAATGCAATGAGTCCACGATCCAGGATATCCAAATAGAACTTTTCCCCCATCTCTAGGTTCTCCTCTAAGTTTACCACCTCGAAGAGGAGGCAACATCAAATGAGTAGCGGGAACGTGTCTCGCACTGGGTGCAATATCTGTTCCATCCTTCTTAACCCTCTTTACCGGCTTTTTCTCCTTTGCATTCTCTTCCTCATCCTCAACAGTGGTTTTACCATCATCACCACCTTCATCCTTTTCATCATCATTACCTTCATTCTCTTCCTCCTCATCATCATTATCATCACCGCCATTATTACCTTAATGTTGTTCCTCATCATTACCATCATCTCCATCATCACCACTACCATTACCTTCACCCTCTTCCTCATCTTCTTGCTCTTCTTCTTGTTCCTCTTCTTCTTCTTGAATCTCTTCTTCTTGTATCTCATGTTCTACACCATGTTCCTCATCTACTTGCTCTTCTTCTTGTTCATCTTCTTCTTCAGCACTAGTGTTAGCTGAAACAACAGGAGTATCTGATTCTAACGAATCGGGCAACTCATTACCTTTGTCTCTTGGTTCGGTGATAGAAAATGATACCTCACCCGTCCTTCTTCCGCGCAATGGTCCGGCAAGTAATTATTTATCGTTGCGGGGAGGTTTCGAAGGAGGAGTTATCGTGATTTCAACCTTGTCTTTCGTTTTCTTGTCACTTTCCAAACACGAAAAAAAATTTATAAGACATCAACTTTATCTCTATCAGTTAAAGAGTCGTCAATGATATGCTCTAACAAACTAACGACTCTTCATTACAAAGTAACGACTGTAATTTACAAGGTAACGACTCTTTGCAAAAATTGGACAGTGAGGATGATTTTGGTCCTTACAGGGTCGTTAAAGATCAAACTTGGGTCGTCAAACAAGTAACTGCCGACCCTATAAAAGAGATGACGACTCTAAGGATTATAGATTACTGACGACTCTAGTCTAGGGATTATATATTACTGATGACTCTATCGTTTTCTCCAACAGAAGGCAGTTCAAGTTCAACCCAGAGTCATTACGCACTAATTTGGGGTCGTCAAACTACAGTTGTCATCTTCAACCTAATATGGCGACGACTCTATTCTAGGGCACAAAAAATCAAAGTAGCAGAACAAGGGTCGTCATATTTACACTAACAGGTTAACGATTTTTCATAGAAAAAGCATGCAATGTAAGAGTCGTTAGGGTATTATTTCTTCGATACTAGCGACTCTCACTCTGTAACTTCTATTTTTCAGTTACCAATCTCGATTACACAATCAAAAAACAACCAAAACATCGAATAGGAGGTGGGTTTAAGTTCACGTACCCTCTAATTGGAGTCATTCCCTTTTTGGGTTTCGATTTGCTTGCTTCAGGAGCTCTTCGCACGTACACCTTTGCATTCACCGTATCTACAAGATTAGGAATTTGAAGTTCTTTGCGAGCGGTTTGCTTTGTTTTAGCCATATTTGTAGAAGAAGTTAATCGTCGGTTAAAATTTTATCATCGACGATTACGCGATGAATCGGTTCGAAGAATTTTCCTCGGTGGAGGTGGAGAAGAGAAAGGGAGGAGAGGAGGATGAAGATGAAAAAAAACTAATTTTTTCTTTGATTTAATTAGGATATATAGATTAGGGACCTTGATTAGGGTAGTTAATTAGTAAAGAGTAAATAGTATATTCATATTGCTATATTTACACCCCTGAAAATTTTTGGGCAAACAAAATTCCATGGCCCCCAAATAAACTAGGTAAAGGTAATATACCTTATTTTAGGAAGTTGTGTTTTCAATTATGAAGATTAATGATTTTTAAGCATGGATTCATGTAGTCAAAGTCAAAGACATAAAACCAACGATAGTCTGTCTCAGCTGCACTAGTAGTACTAAAAACATCTCACTCTACCTATTCGATACTCTTCGAAAGTTTCTCAAAATGACCAAACAATCGTCTGTGCCCTTTATTGGTTCACGAGTTTAATTTCTTCATTCAGTTTCATCATAGAAGTACTTACTTCCATATTGCATCAGCAGCGCAGCGTCGTACGGTGGTATATGGACAAAATCCCATGGCTTCGAATCACGGACTGCTGCTGCACGTTATAGCATGCTAGGTAATTTGATGTGATTGTGATCACATATATCTTTCTCCAACACCTCACCAGCTGGTACTCTTTATCTTACCAACGGATCATTTCCTTACCAAAACTTATGGATACGTATCTAATGCGATGATAATATTGTTCTTTATGGAATGAACAATATTATCATTTGATAAGTCCATGACAGTGGGACTACCATATAAACAATACTAGTACAATCGTTGTAACTGTGGGAGGGCCGACAGAAGAAGAGCTGATCGAAGAAGAATTTTAAAATGGGTTTGTCTGCGACTACTTTCGTCTTGTTTCATGAAAAGTGATATTTTCGTTCCGTTTCAGAAAAAAGTGATATTTTTGCTTTGTTTCAGAAAAGTGATACTTTCGCTTCGTTTCAGAAACAACGATACTTTTGCTTTGTTTCATAAGAAAATGATACTTTCACTCCGTTTCAGGAAAAGTGATGCTCTCTTTCCGATTCAAGTGTAAAAGACTAACCACAAACAACAAATCCAATCTTTTTATGTTAATTCATCGCTTAGATTTCACGGAAAAAAAATGATGATATAAAGGTCCTTTCTCGTTTAGCTCGGTCCGTCCAATTATGTCGGTAAAAGTATTAATTACCTTATATTGACCCAAATGTTAGTAAAACTGCGACCAAAGAACAAAACTACATGAATCTAACATGATTTGTAGAACAAAAACATACTCAGATGACCAAATTATTGTACCAAAAGTCATCATTTAAAAGACACAATAAGGCCTTCATCACTTGACCATTGTCGGCCATTGCATTTGAGATGGAGAGAGATCAGTTAAAGAGGAAGGTTCCCTTCACACTTTTATTATCATAGTATCTCACACGTTGGACGTTATTTTTGTGAATAAAAACTAAATCGTAACGGATTTGAAGCTAATATTTTGAGGATATGTGCCTCTTACCAAGTTGTATATGCCTACCAAAAATGAGCTCATTCCGAAATATAAAACCTTGCAATCTACCAGTCTTAATTTCGATGGCCAGAAATCCGCAGATTTTCAACGGCTCAGTTTCAAAGTAGTAGATGATGGTGTTATACGTCTCGAAATACGCTCATTTTTGATAGAAAAGTAGAGTTATGTAATACTAACATATCCCCAAAATATTAACTTCAAATTCGTTACGATTTGATTTTAATTCACAAAAATGACGTACAACGTTAAATTGTTTGTGACTTAAGCAGTCAAGACTTCGATGGCAAAATTGTCTTTGACTTGATAATCAGTCAAGACACGATGACACACCATTAATTACCCTACCTACCCCATAAGTGTTTGTCAAAAGAATCCATCGATAATTCTTCAATCCTACCCTACTTGATTTCCAAGGTTTAAGATGGTCGACATAAAGAGAATTAACTGACTAAAATTAGTCCATAATGTTGTCGACCCACTCATTTTGCTTCTAATCTCCAAAAGACTAAATAAAAACTATCACCAAATAAGTAGTAGTATCTTTTTTTAAGACGGGAAAATGACAAATACAATTAAACGAATAGCTCTCAGAGGAAGTGAAAACTATCGAAACAAGATCCAAGCATGGCTAAAATTAGCTCACACCAATAACAACATTCCAATTACAAATTATGGTACTCAAAGAGTAGCTTTATGTTAGTTTTAAAAGGAACGCACAAGCTGCACTAGGTAGATTATCAAACACAAGCCAGTGTTTCAATGTACTGAAACGCGTCCCGGCGTCTTGAATATGTCGTGGGCGCGAGTCTGACAATTTTCTTGACGCGCATTTCCTCTAGATCATAATATACAACCTCATCCAGTATTTGCAACACCAATATCAACGAATCTGTTCCTTTCGCTCTTTGAATATCGGTTAATGACTTTGTTTTTTCATCCTGGACAAGCAGTACTGAGAATGCAAGATGTTGGAACTGAATTGAAACGCCTTGTGTGATCTCCGGATACGCATTCATCAATTCACTGACATTGACAACATATCTTGTATTCCACCCCTGGTAATCGGTCATCATCTCCAGGATTTCGAAACTGGTGCGCGAAGCATGTACCTGGATAAGATGCAGGTGACCCCTACACTCCCCAAAGTATTTAAACAACATCTCATCGTTATCGTATCTGGGAGGTAGCTTAGGCATTCCCATCAGCAGTTCAAGATCAACATTGAAGTAAAAAGAATTTGCTTGTCTCGACGGATCAAACCAATGTAATGAACCACGCCAGAACACACCAGTTTTATGGAATATGTCATGTGCAGGGAAAATATTTCCTAAGAGCTTCCAAGAGGTTGTTTCAGAAGTGTATATTTCGATTTGATGATAAAACTCGACATCAGATTCTGTAACCTTCTTCAGCAACCAAATGCAGACAACCTTGTAGTGAGGTGATTTCAGTACGTCGAATGCTAAACTGACACTGCAGAGTGAAATGAAACCGTGTTCGTCTCCACGAGAACCGCAAAAGAGTGGACGATACTGTCTTGTGTATGGATTGCAAATGTAATATGGATCTGCATATGTGCCTCTATAACTGCTGCAACAAAGAAGACCATTGCAAGACTGATTGATCCGTATACCTAACGGATCGTTGATACAAGCTAGGAAATGTAACGGACGAGGTACTGATTCATTGAGCGATACGAATTCAAATTCTGGAGTATCAGGACCTGATAATCGATTATGCAAGAACTGTCCAAGAAATGAACGTGATGATATTTCGAGGAAATGCCCTTTAATGAAAATCGGATCAGAGATAAGCGAATACCATCGTTTCGAAACGGATTTAAATACAAACAGCGATTTTACTGGTAAACGCCACAAAATGAGTACTAGGATATCAACATTGTTGGATATCACAGATAAGGATGAGGATAGGTGAACGTGACTACTGGTCATATTAATACAAGTAGATATAATTAATTTAAAATTCTTTACGCACTTAAAAATAAAATCCTGAAATGACAAGCTCAGTTCATAAGCATTACCTGACCGCAGAGCTCAGTTTTTGTTCTTGGTGTTGATAATGTTCACAAGAAAGGAAAAAGATGAACAGATAACTGTCAACTAACCCACTTGTGTGGGCAATTGGCTCTTATGATAACTTCGTTGACAGATGTGATATGGGGTATGGGAAACAATAATGAATTGCCAAAATATAAAGTATGTCTAGAGACAGATCGATAAATAAGTGGAGTGTGGACAAAAATCGAATGGATGTGCTTCGTGGTTTCAATCGACACACGAGACCAGAAAACATTAATAGTGGGTAGAAATCTGCTTCAGACTTCTCCTTCTCCTTCCCCAAGTAGAAGTCATAGGCAAAATAAAAAGTTAACTTTTCAATTTCTACAAATCATTTTGAAATTTGACACCCAAACTGACTTGCGATTTTTCGACTTCTAGGATTCGAAAAGCTACTTCTGATGTGCTATGTCACAGACCCAATGAAAATATGCAGGTCCCAACTTCACAACCACATAGGCCATTTCGGCAAACAGAAATGAGAGGCCGGATGTTCTGCAGCTGCTCCTGGTGTTCTCTAGAAGTATTTCTAATAATTTCTTGTGATCTATTATGTTAAATTTCATGAATGAGTTAAACCAATTACTCAAAAGTAAAAATAAAACAAGATGTATAATCTTCAAATGATATAAACCTAGAGTTTTGACTTCATTTCAAGCCTATAATGGCAAATGATATCATGTGCAAATCCATAAACAACCAAAAGTGTAACCATGTCGACACAATTGAGACTACATGAGCCGGCGCGACAGAATCAACCTGAGTTGTATTGGAAATCTAAAGGTGCAAATGCCATCCAACAGATGATTACTTCATTCTGCTACCAGCAATTTCACAAAAATGGTCCTGAGCATCATTTTATGGGACTGCTTCAGACGGGCGACAGTAGTCATTTGATAGCCTGCCGTTTCCATCGCCTGATATACAGCAGTTGCATAGAAGCACAAGACATTGAATGAGCACTATCTTGAGAATTCAGGCTGCATGAAAAAGGGAAGAAAGATGAAACAAGACACTATTGCTTTCATCCAAAAAAAACTCTAATCATATGTAACATCAACTGATTAACATGGAGACCACAGTCGACACTTCACTTTAACGATAACCAAGTTTCATTCCAGCATATTTATAATCAACAATCCGAAGTCCACAGCAACTACATGGTCAAATCTGAAGTCTCAATTGCCCATTCAATATCATCAGTCCCCACTAAGAGAGCTAGCACACTAGTTTCACAAGCATGTCAGATGGTAACTAAGTCATATGAATAAGTATTACTTGCAAATAAGACAATCAGGGGGATAAAGAATAAGTATAGATAGTGATGAAACATTTTAACTTATCAGTGTAGTTTTAGATGTGTGTGTATACTATAGATCTATAAATAAAGGATGTGTAGTTGTGATACGTATTAAAAAAAATGCTTGCATTAAACCCTTAGTTTGGAAACGTCATTGATCAATTGCAGAACTAACCTCATGAGACAATGTTACACCCCAGAAACTTAAAATCTTCGTTTTGGATGTCAAGAACATGATGAAAATCAAAAATCTTCGTTTATGACATGAACTTTCTATGAAGAACCATCATGTGAACTGTGCATATTATAAAATCTGGGGAAAAGGCATTCCATCAATGTTTACATTTACGTTATGCTCAGCCCACATGAACGCATTAGAGGGGAGACTATTAGCCATAAACACTGCAGTGTAAAGCTATGGAAGTACGGAATTTACTTTCTCTCTAGTTCAAGTATCAGTTGGATTGTCACATCAAGAGTTCAAGCACATTCATGGGCCTGATTTTAAAGCACTGGTGTATTGGAAATTGGAATGAAAAAATGCACATACATACTACAACCTTTCGAAATCTGTTAAATCTAGAAAACTTAACTTTTAACAATGTTGTATTGAATATGTATATACTCATTGAAAGGCTGTCAGTTACTCATGAGATTGTAATCATATCTGACTCAAAATAGAAAACAAATGGTCTGACATCTCACGAGTCAGGGGTTGACTCAGATCCAGATCACGAGTCAGATGCAAACAAACATGGTGTAAGAGCGTCCACAGTGGTGCGAGCATAACTAAAGACCAAAGACTAAAAAAAAGATCAAATTTGGATTTAGTCCGTCCTGTGGCGTAGCGGATGACGAGTAAATTTGGTCGCGCGTTGATATAAAGTCCGCTTCATCGTCCAGCGTAGATTAAGATTACGCCTGGCATGGGGCGTTGATAAAGATAACGCCTGGTATGGGGCGTTGATAAAGATAACGCCTGTATGGGGCGTGAACTATAGCAACGTCTGGTGTGTGGGACGGAGATTATACGTTCGCCCGGGTTCAAAAAAAAAAAAAATGGGGCGTTGATAAAGACAACGCCCCAAGCAAAGTTTTCAAAACTTTGTGAAGGTGGGATCATGACTATATCAACGCCTGGGTGTCCGGCGTTAACTTTACGTACGCCCCATCCAGGCGGACATTATACGTACGCCCCATCCAGGCGGACATTATACCAACGCCCTGCATCAGGCGTTAACTTTACGAACGCGTGGCTACAGGCGGACATTATACCAACGCCCGTCGGGTAGGCGGACATTACATAAACGCCCGACTATATTTGGATTTGGTCTTAATCGCCGACCAAATTTGGTCCGAGTTTTACTCTTTGATCAAATTTTGATCGATGGTCCGTCCCACTACGCCAGCCTACTCGACACCAAATTTGGGTTTAGTCGTCCACTGCAGTTGCTCTAAGTCACATATCCCCGTCTATGAATTACCAACAAACTTTGAAGTCCTAATGTTCAAGTTTTGACTACTGGCATCATTAAGCATACTCAACTAGACATGATCATAATAACATAATAAAAGCTAGTTTCTTGAAAACCAACAGAACTAACAGCTGCAATTAATTAGACGAAACATCAATGCAGTTAGTGCTCCTAAGGACCCGTAGTGTTACACAGAGTTCTTGTTCACTTACCAACTAGGTATCTAAGATGTAATCAAGCTCCTTTTTCGCCTTTTAGACAGTTCTAAGCTAATTTGTTTTAAAATTCTGCATACAGAAAAAAAAAAAAAAAAAAAAAAGGAAATTACCAACTAGACATCACTAAGCATACTCAACTAGACATTATCATAATAACACAATTGTTATAAACTAATTTCTTGAGAACCAACAGAATTATCAGCGGCAATTAATTAGACGAAACATCAATGCAGTTAGTACTCCTAAGGACCAGTAGTGTTTCAAAGAGTTCTTGTTCGCTTACCAACTAGGTATCTAAGATGTATCATACTTAATCAAGCTCTTTTTTGCTTTTTAGACAGCTCTAAGTATTTTAATTTGTTTTAAAAGTCTGCATACAGAAAGAAAAAAGATCAAATCAGATAGCAGTCTAATTGTAGTATACGAATTATGTTAGTTTGAACGGTTAACACTTGGCATTTACATTGAGTAGGCAATACTACAAATGCGAGTTAACGTGAAAGAGTCATAGTTGCATAAATTTTTTGCAGTCATATATCATGGTGTAGAAGTATACAATGTCTACTAGCAAATTTGTTCCTATGCTAGACAAATTTTGTAATGTTTACACAGAGAAACATGAGAAATATTTCAACCATGAACAGTCAATACCAAGACCAGATGATAAACCACACGTGGCTTTCCAGTTGCAGGAATGAAAAGTAACCATACATACCATTTCAGCTCTGTGTCGAGGGATGTTTCTCCTGCCCATTGTGCGCTTGGCTTTATGGTGGCTTCTACGCTTGATATTGCAATCAGAAGTACCTTAGGCATACACAAGTCAGAATTAATTAGACATGAATTTAAAGAAGAAAATCACTGGGTGAACATGACACAGTTCTGATTATTTATTTATTTTACATGATGCTCTTCAGTAGTATAAAATTTCACAAGATCCATCCAAGCCCCTTCGCTTGATGCGTTGGGTTTATCTGCAAGATGTTTTTAATTTGTATCATGGGGTGTATAGTGCTGCCTTTTCCTTTGAGCTTTCTTGCTCTTCCACAGGCATTAGACAATGTAGCTTTTTTATATCGTTCATCTACTGCAAACAAATCCTGAAATAGATAAAACAATAAACTTATCATTCAGTGAACAAGTCACACAAACAAACTATATCGCACACAAAACAAGCAAATGCATAACCCTATGTCATTCAGTGTTCAAAAACAGATATCCTGTCATATATGGAGCTGTCAAAAGTACTGAGTACTTTCATAAATACTGGAACCAATGATTGTTTGTCAATCGTGACAAGCTTGAGAGCATATCAAATTGATATGAGATCCTCCATTTGTAAGCTCTCAGAGATAAGATATCAACATCAAAATGATATTAATCTAACAATAAAGAACATGCAATAACTAAGCTAAGATAAAACATGTAATGCTCAGATAACTCAACCCAGCAAAGGTTTCATTTAAAACAACCAGGAGTGTCCAAATCAATCTCTATGCACTAGCCAGAATAGACTTGCCTTCCACAGAAAAAGGATTTTCACTTTGAGTTGAATAGATACTGGCTTGGGTATATTTTCTCTCAAGCATCCAAATCAATCCTATACAGATAAGTATCCAAGAATCCAGAACGGGTACTGGCCAATACCGAGTATATAATAGTTTCAGGCATGGTTTAAAAAGGCGTTTCTGGGGCGCGCTTTTGGACACTTTTTTGCGCTTCAGGTCCTAGGCGCTTCTAGAGCGCCGCTTTCCGAACTGGCTTATATTAGAAAATAAAAAGCTGAAATAAAAAGCTGGCCTTTGAAGCCCAGTAGGGCCTGTTTCACGTTTTCTAACTAAATACTAATAAACTTAATTGATGGGGCATAATGATCATGATAAGATGACTGTCTGCATGATGATATGAATGATGCAGACATTCCTGGCTAGTATATTAAAATAGCTCTTGGGTAGAGTAGGCAGTATCAGTATGCCATATGCTTAGTTAGTTTATGTCTGAACTACTTCGTAGTTTCTTTTATTTGGTTGACAACTTCTTATTTATATATTTTAAAAGGCTTGCTTTCGCTCTACATTTTCGCAGCGCTCTATGCTTTAGTATGAGAGCGCTTCGCCCCACGCTTTCGCTTTTTAAAACCTTGGTTTCAGGAGTCTGTTGCAGGGTTCTCGAAGAAACTGGTGTTCAACCTTTTTTCTTCATCTTGTTTTAGTATATGGATCAACTAATAACTTCGATCTATCTACTCATTTCATACTCTGCATATCTGATTTTAGAAAGGGAAGAATATAAGTATGAATCATCAACTCTCTCTTTCTCGCAAGCTTTTACCATGAAACCAAACCCTAATTCCATAAAGATTTATTCACTCAAGAGGTTTACTTCTCTCTAGAAAGAAGCTATTAGGTTCTTTTTTCCGGATCGAACGAGATCCTAGCTAAAGGTCTCTCGCTTATGATGAAAAATTTAGGGATGCCGTAAAAGAGATGGGCCATCACTATGAAAATTAATGGTTGTGATTGTGTACCCAGTGCATAAGGGCGTTGCTGCTTGCTGAATGAGCACCGTTTTGAGAATTCAGGCTGTAGGAAAAAGGGAAGAAGTCCAAAAAAGAGAGATTTAGCAGCAGAAATAAAAGCCAAAGGTGAAACAAGGCACTATCATTTTCATCCAAAGAAGCTCTTTCCGTACAACTTCATTGATTAACATGAAGAGCAAAGTCGACACTGGATTTTAAGGATAAGTAACCAAGTTTCAATCTAAGTGTAATCAATCCAAATTCCAAAGAAACAAGGCACTATTATTTTCATCCAAAGAAGCTCTCCCCGTACGTAAACTTCACTCATTAACATGAAGAACAAAGTCGACACTGGATTTTAATGATAAGTACCGAGTTTCAATCTAGTGTATTTATAATCAATCCAAATTCCAAAGCAACTACATGGTCAAATCTGAAGTCTCGTTTGCCCATTCAATATCACCCACTTACAAAGCTAGCACACTATTTTCACAAGCATGTCAGACGGTAAACTAAGTCACATCTCGCGCGGATCACGTCTATGAATTACCAACAACCCTTTCAAGTTCTAATGCTCAAGTTTGGACTACTGACATCACTACGTATACTAAACGACACATGATCATAATAACACAATTCTTAAAAACTAGTTTCTTGAGAACTAACAGAAGTAACAGCTGAAATTTCAAGCATAAATTGTCAAAAAGAAATAAGAAAATCACTGAACCAAAATTACACCGTATTTTTCCCTGCTCCAGCAACGAATTTAACCTACTGAATTTTCCAAATTCCTGAATTTTTGCCCTAAAAAATCATATCATTAACTACTACTACTAGTTTCTGTGAACAATTTAGTATCAATCCACAGCCACATCAATAAATTTAAATCCAAGATCGTAGAAGAACCGTTTCCTACATCCTACCAAATTCTAATGTCAGATGCAGGTGAGAATTTACATACTTAGTATTCTATGTCGTTTCCAAGGTGACCAAAGTTACCGAAGATTTTCCCAGGTAACTTCACATCATAGGCATGATTTTACTATGACAAGTATGAAGTAGAGAATAGCGACTTTCTGGCTGATGCGACATTTAAAACTAGAACAAGCTACCTATCTCTGATACCTTGTATTTTAAAAGTAAAACCAATATCTCTGGTACAGATGTTCAAACTAGCACAATACAATGCCTGTTTAGCTGCATGTAACCCCTCTTCCCTAGATAAAAAGCAGGTAGGATAGTCAATCTACTAACTGATTTCCTTTTAATTTAGATAAAGATAGAGTTATTAGACACAAAACCAAAAGGCCCAAAAAATTGAAATTCAGAAATTAGAAACAATTTGGAATGAAGATCTTACCTTAACCAAAGCATCCTTATCATCCTCGGTGTTCTTTTTCTCAGCATAAACTTTGCTTGATATTTTTTTGGTGTATCTTATCTAATCGAGTCCATGCTTCCATTGTATCAAATTTTGATCTCCAAACTCCCTTGATGCATACAAAGTTACTCACCACTATGTATCCATTCCCCAGCATGGATGACTAACAACTGGAGATTTGTTAGATTACCAATATCTATCAATGCCAGTCCACCAACGGCGGCTTTCATTTGTAATCATCATTCCACCAGAATCCCATACAATTACTCCATCTTGAAAAACCCATCACTACCTTCTTACCGATTACTTAGGGTTTTGATTTGGGGAAGAAAAACCGAAAGAAAGTTGGAATTGAAACCTAGGGCAAACTGATTCAGAATGAGAGATTTCGATGATGCTGAGACTGAGACTGATTTACTAGGGTTTTACTTTACTCGCTCACTCTCTAGGCTTCTTTGTTTCAGAGATTTCGGCTTATGCTTACCAGTGAAATGACCAAGAGCATTTCCTATGGGTAGTCCCTAAACTGAGACTAACTCGCCCGTACGAAAGACCGCTCGCCCATACGAACGAGTGGAGCCACTATGGACAAGAAAAAAAAGAGCACTATACGGGAGACTGTCTCCTGTGAGAAAACTTTTTTGAAAATAAAACGGGCGACAGACTTCCGTAAAGGAGAAAAAAAAAAGGCAGGCCGTCTCCCGTTTGGTAATAAACCTAGAAAACATCCAGGAGACGGGTTTTCCTTTCCTTTCTCTAAATTTCATCTTTTCTTTCTCTCCATCACTCTTCTCTATCACTCTCTTCAATCTTCATGTACCATCCTCAAACAATGGAAGTTCTTGCGAAATCAAATGTAACTGATTAACGAAAACAGGTAAATCTAAATAACCCAAAAACTCGTTTTTCTATATCAATTTCATCGTATAATTGAATTTTTGCTAGTGTGTCTTCTAAAGGCGACGAAAATCATGTAAGTAATACTCTTAACATGGGACACGACGAACTTTGGATTAGATTTAGGGGTGGATGGAGCAATATGAATAATTTGTATGAAATTGTATGTCAAAATAAAAAGTGTAAGTCGTTTATAAACAATTGTGGATTGGGTCGGTTACTTGAGATAAATGTTTCGAAAGATGATCAATAACTCACACGCGCAATTGTTGAGCGGTTTTGGAAATCCACAAATACTTTTCATTTTCCTACATTTGAAATAGGGCTCACACCCAATGACTTCTCTTGGTTGACGGGTATAGAAGTAGGAAACAGAGTGAAGCTAGAATATATCGATTGGGGTGTGAAGGAAAATAGGGAAGTTTGTGTGGAGTATGTTGAAAACATTTTGCCCTATTTAGCTCAACTTATTTTCGATAAACAAAGGGAAAAGAAAGCCGCTGACAAGAAGATAGCACTAGAAACCGGGAAAGGGAAAGCCCAAGCAACCGAGCAAGGAAGTGACGAAGAAGAAGATATTGATGAGAATCGGGAACCGAGTGATAGTGAAGAAGAAATTGGTGATAATGGGGAAAAGATAACTCATGGTCTTGATGTATTTGGCCATGAGAATATCTTTTCCCGATTCTCATCAATATCTTCTTCTTCATCACTTCCTTGCTCGGTTGCTTGGGCTTTCCCTTTTCCGGTTTCTAGTGCTTTCTTCTTATCCGCGGCTTTCTTTTCCCTTTGTTTATCGAAAATAAGTTGAGCTAAATTGGGCGAAAGGTTTTCAACATACTCCACACAAACTTCCCTATTTTCCTTCACACCCCAATCAACATATTCTAGCTTCACTCCGTTTCCTACTTCTATACCCGTCAACCAAGAGAAGTCATCGGGTGTGAGCCCTATTTCAAATGTAGGAAAATGAAAAGTATTTGTAGATTTCCAAAACCGCTCAACAATTGCGTGTGTGAGTTGTTGATCATCTTTCGAAACATTTATCTCAAGTAACCGACCCAATCCACAATTGTTTATAAACGAGTTACACTTTCCATTTTGACATACAATTTCATACAAATTATTCATATTGCTCCATCCACCCGTAAATCTAATCCAAGGTTCGTCGTCTCCCATGTTAAGAGTATTGCTTACATGATTTTCTTCACCTTTAGAAGACACACTAGTATAATCCATTGTTTTCTATATGAACCCTAAAACAAGTGTCATGAATTATCTATCAAAATAAAACTAACAATCATAAATCAATCACATTCAAATTATGAAACACAAGGCTAGGTACATTAATCATACCTTTAAATTGATGAATTCGCTCAAAACCTTCAAAAATTTTGAAAAAAAAAGTTAGGGTAACTTTTACCAAAAACTCAATTATATGATGAAATTGATATAGAAAAACGAGTTTTAGGGTTATTTAGATTTACCTGTTTTCGTTAATCAGTGGGTTACATTTGATTTCGCAAGAACTTCCATTGTTTGAGGATGATAGATGAAGATTGAAGAGAGTGATAGAGAAGAGTGATGGAGACAAAGAAAAGATGAAATTTAGAGAAAGGGAATGAAAACCATTGTATTCCATTGTTTTCGTCTCCTAGATGTTTTCTAGGTTTATTACCAAACGGGAGACGGTCTCCCGTTTTTTTTCTCCTTTACGGGAGACTGTCCCCCGTTTTATTTTCAAAAAAAAATTCTCACGGGAGACAGTCTCCCGTGTAGTGCTCTTTTTTTTTTGCCCATAGTGGCTCCACTCGTTCATATGAGCGAATGGTCTTTCATATGGGCGAGTTAGTCTCAATTTGGGGACTACCCATAAGAAATGCTCTAAGAATGCCCATTTAATGTCGTAGATGTAGAATGCCTATTTAATATCGTAGATGTAGAATGAAAACTCTATAAATTTCTAAAGGCACTTTCTATTTCGATCGGAGCGCATCGCATTACGAGTTTTCTATAAGGCTTTAGATATAAAATGAATAATTTATAAAGGGGATACTAGTCCTACTAGGAGCTGATACCATTTCATATAAGACAAAAGGATATTAAGTGATCATGACTGTTGGATCGATGAAACGGTATTATCCACTAGTAGGAATGGTATCCCCCTTTATAAATCATGATAAAATGGGTTCATTTTCTAGTTTTTTTCTTTCTCTTTTGTTATGAAAATTTAATTACCATTTAATTAGAAAACAAACAAAAGATATAAACCACCTGAGATCCCTAGATAGATCCGTTGTTGGACACACGTGTTGCCTCGTTAAAACCTTAACAAGGAAAACCTGTAGGATTAAATCTTAACGAAGGTAAAACTTCACTAAACTAAAAAGTTTCAGATCTCCTTCGGTACCCAATGAGTAGTCTTCTAATACTGGCAGTATGTATAGTCCGCAAACAAGTTATGGATGATGAGCGCCTCAACTCGCGATATAACAATCAATATAAGTTCATATCATCTCATGAGTGGTAGAAGTGTCACGATGACGTATCCAGGAAATGGAGGATCGTACTAATGATTGTCGATGGAGGGTGCATTGCCACAATCGAGGATTCATTTGGTGATTGTTGAGGTTGCATCTTCGATAAAACACATCCATTGGGATCACTAGTCCTTGAGATTAAACTACTTAAAGAATGAGCCATAATAACATAGCCAGCTTGATTTTAACATCATCTTATTTCACAAGAGCCTTCATTTCCTTATTTAAATAAGAAATACCAATACACGGTACAAATTATATGAAAAAACTATCATTACATTAGTTAAAGTCAGTGCAATCCAAAACAAATAAGGAGGTAAAGCAAAGTAGATCTAAATAACCTAAAACTAAAAGAATTTAACTATACAAACATACACAAATAAGAAGAGGGTAAAAAAAATAGTCTAAGGATAATGTATCTACAAGGGGCAATAAAAAGATACAACCAAGAAGATTAACTATTGGTAAAAAAGAAACTACTACTGTTAACTAGAATATGATCTAACAACATAGCTCGGTGGAACTCACCAAGCGTTGGTATGTCAAGTTTGGTTTTCATATTTTAGCATCAAAACTCATATAGAGTCGCTTGATTAAATACTAGAGTCAACTTCGTTTAGGTTAGACTAGAAAGTCTAGGAATGTTGAGACATACAAGTATTCCTCCGTAGACCTGAAGAATGTGAAGAAGTAATGAACTACAACGACGACATCATCCTTCCACTTGAGGTTAGTAATATTGACTTTAATTGTTTCATTCTTAACGTATCTTTCAAGTTGTGCTATATCGAAAACATAACTGCGAAGCTTATATATTGTACATATTGTATATAATTCTCTAGTGATGAGGCATGATCATAATAGTATGATCATACTATTAAGGAATTAGACTACGAAGTATAACGCTTATCTTTTGAACTTCGTAGATATGATATCGACATAATCTTGTATATAGTGTTATGATTATGTGTATGGGTTATGGTGAAGATTTCATTCTAGGAAACAATGTTTTACATTTGTTTAAAGGAAGTACATTCATGAACTTGTTTTGTGAATCAAAAGGGAAAACAATAGGTATATTGGTCTGGCTATTCATTGTATATTCTTTGATCACCAATATGTGTGAGTTGGTAGAACCGATCTCAACTCAGGTTATGTATCTTGGTATAACCAATCACAATACCTAGACTCATGATTTGGTATGACTGGTCCTGGTAATTGGTGTAACCGATCATAAGTAATCACCATAATATGGTATGATCAATCCTTGTAATTGGTGTGACCGATCATAAGTAGTTGTATGACCGATCCTTGTAATTGGTGTAAACTATGCTTGTGATTGGTGTGACCAATAACAAGCAGATACCATATTTAGGTAGAACCGATCTTAGTGATTGGTATAATTAATCCGAACCCATGTATGTGACTTGGTGATCACAACTAAATATTGTGACTTGGTATGACCAATCACATGGTAGTCTTGGAATAATGGCAAACCAATTCTTAACTTGTTTGGAAGTGTGGTAGAACCGATTCCAAAAAACAAATCCATGCAAGTATGAAATAAGGATGTGCAGTGAAAAGATGTCAACATACTTTGAACACGAGCAATAACTCTTATCATTTATTGTTCAAAGATATTCCATGGTACTCAAGGTGATCATGTGCCGAAATAAATTAAGAATCTTTTAATTAAGGTTTTGGTTTTATATGCTTTAAATACCAGCAATTAATGCATAGCTCTAGAGAATAAAAATTAATAATATGCATTTACTAACTGGAGATTTTCTATTAAGATATTTCGGAAATATTGGACTAACATTTATTGGAATTATGAAAACCGAATTTGCGCATTCATTGCATATCTTGAGAATATTTTCGGTTTTGGAAATTCCTTGGTGTCCAAACATCCTTGGTCTATAAATATCTAAGTTTGCATTTCTAGCAAACTATCCTAAGAGCCGGGCAAACTTCATTTCTTGTTTTTTCTGGTGGAGCCGTCTAATCGGGGAGGAAAGTATCCTAATTAGGTGAAATCTCTTACGACCTCTCGTTGAAATACTTCTATGGGATTAAGAAGCTCTACGAGTACCGTTGGTGGAAAACTAGATAATTGCAGTGTTATTAGTTTTCGATTTGATTTACTTGACTAACGGTTGTTGAAACTTTGATTGCACCTAATTTGCTTATGCTTGAGAATCTTCTCTTCTGATATAAGATTCACTCAGACTAGATCAAAGTATCGACGGGATCTTTAGAACTGTTGTTAGATCTAAAGACATCTTGTGATAATCCATTGTTAACAGACTCCCTTCTGTGTGTGATTGATCACAAGAGATTCAAGTGGTGTTGTGTAGGTATTTGAAGATAACAGAAGATTTGAAGATGAAGAAGAATTCTTATTAGTTTTCGTATGTTGTGGATTTAGTGCACAAACATTGATCGGGTGGGATCCAACTAGAATCGATTTATCTTTGATAGATATGATTGATTAGTTACGTGATATCGGCATTCTCTATATTTCTCTTTGAGATATATATTGATTGAGTGCGTATATATACTTGACTATTTAGGTAGTTATAGTTAGATTGATCTAAGAAGATAAAGGAGTTTATTAGATTAAATGGAAGATCCTTTGTCAACAACTCATCAATATCTTGTAGCAAGATTGATTAGAGTGGTTACCAAACAAATTCTTCCTTTACTGTTTGGAATACGATCCAAAGGACTTGTTATTCACGTGCGTGACTCTAGAAGTCGAAGGCGTGGGGATACTGAGCGAACTAAGTAGCTATGGGTTGTCTGCTTGGTATCAACTATACAAAGTTGGTATTAGATTTTGTATAGCGGCTTAATTCTGAGAGTATTCAAAACTGGACTAGGTCCCGGAGCTTTTCTGCATTTGCGGTTTCCTCGTTAATAAAATATTATTGTGTTATTTACTTTTCCATTCCGCAATTATAATTGTTTTTATTATAATTAAAATTAAATACACTTGTGCGTTAATCCTAATCACTTGATATTGATCTGATAGTAAATCGGTTTCGGACCGTAACTATTATCAAGTGAATATCAAGTTGTCGTATTGTCTCGATTTTTTCCATAAACGATCACACTTGGTATCAGACTTATAGGTTGAAATAAAAAGATTGTTGTGTATTTGGATACCCTCGTCTTTTCAAACTGGCTATAATAATAAAATGTATTTTAAATAAATCAAATTTAGCTAATGAGCTAAAAATATAGTCAAGAACTTGTGTTGTCAACGTTGACATCAAAGAGGAAATGTTAAATTATTTAATAGATGTTGTAATGCGGAACCTAGTAAACCTGAACAGTATTCATCGAAACTATACTACACAAAGATAAAAGAAAAATAGGACAAAAACAAAAGGTTTAACAATTGAAAAGCTCAAAGAAAAAAAGTGGAAGAAATAGGCCCCTGTAAAATCAATCCAAACTGCACCTCTGGCGGTCGCTTGTTTCTTGATTCTGACGAGGAAGCTTTAACTTCAACAAGCCAGAAATACTAGGGATCTAGTCAGCGGAAGGAATCCAAATTGAGTAAACTGAAAAGCATCAAATACTAATTGGGGAAAGAGAGATTTAGGTATTACAAGGTGGCTTCGATCTTAGAATCTTAAACATATTAATATTTTCATGTTAATTAATTAAGTTTGATTGGAGCATCTCGGTGGGTTCAAGTTTTCATACCCTCTAACCAATTAGTTAATTCCATAAACTCTTACATATTTTAAGACCTAATTGGATTTGGGATTTATATTTAAACTCTAATTTTGATATACAGTCTGGAGGTGGATACCTTAAGTAGAATTTCTAATTTTTCCAAATATTATTGGTACGGAAACTCCAACTAGAATAGCTGGCTTGGTCTCTAAAATTTAAGGCTTTTAATTTTATTTTGCTTCTGAAGTCACTACAAGAATTTAACTCTTCCCGTATTAACATTATTGTATATGAACTAAAGTGGTTATATATTTAAAATGGAATTCCTACTTTCAAATCTATCAAACAGGACCTTAACATTAAGTTTAGGTAATAATGATACAATATGGACACGTAATTAGGGCCTTAACAATCATTCGAGTTACTTTTATTAACCTTGCTTTTATTAAAATATATTTTTTTTATCTCAAGTATCGAGTTGCTATTGCAATAACTATTGCTTGGTTTAGTTTGGAAACATAGGTGTAATGTTATTTAAAGAGTTGAAAAGTAGTATTATGTAGGATTAATGTGGAATGTTCTCATAACATGGATTAAGATGGTTTTTGGTGTTATTGGTATTTTCTTAGTTCTTTTACCATTGACTTCACCTTAAATATCCAATCACATACACCAAACAAAATTTAGAGAATGAATTTTCAGTCCTAATTAACAAAGTTGTATATATATTTTTCTTGGACATTGCACAATTAAACAATGTGAAAGTTATACTTATGTAGTGGAGCTCATAGCAAATACCACATCTATGAAATTAGTGTGATTTTGTAACACTTAAACTTAGAGTGAAACACTTAGCAAGTTCGTTTGTTATATTTATGTCAACCGAAAGTTGTTGTTCTTGTTATGCTCATGGTTGAGACATGTGGGTAGGTTGTTTTTCTTGTGAGCAATTTCGATGGTGGTGTCCTTTCCACCGCAAGGAGTTTTCAAGTGAAAATCTAATATTTATTTGTTTCATAATTATTGTTTTTTTTTTTAGGGAGCGTTTAAAGCATATCCAGTAGAATTGTTCTCAATTAACCATATGGCATCTATTCGACAACATTCTAAATGTATATAAAAACTATAAGTTAAGTACTTTGAGAAAATTGGAGGAAAATATCTCAATATTACTAACTATGGATAAAATCATTAATGCCATATTAAAATATTGATTTTTGATTATTGACGTCTTAAAATCATATAAACAACCTGCTATCAAGCTTAAACTTTTTAGCTTGAACCATACATTGATACAAGATATATATGGTGAAAGATGGCAGATGGCTTTATAGTGAAAGATGTTATATTATTGTGAATGAAAAATCGAGCGGGATTTATTGTATAGGGACATTGGACCCGTTCCTTTCTTTTCTTACGGCTAAGACAAAGTAAAGATTGTGGGGGAATTTCACTATAAAGAGATGCTACGACATATTAGCAGGTGAAACTAGCGAATGCGCCTTTGAAAAACACATGTGGAGGAATCACATACTAGCCAAAGTAAGCTCATGATTTATGATATTTTTCCATAATTCCTTACCAACGAGATCTATGTTAAAACATTAAGGCATTAACATACCGACACATGATTGTCATGTGTGTGGAGTTGAGGTAGAAATTTCTGATCATTTGATGATTCATTGTAAGTTTTCTTGTGAAGTGTGGTTTTACTTCATAAAGGATATTCGCATATCTTAGACACTTTCATCTACTGTTTTGGGCCACTTCAATTGTTAGGAATAGAATATCTTATCTGGTAGATGCAATGGGATTTGAAGAAATATTTATTTCGTTGTGTTGTGGCACATTTGGAAGGAAATAAATAACAGGGTTTTTGGCGTGTCGTCATAAAAATTCGTTGAAATCATCGCGCTCATAAAGCAAACCGTGGTTCTTTAGTGTTGTGATGATGACTAGTTCAAGCCTATTAGTCTTAATCGTATCTTTTTTAAATGGAGGATGTATGTAAATTGTAGAATATCTCTCGTTGCTTTGTAAGGCTTTTTATTCCAAATATGAAATCTTTTCTTCGAGGAAAAAAAAGAAACTTTGTACTCTGCCCTTAAGCATTAAATTAACATTTACATGTAGCACCCCAATATATTGGTAATTTCTTTTGAATTATAAAAATCTAGCTACCAATACGGCTTTAATAACTATAATTACTGAAATATTTAAATTTAATTCCTTCCGCATGAAAACATGAGTTACCAAATCATTGGTACTAAGCAAAATAAAATGAGTTAGTACGCTGCTACTACTCTGCACATGTCATGTAACTACAAAGCTCATTTTCATGAGCATACAATGATTGTCGATAATTTAGTGCATCAGATGATAGGTATGAACGTAATAAATAAACATGATGTAATCATTTCTTGTATGGATGAGTTTGTGGTTTCTAAACATAATATCACAGTTAATATACCACCAAAATAAAAGTCTATTGAGTGGATAAAATCTCCTGAAAACATTATAAAAACCCTGGTTAAGGAATACACACATATATACAACCACAAAGGTAGATCCACAAATACAATCACATCGTAATCTTCCAAAAAACTTATTATACAATTACATTATACACAAATAAATAGCTCGTTAAATATGACAGTCTTTTAGTAAGTATCTTAACAATAATTAGAACATGTTATCTGAATGATTTGTACAGAGTACATAGTCAATAGGATTTCTAAATAGTTAATTGATAATAGGCGGTCCAAAAGTCTAGAGGGACGCAACAATCAGTGATATACAAAATATGAATATGAAAAAAGGGTAAATACTAACCTTTCTTGCATTTATGCGACAACTAAAAGGTCAATGTTGCGGTACACTTTGGTGGTAGTAGTGGAGGATAGGGTGATTTTGATTGCAGTTATGGAAATACATGCAAGTACAAATTATTTGCTTGGGACTCAATATTGAATGATCAACATATTATCAATTTGATAGATAACGTAATAGCTTGATAACTCTTCGCAAAAATAGAGCACATGGCTCGCATTATGAGTCAGCATCAATTTGATCGTTACTAACTTGATTAGTGGCACCACTCCAAAAGAAAATCATCAAAGTGGATCGGCTACACAGGAAATAATATTTCATAATGTTAGTGCATTAAGAGATTTAAATTGGGAGATGAAAAACACAACGTTTGAGTATGTTGTGATTTGTATTTTTATTTTTACTTTTCAGTTGCCACACCGTGCTATGCACATCTTTCTACGACTCTGAAGCAATCAACCACAAAGATTTAAATATGGGTTCAACTTCAAATCCCCCGTCAATTGGTGATGATTTTAGAAGTTATTTCCAGAATCTTGGGATTCCAGAAAGGAAATGGCTCGACACTTCATTAATATTACACAGATTCCCTAAACTAATTAGTTTTAAACCAAATATCGAGACTATCAATTTTTTGTTAGATATAATATGTCAGATCAGGTATACACTTTGGCTGAAGTAACAGATCAATACAATAAGATAAGGTTATTTTTGTTATAGGTAAAGGTTATGACGCACGTGGGGTATTAAATACAATCCTTAAGATAGAAGAGTTCAAATGATCAGTTACTCAGAGGGATTCTAACAAAAGAAAATTAATAAGGTTATTGAGAGGTCAAATGCATCTCTGAAGAGGAAGAATATGTTACTTTCATCTCTTAAGGTAAAATCCTAGAGGAATGTCTAAATAATTATGTTACTCATTGATCGCCTTTGAGAAGATAAAGGCGCAATCACATGGATCAAGTAACAAATTGAAGAAGATGCAGGCTAATATGAATGAGCTACTGGATAATCAAGAGAAGATTAACAGGAAGATTGACAGGAAGAATACGGTTAATTTAAGCTTTGGTAATGCCTTATGGTAGATTTTCAATTAATAAATTTATGTTTGGTTTTAGGGATAATCATATAATATCTTTATTTTGGAAGCTCTGAAATTGAATACATACTCAATATTAACCAAGTATGTGAAGAGCGTAATGGTTCGGATATTTTTCTTTAGCAGATGGTGATAAATACTTATGCATGTTAAAAAGTTTCAAAGGGACATCAATATGGTCGTTAACCTACAAAAGAAAAAGAAAAAAGAAGATAAATATCTTGAGTAAATTATCGGACAAGGAAACATACAAAAGTAAATAAAATTTTCTACAACATGAATTTTATCATGACAAGTTAGAAGTTTCAGGGTAACTAAGTTTATAATATTAAATGGTACTTTTTCTTATGCATGGCTGAACTTCATTAATCTATCTATTGACCACATATATCATCTGTTAATTCATCTTTTAAACACATGTACCAGTTATAGATAACATTCTTCTAATAGATGCAATTGTTTGACTGTTCTCCTATTACTGAAATCCGAATGCCCTTTTTTCTCGAGCATGTCAGAATAGGCTAGAGCTGGAATGAATTCTAACTCGTGCAAGTACGACATATTTGGCATATGTGTTTAAAGAACCAAAAACACCAAAAACTTAAAGAAAAACAGGAAAAAAAGAGAGAGCGCATTAGTTGTATAATTTATGCACCCCGGGTCCAGGATCTTCAAAGAATTAGTGACGGTCCTGAACCCCTTTGAGATCTTTCAGCGAAATTGAAACGGTACTGTTTGCATGAAGAATTACGTTAATCATGTAGTTCCTGCCCATATCACGACCATCCAAAAGTGTGTGAAATTTCGAAGTGTTGAGGTCATAACAATAGAGAGCCATACTACAACGAAATAGAAATTTATTTTTCCTTATAATTTCCAAGGGCTCAACGTACCATAGATCTCCCGATATGGCTCTTTCCACTCTATTATGAACTATTTGATCCAGTGGTATGAACTCATGCCTTTGTACCATTCGTGGTGTTAGTATTTAATCTCCAGATATCTGTGCAATAAGGTTCGTAATGGATAGTACACACAAAATACATATTACTCCCTCCCAGTAACTTGAGGGGATGTGATGCCGTGCAACATGCATGACGTCTGGCAGAACAAACTTAGTTTCTTTTATTTCCTAATATATATAGCTTTTACGAATTCTGGTTTTAGTCAAACACTTATTTCCTAAGCTAGTTAAACTCTTTCTTCTTTTAATTATTATTTGTTAAGTCGGCTATCTCATGCCTATTTAAGTTGGAATCCTGTTTCAAGTTGAGACACACAATTATTATTATCATTGAATTGAACTAAGTATCTCCTATCAACTTCTTATTCTACCTGCAACTGTAACTTTCAATCTGTTTTTGTATCTTTTCATCCCTTTCTCGTCTCAGCAATCTTTGTATTGCATTTTCATCTTAACAAATTCTACATTAGTTGGTATCATTCGACAGTAGTGTAGATTCTTATCTTTTATTAGATCATGTTTTCGCTTCCTCAACCCTATTCAAAACAAACAAAAAAAAAACTTTTAAGTTTTGTCTTTTACTCTATGGCTGATTCTAGAAAGAGTCAATAAGTTGTTTTTCGATTTTGAAACCCTAACAGAAAGAGTAGCTAAACTAGAGGATATGCCTGCTCAAATTAGTAGCAATTATGGAGTTCCTTGGTATCCAACAAAAAGAGACTGTTGAATCTTCAACAAAAACTTTAGATTCATCTCCAAGCAACAAGGAGAATATGTGTCTAAACCACATAGGTTTGTTTATACTACTGGCCTTGAAGAAGAAGAACCAACGTGAGACCTTTCTTCATAATCCAAGATTTTTTTTTTTGTTACAACTGGATAGTGATGATGGTGACACTCTTGAAGATGAACAACACAAAAGATGGATAGAAGATAGACGTCTTCAACTATGACAGAATCCTTATGGTTCTTTACCATAATACAAATTAAAAGCTGATATTCCTAATTTTAATGGAAGTTTCAAAACCGAAGAGTTAAGGGATTGGTTTTATGAAGTTGAAGCATTCTTTGAATTTATGGATGTTCCTGATGAATCAATAGTTAAGATGGTTGCTTATAAACTTAAAGGAGGAGTTGTTGCTTGGTGGGAAAAGGTATGTAAGGATAAAATCAAGTATTCTAGACCTCAAGTACGTACATGGGAACATATGCGCAAATTGCTTAGAGATAAGTCTTTACCTCAAGACTATAGGAAGCAACTTTTTATTAAGCTACAGAATTGTCAACAATGAGCTCGACCTGTAGAACAATATGTAGCTGAGTTTTACAGTTTGGTTACTCCTAATCACATAAATGAAACATAAGAGCAGTTGGTTGCACGTTCATTGAAGGTATAAATGGTTTGATTCAACACAGTATGACACAGTCTGTATTTACTATGGTAGAAGCTATTCAACAAGCTATTAAAATTGAAAAACGTATCTCATGTACATCTAAATTTCCTCAATCTCGTCAGCCTTGTCCAAACTGAAAAACGGGGGTACAACAACTACACCCAGTATTTCGCTTAGCAATCTGTATGGAAAAACTCCAATATACTTTCTAGAGAATCAACTAGACAGTCAGACTCAATCTAGATAAAAAGTATATCAAAGAGTTTATATCTCAATCTCTCGATTTGATATATAGTCAAGCAAATAAAAATCTGCGAGTCTTTATCAAATACTAGAGAGATAACTTGGATCGTACCAAAGACCAATATCCAAGTGTCAATCAATTTAAATCAACAACCAAAAGGTCGGATATTCTAATTGATTGATCAACGCACAACCTGTGATATTTCAATTATATAACAAAATATAATGCGGAAAAGAAATAACACAAACACCAGAATTTTGTTAACGAGGAAACCGCAAATGCAGAAAAACCCCGGGGCCTAGTCCAGATTGAACACACACTGTATTAAGCCGCTACAGGAACTAGCCTACTCCAAATTAACTTCGGTCTGGACTGTAGTTGAACCCCAATCAATCTCACACTGATCCAAGGTACATTTATGCTCTAACATCTCTGATCCCAGCAGGATGCTACGCACTTGATTCCCTTAGCTGATCTCCCCCACAAGTAAGAGTTGCTACGACCCAAAGTCGAAGATTTTAATAAACAAATCTGTATCACACAGAAAAGTCTACGGTAATATATAAATTCGTCTCCCATGAATATACCTATGAGTTTTGTTGCTTCTTTTGATAAATCAAGGTGAGCAGGAACCAATCGATAACCCGGACTTATATTCCCGAAGAACAGCCTAGTATTATCAATCACCTCACAATAATCTTAATCGACGCAATGAAAAAAATATTGCGGAATAACAAATGATGAGACGAATTGTTTGTGATTACTTTTGTATCTTTCCTTTCGGAGATATCAATCTCAAGCCAATTATCAGATCGCACAACTACAAGAAAGTAGTATCGGTCTGGCTTCACAATCCCAATGAATCCTTTAAGTCGTTAACCTGGTTTAGAAGAAGAAACCAAAGGTTAAAGAAGAATCGACTCTAGCTTAGCACAACTAGTATCACACAGAAGGTGTGGGGATTAGGTTTCCCTGTCGCTAGAGTTCTCCCTTATATAGTCTTTCAAATCAGGGTTTGCAATCAATGTTAGCTTGGTAACAAAGCATTCAATATTCAACGTTAGATGAAAACCTGATTAGATTCAGGCTAATATCTTTCAACTGTTAGATCTAAAACTAGCTTGTTACACACAAATGAAATGCACGTTTCTAGGCTTGTGTAACCGTACCCAAAACTTATACATTTGTTGGTTCAACAATAGTTAACCAAATGGTTAGCCATATGATCACTTTCATATCAACCATATTCTTCTTCGCCATAACTAGTTCATGTGACTCAGATGAACTAGTTAGAGAGTTGTTCAATTGCAAGGAAATCTTATGTAACTACACAAGACACAATCGAAGCAAAAAACGATTTGATTCACTCGAATCGGTTCATGAACTATATAGCCACGGTTTGCAATTTGCATTCCTTAGTTTATATAAGAATAAGTTCAGAAACATCGTTTTTAGATATAACCTACTCAAGTTCGCGGACTGGGTTCGCGGACTTAAGTTCTCGGACGGAGTTCACAAACTCCAGCAGAATTTCTCGGGTCGAGAACTTCTGCCAGTTCGCGGACTTAGCTCACGCCTCTATTCCGGTTCTCTTGATCAACAAAGGTCGCAAACTTCGGTTCAAGGAATAAGGACTTATAAATATATGTGTATCCACAACAATGTTTATATCCTCCAATGGTTATATAATCTAAACTCTCATTTTAATCATTGAAACATTCTTAGAGGACGTTGATATTCTATAGTTGTTATTCACAAACTATTTTTCGTCAAAGTAAGCAATTTTCAAAGTGATTGAAACTTGTCATGACTTTCGTCACTAGGTAAAGATGAACTTGGCTAAAGCGAAAGCTTACCAACACATATTTCGAGAAATAGATAGGCGAGATAAACTCGGCTCGAAATAGAAAATGTGTATAATCTAAGTCTATATAGAAAAACGACTTTTGTCTCAAGATAGGAGATAAATAGACTTTGGAGTAATAGATAAGTTCAATTCTCCACATACCTTTTAGTCGATGAAGATCCACTGGTTCCTTGAGTAGTCCTTCGTCTTGTATGATGATTGCCATGGAGTTCTTGAGCTCAACTACACTTTCTATCCTAGTCCGAGACCTTAGCTATAGTAGGCTAAAAATCAAGACTTATAGTTTTGATCACTAACATTGACAATCATGCTTGAGATAGCAACGCATGCGACTTCGACCGAGCAATGCTCTAACAATCTCCCCCTTTGTCAATTTTAGTGACAAAACTATCAGTACATATGGAATACAAAAACTAAATAAATTAACTTTTGTAGATCCTATTCCACATGTCTAATCTTCAACATTACTCGAAAACTCTGTCACTTCCAAGTACTCCAATGATCCCAAAGGTTGTAAGTTCAGCACCATCGTTGTTGAAAATCCGTAGCTATAACAACGAGAAAACAAGAGTTCTCAATCATTGTTATACAGTGTCATAGTATCATTACACAACGTTAAATTTCAATTGTATCACAACTTCAACAACAATACTATGGTGATATGTATCACTCCCCCTTAGTCAATACTCCATCTCACATGGAAACCACTCCCCCTTACATAATGATCCGAAAACCATATGTATTTGTAGTGTAAACTACATATTAATTCTCTCTCTTTCTGTCAATAAAATTAGCAAAGGTACAAGAACGGGATCCTAATGAAGTTTCCGAAAGAAACTTTTCTTCACCAAAAGAAAGCAAAAATATATCATCTTATTTAGATGCAATCATAAAGCCGAAGCTAAATGCATTCATCAAGGAGTTTATAAAGATACAAGATAACCCCTCTAATATTCCACAGCCGCACTATAGGATCAGAATCTTGCAGCAATAATGCCTCAGCGAAATTATTAACAATACAACACAACAGTGTCGCAGAACAACTTCAGAAACGAAATAGTAAACGACGTCAGCTAAATCATGAGAAAAATGTGATGGTCCTGCGAAAATTAGGAAGTTTGCGAGATTAACATTTGTAAGGTTGCGAGAATGTCGCAAACCATATCCGAAAATAAAGGACAGATTAGCTGTCATCCACTATGTAATTCCCTATAAATAGTCGTTCGGTTGTAAAGAAAAAAGAGAGAGATCTTTTCTGAGTAAGAAGCAAGTAAATAGGAGAGGGAAAATCTAGAGAAGTGGTTATTCTTGATTCCTTTATCTTTTCTTGTAAGATTGTTCAAAGATTCATCAATAAAATTAAGATTGTGAATCCAAAAATGAGTTGAATGTTAATGAAATCTTGTGAGGGATGTAGTGTAGGATTTCCAGCAACTACATAATGGCGCTAGAAATAGGGAGAAGATTGAAGATTGTTCTAGAAAAAATTGAAGATTAATATTGAGATTTGTGAAGATTTGGAGTAATTGGTTAAGAATTTTACATAATCTCTTGCAATTCATTATATTGAAGAAATGGCTAGAAGAAGAAATACATCAGAACAACCAACTACTGTTAGAAGAAGCAAGAGAATTGCTGGAAGGGAGAAAGTGAAATGGGAGAATCTACTAGAATGAGAAATAATGGAGAAAATCAAATTCAACCACCAGTTCAACAAACACTAGTACAAGGAAGGAATAGATTATGATAGGGTGAGTATACACACTTGGCAATCAAATTCAGCAGAAGAAGTAGAAAGAGCAGCAAACCAGAAACCATAGACAGGTAGAGAGAAATCAAGAAGCAGATGAAGGAATAATTCATGGAGATGAGGAAATTGGAGCGTTAGAAACGTTGAGACGAAGAATACATGAAGAAAGAAGAGCTGAGGCAGAAGAACGTGCAAATCTAACAAGGCAAAATCACGAATTGAGGATGGAAAATATGAGACTACAGAGTAGAAGATCGAGAAGTATACAAAATCATATTCAAGATCGACTAGAAGAGAGATGAGGCGAAACTCACCCACAATTAATGCTGGAAATAATATCAGAAGAAATATCAAATCCTAATGAAGAACATCGCGAAATAGAGAAAACTGATGATCGTTACGTTCCACAAAATGAAACTTTTGATGATAGGCAAAATGATAGAAATCAAGAGAATGGACAACGTCAGGGACGAAAAATCAAGATGGCGAAGGGAATCGAGAGGAAGGAAGGAGAATTTACATGAGAGAGAAGCTCAAAGAAATCAACAAACGATTGAAGAGAGAAATTGAAAGACATATGCTGAACAAGCACGTTTAATTGCGAACGTGAAAGATGAGAGCGGAAATGGAAGAAACAAGAGCTTCAGGAGACAATTCGCCAGAACAATCACGACAATCGAGAAAGAAGGCGTACACAAAACCGGAATAACGGTAATATCAATGAAGAGTATGATAGAGTACAGAGGATGGCTGAAAGACAGCGAAGGAATTGATAAGAAATGAACAAAATCATGGAGGGGAAAATGAGAGACATCATCATATGCGAATTCAAGATAGAGATGAGGAAGAGAATCGCAGAAGAAGACGAGATGAGGATGATGAAGAAGAAATGCAAAATTTCGCGAGAAGAAAGACATGAACAGCAGAAGAAGGGAGGCGAAATTAAAAAGACCAATGGATCAAAATTCAGAGGTGTAAATACAAATCTTAAAAGAATTAGAAGAAATGAGAGGAATGAAAATAGAGGAGAAGTAGGCAGAAGACAATTAGATGAAGCTATAGAGAAGCTGCGAAAACTCCATTTACAAGGGAAGTACAACTAGGAGGAATACCTCCGAAATGCAATTTGCCCGCATTAACCAGCATTTTTGATGGAACAACTTGTGCAATTCAACACATTAAAGCCTACGTGAGGTGCATGTTGCAATGGGAAAATCATGATGTCGTATTATGCAAGTATTTTGCATCCAGCTTAACAGGGGAGGCGTTAAAATGGTTCGAAGGTCTACCAAAGAATACAATAACATCCTTCAATCATTTGCAGACTACATTCCTGGGGGCATATATAAGTAACAATTCTTCGCGACCTGGTATTGAAGACGTGTTTGGATTAAAACAAAGGATTGGCGAAAGTTTGAAGCACCTAACTAAAAGATGGAGGACTATGTGTAGCGAAATGGCTGGCCGTGTGGATGAGAGATATCTTATCTTATCATTTATCAATGCTATGTTTGCAACCAATCTATTGTATATCCAAATTTTCAGAGTCAAGAATACGATCACAATGACTGAATTGCGAGAACTTCAGGAAGAATTATTGCTCTAGAGGAAAGGCAAAATGAAATGGAATCATACCCGGTTGCGAACACCAGTTCACAAACAGCGAATGCAAGCTTATTACCCAAACTAATAAACACAGTGGCGAGCACTTCGCAAGTACAACAAAAGGTGACGGGCAACAATCAACAGAAACTGGTGGCTATGGGAAGCCGAGATCAAGAGGAGTATGAAAGAGAAAGAAATTTCTACAATCGTGGTGGAAATAACAAGATTCAAAGACTCGATCAGCCGCAAGAAACTTATGGAGGTCAAAGACAAAACTATAATAGAGGACAAGGAGGTCACAAGGTAGTATGGGAAGAAATCAAGATGCCACCTCTAAATGCAAGTGTGGAGAAAATATGGGAAGCTATAATTTTGATGGAGAATATACCAACACCATGGAACATGGGAACGGAACCACCTCCAAACCACAGAAGTCATGAGTTCTGTTCTTATCATCATTTTCATGGACATACTACAAATGATTGCAAAATGAAAAGAATTATTCTGAGAATGATAGATCAAGGAAAACTAAACCACTTTTTGGTAGGGCACCCACAATCTCAACCACCACACCACCACCAGAGCATCACAGAGTAAACACGATGAAAAAGAAGGAAACATTCTTCATAGAAGTTGGTGTGCAAAAGCAAAGAATCTATTCTGTCACTCTATCGTACATTCATACAAGACAATTGAAGATTTTCATGACAATTTTGAGTAGAGTGTTCGCAAGAGACAATGATGGAAGAGAAATTATGAATATTGCGAAAATCTCGCCACTAGAGGAATGGCAGAAACAGACTATTTCTTTTACGCAGAAGAAAAGTCCCGAAGGTGGAGAGGTACATGACAATCCATTGGTGGTAAAATTAGAAATTAATCCAAAACCGAAAGAAGATGAGGATGATGAAGCTGAAGATTCATGGGCAATTAATAGGATTCTAATCGATACTGGAAGCTCTGTGAACATCTTATTTTATCATACTTATAAAACTATGGGAGGAAGAGATGATGATCTTATACCATCAACATATAAGATATATGGTTTTAATGGTACTGCCAACAAGCCTAAAGGGGAGGTTACTATGCGAATTCCATTGAAGGGAATATCTTCTGAAATCCTGTTCTGTGTCGTTGTTGACGTAGAATCACCCTACAATGCATTAATTGGTCGACCTTGGCTACATGGGATTCTAGGTGTAGCTTCAACTTTCCACCAGTGCATCAAATTCCCTCACCCCAGCGGTGTAGGAATCATAAAGGGAGATTGGGTTGAAGGAAAGAGGTGTTACGAAACTGAGGTAGAATCCTGCGAAGGAAGAGCAAACAAGAAGGAAAGTTGGCGACACAAAATCAAAGAGACACAAAGAAGTGAGAGATGATGGTGGATGCAATCGAACGAAAAGAAGAAGAGATGTTGCGAAACTAATGCTAGCTCAGAATAAAAAATGTGAACATACCACTACCAAGGAAGCAGTAGCAGAGAGAGAAGAAGCAGAAATAACAAAGAAGCAGAGAGAATGGCAAAGGTAATAAAAATAAGAAATGTATGAATGATTGATTTGTTGCGACACTCTCGCAAAAATAAAATTCTCAAAAATACATTTTATTGAATGACAAAATTGAGATTGCGAAATGCAAATACGATATGATGATGTGCGAGAATCTCGCAGAGATAATGAATTCTACAAAAGACAATCAGAGAACAATGACAAAAGAGAAAGGGGCGAACCTTTATGGCGTACACCCTAGTTCGCGAATACAATTTCGCAAGAGGCAAATGTAAGACCTAAAGTACGTCATATAAGGGGGTACCTGTTGCATGGCTCAGGGAAAGGCTACACCGCCACCGGAACCTGAGTCATGGAGATTTGGGGTCAATAAAGCCCATCCGGGAGAGGCACCTTGGATTCTCAGCTTAAGCATATGACTTAGGTTGGGCGACTAAGGTAATAAGGACTCTCCCAAGGAGTGCAGAATCTGACCAAGGCGCCGAGGTACACGGTTGAGTCAAGAGTGCCAGGGGCGTCTGGAGCGTACCTTGCCATTCTTGACAAGTCTTGGCTTATACTGCACTCG